>NC_045957.1:75460566-76089127 GCF_010909765.2 Amblyraja radiata
TGATGCAGGCTAGTACAGGCCAACAAGATCATCCACACATTTATCTCCTCCCGCCTCGATTACTGCAATTCCCTTTACACTGGCATCAGCCAATCTTCCCTGTCCCGCCTGCAACTGGTCCAAAATGCCTCACCGAGACTCCTGATGGGCACCCAAAAAAGGGACCACATCACCCCGATTCTGGCCTCTCTCCACTGGCTCCCTGTTCGGTTCCGAATAAATATCAAGGTCCTTCTTTATGTTTACAAAACCCTTAACGGGCTTGCCCCCACCTAAATCAAAAGTCTGCTTACCCACCACACCACCTCCAGGTCCCTCAGATCAGTCGACTTGTGGTTACTGAACATCCCGCGGTCTAGGCATCAGCTCAGTGGCGACCGCGCCTTTGCGGTTGCAGCTCCTAGACTGTGGAACAGCATCCCTCTTCCCATCAGAACTGCCCCATCCATCGGCTCTTTTAAGTCGAGACATAAAACTCATCTTTACTCTCAAGCCTTTCTTGACGTCCTCTGAGGGACGGCAAAATGTATGTATTTATGTATGTACTTAATCTATGAACCACTGTTGTATAACATTAGTACCTCCCCCAATAGAAATAAAAGTGACGACTTGACTTGACTTTGCATTTTCATTTCATTTCCATTTCCATTGCAGTTCCAAGCACAAGGCAGGCCAAACAACACATCGCATTGTCATATCATTTCCATTTCCATTGCAGTTCCAAGCACAGGACAGGCCAAACAACTCATTGCATTTTCATTTCATTTTCATTTCCATTTCTATTCAAAGCACAGAGCAGGCCAAACAACGCATTGCATTTTCAATTCATTTCCATTTCCATTGCAGTTCCATGCATAGGGCAAGCCAAACAACTAATTGCAATTTCATTTCATTTCCATTTCCATTTCTATTGCAGTTCCAAGCACAGGGCAGGCCAAACATCTCATTGCATTTTCATTTCATTTCCATTTCCATTGCAGTTTCAAGCACAGGGCAGGCCAAACAACACATTTCATTTTCATTAAGGGCTAACAAATCATTTATTGCAAGCACATTGCAGACTCGCAGTTCAGTTGACTCACAGCTTAGAATCACAGTTTTGGAATCTCCCTCACGATCTTCCAGAGTGACTGACTGACATCCGGGGCTTTATGCTCCTGGCCCCTCCAGAAGGGGCGTTACCATCATTATGATGATTGACAGTCGATAGGACCAATCAGCTGATCTCATGATTTTTTAAACATTCATATTTTTTTATTTTTCAGCGATTGGAAAAATCCTTGGGGCTGCTGCAGCTGAGGAGGACTGTGAGTAAGATGGCAAAAAATCATAGCAATATAGGTTAGCGTTTTTTTCTAAAATCAATTAACAACGCAGAGAGGACGTGGTCAAGATGAGGCTTTTAGTATAATAATAGATATTAGAGTGGGCTATTCAGCTTTGTTGATTGCCTTGCCATTCAATAAGATCATGACCAATTTTGTACTCTTTTGCCACTTTCCCGCAAGAACACTAAACCCCTTGATATATAAACAAGTAGGAAGCACTATTTGAATATACTTGGCATCTGAGCACCCACAACCTCCAGGGTAGAGAATTTCAAACATACACCAAACTGTGGGTGAAGGAATTTTTGCTCATCTTTGTTCTGATGGTTAACCCCTTGTTTTGTGACAGTGAACCCTTGTTCTACGTATCACACCGGAAGAAACATAATCTTTTAATCCTTTTTTTGTAAACCAACATTGGCAGTTTAGTTGGGGTGCTGATACCTTGTGGACTGTGATGGTTAACCTGCCACTGGGCTTCACTCGACTGATTTACCTCTTAGCAGGTAATGGGCAATGCTTTACTTTAGAGATACAGGGTGGAAACCAATTTGCGTACAAACCTGTACATCTGGGAGTGTGGGAAGAAACCGGAGCTCCTGCAGAAAACCCATGCAGATCACGTGGAAAATGTATCAGACAGACAGCACCTTTAGTCAGGATCGAACCTAGTCTCTGGTGTTCTAAGGCAACAACTCGACCGCAGCGCCACCATGTAGCCACCAGTTCTTGTGTTTTCATCCGTCTGTTAATTCTGGCCAAATTGGAGCAGCCAGGACATTAACATTGAGTAAAGGATTCTGTGCTGCTAGGCCAGTTTGGTCAATTTAAATGTGTCTTTTGCAGAACTGGGACAAGCTGCTGAATGGTGCCAGTTTGGTTGTAGGCCAGATAAGATTTGCAGGGAAAGAAAGGGACATCAGCAGATTCTTACGAATAGGTGTAAATTGCATGAAACTGATAAGGTGAATGCAAACCAGACACACCCATTGTAAATAATGTTGCAAAGCTTTACTTTGCTTGATGTTGATTGGGTTAAGTGTCGAGCTTTGTCTGGGTTTCTTGAATATCCAGGCACAGGTTGCATAAATTATCTTTGTTAACTTGCATTTAGAAACTTTGTCAGATGCATTGCATTATTAGGTTAGGGAACTGTCTATCATGTATTGTGTTAATCGATATTTGTTATTGGACTGTAAAGAGACTACCCCCATATGGTTCGGCCTCTCAAGGTTCAGGGATCTATAAAAGGTAGCTCCCACGAGGCCCAATGTCGGTCTTCTGGAAGAACGCTTGGGATTGCGTGACCTTTTGGTGTGTCTCTGTTTGCACAAGGCTAGAAGGGCTTGGCCAAGCGGATACAAGGATCAAACCCGCGGTGGTTAAGTATAGTAGTGGGGAACTGTTATTGTGTTTCCAAAATAAAGTTTAGTTGTGCAAGTGCTTGACTCAGTATTTTATTGACTGAAACTAAACTGGGGGGAGCTTAGAATGTGCTATTTACACTTCCATCTACCCTGTATAGTTCCATAAGAATAATATAGGGTTCAAGGACTGTCACAGCAGCTTGGATGTGACACTGAACCGATCTGTTTGAGGGGGACAGATAGAAACCTTGCTAATCTTTATAGAAGGAATCAGTATTTTCTAAGTTTTCCCAAGTAACCATGATGCTCTCGAGCTCCAACAATTGCAAGCTACATTGTTTTGTGAGCAGCTCAATCGAGAAGTGGTGCGCAAGTATTGCATATAAGGAGAGGGTGAGTATTAAGAAGCAAAGGGATAAGACATGTCAGAACTACAAATGTTGACATCATGAACTGAGATTCTGTCGCGCATTGGTGTAGTGCACCATAGCCACAGATCCTTTCACTGAGAGGCACAATGCAAAGCTAATAGGTTGTACTTGGCAAGATCTCAAGCAGCAGACAGACACAAAGTTTCTGCATTGTCCATCTCTTGCTGCAACTTGTAGGTCTCAGGTACGCTCTTTTTTATTGTGTCAGCTCTCAACTGATGACATGAGGACTCTACAGACAGGGACCTTCCATGTGAACTATTTTCCTCTGCTCCTATCAGAAGCTGTTTAGTCATCCTGTTGCCCATGCTGACCTCATTGTTATCAGGATTCTAAAATGAGGGTGGCACAGTGGTGCAGCAGTATAGTTGCTGCCTCACAGCGTCGGGTTCGATCCTGAACTCGTGTACTCCCTGTCTGTTTGGAGTTAGTATGTTCTCCCTATGACCATGTACAATAGGTTTTCTCCCGGTGCTCCGGTTACCTCCCACACTACAAACACGTGCAGGTTTCTACATTAATTGGCTTCGGTGGAATTGTAAATTGTCGCTAGTGTGTAAGATTACGTTAGTGCACGGGATGATCGCTGCTCGATGCGGACCAGGTGGTCTGAAGGGCCTGTTTCTGCGCTGTATCTCCAAACTAAACTAAATGGAACAATAGTTATAACTTTGCTGAGAGCAATGAATCCAACCATCAAACCTGGGCTTACAGACAAATATTGTACATTTATATATTTTACTAGACTAAGTGGGACCCATTGGGTCCCATTCTCACATGGGAGGGCTGGTCCCCCAATGCAATATTCCACCTCTCCACCAATTCCAATATTCCATCACTCACGCATAGCCCCCAACTGCGCA
Source organism: Amblyraja radiata (assembly GCF_010909765.2). Classification (NCBI taxonomy): domain Eukaryota; kingdom Metazoa; phylum Chordata; class Chondrichthyes; order Rajiformes; family Rajidae; genus Amblyraja; species Amblyraja radiata. The sequence goes on from NC_045957.1 coordinate 75,464,556, forward strand.
TGCGCAGCTGACGGGTTCCAGCTGTGACTCACTAAATCCCCCTCTAACCCCCCCAACCCCCCATTCTTCACGGCTCTCCGGTGGTGCAGCCATTCCCTCCCATTGTGATATAGAAAACGCAGGTATTACTGCGCAGGTGCAGCTGATGGGCACGGCAAGTGGATAATGGATTTATTAAAGCTTAAAATGCGAATAACTTAAAATATAAGCAACATTTTAATGTTAAAGAGGAGATTTATTCAATCCATTCTTTCTTGTTGCATCTCTTGTTGCGTTCTGCAGCCGGGGGAGGGTGTCTGCTTCAGATAGGGGCTGTTGGGGGCCGGTGGGGGGAGAGTCCTTCAGCCAGGGGGGGGGACGGCTTCAGGCTGTGGCCCGTGAGGGGGGGGGGGTGGGCTTTCTGGAGGGCTAGTATGGGTGTTGTGGTCCGAATGGACTGGTTTCAAGAAGGCTAGTATGGACATTGTAGGTAGAATGGATTCTTGGGCTAGTCCTGCAGCTGGGGACAGTGAGGCCTCAGGTAGGGGCCGGTGAGAGCGTTCTGTAGCCGGGGAGGGGGATGGCTTCAGGCCAGGGCCGGTGGGGGGAAGGAACGCTGCCATGACCTGCCGCTGCCATAGCCTGCTGCTGGGGGGGTTGGTGTTCGAGACGAGGGGGATGGGGGTGTGGGGCGGGGGTGGTGAGCCTTCTGGACTCACAGTTCAGTCACTCATGGCTTGTGGACTCAGTTCATTCAGCCACGGCTTGTGGACTCACAGTTCACTCAGCCATGGCTCGTGGACTCACAGTTCACTCAGCCACGGCTTGCGGACTTAAGGGCCTGTCCCACGAGCATGTGACCTGCATGCGGCAAACGCGACCAAACCGGAAGCGGGGGCCGCGCGGAGATCGAGTGATCCCCGTACAGGGCTGGTCCCACCAGCATGCGCCTGCATGCGGTGAGCGCAACCAAACCGGAAGCAGGGGCCACGCGGAGGTCGAGTGAGTGACGTGAAGTTCGAGCGAAGTCCGCGGGAAGTTTGCGCCTGACGTACGGCGTCAAGACGCTGCATACGGCGTAGAGACGCTGTGCACGACCGTCAAGGTGGTGTGTACGGCGTCGAGGCAGCTGCAGGCCGGCAGGCCGTTGCCACGCGGAATTTTTGAACACGGTCAGTTTTTCGAAGCACCGCGCGATGTTGGGACCAACTCCACACAACTCCATATAGCTCCGGTGATCTAAGTGGGACTGGCCCCGCGAGGCCATACGGCTCAAGCGACCACGTTAGGTCGTGCTTGCCGCATGGAGTTGCATGCTCGTGGGACAGGCCCTTAACAGTTCAGTCAACCATGGCTTGCGGAGTCACAGTTCACTAAGCCATGGCTCGTGGACTCACAGTACACTCAGCCACGGCTTGTGGACTCACAGTTCACTCAGCCACTGCTGGTGGACTCACAGTTCACTCAGCCACGGCTTGTGGATTCACAGTTCAGTCACACATGGCGTGGACTCACAGTTCACTCAGCCGCGACTTATGGACTCACAGTTCAGTCACTCACGGCTGTGGACTCACAGTTCAGTCACTCACGGTTTGTGGACTCACAGTTCAGTCATTCACGGCTTGTGGATGACTGGACTCAAGGGGTGGTGGGGTAGGAGGGGTGGTGGGGTAGGAGGGGTGGTGGGGGGTTGTGGGGGATGGGGAGGGGTGTGTGTGGGAGGGAGGGGTGTGTGTGGGAGGGAGGGATGTGTGTGGTAGGCTGAGTGGGGGAGGGGAGGGGAGGGTGGGTTATAGGAGAGGGCAGGGTGTAGGGAAGGGGTTGTAGAGGAGGGGGGTGCAGGGTAGGTGGGGGGTTGAGGGGGGGTGCAGGGGAGGGGTGTGCAGGGGAGGGGGGTGCAGGGGGTGCTGGGGGGGGTGCAGGGGAGGGGTATGCAGGGGAGGGGGGTAGCAGGGGAGGGGAGGTGCAGGGGAGGGGGGGTGCAGGGGAGGCAGGGTGCAAAAGAGGGGGGTGCCTGGAGGGGGTGTGTTGGGGAGGGGGTGTAAGGGAGGGGGCTTGGGGAGGGGTTGTAGGGGAGGGGATTGTAGGGGAGGGGATGTGTAGTGTAGGGGAGGGTGGGGTTGTGGGGTTAGAGGAGGGAGTTGTGGGGTATGGGATGGGGTCTATGTGGGAGGGGAGAGGGATATGTGTGGTAAGGGGGAGGGTGTGTGGGAAAGGGATGTGGGGTGTTGTAAGGAAGGGGGGAATGGAGGTGTGTGGGAGGGGGGGTGGTAAGGGAGGGGGAGGTGTGAGAGGGGGAGGGGTGGTGTGTTAGGTGGAGGGGGAGGTGTGGGGGGGATGGGGATGTTGTGAGGGGGGAGGGGGTAGTGTTGGGGGAGGGATGGTGTGTTGGGTGGAGGAGGTGGTGTAGGGGTGGAGGTGGTGGTGTGGGGGAGGTGGCGGTGGTGTGGGGGGCGAGTGGGGTGTGGGGGAGGGGTGTGTTGTGGGGGGTGTCGCTCGCAGAACACAGCCCCTGCTCGCAGTCTGCAGCCACCTCTCGCAGTCCGCTTCAGCTTTATTCTCACCGCCAGACTGCGGGAGCTGGAACGGGCATTACCTTTAGGGTGACTGACAGGCAGGATGACCAATCTGCTGATCTCACGATTTTTTAATTCTCCCAATGACCACATTTATTTCCTCTGAGTGCCTTTCCATTTCCTCCCACATCCCAGAGACATATGGGTTCGTAATTAAATTACCTCTGTAAAATTTCTCCCAGTGTGTAGCGAGTGGCTGTGAAAGCGGGATAACGCAGATCTATTGTGAACAGGATCCATCGGCTGAAGGCCCTGTTTCCATGCTGTTTCTTTCAATCAGTTCAATCAATCAATCTTGTCCCATGTACTGTTGCTCTGCCTTTTGTAGATATTTCTAGGCAATCAAGAAATGCATGTCTCATCTGAGTGAAAAGAAGCAGACCAAAGATCTGAAATATCAATTTCCTGTAAGGAAATGGTTTAACCCGTCTCTCTTCCATATTGAGAAAGTTTGCATATGGCAATGGCCTGGAAATATCCAGCCAGGCAAAGTTATTCAAAGAGATTTGAAGCCACTCCAAAGAAACCTGTGAATAATGTCAGAGCATTTCCGCAAGTGAAGGAAGTGAGCAGATCCAACAAATTCTGTCATCTCACTATTTCACCTTAACAACCTCACAGCACCCATTCATCATTACATCACTTTTTGCAGAGAAAAATTATATTGCGATCTGATCCAATCTTGAACCAGATGTGACACTCAATCCAAAATGAGCTTTTCATAACCATCTTTGAAAAATGCCTTGAGATTCAGGACTTTGTCAAATATAGTGGGAAAACTAATCGGTATTTTTAGATAATCTTTATTGTCATTGTACAAGACAACGAAATTCTGTTGGAGCAGTCCTCCAGCTGCACAGGAATATAAGTATAAAAATACAATTTAAAAAAAGAACTATTAAAAAATTTAACTATAACCATAAACATACAGGAGTATTGGCGGGTGTGTGAGAGAGAGGGGGGGGATCAATGTGGGAGGGGGATAGAGTTCAGTAGTGTCACAGCTCTATGGTAGAAGCTGTTTTTCAGTCTTGTCGTGCGGGCGCTCAGTATCCTGTATCGTCTTCCTGAGGGCAGGGGGGTGAAGAGACAGTGTCCAGGGTGTGTGCTGTCTCTAATGATGCCCTTGACCCTCCGGATGCAGCGGGTCCGGTAGATGTCCTCCAGACTGGGGAGCTGGGTGCCAGTGATCCTCTCAGCAGTCTTGATGACGCGTTGGAGAGCTTTCCTGTTCTCTGCGGTACAGCCAGAGTACCATACTGTGATGCAGTATGTAAGAACTGACTCAATGGCTGACCTGTAGAAGCTCACCAGCAGCTGTTGTGGGAGACGTGCCCTCTTCAAGCACCTCAGGAAGTGAAGCCTTTGAAGTCCTTTCTTGGCCGTCGCCGTGGTGTTGACGGTCCAGGTCAGGTCGTGGCTGATGTTGACCCCGAGGTACCTGATGTTCTGCACAGCCTCCACTGTCTCGCCGTTAATGGTGATGGGCTGATGGACGAAGGTCTTCGGTCTCCTCCTGAAGTCCAGGATCATCTCCTTTGTTTTTTTTGCGTTGAGGATCAGGTTGTTCTCACGGCTCCAGCTCACCAGGTTCTCTACCTCTGTCCTGTAGGCGGCCTCGTTGTTACTCGTGATCCTGCCTACCACGATGGTGTCATCTGCAAACTTAAATATGGTGTTGGCCTCGTGGGTGGGTTTGCAGTCGAGAGTGTAGAGGGAGAAAAGGAAGGGGCTCAACACACAGCCCTGTGGTGCACCGATGTTCAAGGTGATGCTGGAGGAGACCTGCCTCCCCATGCGCACAGTCTGTGGTCGGCCGGTGAGAAAGTCCAGGACCCAGCTGCTCAGGTGTGTGTTGAGGCCCAGGTGGTCCAGCTTAGTGACTAGTTTATGGGGGTGGATGGTGTTAAAGGCGGAGCTATAATCTATGAATAGCATCCGCACATAACTGTCCCGCTGGTCAAGGTGTGTCAGGGTGGAGTGGAGGGCCAGTGACACTGCGTCCTCCGTCGACCTGTTTGCCCTATAGGCAAATTGGTGGTGGTCTAAGGAGGGGGGGATGCTGTTCTTCAAGTGTCCCAGTACCAGACGTTCGAAGCACTTCATCACCACCGGTGTCAGCGCCACTGGCCGATAGTCATTGAGGGACCTGATGGCTGATTGTTTTGGCACAGGGATGATTGTGGCTGTCTTGAGGCATGTGGGGACGGAGGCCTTCAGCAGGGATGTGTTCATACTTCTATATACTTCTACGGTATAATCTGCTCTGATCCACTGCTGTGACATTAGTCACTGCTACACGGGTGGTTTTAAACTGAATAAGGGGGGGTGGGGTGTCAAATGGGATAGTCAAGGACGGAGTTAAAGGGAAAGAGAATAAAGGGATAGTTAATGACCCCAGAATTAACGGGAAAGAAAGCTCACAAAGGGATAGGAGAGTATGGCCAAGAGTAATGGGGATTGATGTGAAAGGTGAGATGCGTAAGGAATTAAAAGTATTGTATATGAATGCGCAAAGTATAAGAAGTAAAGTAGATGAACTTGAGGCTCAGTTCGAGGTTGGTAGATATGACATTGTGGGGATTACTGAGACGTGGCTGCAGGAGGATCGGGCCTGGGAACTTAATATTCAGGGTTATACATCCTATAGAAAGAACGGGCAGAGGAGGGAGAGTAGCTCTGCTGGTGAGGGATGGAATTCAGTCTCTTGCGAGGGAAGACATAGGGACCGATGAGGTAGTCACTGTGGATTGAGTTGAGGAATTGTAAAGGCAAGAAGACACTAATTGGTGTTATCTACAGACCCCTAAATAGTAGCCCGGATGTAGGGTGTAGGTTGCAGCAGGAGTTAGGACTGGCATGTAACAAAGGTAATGCCACTGTGGTGATGGGGGATTTCAATATGCAGGTAGACTGGGAAAATCAGGATGGTTAAGGACCCCAAGAAAGAGAGTTTGTAGAATGCCTCCGAGATGGATTCTTAGAGCAGCTTGTAATGGAGCCGACCAGAGAAAAGGCAATTCTGGATTTAGTGTTCTCCAATGAACCAGATATGATAAGAGAACTCGAGGTAAAGGAACCACTTGGAGGTAGTGATCATAATATGATTAGTTTTAATCTGCAATTTGAGAAGGAGTAGGTTAAATCGGAAGTGTCAGTGATGCAGTTGAACAAAGGGGACTATGAAGGCATGAGAGAGGAGCTGGCCAAGGTAGACTGGAAAGGGATCCTAGCAGGATTGAGGGTGGAACATCAATGGCAGGAATTTCTGGGCATAATCTGGAATACGCAGGATCATTTCATTCAAAAAAGTTTCTAAGGGGAGTAGGAGGCAACTGTGGCTGACAAGAGAAGTTAGGGATAGAATAAAACTAAAAGAGAAGATGTATAACACAGCAAAGAGTAGCCGGAAGCAAAAGGAAACTTTCATCGGACAACAGAAGGAAACAAAACGGGCAATACGGGCTGAAAAGATGAAGTACGTAGGGAAGCTGGCCAGGAATATAAAGAAGGACAGTAAAAGCTTCTTCAGATTTATTAAGGGAAAAAGAGTAGCAAAGTCAAAAGTGGTTCCCTTGAAAGCAGTCACGAGTGAAATTATTATGGGTAACAAGGAAATGGCAGAAGAGTTGAATAGGTACTTCGGATCTGTCTTCATTAAGAAAGACACAAACAATCTCCCAGATGTACTGGAGGACAAAGGTCTAAGGGGGTAGAGGAACTGAAAGACATTTTCATTAGGCGAGAAATAGTATTGGGTAGGCTAATGGGACTGAAGGATGATAAATCCCCTGGGCCTGATGTTCTGCATCCCAGGATCCTCAGGGAGGTAGCTCTAGAAACAGTGGACGCATTGGTGATCATTTTCCAATGTTCAATAGATTCAGGATCAGTTCCTGTGGATTGGAGGATAGCTAATGTTATCCCACTTTTCAAGAAACGAGCGAGAGAGAAAATGGGTAATTACAGACCAGTTAGCCTGACTTCGGTGGTGGGAAAGATGCTGGAGTCAATTATTAAAGAGGTAATAATGGGGCATTTGGATAGCAGTAAAAGGATTAGTCCAAGTGAATATGGATTTATGAAAGTGAAATCATGCTTGACAAATCTTCTGGAATTTTTTGAGGTTGACAAGTAAAATGAATGAAGGGGTCCCAGTGGATGTAGTGTATCTAGACTTTCAGAAAGCCTTTGATAAGGTCCCGCACGGGAGGCTGCTGACCAAAATTAGGGCACATGGTATTGGGGGTAGGGTGTTGACATGGATAGAAAATTGGTTGGCAGACAGGAAGCAAAGAGTAGGAGTGAACGGGCCCTTTCAGAATGGCAGGCAGTGGCGAGTGGAGTGCCGCAAGGCTCGATGTTGGGGCCGCAACTGTTTACCATATATATTAATGATTTGGAAGAGGAAATTAGGAGCAACACTAGCAAGTTTGCGGTTGACACAAAGCTGGGAGGCAGTGTGAACTGTGATGAGGATGTTAGGAGGTTGCACGGTGACCTGGACAGGTTGAGTGAGCGGGCAGATGCGTGGCAGATGCAGTATAATATAGATAAATGTGAAGTTATCCACTTTAGCGGCAAAAACAAGCGGGCAGATTATTATCTCAATGGGGTTAGGTTAGATAAGGGGGAGGTACAGCGAGACCTGGGCGTCCTTGTACACCAGTCACTGAATGTTGCCGTGCAGGTACAGCAGGCAGTGGAGAAAGCTAATGGAATGTTGGCCTTCATTACAAGAGGATTTCAGTATAGGAGTAAAGAGGTTCTTCTGCAGTTGCATAGGGTTCTGGTGAGACCACATCTGGAGTATTGTGTACAGTTTTGGTCTCCTAATTTGAGGAAGGACATCCTTGCGATTGAGGCATTGTAGGTTCACGAGTTTGATTCCTGGGATGGTGGGACTGTCATATGAGGAAAGATTGAAAAGACTAGGCTTGTATTCACTGGAATATAGATGGATGAGGGGGGATCTTATAGAAACATATAAAATTATAAAAGGACTGGACAAGCTAGATGCAGGAAAAATGTTCCCAATGTTGGGCGAGTCCAGAACCAGGGGCTACAGTCTTAGAATAAAGGGGAAGCCATTTAAGACTGAGATGAGAAAAAACCTTTTCACCCAGAGAATTTGTGGAATTACGTGCCACAGAGGGCAGTGGAGTCCAAGTCACTGGATGGATTTATGAAAGAGTTAGATAGAGCTCTAGGGGCTACTGGAATCAAGGGATATGGGGAGAAGGCAGGCACGGGTTATTGATAGGGGATGATCAGCCATGATCAGCCATGATCAGGGGTCAAGGAAAGAGCGTTCACGACACGGCCCTGTTTCAACCAATCTTTCCACCACCACGCACAAGACGCACAAGAAGCGCAAGACAGACACCATTGTGCAGATGCCGAGAAGTGTGTTCAGCTCTGGCTGAACAACTTCTAATCTTGTGTGTGGACTCGATAAGAAGAAGAAGTTCACAATGAATGGCGGTGCTGGCTCGAAGGGCCGAATGGCCTCCTCCTGCACCTATTTTCTTTGTTTCTATGTTTCTATTAATAGCAGAGTCCTGTGCATCTGTCTGGGCTACTTGTACTTTCCCAAAATGTATGTTTTTTATTTAAATTTCTCGGAATGGGCTATCGGAAAGAACCTCCCAATTCCTTTATTCTCACAGATATAGAGCAATGCACCGACTTGGAGGAAAGTATGGATCGAAGCCCCTGTCCATAATAAACATCCAATAATAGTCTCCAGGTAATAACCTCCATGAAAAACAAGAAAAGCTTTAAATAGGATCTGAACTGGGAACTGCCACTGAAGTCACTTAATGGTGTTTGAGGTTTCTTATAGGATGTCACTATGGCAATATTGATCAAAACCTGGACCATGTAATAACAGTTTTCCTTCTTTACAGATTTAATGGTGATGCTGTAGATTCATATTTTCCTTTCCTTGAGAACTCTTGAGTGGTTAATCGATATTAAACTGGACATAACTGTTGTCTCAGGTCAGCTACATACAAGCAGAATGCAGCTCTGCTCAAATCCGCAAATCAGGAGTAACCATAGCAGAGGTGATTCATTGTTGTGAGGAAGTTCTGACAACTTTAGGCATTTAAGGCCTCTGACAGCAAAGGAGATGATAACAAACTTATCAGAATGAGCAATGAGTAGCTATGGTAGAGTCCACTGCCGACTGATTATCGACATCAAAGAGTGAAAAAAAAGGGCTGGAGGAACTAAGCTGGCCAGTAAAATGGACAGACTATGTATTGAGACTTCAGAAGGGTCTCATCCCAAAATGCTGCCTGTCCATTTCCCTCCGCAGATGCTGTCTGGCACGACCGAGTTTCCTCAGCATTTTATTCATCCTCCGTCTCTCATATAAACTAACATCTGATCATGTTTTAGTTCATTGCTGTGCAACAGAGAGAGCTAATTGCTTCCAGCTATCATTTATTTTCATTATTTAATATTTGTTGTCACAAAGCTTTCTTTTTGTTCCATCTCTAATTATTCTCAACTCTGCTCATAAACCTGAAATGTTAACCTTTGCTTATCTCTCATTACAGATGTTGCTTGGACTGCCAGGCTTTTTTTTGTTTGAGATACAACATGGGACTGTACAGCACAGCAACAGACCCTTTGGCCCACAATATCTGTGCTGAATGTTATGCCTTTAAAATAACAGCTTGTGTTCTCAAGCATACAGGCACTGAATTCAGAGGCACTCTCCATTGCTTACAGAGATGGAATGGATGTATTCTGGAGAGCTTCCCAGGTGATCGTAGATAGATCAAGTGGTGTATCCCAAAATTCTGATCATGTTGCATCTTCCTTCATTCAAAGAATTTTGGATGCTGCGTTTTAAGTATTTGAACGTTAATGCATCATATATCATTCCACCTTCAGAATCCATTTGGTGATAAGTTGATCCCAAGGATTGATCAAAGGTGTTATTTCCATTACATTTATCTTCTGGCCAGTGACCATATTAAGAAAGTGATAAATTAAGGGTGTGTACTTATTCACTAATTGCTTTACAACTTTGACTGTTTAATGGCTTTGAAACCCTTTAAGCATAAAATCAATGTTCATATAAACCCTTTTGATGTAAATAACACACTTGCTACAATTTAGGTTTGTAATTGAAATATCCAGAGATTAAGGTCAAAACATATGTCCCAAGGCATTTTAGCACACAAATGATGCATGAAATGACTACTAATTCTCAAATGAAATCGACATTCCACATGTATAAGCAAGCCACTAAAGCAAATTTGTTGGCTGAGGAGTGCAGGGAGATATTAGACAAGGTGGGGTAATTTTAATTTTTAAGATCCCGTGGTAAATGGCCAATATTAGATTAGCTGTCAAGTTTTCATTTGCAAAATATGCAGCTGATTCAATGCACCTGTTTAACATTATTGCTCAAAGTGAGAATTACCACCAGTGAATGAAAAGGAATCAAGTTGTAAACATAGCAGGTCTTCTTATCACAGCACCAAATAATAACTAGGATATTGTGATTATCTCTGCACGATCTCCAAAAAGCCATCAAGGATGCCAAGAGACAATACCAGCACAAATTTGAGTCCCAGTATAATCACTTGGAAACACGGAGAATGTGGCAAGATCTGAATAAGATAACTGGCTGCAAAGCAAGGTCAGGCATCATCATTGGTGATAGTGCGACACTGCCCGATGAACTGAATGCTTTCTGTGCTCGCTTCGAGCAGAAGGCCAACAGGGCAAAGACACTTGGCACTTCGGACTCCAATTTGCCACTCCCCAGGATGACTGTAGCAAAGGTTAGATCGCCCTTCCTGAACGTAAACCCACAAAAAGCAACTGGCCTAGACAGAGTTCCTGGCCGTGTCCTTAGTAGCTGCACGGAGCAGCTAGCGGGATTATTCACAGATATCTTTAATCTTTCTTTACTCAGTCCTGAAATAAACACCTGCTTCAAGAAGACCACCATCATCCCAGTGTCAAAAACCCCCCAAGATCTAATGCCAAAACGACTACCATCCAGTGACCTCCACCATCATGAAATGTTTTGAAAGGCTAGTTAGGGAATGCATTATATCCAGTCTACCCAGAGACCTTGACCCAATGCAGTTCTCCTGCTGTCACAACAGGTAAATGAACGATGCCAAAAGATTTTATAAATACACTAGACTAAGTGGGACCCATTAGGTCCCAGCATCACACGGGAGGGCTGGTCCCCCAACGCAATATTCCACCTCTCCAACAATTCCAATATTGGTGGCCAGAGGGGGGCGGGGAGGGGGAGCTTTCTGGAGCACTAGTATGGTTGTTGTGGGCTGAAGGGACTGGTTTCCAGAGGACTGATATGGACATTGTGGGCCAAATGGATTCTTTGGGCTGGCGGCTCTGTCACTCAAGCCTGTTGTGCTGGCAGCTCACTCACTCACGACTGGTGGGCTGGCAGTTGACTCACGGCTTTTCCTTGAAATTCCATCTCAAGCAAGGTCCAAGGCCACCAAATTTAAATGCAGTTTCTTACCACTTTTAGTAGGGTGCAAGGCCACCAAATTCAAGTGCAGTTTCATACCATTTCAAGCAGGGTGCAAGGCCACTAAAGACAGCGAGTCATGACCTCTCCCTCCTCCATCTTGCAGAGACTGAGCCACACGCACATACTTCTGGGTTTTATAGTCCCCCCCCTCCCACCAGAAGGGGCGTGGCCTTCATGGCGTGATTGACAGGAGAGAGAATCTCAACATTTTTTAAACACTAATAACTCTTTTACTTTTCTTCGATGGGAAAAATCTTTGGCACCTGATGAGCGGAGGGGACTCTGGGTAAGATGGCCTAAAATCACAGCTGTACGTGGTAGCGTTCTTACTAAAATCAATATAATGCGCAAACAGGAAGTGGTCAAGATTAGACTTTTAATTATATAGAAGGCAAGGCAACTTTAATTAGGCAAGGCAACTTTAATTAGGCAGGGCAACTTTAATTAAGCAACACAGCTTTAGCATTTCCAAACCAAAGGCAACACAGCTTTAGCATTTCCAAACCAAAGGCAACACAGCTTTAGCATTTCCAAACCAACGGCAACACAGATTTAGCATTTCCAAACCAACGGCAACACAACTTTAGCATTTCCAAACCAAAGGCAACATAGCTTTAGCATTTCCAAACCAAAGGCAACACACCACTTGCATTTCCAAACTATATTTTCAAATCACATTAAGGGCACTGACAGTTCAGTAAAACCACTCACAGTTTAGTAGACATGTGTTCAGTGCTTTCACACCTCAGACTGAGAGACGTGACACCTCTCGCTCCCCCATCTTGCAGAGACTGACTGAGGCACTCAACAATTCCGAATTTTATAGTCCATCCGGAAGGGGCGGGGCCTTCAGGGGAGAGGGTTCAACATTTTTTAAACGCTAATAACTGTTTTATTTTTCATCGATGGTAAAAATCCTCTTGCCCTGCGCAGCGGAGGGGGACTCTGAGTAAGATGTCCAAAAATCACAGCCATAAGTGTACGTTTTTTCTAAAATCAATATACAGAACAGGAAATGGTCAAGATCAGTCTTTTAGTGATATAGATTAGGAGGAAAAGGATAACTAATGAGAGATTGGGACCTCTCAGGAATAAATGCGGTCACCTCTGTGTGGAGCCACAGGAGATGGGCAAGGCCCTCAATGAGTATTTCTCCTCTGTTTTTACCAAGGAGAAAAACAGTAGGAAAGAGGAAATTGGAGCTGTCACTGGAAGTGTCATGAGAGCAATCAGGGTTACCGTCGAGGAAGTACTGAAGTTACAGTCGTGTTTGAAGGTAGACAAATCTCCGGGGCCTGATCTGATCCCCTAAATTGAGGAAGGACATTCTTGCTATTGAGGAAGTGCAGCATAGATTCACCAGGACATTCCATATGTGGCGGGACTGTCATATGTTGATAGAATGGAGCGGCTGGGCTTGTATACTCTGGAATTTAGAAGGAAGTGAGGGGATCTTATTGAAACATATAAGATTATTAAGGGTTTGGACATGCTAGAGGCAGGAAACATGTTCCCGATGTTGGGGGAGTCCAGAACAAGGGGCCACAGTTTAAGAATAAGGGTAAGCCATTTAGAAAGGAGATGAGGTAAAACCTTTTTACACAGAGAGTTGTGAGTCTGTGGAATTCTCTGCCTCAGAGGGCAGTGGATGCCGGTTCTCTGGATGCTTTCAAGAGAGAGCTCTTAAAGATAGCAGAATCAAGGGATGTGGGGAGAATGCAGGAACATGGTACTGATTATGGATGATCAGCCTTGATCACATTGAATGGTGGTGCTGGCTTAGCCTACTGGCTGGTCTAGTTCTGCACCTATTGTCTATTGTCTATGTCTATTGAAGGAGAAAAGATTTAATAGGATTCCGAGGGGTAACTTTTGCACACAGACAATAGACAATAGGTGCAGGAGTAGGCCAATCAGCCCTTCGAGCCAGTTCCGCCGTTCAATGTGATCATGGCTGATCATCCCCAATCATTACCCCATTCCTGCCTTCTCCCCATATCCCTGACTCTGCTATCTTTAAGAGCCCTATCTAGTTCTCTCTTGAAATTATCCAGAGAACCGACCTCCACTGCCCTCTGAGGCAGAGAATTCCACAGGCTCACAACTCTCTGTGAGAAAAAGTGTTTCCTCGTCTCAGTTCTAAATGGCTTACCTCTTATTCTTGAACTGTGGCCCCTGGTTCTGGACACCCCCAGCATCGGGATCATGTTTCCTGCCTCTAGCTTGACCAAACGCTTAATAATCTTATATGTTTCAATAAGATACCCTCTCATCCTTCTAAACTCCAGAGTATACAAGCCCAGCCGGACCAAAATTGCACACAATACTCCAGGTGTGGTCTCACTAGGGCCCTATACAACTGCAGAAGGACCTCTTTGCTCCTATACTAAACTCCTCTTGTTATAAAGGCCAACATGCCATTTGCATTCTTCACTGCCTGCTCTACATGCATGCTTAAGGGCCTGTCCCACTTACGTGTCCTGGGCACGCAAATTACATGACCTCGTCGTCGCGTTGACGTGCACGACCTCATCGTCGCGTCGAGGCACACGGGCATCGTGCAGGCAAACGATCGCCAATCTTGGCCTGGGGCTCACGGCCGTTGCGGTCCGGATATGCCCCCACTTCTACTCCCAGAGCGGGGCCAAGAAAATTGAAGATAGACACATAATGCTTCAGTAACTCAGCGGAACCGGCAGCATCTCTGGAGAGAAGGAATGGATGACGTTTTGGGTCAAGACCCTTCTTGAAGACTGTCGACCCGAAATGTCACCCATTGCTTCTCTCCAGAGATGCTGCTGGTCCCGCTGAGTTACCCCAGTATTTTGTGTCCATCTTCAAATGACGTCACGTGCTCCAGATGGCTGTGCGGGCGCATGAAATCGTGCGCGACCTTCGTGGGACCGTCGCGCCTCGACGTGACCACGAGGTCGCGTAATTAGTGTGCCAAGGACACATAAGTGGGACAGGGGCTTTACTTTCAGTGACTGATGAACAAGGACCCTCACATCCCATTGTACTTCCCCTTTTCTCAACTTGACGCCATTTAGATAGTAATCTGTCTTCCTGTTTTTGCTGCTGAAGTGGATAACCTCACAGTTATCCACATTAAACTGCATCTGCTATGCATCTGCCCACTCACCCAAACTGTCAAAATCACCCTGCATTCTCATAGCATCCTCCTCACAGTTCACACTACCACCCAGCTTTGAGTCATCTGTAAATTTGCTAATGTTACTTTGAATTTAATGTTACATCTAAATGTTTGATGTATATTGTAAATAGCTGCGGTCCCAGCACCGAGCTTTACGGTACCCCACTAGTCACTGCCTGCCATTATGAAAGGGACCCGGTAATCCCTACTCTTGTTTCCTGTCTGCAAACCAATTTTATATCCATGTCAGCACTCCACCCCCAATACCATGTGCCCTAATTTTGCCCAAATGCTTTCTGAAAGTTCAGGTACACTACATCCACTGGCTCTCCCTTGTCTATTTCCTTAGTTACATCCTCAAAAAATACTAGAAGATTAGTCAAGCATGATTTCCCCGTCGTAAATCCATATTGACTCGGACCGATCCTGTTACTGCTATTCAAATGTGCCACCATTTCATCTTTTATAATTGACTCCAGCATCCTCCCCACCACCGATGTCAGGCTAACTGGTCAATGATTCCCTGTTTTCTCTCTGCCGCCTTTCTTAAAAAGTGGGATAACATTAGCTACCCTCCAATCCACAGGAACTGATCCTGAATATATAGAACATTGGAAAATTATCACCAATGCATCCACGATTTCTAGAGCCACTTCCTTAATTACCCTGGGATGCAGACCATCAGGCCCTGGGGATTTATCAGCCTTCAGTCCCATCAGTCTACACAACACCATTTCCTGCCTACTGTGGATTTCCTTCAGTGCCTCCGTCACCCCAGATCCTCTGACCACTAGTATATCAGGAAGATTGTTTGTGTCCTCCTTAGTGAAGACGGATCCAAAGTACCTGTTCAACTCATCTGCCATTTCCTTGTTCCCCCATAATAAATTCACCTTTTTCAGTCTTCAAGGGTCCAACTTTGGTCTTAACTTATTTTTCCTCTTCACATAACTAAAGAAGGTTTTACTATCCTGATTTATATTCTTGGCTAGCTTACCTTCGTACCTCATCTTTTCTCCCTGTATTGCCTTTTTAGTTATCTTCTGTTGCTTTTTAAACATTACCCATTCCTCTTGCTTCCCGCTCATCTTTGCTATGTTATACTACTTCTCTTTTATTTTTATACTGTCTGTAAATGATTATTATTACACAGGTCTGGAGTCTAAAGTCATCTTTAATTGTAGCACATGGTATAGCGGTACAGCAGGTTGTTAGTTCATCACTACCGCTTTCCGAGACTAACTAATGTAGGAAGTGGGTGTTAATATAAAGCATACAGTAAGGTGGGGTTAATGATGCTGCTACTGTGATTGGTTCCCATGCAATAACCAATCTACATCCTTCCCCATAAAGAGCGAATATAGTTAAGCACAGGTAGGACACGCAAATTTAAACATACTCGCCGTATCTGTCAGGCGGTCTACTAATACAGCCCGAACGCGTATGGACCAACCCCTCTCCCTCCGTACCAGAAGAATTAGTGGGGGAAGGAGTCTGTGAACCCGGGAGGAAAAAAGCAGCTGGGGACACTTTAGGCGACCGGTAAGGTGAGCATGCGGAAGAGGTAGTATTGTTGTTAGTCGGGGTCGCCGGTCGTGGCGGAGAACGGGACATGCTGGGACTAGTGATAGCAACAGTAGCAGATGGTTTGAACATCAGAGGTGGAGCAAAAGGATCGGCTGGTGGCGGACAAGGTTATTTTACAAGCAGCAAATGTTGGCGGCTCCATCTGTACAGAGCACCATCGACGTTGACAAGGTAGGAGCGGGGTTCCTTAGACGGGCCGACAACGAAACCTAGACGGGAATGTCCCACAGTAGTCTGCAAATGGACGACTTGACCCTGCAGTAGTGGTTTCAGAGGTTTGCTGGACTTGTCATCGGATCGTTTCTGGATGTTGTGTTTCTCCTGGATGCGCTTCTGGACCTCGGCTGGCTTAAACACCTGTGGCACCAGCTTCCGCTGGGCAATAGGTATCGGAGGTTGTGTTGTCCGAGACATCAGGCGTTGGGCTGGTGAGCCTCGGATCCCGTCTCTGGAGATGTTTCTGAGGTTTAAAAGGTCGAGATACACATCTGACTTGGCCAGGTGGGAGCGTTCCATTAGTTGTTTTGTGCTCCCGGTGGCCCATTCAGCGAGTCCGTTACTTTGAGGGTATTCAGGGCTGCTTGTGACATGGTGGAAGTTCCACCAGTTGGCAAAGTGTTTGAATGCATGACTGGTAAATTGTCTTCCGTTGTCAGTTTGCAGGCAGACTGGTGCGCCGAATACGGAAAAGTGGCTCTGTAGCTTTTGAATGACCATGTCGGATGTGATGGTGGGCAGTAAATAGAGTTTGAACCAGTTGGAGTAGTAGTCAACTAGGACCAGGTAGTGTTTACCGTGCCATTCGAAAATGTCTGCTGCCAGCGCCGTCCAAGGCAGTGCTGGTGGGGGTTGTTGTAGCAGAGGCTGTTTCTGTTGGTGTGGTGCCAAACTGTTGCAGAGGGGACAGGAAGTTGTTCTGTCCCGTATGTACTTGGCCATGCCAGGCCAGTAGAACATGTTCTGTGCGTGGGCCAACGTGGCATCGATACCTGGGTGACCATTGTGTGCCTCTTTGTAGTATTCATCTTGTAACGATGAAGGGATCATGACTTTGTGACCTTTAACTATGACACCGTCCTGTATTACCAGCTCATCGTGGACTAGGAAGAACGGCTGCACCTCCAATGGTGTGCTGGATTGTCTATCTGGCTAGCCTCTATTGATTATGGATGAGAGTAGCTGAAGAGTGCCGTCAGCGGCTGTGTGTTCAGCCAGACGGCGCAGGCGTTCCGTGTGAACAAAGTTGATCTTGAGAACTGTAAGCTCATCACATTCATAGGGGTGTCGCTCACTGGATGCACGTGGTGCATGAGAGAGAGTCAGCTACGAGCATGTCCTTTCCTTTTTTGTAAACGATTCTGAAGTCGAACCGTTGGAGCTGCATCATCATGCGCTGCAGTCGTGCAGGTGCTGCGTGTATAGGTTTGTTCAGGATGGTTACAAGTGGTTGGTGGTCTGTTTCGACTGTGAAAGTGTTTCCAAAGATGAAGTCCTTGAATTTTGAGCAAGCGAAGACCACAGCTAGCAGCTCTTTCTCGATCTGTGCGCTGTTCGGTGTCCGACATAGTGCGGGAGGCATAAGATACAGGTAGTACAGTCCCATCGGCAGATGTTTGAAGGCAGGCTGCGCCCAGCCCGTATTGTGAGGCATCGCAGGTTATCGTGACAGGACGCTTCAGATCGAAGTATTTCAGGGTGGGAGCGCTGGCCGGCTTGATTAAAAAAAAATCAAATACCTGTTGATGCTGCTGGTACCAGATCCACTCAGTGTCCTTGAGTTGTCTCAGTGGTGAACTTAGTTCGCTGAGATTCGGTATGAACTTTCCCAGATAGTTCACCATACCCAGAAATCATTGTAGGCTTAGCACGTTGGTAGGGGCTGCCATTTCTCTGATGGCAGCAGTTTTCTTCGGGTCAGCCTTAAGACCATCAGAAGTGAACACTTGTCCGACATAGGTGACCTCCGGAACCCGGAACTTGCATTTCTTAGGGTTGAATTTTTGGGGTTAATCCCACTTCTGACACCATGTAAATGTTTATCGTTACACAGGTCTGGAGTCTAAAGTCATCTTTAATTGTAACACCTGGTATGGCGGTACAGCAGGTTGTTAGTTGTTAGTTCATCGCTATCGCTTCCAAGTACCTAATGTGGGAAATGGGTGTTAATATACTGCATAGAGTAAGGTGGGGTTAATGATGCTACTCTACTATGATTGGTTCCCATGCAATAACCAATCTACACTGTCCCAGACTTCCCTTGTCAGCCACGCTCGCCCCTTACTCCCCTTGGAATCTTTCCTCCTCTTTGGAATGAATTGATCCTGCACCTTCTGTATTATTCCCAGAAATACCTACCATTGTTGTTCCACTGTCATCCCTGCTAGGGTATCTTTCTAGTCAACTTTGGCCAGCTCCTCCCTCATGGCTCCATCGTCCCCTTTATTCAACTGTAACACTGACACCTCCGATTTACCCTTCTCCCTCTCAATACAATACAATACAATACATTCAGTTTTATTCGTCACTTGCACATAAAGTGCAAGTGAAATGAATTTGCAGCAGCGGTACAATGAAAAAGAACACACAAAAACACAATAAAAATGTAACACAAACATCCACCACAGCATTCATCACTGTGGTGGAAGGCACAAAATTTGGCCAGTCCTCCTCCATTTTCCCCCGTGGTCGGGACCTCAACCCTCCGCAGCCGCGGGCGTCCAGATGAGTGAAAGTCAAGGTAAGCCCTGAAACGGTGCCTCCCCCTCCGGAGACCGTGGCTTCTGGTTGGTGTAGGCCGCAGGCCGGCGGTTGAAGATTTAAAGTTCCCACCGCGCCGCAGCCGGAAGCACTGCAGACCGCAGGGTTGGCGGTCAGAGCTCCTCTCCAGGGGTCCCCGGTGAGGGACCCCACTCCTGATGGTAAGTCCCCGCCACGCCCGTGGTAGAAGTAGGCCGCGGGCTGGCGGTGGGAGCTTCTTCTTCTCCCGGGTCCCCAACGAGGGATCCCAGGCTGCGGACGCCGCGCCAGCCGGAGCTCTGCAGACCGCGGCTTCAGGCTGCCGCGGACCAGCAAAATGGAGTGTTCCCCCCTGGTGAGCCCCGGCGAGGGCTTGCCCGCTCCACGCCGATAGTTCCCGCTGCACCCGCTGCTGCAGACCCAGGCGCGTCTCCGGGAAAGGCCGCACCGATCCTCAATGTTAGGCCACGGGGGAGGCGACATGGAAAAAGTCGCATCTCCGTGGAGGACCAAAGCGGTTTCCCCCTAACCCCCCCCCCCCACCCCCCCACACCACCCCGCACACAAAACCCACAGAGAAACATTAAAAACACACATTTAAACACACTAAAATAATTTTAAAAAATTTAAAAACTGACACGCTGCTGTCAGGGCTGCCGGCTTGCAGCACCCCCGCGACCGCCAATTGTAGATTAAATTTGACCATATTATGGCCACTACCTCCTAATGGCTCCTTAACCTTGTCCCTTTATCAAATCCGGTTTATTACATAACACTAAATCAAGAATTGCCTTCTCTCCGGTAGGCTCCAATTCAAGCTGCTCTGAGAATCCATCACGGAGGCACTCGGCAAACACCCTTTATTGGGGTCCAGTACCAACCTGATTTTCCCAGTCTACCTGCATGTTGAAATCTCCCATAACAACCGTAGCATTACCTTTACCACATGCCAATTTTAACTCCTGATTCAACTTGCACCCTATATCCAGACTTCTGTTTGGAGTCCTGCAGGTCCCATTAGGGTCTTTTTACCATTACAATTCCTTAGTTCTATCCATACTGACTCCACATCTCCTTTCAATGTCACCCCTTGCAAGAGACTGAATTTCATTCCTCACCAACACAGCTACGCCACCCCCTTTGCCCATCTATCTACTTTTCGATAGGAGGTATACCCTTGAATATTCAGTTTCCAGCCTTGGCCCTCTTGCAGCCATGTCTCTGTAATTCCCCAAAACATCATACTTTCCCATTTAGTAACTGAGGTTCAAGCTCGTCCACTTTATTTCTTATACTTCGTGCATTTATATACAACACTTTGAGCTCAGTATTCACCTCCCCTCTCGCACCGCTCGCAATTGGTCCTGACCTTACTCTCTTATCCCTTCTCGAACTTTCCTTCCCATTAATTCGAGAATCTTTTGTAACTTTTCCTGTACTCACTTCCCCTTCAACTTCATCTTTATAGTCCCAATTTGTCAATTCCTCCCCTCCACTATTTAGTTTAAACCTACACGTGTAGCCCTAGCAAACGTGCCTGCCAGAACATCGGTCCCCCTCCAGTTAAGGTGTAACCCATCCCTTTTGTACAGGTCACCCCTACCCCAGAAGTGATCCCAGTGATCTATAATTCTAAATCCTTGCTCATTGCACCAACCTCTCAGCCACACATTCAGATCCCCTATCTCTCTGCTCCTGTCCTCACTAACACGAGGTACTGGAAGCAATCCAGAGATAACCACTCTAGAAGACCTGCTTTCCAGTCTTCCTCCTAACTCTCAGAACTCACGTTGCAGAAACTCCTTCCTCTTCTTCCCGATGTCGTTTGTGCCCACATGCACAACTACTGCCGGCTGTTCACCTTCCCTCTCGAGGATGTCCTGAATTCGGCTCATGACATCCTGAACCCTGGCACCAGGGAGGCAACAGACCATCCTCGCGTCTCGTCTGCCGCCACAGAATCTCCTGTCCACTCTTCGGACAATGGAGTCACCCACCACTCTGGCTCTGCCCGACGTTGGTCTCGCCGGTCGTGTCCCATCTCTAGGATTGGAGCCACCGACGTGTCCGCCGCTCAGACCGAAAGCGTCATCTCCCCTGCCAGTTCCCAAGGGGGCATACCTGTTTTCATTAGACACAGCCACCTGGGTCTCCTGCACTCCATGGTTACCGCCCTTTCACTCAGTCACACACTTTCGTTCTTCCGGCATCCTCAGCATGACAACCTCACTGTAGGTCCTGTCCAGGAAACTCTCGTTTTACCGGATGGCCCTGAGTTCATCCAGTGTCCCAACACGGTCCATCAGGAGATGAACCTGGACACATTTGCCACAGTTGTAGCAGCCAGAGGCTCCATCCGTGTCCCTGGGCTCCCACATCTTCCAAACATCACACTGTCTCATCCTACCCGTCATGTGTTCACCGTGTCCCGTCCTCACCAGCTTATTGCGTAATCTCCTCTCCTCAGCCTCCTCACCGAAATCTCTCGAGACAAAGACTCACACTTTACTCACAAGGCACTTCCCTCACAAGGCCGCTCCCTCACTGCCACTCCCCTAGAGCAGCCTTGCTTATATTGACCGATAAATTGCCTAATTTGCCAATTTATAAATCAAATTCCTCAGTTTTAAACAATAAGCTCTTCCCCCTGCTTCTCTTTGATTGCTGCTTCTCCGAGATCCACATAGAAATATAGAAAATAGGTGCAGGAGTAGGCCATTCGGCCCTTCGAGCCTGCACCGCCATTCAATATGATCATGGCTGATCATCCAACTCAGTATCCTGTACCTGCCTTCTCTCCATACCCCCTGATCCCTGATCCCTTTAGCCACAAGGGCCACATCTAACTCCCTCTTAAATATAGCCAATGAACTGGCCTCAACTACCTTCTGTGGCAGAGAGTTCCAGAGATTCACCACTCTCTGTGTGAAAAATGTTTTTCTCATCTCGGTCCTAAAAGATTTCCCCTTTATCCTTAAACAAGCTGCCAGAGGAGGTAGTTGAGGGAGGGACTATCCCATTGTTTAAGAAACAGTTGGACAGTTACATGGAAAGGACAGGTTTGGAGGGTTATGGACCAAGCGCAGGCAAGTGCTTCTCCAATTAGTTGGCTGGTGTGGGCGAGTTGTGCTGAAGGGCCTGTTTCCTCACTGTATTCATCTTTGATTCTATGACTCTATAAATCATCCTCTACGATAATCCTCAGCACGGGGACTCCACAAGGATGCGTTCTCAGCCCCCTTCTTTACTCCTTGTACACCCATGACTGCGCAGCCATGTATAAATCTAATTCAATTTTCACATTTGCAGACAACACCACCATTGTGGGCTGAATATCAAATAATGATAAGAGGGAATATAGGAAGGAGATTGAGAACCTCATATCCTGGTGTCGAGACAACAACCTTTCTCTCAATGTCAGCTAGACAAAGGGGAAAGTGATCATCTTCAGGAAGCAATGTGGTGCACATACCTCAGTTTGCATTGATGATGCTAAAGTAGAGATTGTTAAAAACTTCAAATTCCTGGGAGTCAATATCACCAACAACTTCTCCTGGACCACCCATACTGAAGCAACAACCAAGAAAGCACACTAACGCCTCTATTCCTTAGAAGGCTAAGGAAGTGTGACATATCCACTACAAACTCTCACCAACTTCTACAGATGCACCGTAGAAATAATTTTATCAGGATGTATCATAGCTTGGTTTGGGAACAGCTCCATCCAAGACCACAAGAAATTGCAGCAAATTGTGGTCCCAGCCCAGACCATCAAACAAACCAAACTCCCTTCTATTGACTCCATTTATACTTCACGTTGGCTCGGCAAGGCTAGCAGCATAATCAAGGATGTCACACCCTAGCACTCGCTCTTCTCCCCTCTCTCATCGGGCAAAATGTATAGAAGTGTGAAAACACACACCTCCAGTTTCAGGAACAGTTTTTTCCCAGCTGTTATCAGGCAGATGGATCATCCTACCACAATCAGAGAGCAGTGCTGAACTACTATCTACCTCTTTGGTGACCCTGGGACAATCCTTGATTGGACTTTGCTGGCTTTACCTTGCCCTAAACATTATTCCCTTATCATGTATCGATACATTGTAAATGGATCGATTGTAATCATGTATTGTCTTTCTGCTGACTGGATAGCACGCACCAAAAGCTTTTCACTGTACCTCGGTACACATGACAATAAACTAAACTATACTAAACTAAATAAAATGTCAATATTACAGATTAATAAATATGTGCAGAGTATTGTAATTCTACCTCTCGTCACTCTTAAATGTCCGCACTTATGTGAAATCAAATGGATTCCGGTGTCTACATACTGAGACTATTGCAGAGTGGGTGTCAGTTTGTATTTTAACAGCTGTTTATGATTTTGTTCCACCTGCATTAACCAGAGATACAGCTTCCATCATATCGAGTGAAATGATTATCTCAAAAATAATCATTCTCCCTTTTTAATCTTTACTGCTCCAGCAATGATGGGCAGGTGTACCTTTATGCTTTTAAAAAATACTCTTCCATGGGATTCTATTCTTTAGCAAACCAGCCTCACCAGGAGCTGACAACAATCATTATCAACAGTTGCAGGTGGGGGAAAATGACAAGAACCTGAAGCCCAGGAACTTCAAACTCCTGACCATCTGGATAGAAGGCAGGTTTTTGACTGACTATGCTACTGGGAAATGCAAAATTATGGATATTTTAATGAGCTGATGGTAAATATTCACTGAATTCTACACAAACATCGTCTTAATATATTTTGAATGATATCATTTTGACTAGGGCATACTGGTAATGTATTTTTTCTGTAGAAAGCATTGTAAACAAAGCACTTTGTTAGTGGGGTGGTCATTTAGCCGTACGTCTTCCAGATTGTCCCCCACATCATCATTAACTAATTCCACCAGTGGCTGTGTTTATTGAAGATCAGGTGTTCTGACAGATGGGGTGTGCTCAGGATATATTTCCCTTTACCACATGCAGTCAGGAAAATAGGGTCAGGCTGTAGGAGGCACAGAATCCACAGCTGTAGCTCCTCAAATTTGGCAAGAAGCCCAACCACAGGAGCTGGTAGAAATTGTATGATTGTTCATCTGGTTTAATTCACTGTAGCCGCAGTACCCAGTCCTTCCTTCCAACAAGTGACTTTTAAATTTAAAAACAAATAATCTGACTCCTTCTGCTTTAAGTCATTGAGATGGAATCACTACTGGCAGCATGGTGGTGCAGCTGGTAGAGCTGCTTCTTCACAGCACCAGAGATCCGGGTGCGATCCTAATCTTGGGGGCTCTCTGTTTGGAGTTTGCATGTTCTCCATGTGATTGTCTGGGTTTACTCTGGGTGCTTTAGTTTCCTCCCACATCTCAAGGGCGTGTGGGTTTGTAGGTTAATTGGCCTCTGTAAATGACTTTATATGTAGGGAGTGGATGAGAAAGTGGGATAACATAGAACTAGTTTAAACTGTGATCAATAGTTTACATGGAATCAATGGGCCAAAGGCACACAAACTAACATCTAAAACTTTAATTCTGCAACCGCAAGAAATGCAACACCTGTCCCTTCACCTCCCCCCTCGACTCCATTCAAGGACCCAAGCAGTCGTTCCAGGTGCGACAAAGGTTCACCTGTATCTCCTCCAACCTCATCTACTGCATCCGCTGCTCTAGATGTCAGCTGATTTACATCGGGGAGACCAAGCGTAGGTTGGGCGATCGTTTCGCCGAACACCTCCGCTCAGTCCGCAATAACCTACCTGAACTCCCGGTGGCTCAGCACTTCAACTCCCCCTCCCATTCCCAATCTGACCTCTCTGTCCTGGGTCTCCTCCATTGCCAGAGTGAGCAACAGCGGAAATTGGAGCAACAGCACCTCATATTCCGTCTGGGGACCTTGCGTCCGTATGGCATTAACATTGAATTCTCCCAATTTTGCTAGCCCTTGCTGTCTCCTCCCCTTCCTTAACCCTCTAGCTGTCTCCTCCCACCCACCCATCCGCCCACCCTCGGGCTCCTCCCCCTCCTCCCCTTTTCCTTCTTTCTCCCACCCCCCATCAGTCTGAAGAAGGGTTTCGGCCCGAAACGTCGCCTATTTCCTTCGCTCCATAGATGCTGCTGCACCCACTGAGTTTCCCCAGCAATTTTGTGTACCTTCTAAAATTCTAAAACAGGTTAGTATTGTCACCAGAAAAGAGAGAAATAATTGCATTGATATAATGTCTTTTGCAAGTTCAGGACATCTTAAAGCATATTAGGTGCTCTTTGCTTGAAGTGTAATAGTGTAAATTCAGTACCCACATTGTACGCAACAGCCTCCCAGAGAGGCATTGTGATATTATTTTTTAAATGGTCAATGTTACTGCTACAAAATTAGATTGGACAATATGTTTCGGCCAGGATTCAGGAAGCAACCACTCCAGCTATTCAACGAGCCATTGGATCTTTTATGTTCACCTGTGACGGTAGACACAAACTCTGTTGGAGATTCGATCAAAAGGATTAAACAGTGGATGATTCCATGAGGACTGTGAGCAAGCATGGGTTTAGATTTCTGTGTTTAAATTATTAGAGTTGGCCTTGAAACCATAGCCTCCGAGCTCAGATGCAAGCAATTCAATCAGTGAACTAAGTCTTATATTTTTCTATATTGTAAAGTGTAGATTTTTAATGTTGATCATAGTGATTTTTTTCTCTCATAATTTTATTGATAGACCTTGAATGGAATATATTTCCCATGCTCGTTTGACATTTTAATTTGTCAACCAAACCAAAGTAAATTATGGTTAATTTTGAAAAGTGCTTTAAGAATACTTTTTTCTTGATGTTAATTATAACAAAGTCCTTCAGAGGCACATTTAATTTTGTATCAGGAGAGAAGAATTCAACAATTTTCTAAGAAGTATTCTACACAATTCATTTATAAATCAGTTTACAAGCACTGCAATTTTTAATTCTGCCTTGTGCTCACCTTTCATTTTACTGGCAGGAGTTCCTCCTCACTAAAGCCCTGAGCAATGGAATTTACCCCCAAATCATTTCTTCCTCTTTCTCTAACTTTTAAAACTATTATTACAATCACGCTCTTGGGCAAATTGACCTAACTAATATCTTGTAATGTCTGGCAGTCATATTTTGTTTTATAATACTGCTGTGATATGCCTTGCTTAATATATCGTGCTATGTCAGCACAATGCAGCATACTACACAAATGCATATTGTTTTCACTGTCTGTTTGCTCTGGGATCAGATTAAAGAATCTTTGCATAGACCGACTGGTACATCCAGCTGTTTAACCATTAATTCCATGTCATCTTCAGTAATGCCTGAAGATTGATAGCTGAGATTTATCTCAAAGCATTATGAAGCAGGAGGTTAGGGACATTTGCTTATGCTGAGGGTTGCTATAACATGAGATGTTATGGTACATGGAGACAGAAACAAGGCATTTTTATGATAACATTGGATTAGAGGCTGAGTGGTTAAATGCAGGGCAGTGAGATAAGGCTCAGGTTATAATAAATAACAGGTCGTATGTTGAAGGGTCAAATGGCTTCCATCTGTGATAGGAATGAAATTGTCCCTAGCATTAGGTACATGATTGCTAAGGTAGTAAAATCAATGTAGTTTATCTTCATATCTCTTTTTGCCGCTGATAATATAATATAAGTATTTTCAAGGACTACCGAGAATTGCTTTTCAATATGCTTCAGATGTGCTATTTCTTTGTACACGTAGATAAATACATAACTGCATTCCAGTTAAATAATTTGATTACAAGGTGATGGATTTATCTGGCTAGCCTCCATGATTCCTCCTCCAAGCAAAAATAGTGTCAAAGCTAAGTAACACTGATTCTGCAAGCTGGAACTGTACATATTTATAAAAAATGTCACAAGTTGGAGTATATTTCAAGGTTTGAACACATCTCCACTATCAGTCTGTATTTATGAACTGCTTGCAATTCATTTCTGTGGTTGTGATATCACCTGAATTCCTTGGGGAAGTCCCACCCATAGACCTTACGAACTACATGTACAATTACCTCCCTATATGTAAGTATTAGTTTTTCTAAGAAAATGCATACAACTATGGAAGAAAGTCCTGGTAATTAAATATTAATTGTGATGGCAGTGAATGTATCACAGGCACTAAGATGCGAAAAATTATAATGAAATTGAAATTCATCTTTGGTAAATAAATATTAATTTATAGTCACATACTAGACCAAGTGCAGACTCGTTGGGTCTGTTTCCCCAACGGCGTTTGCGGGGGGGGGAGGGTGGAGGCGGCATGCAGCGTCACACACACTAACTATCCCCCCCCCCACCACACTCACGCTAATTACCCTCCTTGATATTATATTAATACTAGACCAAGTGCAGACCCGTTGGGTCTGTTTCCTCAACGGTGTTTGCGGGGTGGGGGGGTGAGAAGAGGGGCGGGAGGGGCGAGGAGGAGGAGGAAACAGGATAGATTTGGGAGGGAAAGGAGAGCGGGGTAGGGGGTGAGAGATGGGGAGAGAGATGTGGGGGAGGGGGGATGGGGGGGGGAGGGGAGGAGGGAGGGATGGGGAGAGGGGTGGGGGGAGAGAGGGGAAGAGTGGGGAGGGAGAGTGGAGGAGAAGGGGGAGAGAAGTGGCAGAGTGGGGAGGGAAGAGGAGAGGGGTAGCGGAGTGATGGAAGAGGGACAAGAGGGATAGGGGGAAGGGGGTGGGGGGAGAGACGGAAGGGGGTGGGGTAGAGAGGGAAGGGGGGTGGGGGAGAGAGGGATGGGAGAGGGGTGAGGAGAGGGGGAGGAGAGAGTGGGGGAGAAGTGGAAGAATGGGGAGGGTGGGAGGGGTAGCGGGAGTGGTAGTAGAGGGACGGGGGAGTGGTTGGAAGAGGCACAGAGGGGAAGGGGTGGGGGAGAGAGGGGAAGGGAGCGGAAGAGAGAGGGGTGGGGGAGGGAGAGGCGTCGGGTAAGGGGATAGAAGTGGAAGAGTGGGGAGGGAGGGGTAGGGGGAGTGGTGAAAGAGGGACAGAGGTGTAGGGGTTAGGGGGTGGTGGTAGAGAGGGAAGGGGGGTGGGGGAGAGAGGGATGGGTGGGAGAGGGAGAGGGGTGAGGAGAGAGAAACATAGAAGCATGGAAATTAAGTGCAGGAGTAGGCCATTCGGCCCTTCGAGCCTGCACCACCATTCAATATGATCATGGCTGATCATCCAACTCAGTATCCTGTACCTGCCTTCTCTCCATACCCCCTGATCCCTTTAGCCACAAGGGCCACATCTAACTCCCTCTTAAATATAGCCAATGAACTGACCTCAACTACCTTCTGTGGCAGAGAGTTCCAGAGACTCACCACTCTCTGTGTGAAAAATGTTTTCCTCATCTCAGTACTAAAGGATTTCCCCTTTATTCTTAAACAGTGACCCGCTTGTCCTGGACTTCTCCAACATCGGGAACAATCTTCCTGCATCAGACAAATGCAATTCAGGACTTTTCTCTTCACAAGCAAAGTCAGAATGACGGTTAGTGAAGAATTCGAAAATTCGCTGAGCGTTCAGATGATGCGCGCGCCTCCTGCACCAAAGGCCCCTGCATCAAAGGGAGAGAGGGATGGAAGAGGGGGGGGGGGGAGCGTGTGTCGTCACACACAAAGATCTTGTTGCGGAGAGCTCCGCTATAAGATCTTTGGTCACATACTAAGCACGCGCCTCCACAAACATATTTTGTGAGGAAGGGGAGGAGGAGGGAGAGGGGGAGGGGGGGGGGGAGAAGAGGATGGGGGAGAGAGCGGTTGGGGGGAGCGGTTGGAGTGGGCGTGCATGAGTCGAGAGAAGAGAAAAGGGCAGAGAGAGAGAGAGAGGCTGGTACAACAACAAAAAAGCTGGATAAACTCAGCGTGTGCAGCAGCATCTATGGACCGAAGGAAAAGGGCAACGTTTTTGGCCGAAACCCTTCTTCCGGGTTTCGGCCAAAAACGTTGACCATGCAATTCGCTCCATAGATGCTGCCGCACCCGCTGAGTTTATCCAGCTTTTTTTATGTCAACCTTCGATTTTCCAGCATCTGTAGTTCCTTCTTAAAGACAGAGACTGTGCACGGTAAGGGAATGAGGAGGGAGGGGGTAGAGTGTGGAGGGAGGGGGAGAGTGGAATTGGAGGGGGAGAGGGGTGGGGGGAGAGAGAAGTGGGAGAGAGGGGAGGGAGGGAGGGAGAGGGAGAGGGGTAGCAGGAGTGGTGGAAGAGGGACAGGGGGAGTGGTGGAAGAGGGACAGAGGGGTAGGGGAAGGGGTGGGAGAGAGAGGGGAAGGGAGGGGGGGTGAGGGAGGGAGAGGGGTGGGGTAAGAGAAGAAAAGTGGGAGAGGGAGGGGTAGGGGGAGTGGTGGGAGAGGTACAGAGGGGAAGGGGGAGGGGGAGAGAGAGAAGGGGGTGGGGTAGAGGGGGAAGGGGTGGGGGAGAGAGGGATGGAAGAGGGGTGAGGAGAGGGAGAGGGGGAGGAGAGAAGGGGGAGAGAAGTGGAAGAGTGGGGAGGGAGGGAGAGGTAGTGGGAGAGTTGGAAGAGGAACGGGGGAGTGGTGGAAGAGGGACAGAAGGATAGGGGAAGGGGTGGGACAGGGAGGGGAAGAGAGAGGGGTGAGGGAGGGAGAGGGGTGGAGTAAGGAGAGAGAAGTGGAAGAGTGGGGACGGAGGGGTAGAGGGACTGGTGGAAGAGGGACAGAGGGGTAGGGGAAGGGGAAGGGGGAGAGAGGGAAGGGGGGTGGGGGCAAGAGTGATGGGTGGGAGAGGGATAGGATTGAGGAGAGGGAAACATAGAAACATAGAAATTAAGTGCAGGAGTAGGCCATTCGGCCCTTCTAGCCTGCACCACCATTCAACTCAGTATCCTGTACCTGCCTTCTCTCCATACACAAGGGCCACATCTAACTCCCTCTTAAATATAGCCAATGAACTGACCTCAACTACCTTCTGTGGCAGATAATTCCAGAGATTCACCACTCTCTGTGTGAAAAATGTTTTTCTCATCTCTGTCCTAAAGGATTTCCCCCTTATCCTTAAAGTGTGACCCCTTGTTCTGGTCTTCCCCAACACCCAGAACAATCTTTCTGCATCTAGCCTGTCCAACCCCTTAAGAATGTTATACGTTTCTATAAGATACCCCCTCAATCTTCTAAAATCTAGCGAGTACAAGGCGAGTCGATCCAGTCATTCTTCATTTGAAAATCCTGACATTCCAGGAATCAGTCTGGTGAACCTTCTCTGTAATCCCTCTATGGCAACAATGTATTTGAGCATTGGGCATTGTGACATCACACGATGGAACGTTCACTGTGGGCTGGGGCTCCTGCAAAGGCATATGTAAATGAATCCATTCCGATTGGACATATGTGAGCATTGGGCATTGTGACATCACACAATGGAACGTTCATCAGGGGCTGGGGCTGGTGCTGCTTCTATGGGTGCGAACCCAGTTTAGTTTTGAAATTTGGGGGGGGGGGGGTGGGAGGGAAGGATTTGATTAAAAACGTGCACTTAAACACGACGAAATGTAATGAGGAGCGGATACTTAAGCGGCCTTTTCACGGGGCGACTTGACGCAAGAGTTAACCGGAGTTTAACATCGTAGGAAACTCGTGCGATAACAGTACGGCATTCGTGGACCACCGTGGACCACCGTAGCGCTAACGGCAGGTAATCGTGTAACTTGGTCACTCGGGAGAAAATTCAAGAAAGTTTGAATTTCTCCAAGATTGACTTGTACACTTGTGGTTGAGCATTGCAACATTATATGAACGTAGTGGCCAGTGCGATATCCGTAATAACTCTTGCGAGTACTGTGGGAACTCCTACGAACGGTGAACCCGGAAGCTGGACAGAGGGGACAGAAGGTGAGTAAAAATTATCTTCTGTGGGATTGAATTTAAAAAATAAATAAAAATAAAGATTTGCATCCGCATATGGACATCAACTTATTCATGAGTTATGTTAATGAGATTCAAGAAAATAACTATAATCTTTAAAAGGGACTTTAAAAGGGACTTTACTGAAAGGTTACGCATTTTTATGGTCCGTGAGAAATTTTTCATATGTACTTCTTTGAGAGATACAGGTCGGAGTCCTCGCCAACTAGCGATCGATGCCTTTCCGAAGCAGGGTCCGGAACGCTACCAATCAATGTTGTACAGAGACCCGTGTAAGGAGTGAACTGCACATGCTGGTTTAAACCGAAGACAGACACAAAAAGCTGGAGTAACTCAGCGAGTCAAGCAGCATCTCTGGAGAAAAAAAGCTGATGTTTCGGGACGAGACACATCTTCAGACCCAATTCCGATTAGGCTGTCTGAAGAAGGGCTCCGATTCGAATCGTCACCTATTCTTTTTCTCCAGAGATGCTGCCTGACCCGCTGACTTACTCCAGCTTTTTATGTTTTCCTTCCCAGATCTGACTTACCTGCTGAGTTACACCAACATTTTGTGTCCTTCTGTGCATATTAACCAGCATTAACCAGCATCTGCAGTTCCTTTAGACATTACCTAACTTCAGATTTTAGAGATATAGCGCGTGGGAACTCCTGCGAACGGTAAACCCGGAAGCTGGACAGGAGGGGACAGAAGGTGAGTAAAAAACGTGGTCTCAATACGACAAGGGAACATGTGTCCTTCGAGGACGTCCCACCTAATTGTCATTGTTGGATAATCTTTTTAACAGGAACACTTGCAGAGATGGCTCCCAGAAAATCTCAAAGAAAGGGGGTAAAGCGTGTCAGAGATGTTTTTGCCATGTTGCGCTATTCAGTTTCTATATTGTTTCAGTTTCTATATCTATATTGTTGCTCTATTCAGTTTCCCAGGGGGTCGGGACGGGACTGGAGTTGGGAGGGAAAGGTGGGGGAGTCGAGGGAGAGGAGGGGGAGACAGATGGGGGTGTCTTCATTTACTGGCGGCGGGTGTCTGTCACTGAAACAGGCAGGTGAGATTTCACATCCACCTTGTGTGTGCCTCTCTCTCTCTCTCCCTCCCTCTTACACAGGCTGAGAGACTCTGCTTCTGTGAGTGTACGTCTCTTTCTCCCCCTCTCCCACACACAGTAAGACCGAGGTACTGTGCTCAGTCCATCTGTGTCTCCCACATGCACAGTAAACTATGTCTCCAAATGAGCCAATTCAACCAAGGGAGGATATATATAGTGTGTGAAAAAAAAAGTTACATCATTTGTGTCACGTGTAGTTCACGATGTTCATTCAAGATTTAACGCGAAAGCTCGGGAAACGGACAAGTCACTCGCACAAATAACAGAAATGCCGAGTACCGTGGGAACTCTTTATCTACCCCCGTTATATCGTGCGAGACTCGTGCTGGACCACGACCTCTTCACTCTGGTGACATCTTGCGTCAACTCGCCCCGTGAAAAAGCCCCATTAGAAAGAAAAGTGAAATATCTACCGAAATGGAAAAGATGTCAGCGATTCTGCGTCTGGTTTCGGAGTTGCAGGGAATCAAAGGAAGAAATGCAGTCGGAAGCCGTACATGTAAATGGATCCATTCCGATTGGACATCTGCGAGCATCTGGCATTGCGTTTGGACATCTGCGAGCATTGGGCATTGTGACATCACACGATGGGAACGAATCGAAAGGCAGGCAGGCAGCCGGACGGACGGCAGGCGACAGGCACACAGTTTTAAAGATAGATAGAAGATTATTAATTTGCTCCTTTTATCCCATAACCACCCTATCTACTGACGCATAGACCCCAACTTGCAGTCACATCTAGTGAGGGGGTGGGGGGGGGGCGGGGTATAGTGTGAGGTCAGAGAGAGAAGGGGCAGAGACACAGAGAGAGACAGAGACACAGAGAGAGGGGCAAGAGGAAGAGGTGGGTGGAGAAGAGGGAGGGTGGGTGAGGGGGGAAAGGTGGGGGAGGAGGGGAGGAGAGAGAGAGGGTGAGAGTGAGGGGGAGATTGAGGGGGTGCTGAGAGGGGGGTGAGGGGGAGACGTGGGGAGCAGGGAGGGGGAGGGAGGGGGGAGGGTGGAGGGAAGAGGGTAGGGGGTGTGGAGGGAGAGAGTGGAGAGAGGGGGGAGAGTGGGGGAGAGGAGTGGGGGAGAGGAGAGGGGGGAGAGGAGAGGTGGGGGAGAGGAGAGGGTAGGGGAGAGGAGAGGGGGGAGAGGAGAGGGGGGAGAGAGGAGAGGGGGAGAGAGGAGAGGGGGGAGAGGAGAGGGGGAGAGGAGAGGGGGGAGAGGAGAGGGGTGGGGAGAGGAGAGAGGGGGGGAGAGGAGAGAGGGGGGGAGAGGAGAGAGGGGGGGAGAGGAGAGAGGGGGGAGAGGAGAGATGGGGGAGAGGAGAGAGGGGGAGAGGAGAGAGGGGGGAGAGGAGATAGGGGGGATGTGAGAGAGGGGAGAGGAGAGAGGGGGGAGAGGAGAGAGGGGGGAGAGGAGAGAGGGGGGGAGAGGAGAGAGGGGGGAGAGGAGAGAGGGGAGGGGGAGAGGAAGGGAGGGGGGAGAGGAGGGGAGGGGGGAGAGGAGGGGGGGAGAGAGGAGGGGAGAGAGCGAGAAAAGGAGAGAGACAGGGGGGAGAGAGAGAAAGAGAGAGGGATAGGGAGAGAGAGAGGAGGGGAGAGAGAGAGAGAGTGCCTTTTTACTTCAACCCAAATCCCCCAAACAACCATTTGCAGGCAGTGCTTTTTTACTTCAAACTAACCATATTTTCATTTTCAAACCTCATTAAGGGTACTTACTCTCAGTTGTGTAGACATTAGTTCAGTGTCATTCAGAGCTCAGAGTGACCTCCATCTTACAGACTGATTGAGGCACACTACTTCCTGGTTTCATAGTCCCTCCCCCTCCCTCCAGCAGGGGCAGCAGAGAGAATGGTGAATTTTATAAAAAACATTAATTTCTCTCTGATTTTTCATCGATGGGAAAAATACTCTGGTCCAGGAAGGCAGACATGGGCTCTGATCGAGGTGGCCAAAAATGACGGCCATAGGTGGTGGCGTTCTCTCGGAAATTGCAGCACAGTGGGCCAAAAGCGGTCAAGATCCGACTTTTAGTAATATAGATATTACTTCCAAGGAATATTGCCTTTGGAGGCCAGGATAAAACAAACGGTGAAATAATATTAAAAGATAAATTCAGGAAGAAGTTGTGTTTTAACCAATCTTTGGAGGGGGCTGCCTTTGAGGCAAAATAATCTTTTCCTTTTTTGTCAGTTCTCATCTATTTTAAAGTGCACAAAATTCACATACTAGAAAGAAAGGGAAAGATAAGCACAAAATGCTGAAGTAACTCAGCGGGACAGGCAGCAAATCTGGAGAGAAGGAGTGGGTGACCTTTCGGATCGAGACCCTTCTTCAGTCTCGACCCAAAACCAGTCATTCCTTCTCTCCAAGGATGCTGCCTGTCCCGCTGAGTTACTCCAGCATTTTGGGTCTACCTTTGGTGTAAACCAGCATCTGCAGTTCCTTCCTACACAAGGGAAAGATGAAGATTGGCTTATATATTTCATCCTGAAAACGTTCTTCATCTTGATGCTGTTTATGATCATTCTTGACATGGAGAGAAATCCCAGAGAAATAACTGTTTGCAAAGTTTCCCATCATCCATTCATCTTTAGCTGAAAGAAAAATAAAACAAAATGCTGAAAATTTGAACTAAAAGCAGAAAATGCTGGAAACACAGTAAGTAAGTAAGCCAATTTTATTTATATAGCATGTTTAAATCAACTTGCGTTGAAACCAAAGTGCTTTGCATAGAAGAAATAATTAGGTTTCCGTGCATCCATAGAAAAGTTAAAAAAAAGAAAAATGACACAACACATTATAGAATTCAACATGAACGTCCCCCCACAGCAGAATCAAAATTTTCCACTGTGGGGAAAGGCATCAGAAAGTTCAGTCCTTTTCCTGTGTGATCACTCGAGATCGGGGCCTATTTGTGGCCTCCCCAGCCAGTCCGATGTTATAGGCCCTCTTGCCAGGAAGATAGAGCTCCGGCGTCGGGTGAACACTCCTCAGCGGCTTGGAATATCTGGAGCGGCCGCTTCCTCCCCCGAGACTGCGGCACCCGAAGTCCTCAGGCCATGCCGGTCG
This sequence comes from Amblyraja radiata, assembly GCF_010909765.2. Taxonomy (NCBI): domain Eukaryota; kingdom Metazoa; phylum Chordata; class Chondrichthyes; order Rajiformes; family Rajidae; genus Amblyraja; species Amblyraja radiata. The sequence goes on from NC_045957.1 coordinate 75,499,199, forward strand.
GAGCTCCGACTCTGGCAATCTCGGATCCCAGGCTCTGTGGTGTTTTTAAACCAGCGCCGCCCACGGCTGGACGCTCCGCAGACCGCAGCTCCTCGATGTTGAAGTCGGCGGTCACAGCACTCCGGAGCTTACCGCACGACAACCCGGTAAGGCATCGCCCGCTCCGTGATGGTGTCCCAGTGTGCTGCCGCTGAAGCTGGGGTTCCGGCAGGTCCTGACAGTAAACGCCGCTCCAGTCCAATGGTAGGCTGCGAGGAAGGGGCGAAGTAGCAGCTCGGAGGGATGCCGCCTCCCCGACCAGGTAGGGACTATGAAATAAAGTTTCCCCCTTCCCCTCCCCCCACCCGCCACAGGTAACAGGTAACAGGTAAGGTACGTATGCGGAAATAAAATGGGAGTTATTGTTCATGGTCAAAGACTCTTTGTCAGAACTGAAAGAGAGCGAAAAGTAGTTTGTTTTAAGTTGCAGAGAGTATCCTATTAGTTACTACCAGATATATCTATTTCTAGATATCTTACCTTTATTTCTAGCATTTGAATTTTGTGCACTTTTGTAAAGATGAGAACTGACAAAAAAGGCATTTTCCCCAAAGGCAGTTCCCCCCAATGGCTGGTTCAAACTCTACATTAACATCCTCTCAGAAATATTCTCTCTGATGAATGGATAAAACAAAGAGAATATCTCTGATATGGTGAGCCCATGGTTACCATGGGAATAAGTTCAAGGTTTACAATGAGAGACTGAACAAATCTCCACGTAAAGTTTTCACCCTATCATTTTATTTTTATTAGACATGAAACATTAAGGAATGTTTAACTTGCGTAACTATCGGGGAGCTTACAATCAACCGTGGGAACTTGACACATTAAATTGCCGCTGTCTGCAGTTTCGTATAATTGCTGCATGAAGCCAATCCTATCCATAGTGTACCTAACCTGCATGGATTAGCATTGTAATACGAGCAAACTACCATTATGTAAAAAGTAGCAGATTCTACTTTAAAAAATAAATTATATTGTGGCTGAAAGAAGTGTTGACAATCCTGTGTGATCTGAAAATATGCTGCAGAATATAGCATAATTGAATGAGCTAAATATAGGAAATTCTAACATAATTCCATAATAAATAATGTAGCAAGTGATTATTAAGTAGCTCTTGGGTCATTTTAAATAGACCTAGAAGGATATCTTTCATTTTCAACTGTGCTATGGAAAGACTGGAGTACAACATTGGAAATTGATTTTGGTAAGAACAATTCATGTCATTATCCCTCTGTGTGCATACTGGTGACAGTCACGGGGGCAGATACGTATTGATGCAAAACATATATCAACCCTTTGCTGAGATTGTATTCAATCCACGTTCTGAACTGGTCTAACAGTTGGCCAGATGCATAGAAGCATAATATCTCTATAATAATAATAAATAATAATAATAATAATAAAGAAGCATAATAGAAGCATAATATCCCTATTCGTAACAAGGACAACGTTTACAGGGGCACACAAGCCTAGGGCTTGGTGGATCATTTTCAGGTTAAATCATTAGGCAGTGGGATGAAACTGATGCCAGTATTTCCATGTATGCAATCTGCCATTTTACAGAGGCCACTGGGCTTGTGCAGTGATCTAAAATTAAATCAAACACTTGCTTGGATGAAGCGATAAAACATAAACGTAATATGGGTGCATTTGTTATTGGAAGACTATTACCATTGGATACCACTGGGCTCAATAATCAGTCTAATGTTTTGGGATGTATATTAATGAATTGGACTTGTTTACAGAAGAGGCTTGTAACATAATACAATATTTGAGCCTTTGGTTGGCATGGGGAAGAAAGAAACTCCTTGTGATTAAACAAAGATGTAGATGGTCAGTAGGAGATAAAGTGACAAATCAAATAAAATCCAGAACGTTTCGAGATCTTGCTTTGGGGAAGATGTAAGAGAGAAAACAAATACATAATAAACATGAATATGTTGAGTGGTGCGGAGGTACAGAAGAACATTGGAATAAATGTTCACTGGTCCTTAAAGTGGTGGATGAGGCATAGGTGATGTAAAACTTTATTAACCAAAGCCTTGAATATACCAACATAGTTATCCAATGCATCTTATTGAGGCACCTAAGATGACAAAGGGCATGAATGGAGTAAACAGGAAGGGCCTTTGAAGATCACAATCAAATTTGAATTAATTGGTAAAAAAATTAGAGGATCGATGAGAAACACATTTTTTACCCAGAGGGGTAAAATCCAGTATGGATCTCAATGACTGAAAGCATGGAAAAGATAGATGCTGCAATATATTTAAACATTGATGGATGTGTACCATGATACTACAGGAACTGAGTCAGCATGAATTGAAGACTGGTTATTACATAGAAGATAGAGTCTTAAGAAATGTTTTTTTTAACTACTGAAATGTCCCAACAACCAGTTCTTGGCCCTCAACTATTTATAATTGGTATTAATGACCTGGTGAGATGGTAAAGTCTAAGATAAAATGTATCCTTGATATGAAAATAGGTGTGAAGGCATGTTGCACTGAAGATATTAGCACTCATCAACAGAATATAAAGAATAGCGTGAATGGGTGGCAACTTGACAAATTACGTTAAATGTGGGACAGTGTGAGGACCTGGCCAGCGGTAAGAGGAAACTAAAGATACACTATTACCTAAATGGAGAAAGATTGCAGATGAGTGAAGTACAGAATTACGTAATCATGCACAAATCACAACAAGCTGGCAGACAAGTGCAGTAAGGAGTTAGGAAGGCAAATGGCAAATTGGTTTTCAATGCAAGTGGGTGGAAGTTTAAAAATAGGGAGGCATGGTTATAATTGTACAAGGCACTGAAGAAGACACAGTTGCAGTACTGTGCACAATTGTGATTTTGTTGTTTAGTTTAGTTTAGTTTAGAGATACATCATGGAAACAGGACCTCCAGTCCATGCCAACCAGCGTTCCCCATGCACTAACATTATCCTACACACACTAGGGACTATTTACAATTTTACAAAGCCAATTAACCTACAAACCTGTCCATCTTTGGAGTGTGGTAGGAAACCAGAACTCCTGGAGAAAATTCATGTAGGTCTTTGGGAGAAAGTATAAACTCCACTCAGACAGCGGCCAAAGTAAGGATCGAACCCGGCTCTCTGGTGCTGTGGCAGCAGCTCTACTGCTGCACCACTGTGTTGCTTAAGAAAGGGTATTCTAGCATTAGGTGCAGTCCAAAAGAGATTAATTGTGCTAATTTAGGCGATTACAGTGTTTCCCTATCACAAAGGGGTAAAAAAATTGGATCACCATTCTGTGGAGTTTAGATGAATGAGGAGAGAACTTCTTGAAATACTTAGGGAGTGCAAATGTGTAGATAGAAACATAGAAACATAGAAAATACGTGCAGGAGGAGGCCATTCGGCCCTTTGAGCCAGCACCGCCATTCATTGTGATCATGGCTGATCGTCCCCAATCAATAACCCGTGCCTGCCTTCTCCCCATATCTCTTGATTCCACTAGCCCCGAGAGCTCTATCTAACTTTCATGATAGTTTCATTAATGAGAGCATCTTGAACAAGAGGACATACATACAAGATAAGTAAAACACTGTTTTTAAATTGGAAGGTATGGGATCTTCTGCAGAGGGTGATGATTCTCTGGAATTCTCTAACCTAGAAATTTGTAGAGGCCAGACCACTGGAGCTACTTAATGAGGAGGAAGATACATTTTTGAACGATTTGAGGATTAATGGTTATGTGGATGGGACAGGCACAAAGGATTAATTGCAGCCTAGGCAGATTATCCATGAGCATATTGAAGGTCGAGGCAGTCTTGGGGAAGGGGGGAAGGGGGGGGGGGGGCTGAGTGGCCTACTCCTACTATTTGGTTTATGAAGAACCACAACCCACATGACTACTAACCTTCCGCTGGACAAAACTATTAAGCTGAATGGCTCCTTCTTCAGTGGCCTGGGCAGAATGAGTTAAACAGTCTATCAGTGTTATAAATGTTCAATAATTTTATGCACTGTATGCTCTTTCTCCCAAATAAGCAATGACACTGACTTCACTCATACAATAACTACACCAAAGATGTATTATACTTTATTGTTAAGTATTACATACATTTTGCTTATCCATATGTACAATTTAATGAGCAACTGTATTTCTTTAAAGAAATCACACTTCAGTTTTATTCTAATACAAAACAGCTGATTTAATCCCAAAATGTTAGCCATTATAACTTCCAAAGCTGATAATGGGAGAGAATGGTTGATTTAAACCAAATTTAAATAATGGTTTATTAAAACATTTGCTAAAGTTCATAAATGAGGAAGTAATGAGCTTGGCTTATTTAAATACAGTACCTGTGGGCATATTCATTCTAAGGTTCTGGTTTGTCTAATGCAGCATTTTTCAACATTGAAACAGCACATATCCACATCCAAGTTAACACTTCCACAGCTTTGGAACTGCATGCAAATAGCTCCAGAGGAGCCATTTAACTTGTATTACGTGCAAAATTACAAAACACTTTCTGCTTCAGACTTTGATCTCCACACAGAAAACGTTATCACTAATTTCCACAGCCTGCCTTCTGTTTTGCAAGTCTTATTATTTCTTCTCTCAGCTTCACAGCTGGACGGCTGGGGTCAATGAACCATTTTATAACTTTTGCGACCAACTTTAAGCTGAGACTAGGCTTGCTTGCTGTGAGATGAATGGACCAGGATACTCCAAACCCTGAGGCAGCTCTTTCAAAATTGTACCTTGGCTGTGAACAGTATAATTTTACAATTTGCTTCTTGACCTTGACTGCTACCATCTGCATTGGCTTCCAGTACTGACAGCGTTAATAGCTTTTGAATATGTTTCAGAATCTTTGCTCGTGGGTATCTAGTTGATAATTCATGAAGCTACTTAATTTCATTTTTATGCATCTCATACAAAGGGTAATTATTTGATATCACATCATTATTGCTTTGTAATAAACATTGTTTGCATTATTACACACTCATATATTGGTCTAAATTTGTAAAAAAAAAAAATATGAATAAAGGTTCTAATTAGCCTATTTTACTGTTTGCATTTTCAGGATTTGCATATAAGACAGACAATCGTCAGTCTACTTAAACAGCAGAAATAATCCAAAAAATTTAAAGATATACTTTTAATTCACCTTTGAAGCCAAAATAAAAAGAGCAAAAGCACTCAATAGAACCATTGAAGAATGTCAATAGCCACAATGACGATCCAAACACAATCAATTTAGATTTGAATAGGTCTATTGCAAAGAGCCAAAGGTGAAAAAAACCTGCTTTATCTGCACTGCAAAGTAATCAGTTACTTAATGAACAATTTCACTTTAAAATGGATCCATGTAATTGCTCCATATTCTAGCTGCTAATCTGCAGAAATAATGTGGAGGTTAGTAACCTGTCTGACAACACGTTTCTAAGCATTTGAATTAACAACTAAGACAAGTACAAAAAACTTCAGGCTTTCTACCAGAAAAAAAGCTGAACATGTTAGGAGGTGGAAAGTGTGCAGTGCAGGAATGATTAGGGGTTATGATGTCACTGAATTACGGTGAGCTGTGAATGTGACTGGTCACAGAGATAGTCATATGGATGTAGGGCCAGTGAGATCAGTCATTTGTTTGTGAGGAGGTCACCTTTCATCTTTCCTTGCTGCCAGGCCTAGGCCACATAAAACTGGGTATTTTTATTGAAGTAAACTGAATTCATGGCATTAGGTAAATTCAACTTTTGATTTTGCATGTGTTTTTGTGTGATTGTTGAACTTACTTTCATTACTAGTGGAGATGACTATCAATGCAGTATTCAGCTTCTTAACAGAATAACTGACTTATATGCAACATTTATTTTATATGCATATATAGATTTTGGAGTTGGCTATATTCTAATGACCTAGCATTGTTTATCACTATTTTTAAATCATCAAATATCGTCTGAAGAAGATGAGCAACTCTTCAACATTTACACAATATCCCTATTGTTGGTCACTAAGGGCACATGTACAAAATGAACAAGTCCCTGGTAAGTAAAGAAATTAAAAGATGTTTTCACTACAAGCTGATCAATATGTGGAATAGACTTTCAACATAATCAGTTTGGGGTTAGTGTTATAAGCCTGTGTTTGTGAAAGCTGTAACCAAAAGCTGTGTTAAGTCTATTTGAGAAAATAACTGAATAAATTGAACGTTAGAGCAGTGCCTTTAATAAAACAGGGATACAAATGTTGATGATCAAATGCAGAATGAAAGCACTGTTCAATGCAATAGCAGAGGTCTAAATAATATAGGGTGTAATGTTCACCTCAAACAGAGGGCAACATTTGAGTTGTTAGGCCTCAGTGTGATAATGCACACATTCAGAACCATGGCCTGAATGTTACATTCTGATGTGGAACATTGTAACTTAACACTGACAGTCACTTGACACCTTGTCAGATGTTAACTGAAGCAATTCAAATTTACTGCCTCCATAAATGGAAATCACATGCTTCATCTGACAAAAATTGACTTCTGCCTGTGGAATAGTACAGAAAATGGAGATAAGATGAAAGAGTAAAGATGGTTGTAGTTTTAAAATCTGGAATTATTTGTCGTTCATTGAATATAACGATAACTTCTTTGGCACACAATAAATTCCACATCCCAATTCAAAGGTATTGACAACTTCACCCATAGCAGGGCATGAGGCACATGATGTTTCTGCCATTTCATGCATGCCATAAATGTATCTGAAAATGTTGAAGGGCTGGTATTTAAATGTTGAAGGGCTGGTATTTATTTAGCATCATTCATGATCAGAGGGTTTACAAAACCTTATGGTAACCACAGAAGGACAATCACTGAGGTAAGGTTTGAGATGAGAGACCTGATTTTCATGTTCCCACTCACCACAATGATCCCAGTTTGGCAAAAGAATAAATCAGGGAAGGTAGTGCATCCATGGATAACAAGGGAAATCAGGGATAGTATCAAAACAAAAGATGAAGTATACAAATTAGCCAAAAAAAGCAGCCTACCAGAGGACTGGGAGAAATTCAGTCCAGCAGAGGAGGACAAAGGGCTTAATTAGGAAAGGGAAAATAGATTATGAAAAAAAACTGGCAGGGAACATAAAAACTGACTGCAAACGTTTTTATAGATATGTGAAGAGAAAAAGATTAGTAAAACCAAATGTAGGTCCCTCGCAGTCAGAAACAGGTGAATTGATCATGGGGAACAAGGACATGGCAGACCAATTGAATAACTACTTTGGTTCTGTCTTCACTAAGGAAGACATAAATAATCTGCCGGAAATAGCAGGGGATTGGGGGTCAAATGAGATGGAGGAACTGAGTGAAATCCAGGTTAGCCGGGAAGTGGTGTTAGGTAAATTAAATGGATTAAAGGCCGATAAATTCCCAGGGCCAGATAGGCTCCATCCCAGATTACTTAAGGAAGTAGCCCCAGAAATAGAGGATGCATTAGTGATAATTTTTCAAAACTCTTTAGATTCTGGAGTAGTTCCTGAGGATTGGAGGGTAGCTAATGTAACCCCACTTTTTAAAAAGGGAGGGAGAGAGAAAACAGGGAATTACAGACCAGTTAGTCTAACATCGGTAGTGGGGAAACTGCTAGAGTCAGTTATTAAAGATAGATAGATAGATAGATATAATTTAATTGCCACACAACCAAGTTCGGTGGAATTTGGGTTGCCAGCAGCGGTACAGTAATAAAGAACACACAACCACAATAAAAATTTTACACAAACATCCACCACAGCATTGATCACTGTGGTGAAAGGCACAGAACTTGGCCAGTCCTCCTCCATTTTCCCCCGTGGTCGGGACCTCCACCCTCCACAGCCGTTGCAGCGGGCGTCCAGATGGTAAGGGACAAAGTCAAAGTCAAGGTGAGTCCAGGATCGGCTCTTTCCAACCAGAGACCGCGGCTTCAGGCTGGTGTAGGCCGCAGGCCGGCGGTCAAAGTTTTAAAGTACCTGCCGTGGCGCAGCCGGAAGCACCGCAGTCTGCAAGGCCGGCGGTCGAAGCTCCCCTCCAGGGGAGATGGTAAGTCCATGCCGCACCCGCGGTAGAAGACGGCCGCGGGCCGGCGGTGGAAGCTTTTTCTTCCCCCCGGGTCCTCCACGAGGGATCCCGGGCTGTAGATGCCGCACCAGTTGGAGTTCTGCAGACCGCTGCTTCAGGCTGCCGGCTGCCGCGGGCCAGCGTAACGGAGCGCTCCCCTCCAGCGAGCCCCAGTGAGGTCTCACCCGCTCCGTGCCGAGAGTCCACGCTGCGCCCGCCGCTGAAGCTCCGGGCGCGTCTCCGGGAAAGGCCGCCCGATCCTCGATGTTAGGCCACGGGGGAGGCGACCTGGAAAAAGTCACCTCTCCATGGAGGAGGCGGCCAAAACGGTTTCCCCCTTACCCCCCCACACCACCCCCCACACAAAACACACAAAGAAACATTAAAAACAGACTTTTAAACATACTAAAAAAATTAAAAAAGTTGAAAAAAAACGGACACGCTGCCGACAGGCTGCTGCAGTGCAGCGCCCCCTTCCCTTCAATGGGATAGCAGCACATTTGGAAAGTGGTGAAATCATTGGACAAAGTCAGCATGGATTTACGAAAGGTAAATCATGTCTGACGAATCTTATAGAATTTTTCGAGGATGCAACTAGTAGAGTGGATGAGGGAGAACCATTGGATGTGTTATATCTGGGCTTTCAGAAGGCTTTCGACAAGGTCCCACATAAGAGATTAGTATACAAACTTAAAGCACACGGTAGAGAACTGGCTGGCAGACAAGAAGCAAAGAGTAGGAGTAAATGGGTCCTTTTCACAATGGCAAGCAGTGACTAGTGGGGTACTGCAAGGCTCAGTGCTGGGACCCCAGCTATTTACAATATATATTAATGATTGGGGCGAGGGAATTGAATGCAACATCTCCAAGTTTGCGGATGACACAAAGCTGGGAGGCAGTGTTAGCTGTGAGGAGGATGCTAGGAGGCTGCAAGGTGACTTGGATAGGCTGGGTGAGTGGGAAAATGCATGGCAGATGCAGTATAATGTGGATAGATGTCAGGTGGCAAAAACAGGAAACTAGACTATTATCTGAATGGTGGCCGATTAGGAAAAGGGGAGATGCAACGAGACCTGGGTGTCATGGTACACAAGTCATTGAAAGTAGGCATGCAGGTGCAGCAGGCAGTGAAGAAAGCGAATGGTATGTTAGCATTCATAGCAAAAGGATTTGAGTATAATAATAATAATAATGGATGGGATTTATTTAGCGCCTTTCTAATACTCAAGGCGCTTTACATCACATTATTCATTCACTCCTCAGTCACACTCGGTGGTGGTAAGCTACTTCTGTAGCCACAGCTGCCCTGGGGCAGACTGGTGGAAGCGTGGCTGCCATTCTGCGCCTATGGCCCCTCCGACCACCACCAATCACTCACACACATTCACACACATTGGGTCTTGGTGAGACCACACCTGGAGTATTGCGTACAGTTTTGGTCTCCTAATCTGAGGAAAGACATTCTTGCCGTAGAGGGAGTACAGAGAAGGTTCACCAGACTGATTCCTGGGATGTCAGGACTTTCATATGATGAAAGACTGGATAGACTCGGCTTGTACTCGCTAGAATTTAGAAGATTGAGGGGGGATCTTATAGAAACTTATAAAATTCTTAAGGGGTTGGACAGGCTAGATGCAGGAAGATTGTTCCCGATGTTGGGGAAGTCCAGAACAAGGGTCACAGTTTAAGGATAAGGGGGAAATCTTTTAGGACTGAGATGAGAAAAACCTTTTTCACACATAGAGTGGTGAATCTCTGGAATTCTCTGCACAGAAGGTAGTTGAGGCCAGTACATTGGCTATATTTAAGAGGGATTTAGATGTGGCCCTTGTGGCTAAAGGGATCAAAGAAGGGCTAAAGAAGGCAGGTACAGGATACTGAGTTGGATGATCAGCCATGATCATATTGAATGGTGGTGCAGGCTCGAAGGGCCGAATGGCCTACTCCTGCACCTATTTTCTATGTTTCTATGTTCCTATGTTTCTATGAAATGGTGTGTTTTATGGAAGTTAATTTGGAAAATAAGAATTGACCAGATACTACAAGAAACAATGAAAACAAAGCTTAAAAATAAGAGCATTTGCACTTCAGTTCGTTGGAAATATTTTATTTTCTTCCAAGATAGACAGATTTCTCTGGGGTGATGCATAATAAAAGATCAGATGATTTTATCTGTTCATATATTTGCAGGCAGATTCCAATGACTTTTATTATCTACCTTTCAGATAAAATTTACAAAAAGTATATTTTTGTCTTTGATGCCTTTAGATTCTTCTGTATTTCAAATGTATTTAGAATCGATACAAATTAGTGGAACCATTTCTCATTATTTCCACAAAAGATTGGCATTCATCCCAATGCACTGATATGAAAATCTGTATGACTACCACTTTGGAAGATAGTGAGTGTATGGAATGAAGCAATAGTCATCTCTGAATAAGCGAGTTTGGTATTCCGACAGCCCTGGAATGACGGGACAATGGCCGGTTGCAGTGGCGGCCCATGCTTACTGCCAGCGCAGAGACGAAGCGCTAATTCCACTGCTCTGGGCCAGTGTCCCGTTAGTCCAGGCCTGTCGGTTAACCCGGCGGGACAGGCAGAGTTGAGCTGGTGTTAGCGCTTCTTCTCCGCGCTGGCTGTAAGCCTGAGCTGCCACTGTAACAGGCCGGTGTCCTGTGAGTTCAGGGTTAACCCCGACATCTCCGGCCGCCCCCGGACAGGGATGGGACACTCGGTACGGGATGAGGATAGTCCAGTAGCAATTCAACAGCACTTGTAGCGCCGAGGACCCCGGGTTCGATCCTGACTAAGGATGAAACACAGGCCTGTATTCATGCAGCAGCACAGCTGCCAAGGATGTTTATCGCGAGTGACCTATGACCTGGGCATGCGCAGTCGGAATACCGAACTCGCCTATACAACTGCAATGGGGGATTGGAAGACAAAACTAAAATTGGGTCAGTGGGTGAAATGGACGACAATGTGCAAACTCACATTTGATTTTCGGGTGTAATAATTGCCTTATAGAGAGAAAAGAAAATCTGTGTCAATAAATGTCTCTGTAAATAAAATGTTGGATATGACAAACCTTCAGTTTCTTTCATCATCAAGATAAATATAATGTGGTGGTAGTAGTGGATATTATCTTGAAGATGAAGGGTAGATTAAAGCTAAAACGTTAGTTACTTAATAACGCTTATTCACAGGAACAAATATTCTATCATAAGAAACACCAAAATAAATTCTTCATCCATTTTCTGGTCCTGTGCAAATTGTGACTGGAAACAATACACATTAGCTGAATATAATTAACACTAATTAATATACATCTCATGATGCAGTAATAGACTCCCATCTCTCTCTTTAACAAAAAATATTATTTCAAAATTGACAGGCTCTTTCCAATTAGTGTCAAAATGTAGCCAGATGATCTCCAGTGCATACCCTCATTGCAAAATACATTATTTTCAGTTTATAATTAATTAACAAATTATGAAATGCTCTTTTATTAAACAACTAGTCAAAATTATTGAAAAGAAAACTTGAACAGTAACAGTGAGGAATTTTTAAAACTCACTTCAAAATAAAAATGCAGCTGACACAATGCAGGAATGGGAATTTGTTTCTAAAGTTATGATGTATTAACATGAGAAATAATATGCTTTGGATGCTTCAATGTATTTGCATATGAAAGTACTCGACCAATGGGAAGAGCAATCATAAAGAAATTTGTCTTTCTCAGCCATTTTTGTGCACCATCAGATGCATGTTTAGAGGTCACTCTTTGCAGAGGACTTCAAGTAAGTTACATATGTGCTATCGTGACAAAGAAATGGTGATTAGCATATAAGATGGTGGGAAGAATGGAAAAATAACTAAAATACACATTAGCATTCTGAATGCACATCTAGTATCCAAAACTGTCTGATCAGTGCTTGCATTGCTCATTTTGGAGCTTTTCTGTCAAAACTAGCTGCAAGCCTCCAGTATCTGCTTATTATACAACAGGAATAATGTTTCAAAAGTGCTTCATTGGTTGTAAAGCATTATTAAACACCCTGAGGATATAAAATGCAGTATATCAATGCAAATCCTTTTTTGCTCCTCGCCTTATTTCTTCTTGAACTGGATGTGTTTTGGATCAACTCTCTGGTAGTTCACAAAGAAAAGATTATCTTGCCTTCTAATAATGCATGTCTGATCTTTATGTAAGTTCCACAACACAGCTGAGATTATCCTGTAATCGTAAGCAATGCTTCAGTACACTAACACTTGTTTCCTTGAGGAGTTGATGCTCAGGAGGAACTGACATATTTTGGGCATGCAATGTGAGGAAGAATGGAATCGAGAAAATGATCAAACTTGGCAAATTAGAAACAAACAGTGGAAGACCAAAGAACCACTGAGTTCTGGAGGAACTCAGTGGGTCAGGCAGCATCAGTGGAGGAAATGGACAGGTGTGGTTACGGGTCGGGACTCTTCTTCAGACTGATCCGAAATGTCATTTGTCCGTTCATAGAGTCATAGACTCATACAGAATGGAAATAGGCCCTTCGGCCCAACTCATCCATGCTGACCAATGTGCCCCATCAAAGCTAGTCCAGTTTGATTCATATCCCTCTAAACAGTTCCTATCCAAGTACCACTCCAAGTGACATTAAATGCTGTTATTGTACCTGCCTCAACTTCCTGCTCTGGCAAACTCGCCAGATCTCGCGGATTAGGTCGCCACAGTGGGACAGCCGCTTTACTCCAGCTTTTTGTGTCTATATTAGGGATGTTGTACTCCTCCAAATAGACTTTGAGAACATGCTTGATCCTTTCCCCCTGCTCTACTGATAATTTCTTGCTTGGATACATCCTCAAGATGTAGTCTTTAAATCCTTCATCTACGTAATAAAGATGTGTTTGCTAAAGGGCCTGTCCCACTTGGCTGTCATTTGCGCGTAATTTACGCGACATCATTTACGCGTCACGATAGGCAGTGACACGCGGCAGTGATGCGCAGCCGTGCGCGGGGTCACAGGATTTTGTGATGTACAAAATCTTTGCGCGCCATCTGCGTGAAGCGCAATTGACGGCCAAGTGCGACAGGCCCTTATCACGTTCTTTATCACTTTCCCTATTGAGGTGTTAAGTAAATAAATACATTATTTCTGGAGATACACCACATATGTTGTAATCTCGAGCAAATACGAAACAGTTGCAGGAAATCTGCAGGGTAAGCAGTGTTTGTGGAGGCAAAAGCGATAGTCGATATTTTAGGCTGAGACTTTGCATTAGAACTTGTTTCTTCCTTTTCCTTGTCCATCTTTCAGGACAAAGGATTCTATCTGAGATTACTGATAAGGGGCTCTGGGATTCTGCTTCAGATGAGGTGTTTGATGAGGTGTTTGAATGGATAATTTTGGCCACTTAAGGTGTATTTCTGATGTTTTTAATGAATACCGAATGATCCTTAACCATTTTGAGCCATCATAGGACAAAGATTCAAGTGTCAGTAAGGATCGTACACTTTTTCCAACGAGGTTTTGAGAACATTGCTGGATCCAATTTCAAACAAATGATGTAATCTGCCAACAGATCCGACTGACTGTAAATTAAGCCTTGATGCCGGGGAGGTTGACCAGAGAGAACATTGACATTGCTTTGCTTATCCTGTCCGAGAAGTTGGAAGATTTTTTGAAGTAACATTTTGGTACCTCTCCAATAATGTAGATTATCCACGTCTCAAAATCATGCCTGAGAACAGAGATCACTGTTGCCCAGTAGACTGTGCATTATGTGCTGTGTTTGAAGTCTTGTTATTCAAACATCCAATTCCTCAGCTGACCAAAGGCCATGAAGGCAATGGTGTGTTCCATCATCAATGTTTGCCTTCATTGAAAGGAGCCTCCTAAGATATGGAAAGTGCTCCACATTTCCCACATTTTCTGGAGACTGATTGCAGACATTCATTGACCAAATATAGTGTTGTACAGTGGGAAAGGTTTGAAGAGGGTTTTTGTTTTGTCCCTTCCTCTCATTTGCTTCAGTGAACTAGCTGACATTGAATTGGAGCTCAGCCTTCAGATGTATGAATACATGGGCAGCATGCTGACTGAAGTTGGGCATCATTGCGGTACCCCGCTGTTCTCAGTTGGGTAACGCAAGGCTCGGTGCTGGGACCGCAGCTATTTACAATATACATCAATGATTTAGATGAAGGGATTCAAAGTAACATTAGCAAATTTGCAGATGACACAAAGCTGGGTGGCATTGTGAACTGTGAGGAGGATGCTATGAGAATGCAGGGTGAATTGGACAGGTTGGGTGAGTGGGCAGATGCATGGCAGCTGCAGTATAATGTGGATACATGTGAGGTTATCCACTTTGGTAGCAAAAACAGGAAGGCAGGTTTCTATCTAAATGCTGTCAAGTTGGGTAAAGGGGAAGAACAACGGGTTCTGGGGATCCTTGTTCATCAGTCAATGAAAGTAAGCATACAGGTACAGCAGGCAGTGAAGAAAGTGAATGGCATGTTGGCGTTTATAACAAGAGTAGTTGAGTTTAGTAGCAAAGAGGTCCTTCTGCAGTTGTATAGGGCCCTATCGAGCCACATCTGGAGTATTGTGTGCAATTTTGGCCCCCTAATTTGAGGAAGGACATTGTTGCCATTGAGGGAGTGCAGCGCAGGTTTACAAGGTTAATTCCTGGGATGGCGGGACTGTCATATGCTGAGAGAATGGAGTGGCTAGGCTTGTATATTCTGGAGTTTAGAAGGATGAGAGGTGATCTTATTGAAACATATAAGATTATTAAGGGTTTGGACACGCTAGAGGCAGGATACATGTTCCCGATGTTGGGGTAGTCCAGAACCAGGGGCCACAGTTTAAGAACAAGGGGTAAGCCATTTAGAACAGAGGAAACACTTTTTCCCACACAGAGTTGTGAGTCTGTGGAATTCTCTGCTGAGGATTTCCTCAGAAGGCGTTGGAGGCGGGTTCTCTGGACACTTTCAAGAGAGATCTAGATAGGGCTCTTAAAGATAGCTGAGTCAGGAGATATGGGGAGAAGGCAGGAACGGGGTATTGATTGGGGATGATCAGCCATGATCACATTGAATGGTGGTGCTGGCTCAAAGGGCCAAATGATCTACTACTGCACCTATTGTCTATTGTCTATTGTCTATCATTGGTTTGAACATACAGGGAAATTGAACAATTTCCCATTTGTCTTATAAAATAGCTCTACTCTTCCAGGAAGCGTGATATTCGTGATACGTAGCATTGCAGTGAAATGATATTGGTATCACAAATAATATGGTTAATATGTAGCCTTCTGATTGTTTTGTGATGTCAAGAAAGACCAGTTGGCATGGCTGAAGCTGCATCCAATGGTTCAATAGTACTTTATTGTCACACGTTCCTAGGTACAGTGAAAATTTTGCAGGTATTTTGCATACAGTTCAGCAAATTCTACTATACATATCATACTTAAGTACAAGAGGGTAGCAAGACCAGATTGCACTGAAAGAGAGCACACGGGTCATTTAATATGATTCAATTCCAAAGTTGTGAAAAATGTTATCCATCTTGAAGTTGCTGCACAGTGAACAATGCAAGGCCAAAGAGTATCTTTCATTATAATTTTAAAAAAATGGGGACATAGAGTTTGTGAAACCTTTAAGGAAAGTGATGTATGCAGTCACATTGGTATTCTCTGCTTACTAAGATGCCAGACAAATTAATCCTGGCTCACTAATTGCTGTCAGTACCTGTGTCCTAAGTACATGGAGTTCTGTTCCATAACACATACTTAACAATCTGCTTTGTGTTAAGAACATATTTCTCCAGACACTACAAATGCAGTAGGTACAGATGATGAAGACCTTTTGATCTATATCAGCCATGGCAGTACTTGCTCTAACCCCACTTTGACTCTGGTTCGGTATGATGACATGGTGTTCATTGATGGCCGATAAACAAAGATAAGCCCCATTGTAATGTGAAAGTAATTAGTGTTCTCCGATGAGCACCAAAGAATTGCTCCAGAATCTATTTAACATGGTTGCATGCTTCACTGGCAGTGATTTATTGGTCATTCCTAACCCTCCTTGAGAAGGCGATGATGTGCTGATTTGGTGAACTGCTGCACTTTGTGTTCGGAAATTGCCGCCATATTGATGTCAGATGAGAAAGGTTGAGACGTTTGCAGTTGCGATATTTCCACGAGATGAAGAATCTCAAACAAGGGGACAGAGATACAATTTGGGGGGGGGGGGTTCATTTGATATTGATGTGCATTCGGACCTCACAAAAGTCGGGGAACCTCTCCAATTCTCTTCCCTAGAGGGTTGTGACAGCCACATTTCTAGGGGTGCATGAAGAGAGAGTTGTCACACCAAGGATACAAGAAGAGCAAAGGTGGGTGACGATGAGAAAGAGAAGTAAGCATTGAGTACAGGAGCACCCAGTGGCTGTACCTATTGAAAACAGGTACACCCTCTTTGGAGTTTGAGTGGCAGCCAGGTATGACTCCAACACTGGTGCACGGCATCCTCAAGAGGGAAGGGGAACAGCCAGAGGTTGTTTGGGATGTTGGCACAAATGATATAGGTAGGAAGAGGAAGAAGGTTCTGCGACACAAGTTTACGGAATTGGGTAAAAGCAGGGTAGTGATCTCAGGATTGCTTCCAGTACCTCGTGCTAGTGAAGGTAAGAACAGGAAGATAGGGGAAAATAATGTAATTACTGAGGAGTTGGTGCAGGGACAGGCATATCTGGATCATTGGGATCTCTTCTGGGGCAGGGGTGACCTGTACAAAAAGGAAGGGTTGCACCTTAATTGGAGTGGGACCAACATCCTGGTGAGCAAGTTTGCTAATGCTACATGGGAGGGTTTAAACTAGAATTGCAGGGGGGTGGGATCTCATACAGGATAGAGGCACGTGAGAGGCTAGAAGTTGGAATGGACGGAGGTGAGGGAAAGGTTAAGGGCCTGTCCCACCAGCATGCGTCTACATCCGGCGAGCGCGACCTAACGTGGTCGCTTGAGCCGTACGGCCTCGCGGGGCCGGTCCCACTTCGATCGCCGGAGCCGTATGGAGTTGTGAGGGGCTGGTCCCGACAGCACGCAGGGCTCCGAAAAACTGACACTGCCCAAAAATTCCGCACGGCAACGGCCTGTCGGCCCGCAGCCGCATTGAGGCCGTACGCAGCACCTCGACGGGCGTACTCAGCATCTCGACGCCGTAAGCAGCATCTTGACACCG
Source organism: Amblyraja radiata (assembly GCF_010909765.2). NCBI lineage: Eukaryota > Metazoa > Chordata > Chondrichthyes > Rajiformes > Rajidae > Amblyraja > Amblyraja radiata. Next base: position 75,516,561 of record NC_045957.1, read on the forward strand.
TATGCAGGGTCTTGACGGCGTACGCCTAGCACGTGGCATTGCGCGATGACGTCATCGCCCGGCGTGCCGTTGCGTGATGACGTAACCGCCCGACGCCGTGCGACGTCCAAATTCAGTTGGCCCGCCTCCTGCTCAGCTGATTGGTGAGGATGATTTCGGGACCAGCCCCGCACAACTCCGCGGTTGGAAGTGGGACCGGCCCCGCGAAGCCGTACGCCTTAAGCCACCACGTTTGGTCGCGCTAGACGCATGCAATTGCATGCTGGTGCGACAGGCCTTTTAGTGTACAGAATAGGTAGGTGAAAGGCGGAGAGCGAGGAAGGAGGGTTGGTTTAAACTGCAGGTATTTTAATGCAAGGGGCCTGACGGCTAAGGCAGATGAGCTTCAGACATGGATAGATACGAATGACTGTGACAATGGTTAAGGGAGGGGCAGGACTGGCAGCTCAATGTTCCAGGGTACAGGAGCTTCAGGAGAGACAGGTGTGAGGGAAAAAGAGGAGGGGGGGTGCAATCGCTGGTTAAAGAGGATGTCACGGCAGTGGTTAGAGGTGACATTACGAACAACTCGTCTAGTGAGGCTACATGCGTGGAGCTGAGGAACAGGAAATGGATGATCACCTTTTGGGGGTATACTCCAGACCCCCGAATAGTCAACGGGCATTAGAAGAAAAAAATATGCCAGGAAATTGCAGACAGCTGCAGGTCAAATAAGTTTGTTGTAGTAGGGGATTTTAACTTTCCCAATATTGGCTGGCAAAATCTAAGTGTGAAGGGTTTAAATGGTGTGCAATTCCTCAAACATGTTCAGGAGAGTTTTCTTCAGGAGTATGTGGAGCCCCCCCCCCCCCCCCACACACATGTGAGTGGGCAATGCTGGATCTAGTATTGGGAAATTGGGAAGGGCAAGTTAATGATGTATTTGTGGAGGAGCTTTTTGGGAGAAGTGACCACAGTTCGATTATGTTTAAGATAGTTATGGATAGGGACGGAGAGGGTCATAGTCATAGTCATAGATTAATACAGAGTGAAGACAGGCCCTTTGGCCCAACTCGCCCACACCGGCCAACTATATCCCAGCTACCCTGGTCCCACTTGCCTGCGCTTGGTAACCCTCCAAATTTATCCTATCCATGTACCTGTCCAACTGTTTCTTAAATGATGGGATATTCCCAGCCTCAAATATCTCCTCTGGCAGCTTGTTCCATACATCCACCTGTGTGAAAAAGTCACCTCTCAGATTCCTATTAAATCTTTTCCCCTTTACCTTGAACCTATGTCCTCTGATCCTCGAAACCCCTACTCTGGGTAAAAGACTCTGTGCATCTACCCGATATATTTCTTTCATGATTTTGTATACCTCTATAAGATCTCCCCTCATCCTCCTACGCTCCGTGGAATAGAGACCCAGCCTACTTAAGGGCCTGTCCCACTTAGGCGACTTTTCAGTGGACTCCCTGCGACCTTCAAGCTCGAGGCACTTGCCTGAAAAATCGGGAGCTGGAACAGCGACCGTCAGAGCGGAACACACACACAAACACACACATACACATCGCAAAGGCGGGGGCCAGGGAAAGCAGGGGAGCGCTGTCTGAAATTCACATGGTGCAATGAACATGAAGGTTAAAGATGGCTAGCACAGTGTACGGTAAGTCCTTTAAAAGAACGGGGAGGAGGCGGGGAGAAGGGGGAAGTAGGGGGAAGTAGGGTGGAGAAGGTGGTAGAAGGGGGGAAAGGGGAAAGGGGGGGGGGGGGACAAGGAGTGGAGACACTTTTATGAAGCCAGACAACTTTTAATAAGCCAGAGATACCCAGCTGTGAAGTTTAGCGGGCATTTAACATTTCCTTAGTTCTGAAAACTCGTGCTTATGTTTTTTTTCCCCCAATGAGCCAATGAAAATGCCCAATCAGCAAAGGAGATGAACTAAAACTACCTACGGCTGCCTCGACTACCTACAATGACGTGGCGACCCCACTACCACTGCACCTACGACTACAAAAGTATCGATTTTCTCCATGGCGGCCAATTTTTAGTAGCAGAAATATTTTCAACATGTTGAAAAATTTGCTGCAACCATACTGAGGCCGCAACTAGTTCCCAGAATGCAGGAACTCCTCTCGACCACGAAGGAGACTCACCAGAGACCACCAGCGATCATGTGTCGACCATGTGGCGATCTTGAGAGTCTCTTGCACTCGCCTAAAAAGTTGCCTAATTGGGACAGGCCCTTTAACCTCTCTCTATAGCTCACACCCTCTACTCCTGGAAAACATCCTGGAGACCTGTGACTAGTGGTGTGCCTCAGGGTTTGGTGCTGTGCCTGTTACTGTTTGTCATCTATATCAATGATTTGGATGAGAACATACATGGCAAGATTAGCAAGTTTGCTGATACATACAAAAGTGAATGGTTTTGCAGATAGTGAAGATGGTTGTGAAATATTGCAGCAGGATCTGGATTGATTGGCCAGGTGGGCTGAGGAATGGTTGATGGAATTTAATACAGAGAAGTGTTGCATTTTGGGACGTCTATAAAGGGCAGGACATATACAGTAAATGGTAGACCTCTGGGGAGTGTTGTAGATCAGAGGGATCTAGGAGTACAGTTGCATGGTTCCTTGAAGTTCAAAGGTTCAAAGGTTCAAAGGTTCATTGATTGTCACATACACCAATTGGTGTAGTGAAATTCAAGTTGCCATTGCAGCACATTAGTGGAAGGTAAGACCTCCTTGGTGGAATAAAACTGGGTTAAAAAAAAGTTCTTACCTTCCACTACCTGCAACCTCCGGCAACCACCTTCAACTAGCATCGCAACCAGCTTCGACTAAAAAAATTACCTATTTTAAAAACGGCAACTTATTTTTAGTCGCGGCCGGTTTTGAATATTTTTAAATAATCGGTGGGACATAGAAGAAGCAGAAACCACTTTCGACCATTAGGGAGACTGACAAAAACCTCCGGGAACCGCATGGAAACCTTGGGTGGGGCGCAAAGTCTCCAGAGGTTTCCGTTCAGGTTTCCTAAGTGGGACAGGGGCATTAGTAAATAACAACCCCACTCCACTGGCTTCGATCAAACAGCAATCTATTTTTAGTCGAGGCCAGTTTTGAATTTGTTGAAATAATCGCAGGAACTTAGAAGAAGCCTCGACTACGCGGAAACCACTTTCGACCATTAGGGAGAGTAACTAAAACCTCCGGGAACCTCACTGAAACCTTGGGTGGGGCGCAAGGTCACCAGAGGTTTCCGTTCAGATTTCCTAAGTGGCACAGGGGCTTAATTTTTAAATCATACATAATAACTGTGCCCTCTGCGTTTTATTGTATTGTATTGTATTGTATTTTAATTATATACCATGCATCTTTTTCACTCTCAAACATGAAACTGTAGCTTTATAATCAGATTCTTCATGATTTCCAAGTTCAATATGTCATTTTTATCTTTGATGGATAATCAAAGCAAGTAGCAAGAAGCACTGACAGCTGCTTTTTCGGACCCATTGTAATGAGGACTGATGTTAATAGTTGAAAGAAAAGTGCAAACATCATTCAGGACATCTGCCAGTTTGTGAAATTTTCTTCATTTAGTTCACTCACAAATTACAGTCCACATCCACATAACAATTGTGATTGGTACCATGAGGTCAAAGTCCTTGGAAAACTGAAAGGAAGATTTGCAATTATATAACAGTATTCACGAGATGCCATTATGATTCACCATAATTTGTGAAGTGATTAGATCATCTGTTTTACTAATGTTGGATGAAAATTTCTCATTAACCAGGACTCAAGGAAGAATACTGCTTCAAAACTCTACTTCAAAACATCAAAGTGAGTGCCATGCCTTCTAGAGAGAGTAATAAGGGTCTTGGATAAACATCACACCTGGAAGATAATAACTGCAGAATGTGCAGAGTTCTCTCACTACTGCTCTGAACGAGAAAGCTATTTTTTAATAGAAAAAAGGAACTGCAGTTGTTGGTTTACAGAAGAAGATATAAAGAAGGATCTGAAGAATAGTCGCAACATGAAATATCACCAATCCATATCCTCCTGAGATGTTGCCTTACCAGCTGAGTTACTTCAGCACTTTGTGTTCATAAGTTCATAAGTTCTAGGAGCAGAATTAAGCCATTTGGCCCATCAAGTCTACTCTACCATTCATTAATGGCAGATCTATCTTTCCCTTTCAACCCCATTCTTCTGCCTTTTCCCAATAGCCCCTGACACCCATTCTAATCTAGAGTTTGTTCTCTAGATTTTTATAGTTGTGCCATAGCAGGGCGTCATGATCCCAGAGGCTTTGCTCTTGAGAACGGAGCAGTTGGAGAGATCACAGGGAGAATATGCAAACTCCACACAGACAGCATCAGAGGTCACCTGGCATTGAACCCAGGTTTCTTGCACTATGAGGCAGCATCTCTAAATGCTGAGCCAGTGTGCTGCCTATTCTAAATAACATCTTAGTCACCATAGTGGATTTTGAAACTTTAGGGAGTAATGTCCCAGAATCTCCCTATAAGAAAAGAAAAAGAGACAAAACAGTGAGTTGCATTGGGAGGGATAGTTCATAGTTAAGAAATGTGCCTGAAGCATCCAAAGTAGTCTGATAGAGTAACCTTTTGTAAGAGGATCTGTATAGTTGGAATCAACCTCACTATATGATTTAATATCTCACTCACCTGTTTCATCTAGGGTGAAATAGAGATTGTCAGCCAGATTTAACAATGAGCTTGCATTAAATTGACAATGAGCTTGCATTAAACAGGCAACCGTGGCTTGCCTGCTAGAGTAAGTAGACTTCTCATCTTCCTCTTGGACAATTGTACAATTCTCTGAAAATTGCTGATCCTTGCTCTGATATTTTTGGTGGAGTAGGAGGCCATTCATGAAGACCAAAAAAAAATTGTTTGGGCTAAATCACACTTTCAACCATGTAATGTTGTATGTTTTAATGTTTCGTGCAATAATCCAGATTTTTTTAAATATAACTAATTTTAAATGTTAGTTTTGGCTCCAATGCCTTTGAAGACACAAATATCAGCAATGTTTTAATTACATCCATGTTACTATGCAAGCCCCTTAACACTACATCACATGGCAGCCCTGTGCTGTAATTGGTTTGGTTCTGTTTGAATCTATATTTCTTTTCCGATTAACTTTGTAATGTCCCATTGACATAAAAAGGCCAAAATACCGTGAAAGCAGCTGGACAGTTTGCTGACTGCACGTTTCAAAATTAATGCAAGAGGGAATTTGCCTGGTTTCTTTACAATTACTTCTGGGTGACCACATAAAATCCAAAAAAAAATCTGAATTTATATTCAAAGATTGGAATCTGGTAATGGAATATTCAGAGAGATGCAAGAAACTTAAGGTGCTGGAATCTTGAGCAAACAGTAAAGTGCTGGAGGAACATAATGAGTCGGGCAGCATACGAGTCGGGCAGCATCAGCCATGATCATATTGAATGGTGGTGCAGGCTCGAAGGGCCGAATGGCCTACTCCTGCACCTATTTTCTATGTTTCTATGTTTCTATGTGGAGGGAATGGATAGAAGACGTTTTGGATCAGGCCTACCTGAAACTGATTGAGGTAGGGTGGGTTGAAAGTTGGAAAAGAGAAGTGGCGATGGGGCAACGTTTGATAAGCGAAAGTGTAAATAAGCTCTTCTTAGCATTCCCTCAGTCTAGTTCAATCAATAAAACACTGATTCAAGCACTAGAACAACTAAACTTTATTTTTGGATAGAACAACAAATTCCACTATACGATACTTAAACAACCGCGGGTTTGATCCTTGTATCTTCCTGGCCAAGCCCTTCAGCCTCATGCAAGCAGAAACACTCCAAAAGGTCACGCAGTCCCAAGCGCTCTTCTAGAAGATCGACAAAGGACCTCGTGATGGCTGCCTTTTATAGGTCCCCGAACCTTGAGGGGCCGAAATACAGAGGGGTGGTCTATTTACAATTCAATCAAACACATTAATTACAACAATACATTATTGACAGTTACACAGACTAATAACATAATCTCCCTTACATTGTTGCAGAAGAAGCTTCCAGAAGAAGCTAGCATAACTTGAATAATGCAACATTTACCCTGGAATTAAAACAAACCAGCCAGGGGCTTAACACTTTAACCAATCAACCCACATCAGGGTAACTGTCTAGCAACATTATTCACAATATGCACACTTAGTTTGCATTGATCCGATTAACTTCATTCATTTTACATTTCCTTGGATGTCCTCTACAGAAATCCCATCCATTTGTCAATTGAATATGCAACACTGATCTGGGCCCTAGACTTACTGGCACCATTCAGAAGCTTGTCTTATTTCTGCAGAGCACATCAGACTTGACCAAAATGGCCTAGCAATACATGAGTCCTTACTAAATGTTGGTACAGGCTGCTCAGTTTTAGCATGATTAACAATAGTTATATGAGAGGGTGGGGATTGGCAGACTGTTGGTACAATAAGTAACAAAGGTTAGAAATGAAAAGGATTTTTTTTTTCATATGTTGCAAATATGAAATCCTCGTAGATATAGCTTTAATGTGAGTGGGACAAAGTTTAAAGGAGATGTGTGGGGCAAGTTATTTTACACAGAAGGTTGTGGGTGTCTGAAACATGCTACCCGGGGTGGTAGTTGAGGCAGATACAATAGTGACATTTAAGAGACTTGTGGATAGCCATATAGATAAGCAGCGAATGGGGTATAAATATTCGGAACAGACAGATACGATTTGGTCTTGGTATTATGTCCAGCACAGACATTGTGGGTTGAATGGCCTGTTGATATGCTGTGTTTAATTTAGTTTTAGTTTAGTTTAGTTTAGTTTAGTTTAGTTTAGAGATACATTCGGCCCACCGGGTCCGCGCTGACCAGCGATCTCCGCACATTAACACTATCCTACACCCACTAGGGACAATTTTTACATTTATCAAGCCAAGGTCTGGGAGCTGAGTGTACAGAGCATATCACTAAATAATTTACAAAAATTGTTGGAAATTTTCTATATTTTTAATACATGTATTTATTTTTTATTACTTGAAACAAGATCATAAAATAAGCGCAGATGGGGACATCCATTAAGTTTATGACTGCAACAGCCTAACTCATATTGAGTCCCATTCAACCATCACCCCTGTACTATATAACCATATAATAACCATATAACAATTACAGCACGGAAACAGGCCATCTCGACCCCTCTAGTCCGTGCCGAACACATAATCTCCCCTAGTCCCATATACCTGCGCTCAGACCATAACCCTCCATTCCTTTCCCATCCATATAACTATCCAATTTATTTTTAAATGATAAAAACGAACCTGCCTCCACCACCTTCACTGGAAGCTCATTCCACACAGCTACCACTCTCTGAGTAAAGAAGTTCCCCCTCATGTTACCCCTAAACTTCAGTCCCTTAATTCTCAAGTCATGTCCCCTTGTTTGAATCTTCCCTACTCTCAGTGGGAAAAGCTTTTCCACGTCAACTCTGTCTATCCCTCTCATCATTTTAAAAACCTCTATCAAGTCCCCCCTTAACCTTCTGCGCTCCAAAGAATAAAGCCCTAACTTGTTCAACCTTTCTCTGTAACTTAGTTGCTGAAACCCAGGCAACATTCTAGTAAATCTCCTCTGTACTCTCTCTATTTTGTTGACATCCTTCCTATAATTAGGCGACCAAAATTGTACACCATACTCCAGAATTGGCCTCACCAATGCCTTGTACAATTTTAACATTACATCCCAACTTCTATACTCAATGCTCTGATTTATAAAGGCCAGCACACCAAAAGCTTTCTTTACCACCCTATCTACATGAGATTCCACTTTCATGGAACTGTGCACAGTTATTCCCAGATCCCTCTGTTCACCTACATTCTTCAATTCCCTACCATTTACCATGTACGTCCTATTTTGATTTGTCCTGCCAAGATGTAGCACCTCACACTTATCAGCATTAAACTCCATCTGCCATCTTTCAGCCCACTCTTCCAACTGGCATAAATCTCTCTGTAGACTTTGAAACTCTACTTCATTACCCGCAACCCCACCTATCTTAGTATCATCTGCATACTTACTATTCCAATTTACCACACCATCGTCCAGATCATTGATGTACATGACAAACAACAGTGGACCCAACACAGATCCCTGTGGCACCCCGTACTGTACTCACCTCCATATTCTGACTCCTCATTCCACAATGCCTCAAACCGAAAACTGACCCACACCGCACTGTCTCTGTTACGTATTTAAACTGTACCACATTCTGAGATCGCCATGATTTTTCATTTCTGCTCTGTTGTACCAACCTCCAACCTCTGTGGCCTGGCAGTTCAGGACTTCCCTTACCAAATTGCTCCACCTTTCGATCTCTCTCACCTCCTTTAAGACACTCTCTAAACTTTCTTTGGTCATACTTTTGATCATCAGTCCTGATATTTGGCTTGGATAAAATTTTGTATGAAAGCACTGTTGCGTCATGTTTAAGTGTTAAAGACGTTCTAGGAATACATTTTCTTCTGTTGATTGATTTCCTGTATGGTAATTAACATTTCTCTGACTTGAACTTGTAACCCTTCCTCCATCAACACAGGTTAAGTTGAAGTAATGTTGCTTTCTTATGTCTTCTGTATGCTGTCTGAAAATGCTGTGTGACCCCTACCCCCGCACCCACCCTGCATCTCAGCCTTGTTTTATGTATCAATAGGAAATAAAATCCACAGTATATTCCCATGGGACAGTCTTTTTGATGCCTTTTTATTTCTTAGCTGCACCATTTTCACAGACACCGCCTTCTTTTTAGGAGCTGAAGATTACAGTTTGAATGCATCATCAGTAATGTGCTCCATCAATCCTTTTGTTTTACAGGTTGCTGCTTTTCTTGCTTTGTGATATCTACTGGTGTGCAAAGTCTCCTCTCCACTTCCTGCTCTACAGGAGTAAATGATTTTATGTTCAAACATTTTCATTGATATAAATGCACTATATGGTCATTTTGGTAGGTTGCACTTTGCTGTTGAAATTCACGTGTTCGCAATGTTCTGAGGAAGGAGAAAAAACGACAGGGAACCATGAACGAATGAGCCTGCCGTCAGTAGCTGAGCAAATGCTGAGATTTATTGTTAAAGGAAGTGGTAATTTGAGACTCAGAATGCGATAGAAGGATTGGGCAGGTTCAAGATCAATTTGTGAACTCCATCATCAAGTTCGCCGACGACACCACTGTTGTTGGACGAAGTACCGATGGTGATGAGTCATAGTATATAAGTGAGATCGACCGATTGACCAAGTGGTGCCAGCACAACAACCTGGCTCTCAACATCAGTAAAACCATGGAACTGATTGTGTACTTTGGAAGGGGAAAAATGGGGACCCACAATCCTGTTTATATCAATGGAACGACAGTGGATAGGGTCAAAAACTTCAAATTCTTGGGCGTGCATATTTCCGAAGATCTTTCCTGGACCCAGCACTGATGCAATTATAAAGAAGGCACATCAGCGTCAAAGAGGATTCTCTTGAACTTCTACAGGTGCACAGTAGAGAGCATATTGACTGGTTGCTCGTGTCCTGGTTCGGCAACTTGAACGTCCAGCAACAGAAAAGACTGCAGAAAGTTGTGACCACTGCCCAGTCCATCACTGGCTCTAGCCTCCCCACCATCGAAGGGATCTATCGAAGTCGCTGCCTCAAAAAGGCAGCCAACATCATCAAGGACCCACACCATCCTGGCCACACATTCATTTCACCATTGCCATCGGGAAGAAGGTAAGGGAGCCTGAAAAATGTAACGTCCAGGTTCAGGAACAGATTCTCCCCTACAGCCATCAGTCTATTAAACACTGCAACAAATAAGCTCAGAACTACAAACGACTATTATTATTATTATTATCATTATTATTATTATTATTATTATTATTATTATTATTATTATTATTATTATTATTATTATTATTATTGCACTATATTTGTTTATTTATTATGTGTGTGTATATATACTGAACATTTTTTCTTTCATTATGTATTATGTTTACATATTCTGTTGTGCTGTTGCAAGTAAGAATTTCATTGTCCTATCTGGGACATATGACAATAAAACACTGTTGACTTGAAAGGATAATTGGGCATGACAAAGTGTTGGAGCTTGCTGTAAATTAGTAACGTGCAGAATAGATAAGAGTAAACAAATTAACATGATATATTTGGACTTTCAGGAAGCCTTCAGAAGGGTACACAAAGACATTACTGAACAATAGACAATAGACAATGGGTGCAGAAGCAGGCTATTTTGCCCTTCGAGCCAGCACCGCCGTTCAATGTGATCATGGCTGATCATCCCCAATCAGTACCCGTCCCTGCCTTCTCCCCATATCCCCTGACTCTGCTATTTTTAAGATCCCTATCTAGCTCTCTCTTGAAAGAATCCAGAGAACCTTCCTCCACCGCCCTCTGGGGCAGAGAATTCCACAGACTCGCCACTCTCTGTGAGAAAAGGTGCTTCCTCGCCTCCGTTCTAAATGGATTACTCTTTATTCTTAAACTGTGGCCCCTGGTTCTGGACTCCCCCAAAATCGGGAACATGTTTCCTGCCTCTAGCGTGTCCAAGCCCTTAACAACCTTATATGTTTCAATGAGATAACCTCTCATCCTTCTAAACTCCAGAGTGTACAAGCCCAGCTGCTCCATTCTCTCAGCATATGACAGTCTCGCCCTCCCAGGAATTAACCTTGTAAACCAACGCTGCACTCACTCAATAGCAAGAATGTCCTTCTTCAAATTAGGGGACCAAAACTGCACACAATACTCCAGGTGTGGTCTCACTAGGGCTCTGTACAACTGTAGGACCTCTTTGCTCCTATATTCGATTCCTCTAGTTATAAAGGCCAACATGCCATTCGCTTTCTTCACTGCCTGTTGTACCTGCATGCTTACTTTCATAGACTGATGTACAAGGACCCCCAGATCATGTTGTACTTCCCCTTTTCCCAATTTAACGCCATTTAGATAGTAATCTGCCTTCCTGTTTTTGCTACCAAAGTGGATAACCTCACATTTATCTGCATTAAACTTGCATCTGCCATGCATCTGCCCACTCCCCCAACCTGTCCAAGTCACTCTGCATTCTCATAGCATCCTCCTCACAGTTCACACTGCCACCCAGCTTTGTGCCATCTGCAAATTTGCTAATGTTACTTTGAATCCCTTCATCCGAATCATTGATGTACAGTATATTGTAAATAGCAGCGGTCCCAGCACCAAGCCTTGCGGTACCCCACTAGTTACTGCCTGACATTCTGAAAGCGACCCATTAATCCCTACTCTTTGTTTCCTGTCTGCCAACCACTTCTCTATCCATGTCAGCAGTCTACACCCAATACCAGCAACAAGCTTAGAACATGCTATGTAGGAGTGAAATTTCTGATTAACGTATAAAACAGTGCAAAGACCAATTTTAGGCAGTTAATTTTGCACTATTAACATGCTGAAAGGATCGATGTTGGGATCCCAGCTCTTACTTAAGGGCCCGTCCCACTCAGGCAACTTTTTAGGCGAGTGCCGGAGACTCTGCGCTCAATACATGGTCGCCACATGTTCGTTGGTGGTCTCTGTTGAGTCTCCTTCATGGTCGCGAGGAGTTCCTGCATTCTGGGAACTAGTTGCTGCCTCAGTATGGTCGCTGCAAATTTTTAAACATGTTGAAACATTTTCTGCAACCAAAAATTGGTCGCCATGGAGATAGTGGATAATCCTGTAGTCGTGGGTGCAGTTGTTGTGGGGTTGCCATGTAGTTGTAGGAGGTCGAGGTAGTCGTAGGTAGTTTTAGTTAATCGCCTTTGCTGACCGGTCATTTTCATCGGCTCATTGGGGGAAAAAAACGTAAGCAGGAGTTTTCAGAACCAAGGATAACCGGCCGGTAATGTTAAATGTCCGCCGAACTTCACAGCCGTGTATCTCTGGCGTATTAAAAGTTGTCTGGCTTCTTAAATGTTGTCTCCACTCCTTCTCCCCCTCTCTCCCCCCTTCTCAATCCCCCTCTCCCCCATTCTCCCCCCATCTTTTAAAGGACTTACTGTACTAGCCGTCTTAATTACAGCGCCAACCTTCCTGTTCATCGTGGTGTGTGTCTGTATCACCTTGATTTGCACCGAGTGGATTTCAGACAGCACTTCCCCACTTGCCCTGGCCCCCCACCTTGACAGTCGTCGGCAGTCCACTGAAAAATCGCCTAAGTGGGACAGGCCCAACAGAAACAAAGGAATTAGGGGGGATTGGTAAGCTACTCAACCTTTGGTTAGGCTATCATTCATCAAGGTCATGGCTGATCATTCACTTCAGTACACTGCTGCCACATTCGTCTCATGTCCCTTCATGCCTTTGACGTTGAGACATATATCTACTTCTGAAATATAGTTCATGATGTGGTGTTCATTGCCTTTTGTGGTCAGGAATACCTTAGGGTTTACCACCCCACTCGCGAGATTATATTTCATCTCAATTTGGTTCTAAATAGTCTACCTGGTATTCTGAGATTGTGACTTCTGTACTGTCCAGCCATCAGGAATATCCTTCCTGCATTTTGTTTGCTTCCTCTTGTTAGAATTTGACTGTGTTCCATGAGAATCCATGAGAAACTTGCCTTGGGTAGAAAAATCAGCGCAGAGGAGTGTATTTAAAAGGATTGAAATTTTGGGCATTTGGAGGGAGTTGGATGTCCATGTACACAAATTACTGAAAATAATCACGTCGCTGCAGCATGTAATTAGGTAAGCAACTGGTATTAATTCAAAACGATTTTAGTGCAAAAGTAAAGGCATCTAGCTTTAATTAGAAAGGCCCCTGGTGAGCCTGTTTCTGGAATAATGTGTAGAGGTCTAATCTCCCCACCTAAGGCAAAATGTAATCAGGAGGAATGCAGAAAAGGTTCACCAGATTGATTTCTGGGATAGGGGAACAGTGGTTATACTTTCAGAATTGATTAAACAATCGCTTGAATTAAGAACAATCAGAAGTCATCATGTTGAAATCTACAAAATACTGATGCGGCTTGGCAGGGTTTACAATATTTCCCTACTAGAAGATAGCCAAAAAGTGTTGGAGTAACTTAGTGGGTTAGGCAGCATTTCTGGAGAAAAGGAATAGGTGACGTTTCGGGTCAGACCCCTTCTTCATACTGAAAGGTAGAAACAAAGATCCTATAGCAAGCAAGATAGTGCATTCCTGCTAAAACCAATGGGCTGACGTGTAGTATGCAACGGAGCAGAACAACAGCCTTTTTGTCGGCCATTTCAGTAAACCCGCCCCGACCAGACTTTGTATATCCCAAAGATCCTATACCTTGCTATAGGATCTTTGGTATATCCCTCTCGCAGTGTAATCAGCATTGCGGGGAAACAGTTTGTGTGTGTGATACAGTGTTAGATTCATGATTCATAATTCTGTTGTTTTTTGTGAATGATTAATATGTTAATAAATTATAATTCTGTTAATTTTCTTTTTTAATGTTTTGGATTCAAATCCCCGGGATTGGGATCGGACTGTGCAAGGGTGGAGGGGGCACTGAGGGCAAGGAGACTGTGCCCACACGGCAGTGTAAAAGGGGAGACCTTTCCAATCCACTGGGGTACGAGCCCGACCCCCACCAAACTGCTGCAGCACTGGGGCGGGCCGAACAAAAGAGGCCTTTCAGCACTCAGCCATTTTGGCAGAAAGAGGAATAAATGTCCGACAGTCAGCGATGCAGAGAAGTAGTGAAGAGCAGACCGGTCCGGAGTTTGGGAGCCGGGCAGCGAGCGTGATGGGGGAAGAAACCGAAGGGCCATCTGTTCTCAGCTTCGGATCTCATGCCCGCCCTCTTTCCCCCTGTCAGTGAGTCTCTTTAATGGGGCAGAGGGGCAGAGAGGCAGAGAGAAAATGAGGAGAAGATTTTCACCAAAGATCTTTGATTTTTACGAGGATGTTTCCCGAACTGGCTTCCGTCTCTATACTAGTATCTTTGCTCCGCTATGGTGGACAAAGATGGTGGAGACGGAAGCCGGTTACGGAAATGGGGTCAAAGATTACCCATGAATCTTCCCATGACCCCACTACGTCGAGTGCATTATCTTGCTTGCCATAGGATCTTTGGGTAGAAGTGTTGGGGGGGGGGGGGGGGGATGAACTGGAGGTGAAAGAAAGCTAGAACAAATCAGGACCGACAACATATGACCTCAGGAATGGTGGAGTCCATAATGGCCCATTGTTGGCTGGGAAAGATGTGCTAACGAGAAGGACACAACAATGCGGATCGTGGAACTGGTAGGTTGACGAGGGTGGGGGAGGGAGGAAGGGGGAGAGAGGGGGAGGGAATGCTTGAAATTAGAGCAATCCTTTATTAGGGTGTCTGGTACTATGGATCATAGCCTCAAAGTAGGCGTCAGCTATTCAGCGCATAAATGACCTTGACTCTAGCCCAGCAGACAGAGAATCTTTGGAACATTCTTACGAGGGGACTACAGGAAATCAGTGGCTGAGTATGTTCACGCAAAACTTTTAGAAGCAAAAAAAAAAAAGCATATACTGCTAATCAGAATGAAAACAGAAAATGCTGGAAATGCTCAGAAGGTTAAGTGGCAGCTGTTGAGAGAGAGAAACAAGGTTTATGTTTCCGGCTGTTTAACATTCATTAGGCATTACTACTGCATTTTGTTATCTACAGCATCAAAGAAAGAGATTAATTGATTTTAGAATATTAAGGAAATGAAAGATAAAATATCACTGCATGAAAATAGTGTTGAAGTCAAGTAATCTTATCAAATCATGCTTTGAGTAAAAAGGCTTGGATAGTCTTCTTTTGCTTCTATTTCTTATACATGGGGCATTACATTTAGTGTAACCTACAGGAGATGATTTTCATTTGGTCAACTTGTTTTATTTAATTTTACATTTGCAAAGACACAGAAGAAGGTTATTCGGTCCATTGTGGTGGTTCCAGGGGAGCAATCATATTGGTTCCATTTCCTCCGTCCTTATTTACCTGCACCCACTAATTAAGGCTGTGAAATGATTCACAATTTTCTAGAGGAGACAATTTGGCCCTTTGAGCCTGCACCGCCATTCATTGTGATCATGGCTGATTATCCACAATCAGTAACCCGTGCCTGCCTTCTCCCCATATCCCTTGATTCAGCTAGCCCCTTGAGTTCTATCTAATGGGCCTGTCCCACTTGCTGATTTTTTCGGCGACTGCCGGCATCATTGACTGACGTATCAGGGTCGCCGAAAGATTTTGAACATTTCAAAATCCAGCAGCGACAAAAAAAATGTTGCGACACTTGAGGAAACATTGCGTGTCAATACGTCGTCATGCCGCATCACGCCACAACTTTTTCGGTGACCCGATATGCCAGTCAATTATGCCGGCAATCGCCGTTAAAAATCGCCACATTTTAAATTAATCCAGTAAATTGGCCTCTACTGCCTTCTGTGGCAGAGAATTCCATTAATTCACATCTCTCTGGGTGAAAAGGTTTTTTTTTCATCTCAGTTTTAAATGGCCTCCCCTTTGTTCTTAGACTGTGGCCCCTGGTTCTGGACTCCCCCAACATTGGGAACATTTTTCCTGCATCTAGCTTGTCAAGTCCTATTATAATTTTATACGTTTCTATAAGATACCCTCTCATCCTTCTAAATTCCAATGGATACAAGCCCAGTCTTTCCAATCTTTCCTCATATGACATCTTGGGGATTAACCTTGTGAACCTACGCTGCACTGCCTCAATAGTAAGATGTCCTTCCTGAAATTAGGAGACCAAAACTGCACACAATAAGTTTGAATCTCTGGAACACTTTAGGATCATAAAATGAATCACATAGCTGCAAAGAATCACATTTTCTGCAAGTATCTGCGTTACGTAGGGGTTCCATTCCCAAGAACTGTCCGATAAATTACTGTTTTCCCACGTCAGAAATTAGCTATTTCAATGGGGGCTGATTAACATGAACATTTATTTATTGCCATTCACTGTGTAGGTATAATGTTAAAGAATTACAATGTCCCACATCCAATAACTAGTTTGGATGACCTTAAAGAATTACAACAAAGGAGAACCAGGTTTGCTCCTGACCTCGGGCGTTGAGTGTGGAATTTGTACCTTCTCCCTGTGACAGCATGAGTTTCCTCTGAGTGCTTCGGTTTCTTCCCACATCTCAAATATGTGCGAGTTTGTTGGTTATTTGCCCCTAAAGTGTAGGGTGAGAATAAGAAAGTAATGAGAGAGTTGTATGAAAAGATGATGGGATGGTTGGTGTGGACTCGGTGGGTGAAGGGTGTGTTTCCAGGCTGGATTTCTGACCTATATTCCATGCAACATCCTCGTAAATCTTCTCTGTACCCTTTCCAGCTTGACAACATCTTACCTATAACATGGTGCCCAGAACGGAACACCGCATTAATGACTGCATTAATAAGTATGCCCTTGGACTGTGGGAGGAAACTACGCTGTCACGCGGAGAACGTACAACCTCCGTACAGACAGCACCCGTATTCAGGATCGAACCCGGGTCTCTGGCACTGTAAAAGGCAACAACTCTACCGCTGCACCACAATGCCTCCCTGGTTTGAGGACTGGTTGTCTTTGGAGTTACTTCTATTCCATAACTCTTGAAGATATTAGCATTTCTGTAACTAGCTTTCTTATCTTTAAAGATTCCTTAAAAATTAATGGGAGAATTTGAATAGATTTAGATGTCCATAAATCAGGTCATCTATAACCCAAGGGACACCTCTACATATTAAATTCACTGGGCTAATTCCTGGGATGTGTGAATTGTCCTATCAAGAAGGGCTAAAAATGTTAGATCTATAAATTTTGGAAGAAGGTGGGATATTGAATGAAGATCTTCTCACAAAAGTTGGCGAATCTCTGGAACACTAGAGGAGAGAAAGAAGATTAACTTTTGAAAAATCAGGGAATTGGGGACTATGTCAACTTGACACAGGACAGGAGTTGAGGTCTGTGTCAGATCAGTCATTTTGATTTTAAATGGCTTGATAGACCATGTGTTCTATTCTATGTTTTAGTGTCTCGCCCACTGATATGCCTAAAGATAACAACTTCACCTTTAATTGTGTCTGCTTTAATGCCAAATTAAAGTCAGTTCATAAGAATAAAATCTAATCAGGCTTTGTCCACCTGTCAATACCATTTATCTCTCTTTATGTTTTACATAGCCAGAACTCTCTCTGTAAAATGTGAAACTCCTAATTTACTACTAATTTACTACTAATTTACTAAATTAACTGATTTTTTACAGATTTCAGTAAAAAAAAAATGAAACAAGGCACTTGTACCACCAATTTGAGAAGAAGCAATAGCAAAAGCTACTCCAGAAAGTGACAAGGCTAATAAAAATAGGTGACTATTGTTTATTTTGGACCCATATGAAAACCAGGAAGTCTGAAGAAGGGTCTCGACCCGAAATGTCACCCATCCCTTCTCTCCAGAGATGCTGCCTGTCACCCTGAGTTACTTCAGCATTTTGTATCAATCTCCAGTTGAATAAGCTATTTCTACATAACAGTGCAAATCAGGTATCTAATGCTTCCAAAATGTCAACTTACGTTCAGCTCTGCAGCTAAGAAATTCAATTACATTGTACGCAATTTTTTTGTTAAGCATGTGGGATTGAAAATTGAGGTTACCCCGAATGAAATGAAAATAAAACAACCATTTCAGGGTCTGTTCATGTAATTCCAGAAACTTGTCTGGCATTTCCAGTTTGAGTTACTCATGCATGAATCGATTTCTGCTTTCGTCGCCCATGATGCTATTCCATGCCCCAACCTCCTTTTGGAACATTATGGATAAAATAGGACTAAGGTTTCCAGGGGGCAACAACTACCGGACTACAGAGACAACCAAAATACCTTGTGAATGTATGTCCATACTTAACACCAAATTGCCATTTCCCCCACAAATGCCAACACCTTGTCAACCCTCCTCACCCAGGCCATTTGCCCAATCATTGCTCCTGATTCATGACCTCAATCATGTCAGAAAAATCCCAACTCTCTCCCAGCCTTAATCCTTGGTGAAGATCATTCTTTCACCTGCTTCTGGTCCCGATATTTAATGAATATCCAAGACCTCATTTCAAAAAGCAGGCCTGATCCTCGGTGAAGGTGGCATACCCAATTTTACCTACTTCTGACCACCTACATTCATTAACTGCCCAGCCTCAGGTCCTGATTCTCTCTCTGCCACCAGCACCCTCTCCTTACTGAATCTCAGGTTTGGCCTTGGTAAATGGATGTCATATATTCCATTTGTGGAAATATTAAGTGGTACCCAAGATCTTGGGCAGGAGTGATATTTGTAACAGAGATACACAAGCAAAGTAACGTTAACACTGAGAAGAGATACTCACCTTGGGGACACATCCAGGTACTCCTGATTTCTTGCACTGTATTTTATCCATTCTCAGCTAGTGTGTTTTCATGCATTATTCCACAGTGATATTGTAACAGGCATGCAACTATTTCAACCTTCTTCTTGCGTATGGCGTGCACAGCCTAAAGTTGTGGATCAAGGGTAGACATCCAGGCCAGAACAGCATCAGTTACTGGGTGGATGGCTATGATGCCACCATGGAAAAGCCTCAGTGAGCAGTCATTCACGATGATTGGTCTGGATGATCTGGATGATCTGGTCTGGATGTCCGCAGTAGCAAGCAGGGCTGTCTGTCATCCTCCACTTATGCAGGTTCTGTTCTTACATGGAGGGCTGGGACATTGCAACCTTCTTGTGGTCCACCCTGTTTCGACTAATGCAATCAACCTGGCGTGCACAAATATATTCACTTAACAATTGTTATTGGATATAAACAAATTCTCTTATTTTTATTAAATGGCATTTAAACTTGTTACAAAGTCAAGGGCTGGTGGCAGAGAGAGAATCAGGACCTGAGGCTGGGCTGATAATGGATGTAGGAGGCCAGAAGTAGGTAAATTCATCATATTCATGAGAATAGAATGGAAGTAGACTTAATTTTGCTACAAATTGTCTTTCTTACAGTACAGCAAAGGCAACAGTGTCCTTGGAAGATAATTGCGTAGCAAACAGATTAGCTAGAACCTTCTCCACAACCAAAGCAGCGCGGAGAAGAGAAAGAAGGATGTGAAGAGAGCCATTGCTTTTTTGCAGTACAATGAGGTTGTCATTTTAACATCAATGGGGTGGCTTCATCAAGCACCAAGTGCTGACAAAGAAGAACCGTATCCAACAAAGATGAGATTGTGACTCGGCCACTTTGATCATTTTATTTGTTAACCTTCCATTCAGAGCCTTGGTGGCTGCAGATGTCGCTTGAGTATTCGCACATTATACCCATATCAAAAACAAAGGCAGAGATGCATACAAAGCAGTTCAAGGTCATCACAGACATGGCTGGCTTTGACCTGGATCCTGTCAAATGAATCTGTAAGCTTCGTGTAAGACATGGTTCTTATTGCAGCACGTAATTTCCAATTATAATTTTCTTTTGTTGTTTCACTGCCTCCATAAAGTGCCTGCGTGTTGTAAATGCGTGTTATTTAAGCTTGATTCAAGTTGCTGCAGGTTCACACCAGTATCCTGGCAGCATTAGCTCAAAATACAAAATTGCACATAATTGGCAGCAATTGGGAATAAACTGTGTGTCTCACTCATACAGGCAGGAAGGGTGGCTGTAATGAGAAATGAGGATGCAGGTGGGGAGAGGGACTCATGCATGAGATGTACTAGTAAGGAATATTATTGTGGCAGGGTGCCATTGATGCAGTCACATGCCAGACATTTGCTATTAAATTAATATTTTACTAGCACAGGGCTCAGAGCAATGTTCTCTTTTCCTTGAGTGTTATGCAAGGATCTAGACTTTTGTTTGCAGACTTAGTCACAATGGGCATTGGCTTCAATTAGATACTTTCCAAAAACTTTTTCCACTTACCACACGTTGAAGGCTTCTGTTGAATAAAAGCTAATGTTAGCTTGTCAACCTTTCAATGCAGGGGAAAAACATCTGAAGGTGCTTCATGGAAGTCTACACTGTCAGGAAATAGAGAAGAAAATGAATCTGACAAAAAGGAAGAAGAAATTAGGACTAGTGGATATAACCTTAATCAAATAAATATGTTTTAAGGACACTGTGATTAAACAGGATACACTATTCTCAGATGACAGGCAAAAACGCAGCAGCCACAGAAATGTGTTTTGCCTAAAAAGGATAGCTATTTATTGAACCACTGCAACTTATCTTTTGCTGTTTGGCATTCTAAGGCCATGAGATACGACAAATATGTTTCAGCTTGGGTGGGGAGAATAGAGTCATAAAGTCATACAGCATGGAAACAGGTCCTTAGGTCCATCTTGGCTACGTCGACCAACATACCCCATCTACTGCACAAGAGTTCCACCTGCCTGTGTTTGGCCCATAACCTTCTAAGCTTATCCTGTCCAAACGTTTCTAAAACATAATGATAGTACCTGTCTCAAATTTTTCCCCCGGCAACTCGTTCCATATGCCCACCACATTTTGTGTAAAACAGTTAAGACTCAGGTTCTTAGCAAACCTTTCCCCTTCATCTGAAACCTATGTTCTTTGGTTCTCGATTCCCTTATTCTGGGCAAAAGACTGCTTTTACCGAATCAATTCTTCTCATAATCGTGTACACTTCTATGAGATCATCCCTCATCCTCCTGTGCTCTAAGGAATAAAGTCCTAGTCTGCTCAACCTCCCGGTACAGCTCAGACCCTCGAGTCCTGGCAACATCCTTGTAAACCTTCTCTGTGCCCTTTCAAGCTTGACAGCATCTTTCCTATAACATGGTGCCCAAAACTAAACACAATACTCTAAATGCGGCCTCACCAACGTCTTATATAACTGAAAACTCCCACTTGTATACTCAAAACTCTGAATGATGAAGGCCAATGTGCCAAAAGCCTTTTTGGCCACCCTATCTACCTGTGATGTCACTTTCAAGGAACGATGTACCTGCACTCCTAGATCCCTCCGTTCTACCACACTTCCCAGAGCCCTACCATCCACTGTGTAGGTCATGCCCATGATTGACTTTCCTAAATGCAACACTTCACATTTCTCTGTATAAGATTCCATCAACCATTTCGCAGTCCACCTGGCCAACCGATCAAGATCCTTCTACAATTTTTGACAACCATCTTCACTATCTGCAATACCACCTACTTTGGTATCATCTGAAAACTTACTAATCTTGCCATGTACATATTCATCCAAATATAGATGACAAACAGTAATGGGCCCAGCACCGAATCCTGAGGCACACCACTAGTCACAGGCCTCTAGTCCAAGAAGCAACCTCCACCATTACCCTCTGCTTCCTTCCATGAAGCCAATTTTCTAACTTTTCTGCTATCTCTCCTTGGTTCCCATGTGATCAATAGGCTCTATAATTGATCCCACAACATTATTTTTCAGGTTATAAGCATTGCTAGCAAGCCCATCATTCATTATTTTCTCTCTTTCTCACTCTCTCTCTATCTGCTGAGACAAGGATTGTCACTGCACTTGAGTGCCAAAAATGAGGCTTCTTAGGCCCCCTTCAGTCAAGGCCGACCATGGGTGTCTCCAGGGTGCTATTCCCTATATGGAGACGCCTGTGCGTGACTTTGTTTAACGTGGGGAGACTGGTGCACAGACAGCCACCCCACGGTCCTTGACAGATCTGGGTCAGGATCCAGTGGCATGGAGTCCAAGACGACCGGAGACCATTTTCTGCTGCAGCCTTCATCCGCCTTCCCCACCATTGTAACGCACCACTAAGGTCAACCATCGTCCTCTGCCTGTTCCACCATTGATTGGATTGGATTGCTCTTTGTCAGAGACCTCCCCCTCGACCTTACCGCCATGGGTAGCCCTACCAGGAGCATAGCTCCAGACGGCATCGCTCTCAGGATCTCAGGTCCACACAAGCTTCTCCGTTACGACAAGGTGACAATCCACGGATTTAACAACTAAAGCATTTACAACTACATTCAACCAGAAGTTCCAGGTAGACAATACATCATGGTTTCCTTCTTAACAAACAGTCTTGAACAATTGACCATTTTTTGTGATTTAAAGAAAGAACAAAGACAACGAGGCACAGAGAATGCATTGGGACTAAACTTGATCTTATCATTGATACTAAACTTGAGCTGCTGAGCCAAAGACTAGCTCACTAGATCTGGCTATATCTCTGTCCAAACTGTTTCACAGTGATTATAACACTGGCACCTATTTGATAATGAGGAAAATTGCCAAGGTATTATCTTATCGTCAAAAAGCAGGGTGATTACAATCCAGCCAATTATTCCCTAATCAATCTCTTCTCCATCATTTTCAAAGTGATGGAGGGAATTGTCAGATGTGCTATTTTACTTCGGAGTCACGTGAGTGACTACGTGAAGAACCCGTCCAGCACGCATGCGCGACATAGCGTTCATGCAGATGCAGCAGCGACGAACGGGAGCACGGGCGCTCCCGCTACAAGCCTGAAGGAACGGACCGTTAGGTAAGTACTTACCCACAGGTTCGAATTCACTCTTTGTTGCTCCAGGGGAACTGGAGACAGCAAAGCAGGACAGAGGGAAGCGGCCCCCGTTCGACTCCAGGGAAGGAGCGTTCCGTCAGTGGAGGGGGGAGAGGCGGCACCGGGACCGCACGCGCTGCGGTCCACAGCAGGGTACTGAGCCGATGCCCAGTCCGCTAACAGCTGTCTGACCAACAGCAGCGGACTGGAAGGAAATTAAAAAAACGGCCGGTAACCCCTGCATACTCCCGACAAGGAGACTCGCTGCCCGAGAACCGCAGAAATGCCGCCCGAAAACGGCAGGCAGCCTCTAGCAGCAAAGTCAGAACCAAACCTCGGGCTGGAGACAGACACGGAAGATGGAATCGGCACATCAAACCAGCGCCCGAGAGCAAGTAAGTGTCTGTTCTCCAAGCCTAGAGTAAGGTCATGGAGCAAAACAACTCCAGCGAGACTTGCCTCGGGAGCAGGGGCAAGCTCGCCAAGGGAGCATAACACTCCCACTCCAGTGCTTCCACACTGGCCATCTCCCTTATCGAGGGAACGATGGCAACCAGGGCTGGGCTGGTCAAGAAGAGGGGTCACTGGCTGAACAACATCGGGAGTATGCTTGATGTACAGGATCAGGAAGAGCTGCTGTGTGTGGCCGCTATGTGGCTCCACCACTAGCGAGATGGCTTTTCAGCCTCAAACTGACGGCCAGCTTACTACCTGTTCTTTTCAAAAAACCTCTCCAAGACAGGTAGTCATGAGGCATTGGATTTCATCACGCCTCCCCTAAATTGCATTTACTCAAAGCATTGAGCATAGCTTTTTAAAACCCAAATATCTTAAATTGCATTTGATACCCCTGATGTCGGCTATCATTTTTGCATGCTCATTCCAGAGGGGCAGGATAGTATGGCAAAACACCTGACCCTACTGTTCACAGTATGCTCCGCAACTTCTCGAAGGAAGTTATAAAACCTGCCCTCAACCTAAAAAATTCACAGGACTGTGAGAACGCTGACCTCACAACCACAGATCTTGCTATCTGGCTAAGTTACCAAACCAAGCCTAAGAAATTGAACGAAGTATCCAAAATACACCACACAAAACCAGACAGCAGTACCTCCACGCGTCCATCAGTAGGCGTCTACTTAATAGTACTGGTGAAAGCTCAGGGCCCGCATGCCAACCCCCGCAAGCCCTTTCAGGCCAGGGTCCAGAGCGGGCCCCATGGAAAATGCGTCACCCCCCAACAACACCATCCCTACAGACAAGGAACCAGAAACCGAAGAAATGAACACACCACTAAACAACAGTGAAGACAGATAAGTATGGTTCCTACCATCACATAAAAGGTGAAGGGTTTGTACTAACAGGGGGGGGGAATCACACTTGGGTTGGGAACATGAAGAACTATCACACTTGGTAGTTATATACCAAAAGTATTCAAGGATAAAAATTGAATTAAGAAACCCATCACTTCTCGGCCTTTTGGCTAAGATCAAGTGTAGTATCTGTTCTCAGTTTAATATCTGATACATCCCTTGTCTAGGGACCATATATTACCAGTTCAGCATGCACCCCAAAGGGGTCTACCCTCCCACTAAAAAAGAACACGAGGGACTAGCTAACTGGAGAAGATATACTAGGGGTCATAAAGAAGCCTAATATGAACCTTTGGTACCAACAAACCCAAGATGGTGAATGTCGCACCATCATTGATATACAAGGGGTCATAAGAAGCCTAATATGAACCTTTGGTACCAAAAAAACCCTAAGATGGTGAATGTCGCACCATCATTGACTTTACCACTTGAGTATTTTCACCAGGTTACACACTTATGGAAAATTGTACCTGCTAACCATGGATTTCCTAGGATACTTTATGGTAGACATCAACTTAAAAGATGCATACTATTCAGTACCCATTCATAAAATTTCGGAGATACCAATTTACCTGGATGGGGTAACTATGGCAGTATAAATTATTGACAATGGCTAATATGAGCCAAAAATGTTCCCAGATATTCAAACCAGCCCTGACACTATTAAGGAACATATCGTCATGGCATGTCTCTTGATATTAATGACAGACTAATCCATGGGAATAGCTAATCAACAGCATTAGCTGCTAAAACTTATTTAGCCTGAGCCTGTCATACAATCCAGATAGATCTACGTTGACACCATCCACAACTATTGACTATCTGGTATTCAATTAACTCTATCCACTCATCTATAACATTGCCATAAGGAGAGTCAGCGTATGACACAACCTGTAACAATTAATGGTATCAATCAACCAACCATTCAACAAGTGGCTAGAGTAATTGGGAGTTAGTAGCAGCATTACCAGCTACTTATCTTGATTAGATTAGATTAGATCCTTTGTCATTCAGACTTTACGGTCTGAACACAATGTCGTTACCTTTCCATTAGAGCTAAGGTGCTAATGTTTAAACCCATACCCAGAACATGGTGGCAAATGGACTAATCTGGAGTCATCATCACTATAGACACTGGGCGTAAAACCTACTTGGAAATATTGAGTACGTTCTATTGGTAAAAGCATATTATTCAGTAGTGCACCATTTTGCATGTTCGTTTATAAATTAAACAACATCACAGCGGTGGCATACACCAACCATTTGGGCAGAATAAATCGATATCATGTGACAATTTATTTAACAATTGGTAACCGTATGTCATCAAACATATTCGACCATCAGCAAACTTACCTACCAGGTGAGCTAAATACTGTAAACAGACATATTAAACCAAAGTATTTGCTGAAATTACAAAGCAATATGGAACACCAGATATCGATTTCCCTGTATTTCAATTGAATCATCACGTACCGATGTATGTCGCATGAAACCAAACTTTGAGGCAGCGGCAATTAATACATTCCCGCTGAACTGGGGGGGGGGGGGGATGTAAACTCTATGTTCTCCCCCCTTTTTCCTACCTCATCAGTCAGGTACTACGGCCTCATCAGTCGGGTACTACGCAAACTCACAGTCATGGTTCCCAGTGGTCCTCGACATGGTCATCAAAGCCCTAATGATTTCCCAATAGCCCAGACTTATCAACTCACCCAGTTTCAGGCATAAGCCACCCATGCCACGATAAATTAAACTACTGGGTTGCAGATTTGAAAAGACCATTACTGGGCCTGGGTTGCAGAATTGGGAAGACCACTGCTGGGCCTGGATTGTCAAATAGCACTGTCGACACGATGATAGCATCCCATCGCATATCCACTAGGGAACATACTTGGCGAACATCAAGAAGTGGGAAGATACTATTCAAATACAGGAACTACATATTCAACTACAACAAAACCTGTACTGGAGTTCCTGGCAGGTCTTCACCACAATGAAGGACTCAGCTACTGCACCATCAACACAGCCAGATGTGCTCTGTCAGCCTACTTAACTCGGGCACCAGGATAACAGGCCATAGGGTACCACCCGCTGGTGATCAAATTCAGGAGAGGCATATTCAACTCTAATCCCCCAGACCTAGGTACACCCAAATCTGGGATGTCAGTGTGGACCTGACATACCTTAGGGGATGGTCACCAGCCAGGTCCCTCACCCTGGAACAGCCCACCCTGAAGACAGTCATGCTGATGGCCTTGTCTCAGCACAAAGAGTCCAGTTCGTCCATCTACTACGTTTGGACAATATGGTTTACTAGACCGTGTTACATTTACCATTAGGGGCTGGTCAAACAGAGCAGACCAGGAACATCAGGTCTAGTCATGGAATTCTAGGCATACCCACCTGAACCACGGTTATGTGTCATGACCCACTTATTGAACTACATCGACACAATAAGTAATCCTCGAGGGAGAGAAAAAGCCTTATGGGTCAGCCACAAGAAACCTTATGGTCGGGTGACGAGCCAAACTATCTCAAGTGGCTCAAGCAGGTACTGGGAGTTGCTGGAGTATATACTAACGTGTATAAATCTTACTCCACCAGGGCAGCATCCACATCAGTGACTAAGAGGATAGACGTGCCTATGGACCACATCCTGGCTACAGCGGGGTGGTCTAGGGAGTATACGTTCCAAACTTTTATAACAAGCCGCTGACAGAACCTGTATCGTTTGCAGAAAAAGTATTAGAATCTGCAAAAAATATATAATTTAAGCCCGGGGGAGCATTTTGGTCTTGTTATTGTTAATAACACCATTATTGTTTTACAAACAGATTCATGGTTGATTACGATAACATACTTCCTCCCTCGAATGACTTCAGCAGCGAGTGAAGTATGAACTGTTACACGGTTTGAAATCACAGAGCTTTAAAATCTTCACGTAGTCACTCACGTGACTCAGAAGTAAAATAGTAAGATTAAACAAGAGATTAATAGTTTGAAGTTTGATCTGTATTTTATGAGGAGTTATGATGAGGGATTGCGTGCCCTCTGCTCCCACCCTCAATAATAGAGATCAAACTGGTATCTAAGCTCTCCTTTTCTTTACTATATTTATTTCAATTACTGTGTTTTTCTGTGATTCCACACCGCTGCTTTGAAGTATGTCGCGCATGCGTGCTGGACGGGTTCTTCACGTAATCCCTCATCATAACTCCTCATAAAATACAGATCAAACTTCAAACTGGTAAGTTCTCGTTTAATCTTACTATTAAATGGCATTTACTCACCAATAACCTGGACGCTGATTTCTGTTTGGGTTTTGGCAAGAACACTTGGCTGCGAATTGTCTTAGCTCATAAACAGACTTCATAAAGCTCCTATACATAATAGCCAGCTTCATTTGTATTCTTTTATTGAGCTTTTTGTTAAAGTCATTTGATTACCTGAGGTATTGTTAGTCCCCTATGAGTCTTTGAGTATTTAGTGCAGTTATGGTCACCGCGTAGGACACCACTGCTATTATAAAGAAGGCACATCAGCGACTCTACTTCCTGAGAAGATTACGGAGATTCGGCATTTCGAAGAGGATTCTCCTAAACTTCTACTGAGAGCTTTCTGACTGGTTGCATCGTGGCCTGGTTCGGCAACTTGAACTTCCAGGAGCGAAAAAGACTACAAAAAGTTGTGACCACTGCCCAGTCCATCACGGGCTTTGACCTCCCCACCATTGAAGGGATCTATCTTAGTCGCTGCCTCAAAAAGGCAGCCAAAATCATCAAAGACCCACACCATCCTGGCCACACACTCATTTCACCATTGCAATCAGGAAAGAGGTACAGGAGCCTGGAAACTGTAACGTCCAGGTTCGGGAACAGCTTCTTCCCTACGGCCATCAGGCTATTAAACACAACAATGAATAAGCATTGAGCTCTGAACTGCAAAAGACTATATTATTATTGCACTATATTTGTTATTTATTGAACATTTTCTTTTTTTTCTCTTCCCCAATTATGTACTATAATTATATATTCACATATTCTGTTGTGCTGCAGCAAGTAAGAATTTCATTGTCCCATCCGGGTCATATGACAATAAAACACTCTTGACTCTTGAGGAAGGATGTGGAGGCTTTTGAGATGTTTAACAAAATACTGCCTGAATTAGAGGGTATAAGCCATAAGAAGAGGTTGGACTAACTTGGATTGTTTACTCTGAAGCATTGGATGTTGAGGGGAGACCTGATGGAAGTATATAAAACTATGGAAGGCACAGATCCGGTAGACAGTTAGAACCTTTCTCCCAGGGTGGAAATATCAAAGGCTGGAAGGCATAACTTTAAGGTGAGATGGGTAAAGTTTAAAGAAGATGTGCAGGGCAAGTTCTTTATACAGAGAGTGTGGGAGCCTGGAACACACTGCCAGAGGTGGTTTGCTTGTGTGTCAGACGCCGTTCTGCCATCGCTTTGCCACAGCCAGTGCCACATCTGTGCCTCTGTGGAGATCGTCCGCAGTGCATGCCTCTCTGCCACATGTCAGTAGGTGGGCCATTGTCTGTTACTCTCCACAGTTGCACTTGTCAGAGTCCAAAAAGCCCCACTTCTTCAGGTTGAGTCCGCAACGTCCCACTCCAGTGTGGAGGCAGTTTAGGGCTTTCCAGGTAGTATATGGCAGGTGGCGTCCTGGTGCCATTTGTTGGTTAGTTTTGGTGCCTGGCATGGTTGTCGCTAGTTCCATGAAGCTGTTCCGACTCTTCAGGTGTTTCTTGGCATGTTGGTGATTGTGCAAGGGGTGACGGGGGTTTGTGTCCATATTGAAGCGTTCTACTGCAGCTGCCCGATCACGTCTTCGAGATGGTTGGTCGATGCCTGCCAGCTCGTACAGGTGTTCAACCTTTGTCAGCTTCAAGCATCCTGTGATTTTCCTGCAGACAGTGTTCAATGCAGAGTCCACCTTGCGTGCATGTTTAGAGCGGCTCCTGGGGGCTTGCATATTCTGCCAATGAGAAACAGAGCGATAGGGCTGCAGTGCGGATTGTTGTTGGGTCACTTCCAAATGAGCTGTTTCCCAATTTTCCGATGACATTGTTCCGGGTGTTGATCTTTGCCTTGGTTTTCTCAACATGTTGGCGATATGATAACGTGCGATCGAGGACCACACCTAGGTACTTTGGGGCTTTACAGTGTTCCAACAGGACATCATTCCATCGCACTTGCAGCTGACGTTTCGCATCCCGGTTCCAGAGGTGAAAAGCTGCGCTTTGCGTTTTTGTTGGGTTTGGGCGCAGGGAGTTCTATTGGTAGTATATTGTCATATTCTGCAGAGCAGCCTCTGGTACAGTCTCAATCTGGCTGAAGTCTGAGGAATGCATAAGTCATCGGCATACAGAAAAGACCTAGTTTTCAGGGGTGATGGATTGGTCATTGGTGGATATATTGAACAATGTTGGGCCCCTGTGATAGACCATTCTTTTGGCGTCTGCAACGGCTGTTCTGACCATTCAGGCATACGAAGAAGCAGCGGTTCTCCATCATTGTCATGATGAACTGGACAAGATGAGAGTCCTGTAGTGTTTGTTGCAGTTTGGCTTTCATTGTACGGTGGTTTACAGTGTCATATGCTGCAGACAAGTCTACAAATACTACACCTGTGATCAGCTTCCACTTGAAGCTATCTTCAATGTGCTGCGTGAGGTTCAGCAGTTGTCCTGCTATTGATTTCCGTGGCGGAATCTAGCCTGCTCAGGTATCAAGACATCGTCTACATACAGCGTGACGCAGTTCAGAATGCATCTTGCCATCAGTTTGTATGGGTGGCACAGCAGGGATATAGACCGGTAGCTGCTGGGAAGATTTACATCTTTGCCTGGTTTTGGTAAACATGGGGCCAGACTCGTGGAATGGAGTTGGTACCAGAGGTAGTAGTGGAGGCAGATACAATTGTAGCATTTGAGGCTTTCAGTTAGGCACATGAATATGCAGGGGGAATGGAGAGAAATGGATTGCTTGCAGACAGATGAGATTAGTTGAACTTGGCATTATGTTTAGCATGGACATTGAGGGTGGAACAGCCTGTTCCAGTGCTGTGGTGATCTATATTTGTTCCATGAGAATTCTAATTTGTATTTCCTATGGAAATAGCAACTGGGATATTGGTGGAGATTTAGGGGGGGGGGGGGGGGGGGGGGGAGAGAGGTGTCATTAAAGTTTAGAATCAGGTTTCCATTAGGATTATGGAAGAAATTCTGTGCCCATCTATCTAATGAGACATGGGTTAAATGTTCATGTGGATTTTGCCTTATGTGTGCCACAACTTCAGACACAATTTGAGAAAAACCAGAAAAGCTACAGTCTGGTGCAGCATCGATGGGGTGCTGCATTGCCAGAGGCACTGTCCTTTTATTAATGGGACCTTAATGAGACATTCAAGCAATGTTCCATCTGCCCTCCATTGTGAATAAAAATGATTTCTTAGCTTTACCACATCTGCATTTAATCTGCACATATCCTTGAAGCTAAAAATCGAGAGAGATTATTGTTTTCTGAGAGGAAATCTGATGGATTGTGACCTGTTCAAATAGAACATCTAAATGGGAGTGGAAGCTCTTCCTATTAGCAGATGGTTCAAAGGGGACCGTTTTTCAAAAATGGGGCAAAAAGTCACATGGGGATGAGCAGAGATTGGTGATGACTGGTGATGACTACTTATAAATATGGCAAAAACAGGCAATCATTGTTTACAAAAGGAAAATGCATTGATATCGGAGAGAAAATAATTTTCTGGACCTTGGGGAAGGATTTGGCATTGAGATTGATGGAATACCTGCACTCAGACCTGCACAAACTCAACAAAGTGAATGTCCTCCATCTGTGCGGTAATAAATCAATGACCCTTTACTATTCTGCAGGGCAAATGGAGGAACACTCCCATGTCCATTACCCAATATTTATTCCTTAATCAACATCATCAAACTGATTATTTGCTCTTCATCACGTTGTATTTTGTGGGAGCTTGCTGTTCTATTTATTAACTTATGACAGTAATTACACTACAAAAATAATGCTTCACTGTCTAGAACGTATTATGGGAAAGCTCATCTTTCTTTAATTTAAATTGAAATGTTGCACCAATGGTCAAACTTATGATCGCTATAAACATAGTTTAATAGAAAATTATCTTTTTTCCTGATTGTCCATTTTTCTTGAATTATTCAGATGATTAAGCTAAAAAATATTTTTCTTCATAGACGAGCGTCAGTAAATGGTAATAAAGGAATTTCTCTCCAGTTTCAGTCACACCTGTTCTGAAGCTTGCACTCTCATTATGTTTAATATATCATGCACAGTCCAATTTCTATCAGCAGCTGGTTTTTGGGCTGCAGTGGTCCATAATTGAACCCTGCATTCTTTCAAACACCTGAGCTGGAATATTCAAATTTTGAACTAAATTACTGTTGTGCTTCCTTCCCTGTAGGTATGTTCTTTATAGGTGATTTACTGACAACCTGGTGGAATAAAATGAGCTATAAATCCACCAGGAAATAACCTAGATACTGCATGATGCTCTAAATCTCTTCGAAATTTGATCAGTGACCTTATATTGAATTCGGTTTTGCTTGCATATATTCTATCCAATCCGCTTCACTTTCTCCTGATGTGACAGGCAGTAAATTTGATTGATTTCAAATATCCCTGCAGGTTATTAAAGGAATTCTCAGAAAGATGGTCTCTTTTAGTATTCCATCTCAACTTGCCATCAGTAACGGGGAAGGATGCTTAAATGAGGTGTCACATGTGCAGCAAGCATCTGGTGGCTTTCTGGTTTGTTTAATTCAGCACTTCTGGAATAGACAAACAGAGTCCCAACGTGCTGTTATTTATAATGCATATCAAAATCAAAGATTGAACAGCATGTCAAAATAAGGCAAACAATCTGTACAATACATGTCCTGGCGACAGTGTAGGTAATTAAATAATAATGAACTCAAAGGGCCACATTAATAGTTGGATAATTAAGGTAAAAGGTTCATTGTGAGAACAAACCTGGATTTTAAGTATTACAAAGGATGATTCATGTCTTTGTATTCATTATAGCATCTGTTTTAATGTTTAAAATCAGATACCATTGTTCAAAAATAAATTAATTGTTTTACAGTGGACTGTTCATTAATACATGTGAAGGAGTTATTCTTGTCATTCAATGCATAACAAGCCAGCACAAACCAGCTGAGTATTTTTTAAAGAATCATACTGCACAATAAATGGAACGTTTAAAAACTATTTTCAGTAGCCTTGGACTTCATCCTGGGCAGAAAAAAATATTGTGGGCATGATGCCTACTCTGGGCACAGTGGTAGGAACTATACGACGAAAAAAAACCCAGCATCAATTTTAATTCTCAGTCCACGGATATCTGCTGTTGTGGATTTATTTATAAAATGCAAAAGGTATTGAGATCCTGGACTCATGGATAGGACAGATTTGGCGGGATATTGACTAAATGCTGGCAAGTGGGACTAGTGTAGCTAGGACATATTGACTGGTGGTAGCTAGGACATATTGACTGGTGTGGGCAAGTTGGGCCGAAGGGCCCATTTCCACACTGTATCACTCTATGATTCTATAGCTAAGTGAATTCAAATTGGTGACACATTTAGAATATCTGGAGGTTTGACCTTTTTACCCAATGGATGAAAACTGAATCAAGACTGAATAATCTTACAATAATGTCTGTAATTTACGTTTATGTGTTTTAATGACCTGTCCTGTGATATTTCTCAATACACTATGCCTTCCAAAGCAATTTCAGACCAGAAGTAGATTTTAATGGAGCATTCGCATTAATGGAGGCAAAGGGGTTTTAGGACGGAATTCCAGTGCTTGAGGTTGACAGCAGGAGATGTGAATGATAGAGCTATTAAAGTATGCAATACTTAGAGGACCAGAATGAGAAAAACACAGGTCTACATCAAGATTGCTGAGCTGGTGGAGATGCTAGAGATAGAAATGTTAAATCCATGGAGTACTGAAATGTTATTTATTCAGGAGCCAGTGAATATCAAAGAGCACAAGGACGATGGGTGAAATGAGTGGCCCAATTTTAGACAACAGTCATGGATCATTTTAGGGTTATGGAGGGAACTTGTGATTGTGTTAGTTCAATTCTAACATGGAATACCTGATCATAACATGGCTTCCTTGATATCTGTCAAGGGAATTTACATTCTACCATGTTGTCGAAAGTCTTCAACCACCAGAAGCCTAATGCCAAGATGACACTGGATTAAATTATGCTCGGCCATCAGCTCTCAGAGAGAAAACTCTCATGCCTCTTTCATCATCTCCGATGATTGTCTATTGTCTATTGTCTATTGACTTTAGTCAAGCAAACTTTGGAAATATACTGCCCAGTACCATCAGCATGTCTCCTGCTACTTGCAGGGTATTAACACCCTGGATCATTGCTCCACTACCATCAAGTACACCTAATATTTCATCCTTCATTCTCATTTTGCTAGTCTGATCAGCTGTCAGTGCTGCCCCTACTAGCTTACAGACAGAGACGGAAGCTCAAGAACCAGCAAAGAAATGAATACAGCAGAGGTCTGAGGAAGCCAAGGATCTACTTCAGGATTGCATGAAGTAGGTGGACTGGAACATCTTCACAAAGACTTTGTCCAGCCTGAATGAATATCTCTGACATCACTGGTTTCATCAAGAAATGCAATGACAGCTGCCTTCTGACAAAGACAGTCGGGCCCATCATAACCAGAAACCTTGATGAAGAGGGAGACTTACTGTCCACTTAATTCCAGATTCAAGGCGTTCAAGAAGGATGATCCTGCACTGTACACAAAGGCCATAATATGATATCCATAAGACTAGCAGGGATAACAAGTAAATAATTCAGAGTGAGCCGGAGGCTAGATTCAATCAAAGCTGATGGCAGGGTCAGAATACCATCTCGGGCTATAGTTCAAAGTTGGGATGATCCCTAGAATCGCTAGAAATGACACATCTTTACCAGATGAATTCAATGCATGTTATGCCTATTTTGAGCAGGCAAAGAATGGTCCACCAAGTCGTGTCACCCATTTCCTGCTGGCTATGTCTAATACATGTTGGTGACAATAGTCAGATCAGCTTTCTTAAGGGTAACCTCTCAGACAGTGGCCATTCTAGGAGTCCTTAGCTAGGTTTTGAACGTGCTCCAATCAATCTTTGCTGACAGCTTCAACCCCTCTATTCAACAGTCTATTCAACAGTACTTGAACAGTTACTATAATACGAAATGATACGATACGATAAACAAACATCAGTCAACCCCAGAGGGAAATTGGTCTGCCAACAGTCACAACATGGTACACAAAAACATGAAATTAAAAGTGAAAACAAAAAGAAAAGGAAAGACGACTGTTGGCTGGCGGCCGTATGCACATTACCTTCACTGGAACAAAAGAACAAACAAACAAATGAACACGGACATCCCCTGGGCAGTGGATTCTAAACTAGAGTGCCCCTCCATCACCCCCCACATTGGGTCCCCCTTTGTTCTCCCACCGTCTCTCCTGGCAGTCCCCCCTCATCGGGTCTCCATTGTCTTCCCCTCCCTCCTCACGCTCCACTGCCACTGAGGTTCCCGCTGCCGCTGCTGATGCTCTGTTGCTGCCAAGACCCCCATTGCCACCAAGGCACCACCACCGCCAAGGATCCCATTATCGTCAAGGCTCAAGCTGCCGCCGAGGCTCCTTCATCCCAGATAGGCCACGCCGCCCAGCTTCTCCGCAGTTCCCTTGGAGGCCTGTGGGGCGAGTCAGGCCTACCGAGGCACGTTCTGGTCATTGGTCATCGCTCTGGTCATCGGTGCCATGGTTGTAGGGTGGGTGGATAGGACACTCCCATTGCTCGTGCAGCTCCCCTGGACACACCCACCACTCATACGTCTCCCCGGGACAGAATTTGAGGGACATTTGGATTTGTGCATGGATGGAAGAGGTTTAGAGGGATATGGGCCAAACACGGGCAGTGGAACTAGCGTAAATGGCATCCTGTTCAGCGTAGTCAAGTTGGGCCAAGGGGGCTGTCTCCATACGGTATGATTCTATGACTCATCTCTCTGAATCTACTTCAAGGAAGTATCTATCATTCCATTCCACAAGAAAAGCAAAGAGATCTCTCTCAATAACTATTGCTAGTGCATGTCGCACAATCTCCCAGGCAATCAACAATTTGCATAGAGGAAAAGTAGGTCTATGGAGGACACCATCTCCCTTGAACTACATTCAGCTCTGTATCACTGACTATAAGAACACCTATGACAGGAGCCTATTCATTGACTACAGCTCAGCTTTCAAAAACATAATACTATATAAACTCATATCTTCAATATAATTCTGTCCTCATCAATGAAACTGCTGTAGAAACGGTCGACAGCTCAAGCTTCTAGATATCCATATCACCAGCTATTCAACATTATCCGTTATCACTGATCAATAATCTGCATTAGTGTATTTACTTTCGTAAGCATCTGAGAAGATTCAGAATGTCTCTGAGGATTCTCTTGAACTTCTATGCTGTAGAAAGTATTCTGATGGTATGCATTTCAGCTTGTTATGATAACTGCTCTGCTCTTGACCAACTTGAGCCAGCTGAGAGTGGTAAACACGGGTCAGATTGTTAAGGGCTTGGACATGCTAGAGGCAGGAAACATGTTCCCGATGTTGGGGGAGTCCAGGACCAGGGGCCACAGTTTAAGAATAAGGAGTAAGCCATTTAGAATGGAGACGAGAAAACACTTTTTCTCCCTGAGAGTGGTGAGTCTGTGGCATTCTCTGCCTCAGAGGGCGGTGGAGGTAGGTTCTCTGGATGCTTTCAAGAGTGAGCTAGATAGGGGTCTTAAAAATAGCGGAGTCAGGGAATATGGGGAGAAGGCAGGAATGGGGTACCGATTGGGGAAGATCAGCCATGATCACATTGAATGGCGGTGCTGGCTCGAAGGGCCAAATGGCCTACTCCTGCACCTATTGTCTATTGTCAGTCCATTATTGGCTCATTAATTCCTTGTATCCAGTCTATCTTCATGATGCTTTGTATTAGGAAGACTGGAAGTATCATTAAGGATGCCTACCATCCTGGCCATTCACTTTTCAGTATTCTATATTCAGGGAGATGATAAAATAGCTCAAAGACCCCGATATCCAGATGTATTAATACCTCATGGCAACAGAGACTTGGGTTCAATCATGACCTCGGCTGCTGTCCGTGTGGAGTTTGCACGTTCTCCCTGTGACCTCCGGTTTCCTATCACATCCCCAAAACATGCGGGTTTGTAGGGTAATTGGCCTCTGTAAATGCCGCCCAGTGTGTTGGGAGTGAATGTGATAGTGGAATAACATAGAACTAGTGTGAATGGGTGATCGATGGTTGGCGTGGATTCGGTGGACCATAAGACATGCTGTATGTCTAAACTAAACTAAACTAAACTAAACTAAATCTTCCCCATTGTAAATTCCGGTTCTAGACTTACCCCCTTTGTCTGGTTTAGTCAAACACTGGTTCCAAAACCTTACTTTATTGAAAACCAAACAGCAGGGAGGGTTGCTGATCCACCCACGCAAGGCAACAATATCTCATGCAAACAGAACAGAATTCACATTCAACCGACACACCCCAATGAATCACACACCCTCTTATACCCTTCCAAACTAAGGGCGTGACATTACTTGGGGGAGGCAACCCCAACAAACCAATCACACATATTAATTATAACAGTACATAATTGCCAGTTCCCTAACCCAATAATATAATCTTATATACATTGTATTCGAAAGAAGCTTCTAGAAGGAAGCCAACACAGCAACATGTGCCCTGGGATTCAGACAACCCAGACAAAGCTTAACATGTCAACCAATCAACAACTATCCAAATAAGGCTTTGCAGCATTATTTACACTATGTATATCTGGTTTGCATTGTCCCCATCAGTTCCATGTACTTTACACGTTATTGTAAGACATTTGCAGATGTCCCCTTCTTTCTCTGCAGTTCTTATCTAGACCACAGACATACTGGCACCATCCAGCAGCTTGTCTCAGTTCTGCAAAGGCACATTTAAGTTGACCAAAATGGCCTAGCAGCACACAAGCCCTTACTCATGGCAGCTCCAATTTAGCTAGGATTAACACCACTACTATAAAACTCCTGAACTAATCACCACTTTTCACACCCACTTTCTGGAGGTGCTGCTGCATTCTTTCACTTTTAACAACCTCATTCGGCTTTTCTGTTTTGCGCTTCAGTTCTTTTTTGGACGACTTCAAACTCCTCTACAATCTTTGCAGTATTCTGCTGTTTTGCAGTTATTGTGTTTATCATTATCATGTACACTTGCTACTCTGAGCTTTATGTATTTCATTGGACATGTTTGTATGCCAGTAAATTAATCTGAATGTTAATTAATCTTAATGTTAACCTAGGAAGGTGACCAACAGTGTGATGGAAGTCTGGAGGTGGATTTGGAATGCATGCATTTTCTGCAACAAATTAAATTAGGTGTGGGTGGTGATAGATACTATATTGCAGGTGAAAATTCATGGTCTTAAGCATGCATGGAAGTGAGGTGCAAAATTCAATTAAAATCTTATTGTTCGGGACAGTTGAAAATAATTTATTTTGGACTGCTGTTGAGAGGGGGAGGTCTGGAGCAAACAGGTGAAGCTTGCATGTACCAAATTACTTAAAGTTTTGTGTTATCATGGCATTCCTCTAGGTGGTTAATAGATTCAATAGATTCTTCTGAATATAACAGCGCAAGTTGTTATTGGAGAAATTTGAAGAATGGTCTACTATTCATATAGTGCAAACTGCAGCTTGCTCTGAACATAGCTTCTGCAATTTTAAAATGGACATTTTTTTTAAAGATGGACACAAAATGCTGGAGTAATTAAATGGGTCAGGCAGCACCACCACAGAACATGGATTGATGATGTTTTGTGTTGGATCCTTCTTCAGACTGATTTATTTTTTGTTATTTCATTTTTTTTAAAGTCGTTTTGAAGCAAACTGAATTTGCTCAATTGTAATGATATGAAAATTTGTTCTTTACTGTACGTGCTAAATGGTCATTATAATAACTTACATGCCTTCAACACCTACTGAATGGAATCCATTTTCAGAACAGAGGCTCGTTACTGAATCACACATTTAGCTCATACATCTCAGGGTATTTTTCTACGGCAGTGATACACGGAAGAAATACTGTATGTGCATGTTGTAATTGCCCTGAGATTACTGTTCTTCCTTTATGTGTTTAAAAGCCTTTAGCTCATTGACTCTGAATTGTCTCAGGTTAGCAATATTTCCCATGGTCATGGTCTATTGGGACATTCTAGATATCCACAAAGTCCAAAGCTGACATGTTTATTGCTTCTTTAGTTAACAAGATTATAGAATAGCCCAGAGCACACTCAAAAGTTGTGTCTCAGTAGGAGAGAAAATGAAAATTGGTCTTGGATGGTAAATTAACTTGAAGATTTCCAATTAGGTGCACAATTTGATTTTTTTTTCTATGTCGATAAACATGTTGGATAATTTAGATGCAGGTTATGGCCTTAAAAATGGTTGATTTTATATTGAAGTCACGTGAATGACTACGTGAAGAGCCCGCCAGCCCGCATGCGCGTCAATACGTCGACGCATGGCGTGGGAGTCAGGCAGGTAAGTTAATTTTGTTTTCAGCGGGCCGCTGCGGTACAGCAGGCCCGGAGTAGCTGCCACCATTGGAGCTCCGAAAGGGTGCAGGCGGCTGGATTTGGAGGCCGCCGTGGAGGCTCCATAAGGAACTGGGATTCGATATTGAGGCTGCCGGCACGGCCAGGTCAGCGATCGCTGCAAAAGATTAGCAGCAGCCGGTGGTTTAAAAATAGCCACGGCCAGGACAGCAACCGCCAAGTAAGCTCAGCTGCAGTAGCACCTAACAATTTTAAACATAGATGCTGCCGGCTGAGGCTGGTTCAGCTTACGCTGAAGAGCAACATATGGTGTATACTCTATTTATAGGGCGGCTATAAATAGAGTTGGCAGGTTTTTTTAATAGCGGTTGCCCTATCCTAGTAGATAAGATACAACGGTCATGTTTAATACTTTGGCAATATAACGATGTATCTTATCATGCCAATAAAGTTTTTTTTAATGGAAATTGAATACAAAGGACATACACCAAATGATGTAGTGAAACTTGACTTGCCATTTCAGCATAAAATGGGGCTCCACTGGAGCAGGCGGCTGTTCGGAGCATCTTACGGGCAATACCTGTACAGATTAATGCTCCGAAAGGGAGTCAGCCAGAGGCCTAAGGAGGCAACGCCTGGTTCAGGGTTGCATTCTATTTCCTCCCCTAAAAAACTCCATTGAGGCTCCAGAAATGAGCTCCTGGCTTGGAAGCCTTTTTTGAGCTGGGTCTATCAGACACCTGTGGGAGCAACACCTACTTCTGGGTGACGTCATGATAATTTCCGCTCAGTACTGGGGACTGTTGGAGATTCTTTCATAAGAGACTCCAACTATGTGGATATCGATAAAGCAGTCGAATCTCTGATCTAATGGGGATATGCTTCTTTTTATCATATGAACAAACTATGCACCGTGTACCGGAGGCATTAACAGGCGGGTCCAGCCATATGCCCGTGACAACACCTGGCAGGGTTGCAGTATTTCTCCCACTCTGTCGTGGGGGGTATCGGAAAGAGGTGACTCCGATTATGATGCCGGCTCATCCAGATCATATGGGGGCCAGAGGCCTGAGGTAGCAACACCTGGTGTAGGGTTGTACTCTATTTATTCCCCTGAAATACTCCGTTAATGCCACTTCGGAGTCGCTGGCAGAGCCGATCTGCACAGCTAGTTCCGATTTGGCTCCTAGAGGGAGCAGCTTGGCAACCCTGAGTCGGGGCAAAGCCATAGACAAGTCCTGTCGAACGATTCGGAACAACAGGATTCTGTCCCCACATCTATGGCAGATGTGACTGGCCATTTGTCTCAATTGGAACATCTGATGGATCAGATGGTGGCACAAAATATGCTCCGTGCTACGGAGGCATGTACAGGCAGTTTGAGTCATACGCCTGTGGCAACACCTGCTTCAGGGTTGCAATATTCCTCCCACTCGGATGAAGGGAGTGTTGGAGATGGTGCCCAAAATACGCTCCTTGTTACGGAGGCATGCACAGGCAGTTCGAGTCATATGCCTGTAGCAATGCCTCGTTCAGGGTTGCAATATTCCTCCCACTCGCATGAAGGGAGTGTCGGAGATGGTGGCACAAAATATGCTCCGTTACGGAGGCATGCACAGGCAGTTCGAGTCATACGCCTGTGGAAATGCCTGGTTCAGGGTTGCACTATTTCTCCCACTCTGTCGAGGGGAGTGTCAGAGATCAGTATGGAGCTGACTCCGAACATGAGTATGTGCCAGAATCCCATGCTTTAATGCATGATGTACGAGAGTCGCATAAGGAAGAGCTGCCTGCTCTTGCCTTTAAATTTGCTGTTCCCTAGGGGACGGGCAAGCCACTACAAGAGGAGTGGGCCAGCGGCATCAGCTACCTAACATCACACTAGCTGAAAGAATGGCAAGCATGGGGTTGAAGATGTGGTCAGACAAGGTCTGCATATGGAACTTCGCTGAAGCTCCAACAAGCAGATCGACCTGGGTTCAGAGACGCTGGCAGATAAGGTCTCTTTATTAACCTCCGTAAAACTCCGAAATGGAGCAGTCTGTCGGCCCAGATTGGGTTTACTGGCAGCATGGGCTGTCTAGTATCTTTTCACTGTCTCTGGAAAAGATCAGGTTGATGCAGAGACATTGGCAGAGTGCCTTTCATAGTAACCTCTGTAAGTTCCAAGTAGGAACAGCTTGGTTACCCTGGTTCAGGGTAGACCATCATGGAACTGGCTGGCCATATGGGTCATATTGACCAGGGAAGCACTGCCTCAACATCTGTGATTGAGGTTATCAGGCTGCTCAGTAGAGTGAAGTAGTTGAAGTCTCCCTCAACACATGTTTAAATTTCTGCTCAGTTAGTGGAGTTGCCAGTTCGTTGGAAACATCATTGCCATCCTCTCTGTGATAGGTAGCTATCAGCAGGAAGCCGGTTTGGCATATAATATATTTATCTGACCTGCAGGTTCATGTTGTGAATCAAAAATGTATTTATAATAATCTGTAGGCTCTCAATACCAGTATTCCTGATTGAGTGGCTGGTCGAAGAGATTATGTTGCGCACACTGGCGACTCAGACAGGTGGTTTCAGTCAGAGGACTGAGTAGCTATTCCTGATTCAGGCTTGCATTATGCTAAATTCCACTCTGAGGAAG
Source organism: Amblyraja radiata (assembly GCF_010909765.2). Classification (NCBI taxonomy): domain Eukaryota; kingdom Metazoa; phylum Chordata; class Chondrichthyes; order Rajiformes; family Rajidae; genus Amblyraja; species Amblyraja radiata. The sequence goes on from NC_045957.1 coordinate 75,557,884, forward strand.
AACGCTGAGGATTCGTGGTGACTCTAATAGTCAAGAGTTGACAGGGAACACGTATCCCCACATCGTGGATACTGTGTTTTCAGCTCTTGTCATAAGGTTCTGATTATATGTTATCAGCGAAATGTATGAATAACTAAATGCATCTTCCGCGGCAAGAGAAGCCAAAAATATTCAGTCCGTATGGTCAATAGAAGAATGGTGGTTCCAAATGGAATCAGTGACATCTCACAGAGGATGAGTAGTTTGCCCAAGAACAAGAGGGGTATATTTCTGATATTTCTCAAGATTACAGAAACGTGGAGCATGCCAAATCAGGTTAGGATTTGGCTAACCTGATCATGTGTTTAATTACCCAGTTTAAGATCTTCTGATTATTGGATTACAGTGTAAACAGGCAGTTAAGTGTGTTTTTCTGCATTCACGCAACATACCGGAGGAGATAGCCAGGACACCGGGCTCTCCGTGGATTGTTGTCGGCCCCAGCAAGCGCCGGAGACGGGGGAGGCACAGGAAGCAAAAGCGTGGTCGCCGGTCCAGACTACTAGCTAGGCTAAGGCAACAACCACATAAACCACCGCTACCCAGCATCATTCTCACCAACACCAGATCTATCACCAACAAAATGGACAAACTAAGCCTACAGGTCGCCGCAAACAAATTCATCGCGGACCGTTGCATTCTGCTAATAACAGAAACGTGGCTACACGTACTTGTACCAGACGGAGCCATTGAGCTAGCAGGCCGCACAGCATTTCGCTGGGATAGAAACAAAGACTCCGGTAAGAGCAAAGGAGGGGGGTTATGCATCTACGTTCACAACAACTGGTGCACAAATACCACAATCATAGACAGACACTATTCTGCTAATTTGGAGTACCTGATAGTTAGATGCAGGCCTTTCTACCTTCCACGTGAGTTTACCGTGGTCATAGTTACAGCTGTGTATATCTCACTGGATGCTAATGCTAGCATAGCCCTAGGCTACCTCCATAGCGCTATCAGCAAACAAGAGAACACCTACCCCAAAGCAGCCCATATCATAGCTGGTGATTTCAATCACGCACTTAAAATCAGTTCTCCCCAAGTTTGAACAACACATCAAATGTGCAACCAGGGAGAAAATACATTAGACAAGGCCTACTCAAACATCAAGAAGGGGTTTAGAGCCTCACCACTACCACACTTAGGCCATTCGGATCACCTATCCATTCACTTAGCACCTCAGGAGAAAAGCTCAACCCACCACCAGGACTGTTAAAACTTGTCCAGAAGGAGCTTCCTCACAGCTACAGGACTGCTTTGAAAGGACAAACTGGGACATTTTTGGAAATCAGGACTTGGAGGAGTACACATCCACGGTACTCTTTTACATCCAGAACTGTGTTGACAACGTCACCGTCGGCAAACTCATCCGGGTGTACCTCAACCAGAAGCCGTGGATGATAAAAGAGGTCCAAACTCTCCTCAAGGACCGCAACACCGCCTTCATGTCTGGCGACAGAGCCCTGTACAGCGCTGCTAGAGCCAACCTGAAGAAAGGCATCAGGGATGCCAAAGCGGCCCACAAGAGGAAGATAGAGGACCACTTTAAGAACAACGATCCACGGCGGGTGTGGCAGGGCATCCAGCACATCACCAACTACAAGCCCAGCAACAGCACGACGACCAACGGCGACGCCTCACTGGCAGAGGAGCTGAACTGCTTCTTTGCTCGCTTCGAGGCAGAACCAGAAGAGCTCGTCACCATTCTCCCACCAGCCCCTAACAACAACAACTACACCCTCACTGTGCAGGAGCATGAAGTGAGGCGGGTGCTCAGGGCGGTGAACCCGAGGAAGGCTGCCGGCCCGGATGGCGTGACAGGTAGGGTTCTGAAGGAATGTGCAGACCAGCTCTCCGAGGTCTTCACGAAAATCTTCAACCTGTCCCTGTCCAAATCCATCATCCCACCGTGCCTGAAGTCTGCCACAATCATCCCACTACCAAAAAAGCCTGTTATCAGCGGCCTTAACGACTACCGACCGGTCGCTCTCACACCAGTCATCATGAAGTGTTTCGAGAGGCTGGTCCAGCAGCACATCAAAGCCAGCCTCCCGCCCACCTTCGATCCACACCAGTTTGCCTACAGAACAAACAGGTCCACTGAGGATGCCATCGCCACTGCTCTTCACACTGCACTGACCCACCTCGAACTCCAGGGGAGCTATATGAGGATGCTTTTCATTGACTTTAGCTCCGCCTCCAATACCATCATCCCCAGCAGACTGGTCACCAAACTCATAGATTTAGGACTCTCCCAACCCATCTGCCTCTGGATCAAGAACTTTCTGTCTAACCGCCCCCAGACCGTCAGACTGGGCCATCACCTCTCCACCCCCATCACACTCGGCACCGGTTCCCCACAGGGCTGTGTGTTGAGCCCCTCCTCTACTCCCTCTACACCCACGATTGTGCCCCCGCCCACTCCACCAACACCATCGTCAAGTTTGCGGACGACACGACTGTGGTTCGACGTATCTCAGGAGGAGATGAGACAGCCTACAGGGAGGAAGTCCAAAGAGTGGCAGCGTGGTGTTCAGACAACAACCTCATCCTAAACACCACAAAAACAAAGGAAATTATCATAGACTTCCGTAGAACAGTGCAGCCCCCAAACCCCTATTCATCAATGGGGACTGTGTGGAAAGGGTCTCAGACTTCAGATTCCTGGGCACACAAATTGCGGCGGATCTCTCCTGGACTACAAACACCACCACAGCAGTCAAGAAGGCCCAGCAGCGACTCTACTTTCTGAGGATCCTCAGGAAAAACAACCTGGAGGAGAAGCTGCTGGTGTCCTTCTACCGCTGCTCCATCGAGAGTGTGCTGGCGTACTGTATAACCACATGGTATGCCAGCTGCTCTGCAGCAGACAGGAGAGCCCTTCAAAGGGTCATCAACACCGCACAAAAAATCACTGGCTGCCCACTGCCCTCCCTGAAGGACATCTTCAGCTCTCGCTGCCTTGGCAGGGCAGCCAACATCCTGAAGGACCCTTCCCACCCTGGACACAACCTGTTCCACCTGCTGCCCTCTGGCAGACGGTACAGGTCTTTCAAAACTCGCACAAACAGACTCAGAGACAGCTTCTACCCCATAGCCATACGTGAACTTAACAATGCAAAATAACAAATAACACTCACATTCAACTGAATGGTTCTACCTCAGCTGCTATTGTTATTTATCTGTAATTTTTTTTAATATGTATATATTTTTACCTTTTCTTATATATTTAAAATTGCTCTTGTGAATCGCACCGTGGGATTGACTTTTAAATTTCATTGTACCATGTGCAATGACAATAAAGAGATGTATTCATTCATTCATTTAAGATGGATGATTGGCTATCCAGCAATTTAGCTGATTCAGAGAATCAATCTTGAAGATGCATACTTTACCCTATCTATACACAGGAGGCACAGATTATCTGTTCTTTTGATAACAAAGCCAGTGGTGGAAGTTAATGATGCCCTACTCAGATCAAAAGGCATTGTGTCATCGAGTTTTTATATAACATGCAAATTTGCAGTTGATAAAACTTAGGGGTTTATCAGTAGATACCTCTTACGATATTAAGGATGCGGCAGCCTGGTTTCTCGGGCAGCTAGCTCTGCACGATTGTATGGGAGGTTTGTGAGCAAAATATGTGAATACGTTTTAAACGGAAGTAACAGAGGTTTGTGTGGCTTTCAGTTTGGGCTTAGAGAAGCGTTTATTTGATAGCACAATTGACACTGCTTGTGCTGCTTTGTCATTCTCTACAGTCCCATAAGTGGGACAATAAATGATTGGTTATTCACGTGCTGTTCACTAACGATATGCAGGGTGTTGCATGAGTTATTGTCTAACTCTAAGTCAATTGAGACTATGGTCCGGTTAAGAGCAATGGCCATGTATGCAAGTTAGCATCATGGTATTAATAACCCATGTTTTCTACCACTAATGGTTTATGTTTAAGTGTTTCACACACAGATTGGGTTACTGCATGAAACCACAGAGCTTTGAAGGCTTCACATAGTCACTCACTTGACTTCGATATAAAATAGAAAGATTAAATGAAAACTTACCGTTTGAAGTTTGATCTTTATTTTATGAGAATTTGAAGTGAGGGAATACGTGCCCTCCACTCCTAACCCTACTTCTCATAAAGATCATTCAGTAATTCTAAATGTCGTTAATCTTTCTATAGCTTAAGTTCAGCAACTAGTCTGTGGTTTCATACAGCTGCTCTGAAGATTGACGTGCATGCGGGCTGGTGGGCTCTTCACGTATTCTCTCACTTCAACTTCTCATAAAATAAAGATCAAACTTCAAACGGTAAGTTCTCGTTTAATCTTTCTATTTTATTTCACTCTCACTCCCAAACCCACACATCCCCATTCAGATCTTAATTTTCATTTTCAAAAACTGTTAACAAAGGATCCACTTTCACCAAATCTAAGTTAGCTGGTTGAGCAATGTGCACACCTCACCTTACTGTGCAAACATATTGGGGACACTCTGTTCCCTTTACAGCTTCATAACATAATAATCATGCAACACTATCCTACCATCAAATATACTCATTTATATGGAAGCTTTAATGTAAAATATTCCAAGGAACTCACATGGGTTACATAACTACATAAGGAAATGAAGAAAGAAAGTGACTAAATGCTTGACAAAGAGGAGAGTTTTAAAAGGATGATAATGTTGGAGAGGCACCGGAAAGGAATTGTAGAGTTCCCTTTGACTGCAGTCAGAGTGGTGCATTGAAATACTAGTAAAAACACTGTATAATGCTGGTGGAGTTGAGCTGATAGGACTTGATATTACAATCCAAACTATAATTGGCACCTTCTTAATATCTTGAGTTGGGGTAGGGGTAAAGAGTTCATTGGGGTCATCAGGTGGGCACCCTCCTTCCTTGGTGTTTCGTTGATAGGCCCTCAACACCTCCAGAGGGCTCAAAAGCAACACCTGGTGTCCCAGGTGCGCTCCACTCCATTTTACCCCTCTTGCTGGTCATTTTTCAGCCTAGTTGGAGTCCTTCCTCTTTAGCCACAGCCAGTTGCAGCTTCACTCGGCAGCCTCTGACAGCGACCTGACGACTTGCCGGAAGGCCTGTCCTCGAACTCTCATTCCCTTCAGGAGCCATGGTTGACATGACTACAAACCCTCTACATCCAATCTCTACAGGGAGCACCTGGGTACGCCAGCCGCATTGCTCTGCCTCGGCTGCTAAGTCTGAATGCTTCAAACATTTGCGTTCATGTGCTTCACCAACTGCAGTCTCCCAAGGCACAGTTAACTCCACGATGTACAGGGACTTCTGTGAGGTTGACCACAAGATCAGGTCTGGCCTGAGATTAGTTGTGAAGATCTTGGGCAGTGTCCAGGAGGGTCGGTTTCTTTCTTACAAATGGCTTCTCTGGTAGTTGTCCTGCATTTACAAAAGAGGTGGTGTTTGAGAAACCATGCGTTGGGGGAAGGAGGGCATTGGTGGTAGATCTCCTTCCTTCCAAGGTAATCGGCAGTTGTCGCAGGACCTTATTGTGCCTCCAGGTGTCGTGGCCTTGTGAAAGTTGGTTTTGCATCCAGTGAGGATGTGCCTTATTGTTGCTGGGGTTTTGCAGAGAGAACATGATGGATCTTCTCCAAGCCACTGATTTAGGTTCTTAGGTGTGGGAAGAACATCGTAGGTGGTTCTGATGATGAAGCTAAGATGGCTTCCTTCCATTTCCCACAGATCCTTCCATGTAAGCTTACGATGCTCCAGGTTTTCCCAGGTAGTCCACTGGTCCTGTTTGGACTGTGAGACTGCCTTTGCACATCTCTCTGCCTCCTCTTGCTGATGGACCTCAGCAACTACCAGTTGTCTTCTCTGGGTGGATGTTGCCTTGTGTCATGTGGGTCGAATTGTCCCGATTCCAATCCCACCTCTTCCCTGCTGTACCTGTCCTACAATGTCTCCATGCCTGAGAGCAGATTTTGCTAGCTGTACAGCCTCCGATGGGGTCCACTTCCTCCCAGTTGCCGGTCTGGGAGCAGTCGCTCGTACCGCCTCATCTTGAGACTCGGTCAGGGTCATGTTCAGCCTCACTTTGGTGCATTAGTATTCTGCTGTGAGGCTACAGACAGGCAGTTACAGAGCGCTGTGTCCATAAAAGCTGATATTGATGAGGCAACGCGCGAGTCCAAGCCACTTCTTGATGTATGAACTGACTGTCCTCTCCAGCTTCTCGACTTTGGTGAAGGGGACCTCGTAGACCATCAGATGCCACATCAGATGGGGGAGCAATCCAAACTGCAGACACCACAGTTTCAGCTTACCAGGAAGTGAGACCTTGTCAATACTAGCAAGGCATTTAATGGTTTTTTCCCTCAGTTGATCACACTGGTCTGAGTCTTTGAGGCTTGCATTGTACCACCATCCTAAACTCTTGACTGGCAGCTCTGACACCATCGGAATGGGTGTTTCATCGATGTGGAATCGCTTGTCTACGATTTATCCTCTGATGATGGATATGCTCCTGGATTTGTTGAGTTTCAACTTCATCTGGGCCCATATTATGTTTGCAAGAAGCTTTTCCAGCAGGCGCTTGGTGCATGCAATGGTTGAGGTCAGGGTGGTCATGTCATCCTTGTAGGCACGAATGGGAGGTAGCCGCTGCCCAGACTGCAGCAGCTCTCCTCCTACGACCCACTTAGAAGCTCAGATGATCACTTCCATTGCCATGGTGAAGGCTAGCGGGGAGATTGTGCTACCTGCCATTATTCCCACTTCAAGAGATTGCCATGATGTTGTGTATTCTGTTGTTGTAATACAGAATTGCAAATCTTGGAAGTAGTTTCCAACCAGGTTTGTAATGGCCTTTGGCACATGGAAGAACTCGAAGGCTGTTCAGTGGAGAGAATGGGGAACAGATCCAAAAGCATTGGCTAGGTCCAGAAATAAGACCTGCAGATCTCTTCCTTCCCTTTTTGCAGACTGGATTTGATGCCATATCATGCTTGTGTGTCCTAAGCATCCAGAGAAGCATGGTGTACCAGCTTTCTGTACAGACGTATCAATCAGGTTGTTCTGTTTCAGGTTGGTTATCAACCTTTGAGCAACAATGCTAAAGAAGATCTTCCCTTCAACATTCAAGAGATTGATTTGCTGGAATTGGTCAATGTTTGAGGCACGTTTTTCCTTGGGGATCACCACTCCCCCTGCTCTTTGCCATGCTTTTGGGATGGTTTGCTTTTTCCATGCTAACTTTATTTGCCTCCATAGGAACCGAAGAACATTTGGAGCATTTTTGTACAGCCGGTATGTAACTCCATTTGGTCCTGGAGCTGAAGCTGCCCTTGCCTTCCTTACGGTTTTCTCGACTTCGCTCCACCTTGGGAGACTGTCGTCCAACTGGTGTTCTGATTGAGGAATGGGTGGCATGTCTGGAGGTATCTCCCTCTGCTCAAATCTTTCGTTGGCTGTGTACGTTGATTTCAGGTGGTCCTCCAATTCCCTCTTTGACACCTTAAGGGACCCAATTTTTTCCTTTGTGAAGAGTCCTTTCACAAATCTGAGAGGGCAGAAGGATTTTCTTGCCCTCTCCTTCTTCTTGTGTCGAGTTCTGCTCTCCGCAGTCTTACCAGTCGTTCCTTTAGATCTGCTTGCAGGAGGTTGATGCCCACTCTTTCCTCCAGTGAGGATTTCCTCCACCATTTCCTCAGGTCCCTTCTCTCTTTGATTAGGCGCTCAATTTCACGCTGCCTTCTGAGCTTGGGAGGGGTTGTTGTTTCCTTCTTTTTGGTTCTGAACCTTTCTGCCCTGCAGAAGTAGATCAGATCACACATTTTCTCCAGTTTCTTCTCCACTATTCCTTGAAGTCTGTCTGGGATCTTACTCAGGTCTGCATCAATTGTTGCCCACTCTTTCTTGCTGCTGGGCTTTGGCCACTTCATATGATGTCTGTGGCCTTGCATGTTCTTCTCCAAAGCAGGTTGCGTCTGGCTGGATTCCGGGTTCTCAGATGTTGTGCTTGAATTACTCTTCTTGGCAACTGGGGTATTGATGGGGAGCAAACATTTCACAGCCGCTGCTGCTGACTTCTACCGGTGCGCCTATTCTGCACTCCGTATCTACTCCATGGCTCTACCTATTGTATTGAGCTTTACGTTATTGTATTTATGTATAACCTTATCAGATCTGAAAGGATAGAAAGCAAAACAAAGCTTTTCACTGTACTTTGGTACATGTGACAATATTATAAGTGGCTCTTCAGCAGTAGGTATGCTGCTTGTTTTAGTAAATGTAATTAAAATACAGTGGTACATTTCTGTGAGTCTCTTTGATATGTAAATCTTAAATATTTCGGGAGTCAGATGTGAAGTTCCGCAGCTCTTCAAACTTGCTCCTTAATTTACTGTGGATTTGCTTGTAGTGGGCAGAGGATGCTGGTGGCTGTTTTCCTGCAACATTAATTAGAGCTTTATAAAATGGGAGATGCTGAACAACAGATCAAAGCTTTTTAATTGCCTGCAATTTCTCCGGCCTGATCTCCCAGCTGATTGCTCAGCTGAGACGAAGGAAAGGATGGGAAAGGGAGGCAGAAAGCAAACATAGCTCGTGGAAATTAAAATTATACCAGGGTAGAGGTATATCTGCAATTGCAGTAATAGTTCTGGTTTATTCACCATTGAACCAGTTGTTTGAGTATATTTTATTGTCACGTGTACCAAGGGGTGCTGAAAATGGCCATCCTCACTGTGTTCCATACAATGATATATGGTTATCCCCACTGCATTCAGTGACAGACATCGGCTCCTGGTTAGGCAATAACTCAATTCCAATGCTGCCATGCTTTTTTTTTCAAATGCCTCTCATCCCTTTATCTCTGCAGTCATCTATTGCCTTTCAACCCTCTGAGATCATTGCAGCTCTCCAAATTTTTCCTCATGATGTTCCCTTAATTTAATCTTTCTATTTTGGCAGCTTGCCTTCAGCTACCAAGATGCTAAGCTCTGGAATTTTCTGTCTGAAGCTCATCGCTTCCTTTTTCTTCCTTTAGATACCTCTTAAAAATTCATTGTTTTGGCCAAGATTTATGGTTACCTCCGCTGATATTTCCATATAAATGTCTATTTTTTTGTTTGCCTACATGCCTTGGCATGTTTTGTTAGTAAAAACACTTTACAAATGGAAGTAATTGTTGTTGATGCAGCAGTTAAATTTGAAGCAATTACAAAATACATTTGTCTTGCTGATTTTTGGCATTCTTAAGTATCTGATTTAGGATTATACTGAGTAGTAAGGGAAATGTTAGCTAAAGCGACATTACAAATGAACAAGATTAGAAGTTTGAGTGTGTGTTCTGAGAGTACAATATAATTGCTCACTTTGTTGTTTTTTTTTATGGGGAGGGGGCTTTATACTGGAATCCTCCAATGGGATGCAGAATAAAGGCTGGTTTCCTCTGCATTTTGAATTTTTCTAGATTCCTGACTGAAGTCTGAATTTTAGTCTGCCCGATATGTCATCTATTCCTTTTCTCCAAAGTTGCTGTCTGACCTGCTGAGTTACTCCAGCTTTTTGTGCTTATCTTCAGTTTAAACCAGTATCTGCAGTTTCTTCCTACACTAAAGGAATGAGTGATGGGTTGCAAAATTTCTTAATAGAATATCGCCTATTTCATAAAATGAGTTGCTCGTGACCCAACCTGGAAAAGGTGGGAGTTTTATTTCAACATTTAAATTGTAATCATACGACAGTTGTTTAAGTCCTGTAAATGTGGTATATTAAGTGGTGGGAATATGTACCACCAGAAATGTCTGCCCACCACCCAGACCACCAGGAGTAGTTGGTAACACAGATTATCTAAATTTGTCTGGGTGTGCAATGAAAGGTATATTAAGGTTACCTTTACATTGTCCCTATTCAAACTGCTTCATGGTATTACAACAAGAGGCTCTTTCGAAGATAGACACAAAAAGCTGGAGTAACTCAGCGGGACAGCATCTCTGGAGAGAAGGAAACGGCGACATTTCAGGTCGAGACACTTCTTCAGAGACGTCTGAATGGGCGATCCGAAACGTCACCCTTTCCTTCTCTCCAGAGATGCTGCCTATCCCGCTGAGTGACTCCAGCTTTTTGTGTCTTTCTTCGGTTTAAACCAGCATCTGCAGTTCCCCCCGACACATGAGGCTCTTTTAGTCCTTTCGTTTCTGCTCGGCAAAGGACTGGAATATTTCTTGAGTTGCATCTTTCTTCCTTCACTGCATCAGCACTCTATACTGCCCAAATAAATGACACCACTGATTGAGTTATGGATGCTTGCCAACATTACCTTGATGAGGTCTGTGAAAATTATCTTGGTGGTCTGATCCTAATCGACAGGCTTAATCATCTCCATGCTGTACACCTGGCTGATTTGGACCATATTGTCTTCAGTGCCTCTCCACAGTAAACCATTGTTTTTGTGGTGATTGATAGTGCTGTCTAGAGGCTGACCTAACTGGACTGTAATTCAAACAAAATGTAAGGAACATGATCGGGAATATGTGCACATCATGCAAATTGGGCGATAGGGTCATTTTTTCTAGGTAACTGTGCAGGACTAGTTGCATTGAAGAAATGAAAAAAAATAGAGCTATCAGTAAAAATAAAATGAAGCTCTCCTTTTCACCTCTGTGTGAACTGTTGATGGAATACTACCTACATTCTAGATTGTCTCAACACCCAGATAATTTTCAGCCTTGACCAGGAATATTTCCCCTATTGGGACGAGAACAAAAATCCTAAACATAAGGCAAAACGGTTTTCTGGTGACTTGGTGATAAAGATTTTTTTTTCTTTAAGAGACTGAATTGTCTCTTCTGAATCTTAGCAGAATTATATTATTCAGAGGCTGTGTTAGCAATAGACCTGGTGAGCTAAATGCTAATTTTTAGATTGCCCTGTTTAGAAATCTAAATTACGTTTATTGGTCCCTGGATTTAAATGCACACAATGCTCCAAAAAAATACCATCTACTTCTACCTACATGCTTAAAAGTTCATGTTTTTATATCTCTTCAAACCAGTCACCCATTGAATAATTAAACTGAACAAGTAACATCGTTCCTCATAGAATCTGAACTTGGGGAAACTGATCGTAATTTTGTTTTATTATGATTTTAGACATTCAATTCCAACACCATCATTCATGCTCGGTATAGGGTTGATTTTAAGCAACATTATTATTCGTGCATCCAAACTCATTATGTAAATTAAGAGAGGTATCTGTTGCTCTGTTAATGCAATGGGCTCATTTTCCTCTGCTTATCTTGCAAGTGAATGTCGTCAAAAGCTGTAGAATGAAAACGTCAAGTATCCATGGATTAAGTGCAATACATTTAGCAGAAAATGATTTCTATATTAGTAATGACCTTGCTAGCCTTCTGGAGACACAAGAGACTTCAGATGCTTGAATCTGCTGTTTTATTGCTCACCTTTTGTTGCTTTTTTTTAATGCATCTGTAAAAATTGACTGTGGATTGTTTCTTGAAGGTTATATGTCATGTCTTCATTGGTAAATTGCTCTTGAAGCATTGCACTTGATGCTACAGGAATCTTGGGCTGCCTGGTACTTAGTCATCTCTGTTGTAACATCTGTTCCCATCTCGGTGCCCAGAAAGAAACAACATATTGTTCACATTTAAGTCCTGTTAACGAGTAGAAAAGAAAATAGAAATTCACATTTCATGTTCTCATGATGTTTCTAAAAGCTCGACAAAAAGATAAAAGATTAAAAAAATGGGGAACATTGAATTAATTGTTAAAAGATTAGAGTTATAGAAAAAAAAGATGTCTTTCATCAAAGCTTGTGTGTGTGTGTGTGTGTGTGTGTGTGTGTGTGTACGTGTGTTCGTGTGCGCGCATGTACGTGTGTGCATGTGTGTGTGCGTGTGTGTGCGTGCGTGTGAGTGTTTGTGCACGCGAGCATGCATCTGTGTGTGAAAGGGGTTGTTGTATAAAGGGCGCCTGTACAGTGAAAACCGACAAGGGCAAGAGGTAAGTAAGAATACCTAAATTATTGATTGCTTGGATAAATTGCAGATGACAATGGTGGTGATGTAGCGAGGGTACACAGATCAAAGCCTCCTGCACATAGAAGATGTAAATGTCATCTACTCAGATCCTCAGTTGGCCTGTGAGGAGGATGCTATGAGAATGCAAGGTGACTTGGACAGGTTGGGGGAGTGGGCAGATGCATGGCAGATGAAGTTTAATGCAGATAAATGTGAGGTTATCCACTTTGGTAGCAAAAACAGGAAGGCAGATTATTATCTAATTGGCATCAGGTTGGGAAAGGGGGAAGTACAATGGGATCTGTGGAGTCCTTGTACATCAGTCTATGAAAGTAAGCATGCAGGTACAGCAGGCAGTGAAGAAAGCGAATGGCATGTTGGCCTTTATAACAAGAGGAATCGAATATAGGAGCAAAGAGGTCCTTCTGCAGTTGTACAGAGCCCTAGTGAGACCACACCTGGAGTATTGTGTGCAGTTTTGGTCCCCTAATTTGAGAAAGGACATTCTTGCTTATGAGGGAGTGCAGCGTTGGTTTACAAGATTAATTCCAGGGATGGCGGGACGGTCATATGCTGAGAGAATGGAGCGACTGGGCTTGTACACTCTGGAGTTTAGAAGGATGAGAGGCGATCTTATTGAAACATACAGGTGCACATCCTTTTATCCGAAAGCCTTGGGACCAGACACTTCTCGGATTTCGGAATTTTTCGGATTTACGAATGGAAGATTTTTAGCGTAGATTAGGTAGGTAGCGCGGGCGGCTTGAAAAGTCTGGAGCGGCTGCCTCCTCCCCGGAGACCGGGGAATCATTGTAAATCATTGCTTAAATGTTAGTCAGTTAGTTTGGAGGGATTTTATGTGGTGGGGGTGGTGAAGGGGGAAACTTTAATTCTTAGTCCCCTACCTGGTCGGAGAGGCGGGGAGCAGGCAATGCCTTACCGGGTCGCCGTGCAGTAAGCTCCGGAGCGCTGTGGCCGCCGACTCCCAACATCGCGGAGCTGGGGGCTGCGGGCGTCCGGCCGCGGGCGGCGCCGGTTGGAGCTCCGACCCCGGCAACTCTACCCCTGGCTGCGCGGCGCTCCAAATCCAGCGCCGCCCGTGGCCAGACGCCCACAGCCCCAGCTCCGCGATGTTGGGAGTCGGTGGCGTCGCAGCGCTGGGATACCAGCGGGGAGTGGGCAATGCCTTACCGGTTCGCCGTGCGGTAAGCTCCGGAGCGCTGCGCCGGGGAGGAGGCAGCCGCTACAGTAGTGCAGACCTGGGTTGACCGTGGGTCGTTTTGGGTCAAGTTTGGCGCCAAACGCGAGCTTTGGTGTGCAGACGACATCCTGGAAAAAATGTCCGGTTTTCGGAGCTTTTCGGTTTCCGGAACTGCGGATAAAAGGTTGTGCACCTGTATAAGATTGTTAAGGTTTTGGACACGCTAGAGGCAGGAAATATATTCCCGATGTTGGGGAGTCCAGAACCAAGGGCCACAGTTTAAGAATAAGGAGTAAGCCATTTAGAACGGAGACGAGGAAACACTTTTTCTCACAGGGAGCAGTGAGTCTGTGGCTTCAGTGGATGCAGGTTCTCTGGATGCTTTCAAGAGAGAGCTAGATGGGGCTCTTAAAAATGGCGGAGTCAGGAGAGGAGGGGAGAAGGCAGGAACGGGGTACTGATTTGGGATGATCAGCCATGATCACATTGAATGGCGGTGCTGGCTTGAAGGGCCAAATGGCGTTCTGCTGCGCCTATTGTCTATTGTCTATTGTCTATTGTCTATTGTCTATTGTCTATTGCCTGGGGATTGATCAGCACCAGTTTAAGTTGGTAACCAGGAGTAGGGTCCATCGCAGGAAGAGTGAGGCCATGCACTTCAGCAATTGGCCTCTCTGGTCCCCCCAATCCCTTTACTATTAGATGCAATGGTGAAGGTGCTGGGGATCTGTTCAGAGGGCTGAGACATGTAATGAAATTTGGCTGGATAGACAAGACAGTCAGCCAAGCCTTCTTCTGGTTCATTTTTCAGCTTAGCTTAGAGATACAGTGCAAAACCAGGCCCTTCGACCCACTGATCCAATTTAACATTAACATTATCCTATACACACCAGGGAAAATGTACACATACACCAAGCCAATTAACCTACATACCTGTACGTCTTTGGAATGTGGGAGGAAACCAAAGGTCTCAGAGAAAACCCATGCGGTCACGGGAGAACGTACAGACAGCAGCCGTAGTCGGGATCGAACCCAGGTCTCCGGTGATGCTGGTGCTGTAAGGCAGCAACTCTACCGCTGTGCCACTGTGGCCACCGATCTTGGGTTCCCATTCATCTGGGGACACAAGATGGAATGGGTCTGACAAGTCGCAATGCACAATTCCCTCGACAAAGGGAGCACAAGCGTACCCGACATCTCCCTCATCCCGATGACCAGATTTTAGGAGATGTGCAACAGGTTGTGCTTGGATCCAAAGTACTTGGGCACCCAAGTGTTGCCACGTGCTGACATTCTACCTGTTCCCCTTGATTGTGAAGGAAGTGCCTGGCAATGTCTTAGCCGGTTGGACAATATTGCACTACTTACCCTTCATGGTAAAGTTCTTACAGAAATCCTTTGGCCACAAGTCCATCAGGCAGTGGTCAGTTCAGTTCAGTTTAGTTTATTGTCACATGTATGGAGATACAGTAAAAAAGCTTTTGTTGCGTGTGAACCAGTCAGCGGAACGACAATACATGATTACAATCAAGCCATTCACAGTACAGATAGATGATAGGGGAATATAGGCACAAAATGTTGGAGTAACTCAGCGGGACAGGCAGCATCTCTGGAGAGTAGGATTGGGTGACATTTCAGGTCGAGACCCTTCATCAGACTCACTTCAGCATTTTGTGTCCATCCAGTTTAAACCAGCATGTACAGTTCCTTCCTACACATGATAAGGGAATAATGTTTAGTCTAAGATAAAGCCAATAAGCCAATAAAGCACAGAACGCTGTTGGTACGTGTGTACGAGTAGAGTACGGGTGTCAGGGGTTATGAGGAGAAGGCAGGAGAATGGGGTTAGGCAGGATGGATAGATCAGCCATGGTTGAATGGCTGAGTAGACTTGATTGGCCGAATGGCCTATTTCTGCTCCTATCACTTATGATCTTATGAACATTGTGCTGGCACAGCAGGACAATACACAATGGAACCTGGGGTTGTTCGGGAGCAGACCGTCCAGACATTTTCATGGAATGCTGCCTTGTTTACCAACATGCACCAAGACTTCACTTGTCTGGGACTGAGTGGGTCTATCCCTGTCAGACCCTTCTTATATGGTCAGAATCTCACTCCCAAAGCACACTGCCCTCAGGACAGCCGTGAAGAGGAAGAGACAGCAACCTACAACCTCTTCACAAGTTGTGTATTTGCAAAGAAGATCTGGTGAAGATCACAGGGGTCCTTGTTGCGGTTCATCCTGAACATTTATGTAACTGACGTCTCCTCCAATCTATGGGCTGTTCCCAGAAATGCATGCCACCATACCACCAAACAGACATCAAGTGTCGCTGGAAGATCATCAGCTCGTGTAAGATGCTCTTAGGTCTGCACAAAACATGTTGGACTTCAAAAACAACCAGATGAGTGTAAAGGAATGTTGCTGACTGGCACATTGCAGGCAGAAGGAATATGTGGTTGGGATGCACTAAAGCTTGGTGCAGCCCATGGGAAGGCTGCATTCCAAGATCATACCCCCATTTGGTGCTGAGAGACTTCTTCCTGTGTAACAGCCGACAAAATCCTAAAGGGAGGAACGTTTAGAGGCTACTTGTGTGGCTGCAGAGTTTTGTACATAAAATATACTAATTTGATAACACTTAATTTATTGATTTGGAAACAATAAGGATATATAGACAGTCAGGTACTGTTTCATATTTATTGCATTTATCTTTATGAATAAAATTTATTTTTGAAATAAAATGAATACAATAGGCTGAATGGCCTTATTCTGTACTGTAAGTTTGTATATTCTTTGATGAAATATGTTGATTCTGTAGATTGCCAAAAAAAATTATTCAATGTCTTAGTTATTGAACAATATAACGGATCATTTCATTATTAACCAAGAATGTTTACATTAAAATATAGATACTTTTTCATTAACCTATTCCCAATTTGAGTTGTGACTTCCATGCAATTCAATTGAAATCAATGGACATTCTTGGGGTATGTAGGATAGGGGAGGGAAGCATGTTCGGCAAATTATGTTCTTCCATACATTTTGCAACACTGCCTAGAGCTAGTTCGTTCCCAGAGTCTTTCCATGAAGACAAACCATGAACAAAACTGAATGCCACCACTGTAAATGGCTTGTTCTGATAATTGTGTGCATCAGAAATATTCTCATTTATTTCATTATTCTGGTTCTTATCTATTGCACATAATAAATAAACACTCTTAAACTGACAAACTCAATGTTAATAAGCTTTAAAGCAATAATACGTGAATATTGTTCAGCTTAGATGACATGTTAACAGTTAGCAACAATTATTAATAAATAATTTTTATATGAATGATAAATTTCTAATTAATTTGACAAGAAATCCTACATCTTGAGTGCAAGCTTTATTAACTCTGCATTTAAACTAGACAATTTCCAAATGTTTATGCCACAACTGATTAAATAATTCATTCAGCAAATCAAAAGCAACAGGAAAAACTAACCAAAAGTTTTTTTTTAAGTAAAGATAATTGGATTTTGAACCACATAACGTGGTAGTGCATTGTTTTCATCATGGCAGAATGCTATAAATACTGTCGCCCTCAGTGTTGTAGTAGTGTTGTATCCTGGTGCTGGAAACACATTCCCGTCGCAAACTGGAACAATGGATTATGCACTTTCAGATCAAATGAATGCTAATTGAATTATGTCCACGTTATGATAGAATAGCCAGCAGCAAATAGATTGGGCAGGATTTCAGAAAAGTACCCTAACTGAAGGTGAGCTAATTAAAAAAAAAATCATTGTTCAGATCCTATCTGAAGGCAAACAACCTTTTTAGGCTCTGATTTCCACTCAAGGGACGTGTCATGTTGAGAAAAAAATCTCTCATCCTTTGTCCAAATTTTAAGTGCTATTAAGTGTTAAACGTTAGGACCTCCACCAATGTAAAGCACTTTGGCCAATGAGAGTTGTTTTTTAAATATAGAAATAAAAGTGACTTGACTTGACTTGACTATAAAAATTGGATTAAAATGTAATAAACCGTCTTCAAGGGTAAATGGCCTACTCCTGGTCACTTAAATATTTCCTCACCAGTTATTATCTGAAACCTACTTTGACCCTGCTATACATCGTGCCCACCAACATCATCCTTGGGGTTGTGGATGTAAAACAGGTCAAAGGACAGAAATGTCAATGGGTTCAGGCCCTGCTTCATTTCCATGAAATAAATTGTAAAATAATGGGCAGCAGCAACCTTCTGAGAAGGAGAAAATAAATCCTGGTTGGATTGTTGATCTAGTGGAAGGCACCACAGTGAAATTTCTCCTTCTGGATCTGGTCCATTAACACCCTACTTAAGGCGTTATCAGGGAGGAAAATCACTGCAGCAATCCATAATTATAACAGCTGCTGCTAATGGCATATCTCTAAATACCTCTGGATGACAGATGCCAATAAGTATGGCACAATTAATAAATAGATTAGGCCTTGTCGAAAGGAAAATATTGTGGATTTTGAGCCATGCTGCTTGATGTTAACTTGGATCGGCTACTTGCATGTATCAATAGATTTTTTTTTCGACAAGTAAACCCTCAGTGGATTTTTAAGGAGCATATCAGCATTTATTTAGTTGGGTTTGATTAAAAAAGGAATGAGTTCTAAAAGGTAATTCAGTTTCCAATTTGATGAATCATCAAGTGAAGCATTATCATTGACATTCCACACAATACTTCAGGTCTTAGGACCCAGGGCAAGTTATCATAATTGAATTTGAAATCTCTTGTGATGGTGGAAGAGATGAAACTGATGGAAACACAGGAATCTTAAAATCACTGGTGCTCATTGCTAGTGAAGCCCTAATTGCCATAAAGCCAGATTGTCAATCCTATGACAAACCTTGTGTCTGCACCACTCCAGGATAAGTCTTCTGCCCATTCACCAAAAAATGATTAACAACCATCCAGTATACTTTACATCTTTTCCATCCACTACTTGTACTTCTTGGCTGCCCTACAAAACAGATACAAAATATAACACAACCGTTCACCAACGCATTTTGGACAGTACCTTCCAAACCTGCGACTCCTATCACCTAACCAGACAAAGGGGATTAGACACATGGGAACACTGCCACCTACAGTTCCCCTCACTAACCTGACCTGGAAATGTTTTCTGGTTCTCTCACTGCCATGTGGAGGGAAGCAGTACAGAAAGTCGCCATCTTCTCATGGACAATTAGTGTGGTAATAAAGACAGAATATTGGCAATGACACCACATTTGAGTATGAGTGGAGGCCACAAATTCTGTTCCTTTTAAATGTTCCTTAAAACATTTCATTGACAATGTCTTTGTTGACCAACTAATATACATGCAATTAAGTGTTATAGTACATTTCATTGGCAAATATTCTTGTGAAGTGTCTTGGGAAATTTACAAAATAAATGTAGACATATATGAAAGTTTAGCTGGAGTTGGTTTTCCACTCAGCTCTGAGGCTGAATAGAATTTCTCAGAGCAAATTCTCAAAACGTTCCCTCCTGAGCTGGTCTGATGGGCTTTGACCCAGCAGAGCTGCAAAGGACCAGCCTAAGTAGAACAGAATCCAGCTATAAATTCCGGATCCCACAGGCACAGAGTAAGCTCCCTGCTCGAGGGGTTTAAGGATCCAAATCTTCACGGTTCAATATTTTAGATTATAGAACCACAGATGAAGAGCTGATCTTGTCAGACTAGAGTGAATGGTTTCTGACACAGCAGTTATCTAAATCTGATCAGCATTCAATTGTCACAGTTGGGGGAAAAAATCAATGCTTTCAGGAGTCTCAATCGATCATTTTTATAGCTTTTACTTAACTTGAAATTTGTTTAAGCTAGGCCTTTCCTTTTCTTGCAGTATATTTGTGCCAACTTAATTTATAGCCAGCATTCTGTGCATCAGTGCTGGGCCAGCAGATTGCATATCAGGGAAGTATAAACCCTGGAATGGTTTCATCTGCAGTGGGTGTAGTGATTGAAAGAGGCCACTTTATACTAGAATTTGACCAAATGTGCAAATTTTCTTGCAATCTTACAATTTTCTTGATCATTAAGAAACATTTTCATAGGTACATGGATAGGACAGGTTTCGATGTATAGGGGCTAAACACAGGCAGGTGGGACATGTTGATCGGTGTGGGCAAGCTGAAGGGCTTGCTTACATGCTGTATGACTATGACTATGACTCAATATTACACTGTAAATGTAGTATTGTCTTTAATTATGGATTCACTTGCAGAATTAATTTACAGAAATCAACTTTCTGAATGGTGTTTTAAAAAGTATTAAAAGCTGGTGCCAAATATATTGCACAAACAAAACAAAATTGGTGGACTAATTGCATGTTAAAATATGTCCAACAAATTGTGGTGTTAACGAAGGAACTGCAGTGCTGGAAAATCGAAGGTACACAAAAATGCTGGAGAAACTCAGTGGGTGCAGCAGCATCTATGGAGCGAAGGAGATAGGCAACGTTTCGGGCCGGAACCCTTCTTCAGGTGGTGTTCACTGAAAGAACAAACAAAGACATTGAAGGCCTCCAATATTTAAAAGCAATACTTTTAAGGGATGGAAAATTAATTGACTAGAGTCTGTAAATGTCACTACTCACAGTAACAACTATTTAGCTTTGTGATACAATGTTTTAACTCCAACCCTCTTCTCAATCTTTCTTGCTGCATTATTACATATCACCTCCAACAATCTTCTTACCAGACAGAAATGGAACTAGAACAAATGGAAAATTGTTCAATAATTATTGTCTCCATTGTCAAGTTAAATTCAGCACAGACAATGCTCATGTATGTGCATATTTAGAGGGCAAACAAAATCATGATCATTGGCTCCTTCATTGAAGCAAATGAGAAAATGGGCTTTGAATTACATATCCACAATCTGAAATGTCCTCTTTTCAACCATATGCTGCATAATAATGCTGCCCCACCTCCACTGTTCATCTTATTATAAAGACACACAAAGAGACCTTGTAAAATGTGGATAACTTCCATATCACAAGAGTCATCTCTCACCGGGTCTCAACAAAGACCTGTTCATTTGTAACATGACACCCCATCTGTTGATGAAGGCAATTGTGCCAAACCCCATCTGTTGATGAAGGCAAGTGTGCCAAACCCCTTCTTCACAACTGTTAGGCAATTTCCCCCCCCCCCCCGGTGAATGCTATGTACTTACTTCTCTGTTTCTATCCCAAGTACAGGCCTCGTGGCTGTGAGTCTGGAATCGAGGGGTTAAAGGCTCCTGTACCCGATTGGCCCAGCTGCGTCAGGTGACGGGTGACTCATCTGAAGTATAAATACGAGAGCTTCCCAGGATCCTGGTCTCTTCGTCGTAGACTCCAACTGATGAGCAGTCTGTTGGTGGGGGCTGAGGCAGCCTGACCACATGGCATAGAACTTTGTGTATTTTCACCATTCCTTGTTATCAGATATTGTATTGGGACGGATAAGGGCTGACCTTAGAGTTTTCGTGTATTTTGGTTTCAGGGTTGTATCTCTTTGGGCAGGTTTTGGAATCTCCGGTTCGACGGCCCATGGTGTGGCTGGCTGGAGCATTGTTAAATTGTTTGTCGGTTTATCCATATCCCTGACTGGGTTGTTTATATCAGGTTTGAGTTTTGTGTTCCAGTGAATCATTAAAACTGTTTTTTGAACCTGAACCTGGTTTTTGACTTGTGTTACGTGGCTCTGAAGTACTTGCATTCGGGAGTCGTAACAACAACCTTGTTCAGGACCATTCGCCTTGTCTATGCCCCTCATGAATCTATAATATTGGACAATTATGTACTCTCTGTTCTACTGCACTCTCCAGCACCCTATTATTTACTGTCTTGCACTGGTTTAGCTTCCCAAAATGCAACTCCTCGCACTTGTCTGAGTTAAATTCGACCAGCACCCCCCCCCCCCACCTAACAATCAGTCTGAAGAAGTATCCCAACCCGAAACCTCACCTAGCTATTTTCTCCAGAAATGCTGTCTGACCCGCTGAATTACGCCAGCATTTTGTTTCTATCTTCCGTCACTGTCTTCATTGTCCATTATATCACCAATCTCGTTATCATCTGTAAACTTATCAACTATATTAGCAATATTGTCATCCAAATCATTAATGTAGATGATAAACAATGATGAACCCGGCATCTATCCCTGCAGCACATCACTGGTCACAGGTCTCTAATCGTAAAGGGCCTGTCCCACTTGGGTGACCTAAATCCGCGAGTTCCAGTGAGTTTGCCCTCGACTCATACTCGCAGCATGGTTGACACGAGGTCTTAGGAGGTCTTCATAACTCTTCTTCATGCTCGAGAGTGGTCTCCGCATACTCGAGGCCTCAGGTAGGTTGCGGTGTTTTTTTCAACGTTAAAAAATGCCCATAAGTAAAAAAAGGTTGCCATGGAAAAAAATCGATACTTTTTTTGCTCGTAGGTTTAGTCGTAGTAGGTCATAGAAACATAGAAACAAAGAAATTAGGTGCAGGAGTAGGCCATTCGGCCCTTCGAGCCTGCACCGCCATTCAATATGATCATGGCTGATCATCCAACTCAGTATCCCGTACCTGCCTTCTCTCCATACCCTCTGATCCCCTTAGCCACAAGGGCCACATCTAACTCCCTCTTAAAAATATAACCAATGAACTGGCCTCGACTACCCTCTGTGGCAGAGAGTTCCAGAGATTCACCACTCTCTGTGTGAAAAAAGTTCTTCTCATCTCGGTTTTAAAGGATTTCCCCCTTATCCTTAAGCTGTGACCCCTTGTCCTGGACTTCCCCAACATCGGGAGCAATCTTCCTGCATCTAGCCTGCCCAACCCCTTAAGAATTTTATAAGTTTCTATAAGATCCCCTCTCAATCTCCTAAATTCTAGAGAGTATAAACCAAGTCTATCCAGTCTTTCTTCATAAGACAGTCCTGACATCCCAGGAATCAGTCTGGTGAACCTTCTCTGCACTCCCTCTATGGCAATAATGTCCTTCCTCAGATTTGGAGACCAAAACTGTACGCAATACTACAGGTGTGGTCTCACCAAGACCCTGTACAACTGCAGTAGAACGTCCCTGCTCCTATACTCAAATCCTTTTGCTATGAAAGCTAACATACCATTCGCTTTCTTCACTGCCTGCTGCACCTGCATGCCTACTTTCAATGACTGGTGTACCATGACACCCAGGTCTCGCTGCATCTCCCCTTTTCCTAGTCGGCCACCATTTAGATAATAGTCTGCTTTCCTGTTTTTGCCACCAAAATGGATAACCTCACATTTATCCACATTATACTGCATCTGCCAAACATTTGCCCACTCACCCAGCCTATCCAAGTCACCTTGCAGTCTCCTAGCATCCTCCTCACAGCTAACACTGCCCCCCAGCTTAGTGTCATCCGCAAACTTGGAGATATTGCCTTCAATTCCCTCATCCAGATCATTAATATATATTGTAAATAGCTGGGGTCCCAGCACTGAACCTACGGTAGGTCGGCATGTTAGTCATAGGTAATCGAGGGTAGTCGAAGGTAGTCGTAGATAGTCTTCATCATAGTTGAAGGGAGGTCGAAGGGAGGTCGAAAGAGATCGAAGGAGGTCGTCTTCACTCTCCACTATTCGGTGTCCAATTTTCCCGAAGTTAGTCGTAGCTAGTCGAAGCTAGTCGAAGCTAGTCTTTATCAAAGTCGAAGGAGGTCGAAGGAGGTCATCTACATAGTTGAAGGAGGTCTTCAACATGTCATTTTTTTAAACTCTTCTAAACTAGCCAATTAGGTCGCCCAAGTGGGACAGCCCCTTAATGCTATATTTGGACAAATGCTGCCCTGATGTCAAATATCAAAAAGTGATGTCAGTCATTCTTGTCTACCCTCTGGAATTCAGCTCTTTGCTTCATGTTGGGAGCAAAATGGTGATGAGGTCAGTAGCCGAGAGATCTTGGTAAATCCCCAAATAATATCCACAAGATGGTTTTTGGTGAGTACGTGACATGCAAGAGCACTGTTAAGAAGACGTAATACTTTGTTGACATTTAACGGTAGACTAATTGGAAATAATTAATGAGATTAAATTTGCAATGCTATTTGTGAATTAGATATAAATGAACAATCTTCTTCCGAGTCAGGTAGATGCCAATGTTGAAAGTGTATGTAGAACACATAACATAGCACAGTACAGCACATGAGCAGGTGCTTCAGCCTACAATGTCTGTGCCGAACAGAAAAACAAGTTAAACAAAATTCCTCTGCTTTCATGTTATCCACGTTAACTGCATTCCCTGCATATCCATGTGTCAATTCAAATGCCAGTGAATGCCACTGTTGCATCTGCCTCCACCACCACTCTTGGCAGCATATTTGTCCCTCTCACCTTAAAGCTACGACCACTAATCATTGGCATTTCCACCTTGGGAAAAATATTCTTACTGACCACCTTTCCTAGGCCTCTCATAATTTTACTGCTACCAGGACTCAATGTTCGACATTCCAGAGATAACAATCCAAGTTTGCCCAACCTCTCCTGATTGATAATCCCCTCTAATTCAGGCAGCATTCTGGTAAACTGCTTCTAAACTGTTTCCAAAGCCATTACATCCTTTCTGCTGTGGGGTGTCCATGGCTGCACACAATATTCCAAATATGACCTAACCAAAGTGTTATAAAGCTGCAACATGTCTTCCTGACACTTGTACTCAATCCCCCAACCAATGAAGGCAAACAAACCACACACTTTATCTACTTGTGTTGGCACTTTCAGGAATTTATGGACTTGGACCCCACGATCCCCCCATATATCAATGTTGCTCTCAATTTAGCCATTAATTGCATACTTTCCCTTTACATTCGACCTTCCATAGTGCAGCGGCTCACATTTGCTTGGATTAAACTCCATCTGCCATTTCTCCACATATCTGTAACTGATCTGTATCGTCGGCCAGTCTTCCTCACTGTCCGCAACTCCACTTTTGCTGTATCCAATACTTTCAGCAACTTCATGGATTGAATTGACTGCAGACAGGATGTTTGATGGTAGAATCTTGAGTGGAAGCTGAAATGGAATATCCATTCGACACTCTGATTGAATATCATTATGGATGCTTTTGCCACCTTGTCCCTTCTACCTGCATGCCTGGCCCTGGGATCAGGGAGGATAGATTGTTGATGGAGCCACTTCAACCTGCCCACTGCTTAATTTTACTTCTGAGTCACGTGAGTGATTCCGTGAAGAAGCCCCGCCAGTCCGCATGCGTGTCATTACGTCATTCGCATGGCGAAGCACCGGACTGGCAGGCCAGTCGCTCCTGCCAGCGGTAAGTTTAAACCAACAGGTAAGTTTTTTTTTCTTACCAGGTTGTGTTTTCTTGCAGGAACTTCTTCTTACAGAGGTTTCCTGCTGGATGTTGTAGCGCAGTCCGGACGAGCCGTGGGGAAACCGGCTTTGGGCTGTGGGGAGACTCCGGTCCAGACCATGGAACGCGGGTAGCCAGCAGACGTCGGGTGCGCTACTCCAGCCACTGACAAGGTGGTCAGTGGCTTCCAGACCGCTGAGGTTCCCATGGAGGGGTAAGCCCATGAGGAAGGCAGTATCAGGGTGCCGACTGTGAGCACCGTGGCTAATCCTGTGGGGAGGAGGAGCTTTATATCCGTGGGTCACCCCATGGGCCCGTGGCAGCAGCTCTGTTCAAGGGCTGTGTAGGGAAGATCTGCTCCATGAACAGGAGCCTTATATCCACGGGTCTGCTTGGGGACCCATGGCAGCAGCACCTGTAGAAGGGCTGCATAATGTCTCCCTCATGGAGGAGATGAGCTTACCAGGGCAGTTTTGTTTTGATCCTGAGGTTGGAGGTATTGCAGAGCAGCATACCCCAAGGCATGAAAGCCAAGAAGGACTGTTGAGCCAACAAACAGAGCTCCAGCATGATATGCTCCAGCAAAAGAAGCTTTATATCCGCGGGTCTCTTCGGGGGCCTGTGGCAGCAGCACCTGTTGAAGGGCTGTCTGGAAAGAGCTTCTGATGGAGAGGATGCTCCATCACAATATGCTCCAGCAAGAGGAGCTTTATATCTGGGGGTCTCCTCAGGAGCCTCTGGCAGCGGCACCTATAGAAGGGCTGCATGATGTCTCCCTCTTGGAGGAAGTGAACACATGGAGTCAGTTAGTTCTGACTCCGAGATCGGAGGTATAGCTGGTGAGCATACTACGAGGCAGGGGCCTGCGACAGCACCTGTTCATGGCTGTCTACGAACCCCCCTCTCTGTGTAAGGGAGTGCGAGTGGTCAGTGTAACTGACTTCAAAATTCTAAAGTATGTCTGTGGAACGTACTGAAATACATGTGTATGGATTCAAGGGAGTCCTCGCAAACGAAGGTGGCAGAATACCCGGAAGGGGCTAGAGTTCCCCTCATGCTATAAATGCCGGGAATGAACAACGCTTCAGGGGTGACATTAAAGACAAGCCGCCGAACCTTCTCTTGAGGTAAGACCTATTCTACAGGTAAAACCTGGATAAGGAAGCAAAAGCTGTCGGACCAATCGAGGTACCAACAACGAGCAAAGCTCCATAGTTGCGGCAACAACACACCCCACGCCTTCATTGGTAGAAAGCAGTTCACTGAAGTTGGTGGCAGCATGAAAGTTAGACAGTGGTCTTAAATCCGAGACCCAAGTCGGGCTCAGGAAAAATATGGGACCATCTACAAGTTGGTAATATTTACACTAGTTTTTGTACTAATGATAATGATAACATGTGTTTAGTTTATGTGTTGTATGACCCCTTGATAAGGATGGAAGGGGTCCTAGTAGCCTTACAACACACAAATGGTTGGCATCTAACCATGTAAAACTGCACAATACTAAGGTTCCAAGCACAGAATTGGGCCAGATTTGTCTTTACAGGCAAGCTCAGAATTATGTCCAGAGTTGTCTTTCGAGGCAGGCTCAGTATTATGGCCAGGAATGGCTTTCGGGACTGGCTCGGAAAATGGGCCAGAGTTGTTGCTTGAGCAGGTACGGAATTAGCAGGCATGGCCTGTTCATTGGGGAATAGATGCAGAATGTCGTTTAACTCGCATGTGCAGTATAAATTTTCCCAAAAAAGGAAACTTTGGATCTGATTTCCTTAGGATGCTCCCATTTACAGAGATCGCCGGAGACATTTTGAAATTTAACTGGATAAGGCAATGATAAAACATTGCAAAATGGGTTAACTTCAGTTCCCAGGTTATTTACCAGATTACTAAAACCAATGCTTGGACTGCTCAGAGCTCAAAAACATTTGTTATGTATTGTCTGGAGGATATTCTAACGCTGTATGTTGTTAAAATCAACTGTTTCAGCCTCAAACTATGTTTAAGAAAATGAAGGTGATACCAACTAGATTTGTTCATCATTGGGATTTACCATTAACTATTAATTAGCCTGTGACTCCGCCTTGGGGTAAGAGATTGGAATTAATAGGAGCCTCAAACAATCTTGTGATAAAACAGCATTCTATTCATTAAGTATAATTGGCAATATAGTGGTTGTAATTCAGCTGTGCAAGTGGAGGAACTTACATCATGCAAAGTAGTAATCTCTCAAATGCCATGTAGGTCTTGTGACAGACCTTATGCTATTACCAGCTGAAGCTACCAAGGTAATTATGGTAGACGAACAGTATTCAGCGTTGCTCCAGTAATCTGGTCAGTGAAACTTCAGTTATATTATAAACTGATGGGGCTCTAAGGTGGAAAATCATGAATGCCATCTAGTTCAGAGGTGGAGGAGATTTGCATCAATTAACAATTATTCAGTTATTGGTATGAACTACCTATACACATTAGGTGCATTCTATAGGTTAAAGGGTTATTGAGTGAATATGCATAACTGCATGCTCAACGTTACGTTGATACACTATGGTGGTGGCGTATGTTAGTCACATGGGTGCGATCAAGACAGAATATCCTGTAATAATTTACCTAATCTCAATTTACGTTGGAATATCATCACTTATAATCAATGACAACACAAAACGGGTGTTGGATCAAAAAGCATTTAATGAAATTATGGCTCAATGGAATACCGAATTAGAAACATAGAGACATAGAAAATAGGTGCAGGAAACATAAAAAGGCAGGTGGATCAATATGATCATGGCTGATCATCCAACTCAGTATACTGTACTTGCCTTCTCTCCATATACCCTGATCCCTTTAGCCACAAGCGCCACATCTAACTCCTGCTTAAATATAGCCAATGAACTGGCCTCAACTACCCTCTGTGGCAGAGAATTCCACAGATTCACCACTCTCTGTTTAAAAAATGATTTTCTCATCTCGGTCCTAAAAGACTTCCCTCTTATCCTTAAACTGTTGCCCCCTTGTTCGGGACTTCCCCAACATCAGGAATAATCTTCCCGCATCTAGCCTGTCCAACCCCTTAAGAATTTTGTAAGTTACTATAAGGACCCCACTATCTTCTAAATTCTAGCGTGTACAAGCCGAGTCTATCCAGTCTTTCTTCATATGAAAGTCCGGCCATCCCAGAAATCAGTCCGGTGAACCTTCTCTGTACTCCCTCTATGGAAAGAATGTCCTTCCTCAGTTAGGAGACCAACACTGTACGCAATACTCCAGGTGTGGTCTCAACAAGACCCTGTACAACTGCAGTAGAACCTCCCTGCTCTTATACTCAAATCCTTTTGCTATG
This sequence comes from Amblyraja radiata, assembly GCF_010909765.2. Taxonomy (NCBI): domain Eukaryota; kingdom Metazoa; phylum Chordata; class Chondrichthyes; order Rajiformes; family Rajidae; genus Amblyraja; species Amblyraja radiata. The sequence continues at coordinate 75,585,863 of NC_045957.1, forward strand.
AATGTCAACATACCATTCGCTTCCTTCGCTGCCTGCTGCACCTGCACGCCATACTTTCAATGACTGGTGTACCATGACACCCAGGTCTCGTTGCATCTTCCTTTTTCCTAATCGTCCACCATTCAGATAAAAGTCTACTTTCCTGTTTTTGCCACCAAAGTGGATAACCTCACATTTATCCACATTATACTGCATCTGCCATACATTTGCCCACTCACCCAACCTATCCAAGTCACCTTGCAGCCTCCTAGCATCCTCCTCATAGCTAACACTGCCCCCCAGCTTCGTGTCATCCGCAAACTTGGAGATGTTGCATTCAATTCCCTCATCCAGATCATTAATATATATTGTAAATAGCTGGGGTCCCAGCACTGAGCCTTGCGGTACCCCACTAGTCACTGCCTGCCATTCTAAAAAGGACCCGTTTACTCCTACTCTTTGCTTCCTCTCTGCCAGCCAGTTCTCTATCCACATCAATACTGAACCCCCAATACCGTGTGCTTTAAGTTTGCATACTAATCTCTTATGTGGGACTTTGTCGAAAGCGATCTGAAAGTCCAGATATAACACATCCACTGGTTCTCCCTTATCCACTCTACTAGTTACATCCACGAAAAATTCTATAAGATTCGTCAGACATGGTTTACCTTTCATAAATCCATGCTGACTTTGTCCAATGAATTCACCACTTTCCAAATGTGTTGCTATCCCATCTTTCATAACTGACTCCAGCAGTTTCCCCATTACCGACGTTAGACTAACTGGTCTGTAATTCCCCGTTTTCTCTCTCCCCCCTTTTTAAAAAGTGGGGTTACATTAGCTACCCTCCAATCCTCAGGAACTACTCCAGAATCTAAAGAGTTTTGAAAAATTATCACTAATGCATCCACTATTTCTGGGGCTACTTCCTTAAGTACTCTGGGATGCAACTTATCTGGCCCTGGGGATTTATCGACCTTTATTCCATTCAATTTACCTAACACCACTTCCCGGCTAGCCTGGATTTTACTCAGTTCCTCCATCTCCATCTCCATCTCCGTCCCCTGCTATTTCCAGTAGATTATTTATGTCTTCCTTAGTGAAGACAGAACCAAAGTAGTTATTCAATTGGTCTGCCATGTCCTTGTTCCCCTGTTTTTACGTTCCCTGCGAGTTTTCTTTCATAATCTATTTTCCCTTTCCTAATTAAGCCCTTTGTCCTCCTCTGCTGGACTCTGAATTTCTCCCAGTCCTCTGGTAGGCTGCTTTTTCTGGCTAATTTGTACACTTTATCTTTTGTTTTGATACTATTCCTGATTTCCCTTGTTATCCACGGATGCACTACCTTCCCTGATTTATTTTTTTGCCAAACTGGGATAAACAATTGTTGTAGTTAATCCATGCAGTTTTTAAATTCCTTCCATTGCATATCCACCGTCAACCCTTTAAGAATCATTTGCCAGTCTATCTTGATCTTTAGGTCTAAGCCAGCTCTTGCTAATGCAATCAATCTAATCTTATAGATCGTCATAGAGGGTTCCTTCGCTCAGAGTACACTCTGTGATCTTGCTACCATCAGTGTTTTTTTCCAAGCATATGAAAGAGCATTGATGTATCTGCTGGGAAAGACAGTGAACAGGAATTAGAAGAATGTTTTTCAAGGTGAAATCTGGCACATTGACATTGCAAGGCCATTTAGACTAGGAATTAATCACTGTGTGTAAATGCCATGTCTAGGTTGATGACAGGTGATCTGCCCAGTTGTATTTTTTTCTCTGTTTGAATGTAGTGATACAATACAATACAATACAAATTTATTTTCATTTGAACCTCAAAAGAAGTTCAAACGAAATTTGGTTTCTACAAGTCCCGCGGCCATTAAAGCCACGCCGGGCGATGCAAGGCCCCGCTGCGTGGGTTCTCAATGTTGGAGCCCCCAGCGGGCGTTGGCAAGCCCCGCGCCGGGCGATGCAAGGCCCCGCTCCGGGTCCCAATGCTGGAGCTCCCGGCGGGCGATGGCAAGTCCCGCGGCCGTTAAAGCCATGCCGGGCGATGCAAGGCCCCGCTCCGGGTCACCCTCAACCCCGCAACTCGGGCGGGAGAAGTTGCCGTTGCGGGAGCTCTGAAAGAAATAATGGTAAAACCAAAAGACTTGCAATCTTTCCAGATCGGAAAGATTTGGGATTTCACAAATTTCAGACCAGATTGGCTGACAGATCCCATCCCCTGAAGACCATCATTTAATCAGATTTTTTTGAAACATTGTAATCTTAAAAAAATTTCATAGTCATTGTCAAAGAGCATAGAGCGGAGCTATGATCTTTGGTCATTGTTACTCAGATTAGTTGTTGTTTTACCAAATATGAATTTAAATTTCACACCTGCCACAGTGTGATTTGAACTCTGGTCTTTGGTTACTAATTGGGTCATTTAATGGCTGCACCACCACCTTATAAGGTAATCACAGTCTTTTGATGAAAAAATCAATAAATAAAGAGGAGAAGAAAGCATTAATTTCATTAAAATATATAAATTTATATCATACAGGATGATTCCATCAAAATGGAAACCAATCCAGAACACATCCTGATATATTTAGCAAGGAGTTCAAGAAGGAACTGCAGATACTGGAAAATCGAAGGTACACAAGAAACTCAGCCGGTGCAGCAGCATCTATGGAGCGAAGGAAATAGGTAATGTTTCGGGCCGAAACCCTTCTTCAGACTGATAGGGGGTGGCAGGGAGAAGGAAGGAAAAAGGAGAAGGAGGAGACAGCCCGAGGGCTGAGGAAGGGGAGGAGACAGCAAGGGCTAACAAAATTGGGAGAATTCAATGTTCATGCCCGCAGGATGCAGACTCCCCAAGCCGAATATAAGGTGCTGTTCCTCCAATTTCCGGTGTTGCTCACTCTGGCAATGGAGGAGACCCAGGACAGAGAGGTCGGATTGGGAATGGGAGGGGGAGTTGAAGTGCTGAGCCCCACCGGGAGGTCAGGTAGTTCTTGCGGACCGAGCGGAGGTGTTCGGCGAAACGATCACCCAACCTCCGCATAGTCTCACCGATGTAGATCAGCTGACATCTAGAGCAGCGGATGCAGTAGATGAGGTTGGAGGAGATGCAGGTGAACCTCTGTCGCACCTGGAACGACTGCTTGGGTCCTTGAATGGAGTCGAGGGGGGAGGTAAAGGGACAGGTGTTGCATTTCTTGCGGTTGCAACGGAAAGTGCCCGGGGAGGGGGTGGTACGGGAGGGATGGGAAGAATTGACAAGGGAGTTGCGGAGGGAACGGTCTTTGCGGAAGGCAGACATGGGGGGAGATGGGAAGATGTGGCGAGTGGCGGGGTCACGTTGGAGGTGGCGAAAATGACGGAGGATTATTTGTTGTATGTGACGTCTGGTGGGGTGAAAGGTGAGGACTACGGGGGACTCTGCCCTTGTTGCGAGTGCGGGGATGGGGAGAGAGAGCAGTGTTGCGGGGTATGGAAGAGACCCTGGTGCGAGCCTCATCTATGGTGGAGGAGGGGAACCCCCGTTCCCTGAAGAATGAGGACATTTCAGATGCCCTGGTTTTGAATGCCTCATCCTGGGAGCAGATGCGGCGTAGGCGGAGGAATTAGGAGTAGGGGATGGAGTCCTTACAGGAAGCAGGGTGGGAAGAAATGTAGTCGAGATAGCCATGGGAGTCAGTGGGTTTATAGTGGATGTCGGTCAGAAGTCGATCACCTGCGATGGAGATAGTGAGGTTGAGGAATGGTAGGGAAGTGTCGGAAATAGTCCAGGTGTATTTGAGTGCCGGATGGAAGTTGGTGGTGAAGTGGATGAAGTCAGTCAGTTGTGTGTGGGTGCAGGAGGTGGCCCCAAAGCAGTCGTCGATGTAACGGAGGTAGAGGTCGGGGATGGGGCCCTGGTACGTATTGAACAAGGATTGTTCGACGTACCCGACAAAGAGGCAGGCGTAGCTGGGGCCCATGCGTGTGCCCATAGCTACGCCTTATATTTGGTGGAAATGGGAGGAGTCAAACGTGAAGTTATTGAGGGTAAGGACCAGCTCCGCTAGCCGGAGGAGAGTGTCAGTGGCTGGGTTTAGGTTGCTCCTCTGGTCGAGGAAGAAAGGAGTCAGATTATGAAATAGTGCAGAAGGAGGCTATTTAGCCCATTGTGTCAGAATCTTTGAAGATCTATCTAAATGATTTCATTCATGTGCTCTTTCCTTAGAGCCCTGTATTTCTGCTCTCTCTGAATATTTAACCACTTTCCTTTTGAATGTTAATGTTGGATTTGGGACTGCAATTTCCCACTAGAAGTAATGCATCACATAACAATTCACAAGGACACATGAAACAAGACCATGGGTAGACCAAAACTGCCTTAGAGAGTCATTATACATTGTGGAAACAGTATCAAATGCCGTGGAAATAGGACCTTCGACCCAACTTGCTCACGCCGACCAACATTCCCCATTGACAACATTCCCACTTGCCTGCATATGGCCCATATTGTTCTAAATCAATCCTATCCATGTACCTGTGCAAATGTTTCTTAAGTGTGATAGTACCCGCCTAAACACCATCCTCCGGCAGCTCATTTCTTATACCCACCATCCTTTGTATAAAAAAATCTCCCCTCACCTTAAACCTATGTCCTCTGGTTCTTGATTGCTCTAATCTGGGTGAAACACTGCATTTATCATATTTATTGTCTCATTCCTTCTCCACCACTCAGTTAAATCACAGCTGATCTGATATCGTCACTTTGACTCTGCTGCAGTAAATGTTTGTCAACATATACAATGCCTTTGCTTTCACAGTCCCTGCGGTAGAGATTTCCAAAAAAGAATGTCTTCCCTCATTTCCCTCATGTCCAAATATACAATCTCTTATTCCAAAACTTTACCCCTTTAGAGAAACATCCTCTCAGCATTTACTCTGTCAAATCACCTCAAAACCTTATATGTTTCAATGTATTCATCTCCCATTAATCAATCCTCCAATGTGTATCATCTCAGCCTCCTCAACCTCTCAACGTATAACAATCCATTCATTCCAAGTATAAATCTAATTACCGTATATTTTTTCCTGAATCTTCTGTGCATTGTCTTCAGTGAAAGCTTGTCCTTTCTTAAAAGTGCAGTCTCATCACCAACTTGCAAGGTTGCATCAAATCTTTCGACCCTTTCAAATATATGTATATATTTAAACAAACATTCCATTATCCTTTCAGCTACTTGCTGCACTTGCATGCTATGTTTTCCTGTTTCATGTGTTTGGACCCAGAGATTCCTTTGTATTGCAATATTTTATTATTTCACTCCATAATACATTTTCTATTCTCCATTCAAAGGTAGATAGCCCACATTATTCCACATTATTTTCTATTTGCCAACTTCTTGCCCACCCATTCACTCTATCTGTCTATCCCTTAACAGGCTCCTTACAACTTTCTAACCAACATCTCTATTTCATCGGCAAGTTATTTTGTGGTATCTTTGTCACAAGGTACCAAGGCATCAACATGGATCATAAATAGTTGAGGCTCCACACTGATGCAAGTGGCTCATCGCAAACGAACGAATTCCATTAAAAAAATGATCTGTTTATTGCACCCAACATTTTTCTGTTAAATAGCAATCAATTTTAAAATGTTATCCACAACACTGTAACCTCTAATCAGAAGCAGTAACAAATGTCCTGCAAAATCCAAAATAAAACATAGATACATAGATACATCAATAAATTACTTCAAGGAACAGCAGCAAATTAATCAAACATAATTACCCTTCTGCTTGTATGTCTTGTGATTTTCTAGTATCACCTGAACAATAGAATCCAGTATGTTTTCAATGGCATATGTAACTGTAATTATCCTAGAGTTAAGATAGATGCAAGAGAATGTCTCAGTGGGTCAGACAGCATCTCTGGGGAAAGGAATAGGTGATGTTTTGTGTCAAGACCCTTCTTCAGACTCTGCAGACTGAAGAAGAGTCTCGACCTGAAACGTCACCTATTCCTTTTCTCCAGAGATGCTGTCTGACCTGCTGAGTTACTCCAGCTTTTTGTGTCTTTCTTCAGTTTAAACCAGCATCAGCAGTTTCTTCCTACACATTGTCTTAGAGTTCCCTACTTTCTGTCTCTTGTAGTCACATTTGCAGTTTTCCAATCATCTGGGAGCCCTCAAGATTTCAGGGAATATTGAAAGGTTTTAATCAAAGGATTAATTTTCTGCACAGCAATTTGGTTTAAGATACTAAGATATAGGCCATAGATCCAAAGGACTTGTCACTCAGGTTTACCACATCTATTTTTTTTTAATGATAAACAATGTTTTAAATTCTCAACTCTCTATAGCATTCTGAGTACTTGGTACCACTTAAATGTTTTTTGTGTTTTCCACCAGGAAAAATGATCTAAAATAATGATATAGAATTCTTGCCATTCTCTATTCCTTATTATGAGTTCTACACTGTAAAAATAAACATTTTCTGTATTTTGTTTCTTGTTCTTTATCCAATGTTTGCAGAAGCTCAGTTCTTCAAAATTAAAATGAGCTCTGATTACAGGCTGTCATTTGCAGCAAAATATATTCCATAGTCATTGTGGAATATAATGAATCTAAATCAAATGCTGCTAAGTTTTGCTGGAAAAATGAACAGCAATATTTAAAGTACAAGTGATGTGACCATTGCACTTCATAGTTTAAAACTGATCATTGGTTTCAACGTAGTGGCAACTGAGATGAGTTTGTGCAATGAGTCTGAAGAAGGGATCTGACCCGAAACATTGCCTGTTCATTCCCTCCACAGATGCTGCCTGACCTGCTGAGTTACTCTATCACTTTGTGTTTGCTTAGTTAGCACAACCTTTTTCAAACAATACAGTTCAGATGTGTGGATTCATGTGTTGTGTGCCTGTTTCCTTCAAGAGTTACGAGTCAAGAAAGTTTTATTGTCAAATGCCCCAGATAGAACAATGAAATTCTTACCTACAGCAGTGCAACAGAATATGTAAATATAGTACACTGTAAACAATATAATAAATGAGAAAAAAAAATGCTCAGGGTGTGTATATACACACACACACACACATACATACACATAAAAAACAAACAAACAATAATAGTGCAATAATAACAATGATAGTCGATGTAGTTCGGAGCTTAATTGAGGTTGTAGTGCTTAGTAGTCTAATGGCTTTCGGGAAGAAGCTGTTCCTGAATCTGTTTACTGTTCACCAAAGATCCTCAGAGCAATTGTGCTTCTTGTTGTTAACATTTAAAATTTGATTAAAAATATCATCACTTTCTCCTTTAAGATTCAAGGTTCAAGATTCAAGAGAGTTTATTGTCATGTGTCCCAGATAGGACAATGAAATTCTTGCTTTGCTTCAGCACAACAGAATATTGTAGGCATAAATAAATAAATACAGAACAGATCAGTGTGTCCAAATACCATTTAAAATAAATAAATAAATATATATATATATATATATATATATTATTTGTTTTACATATATACACATAAATAAGCATATAAAGTGCAATAGGCTAATTAAAGTTCAGATTTTTATTTGAGTTGAGTTTAATAGTCTGATGGCTGTGGGAAAGCAAGTATTCCTGAACCTGGTTGTTGCAGATTTCAGGCTCCTGCACCTTCTACCTGAAAGCAGCGGAGAGATGAGTGTGTGGCCAGGATGGTGTGGGTCCTTGATGATGCTGCCAGCCTTTTTGAGGGAGAAACTGTGGTAGATCCCCTCGATAGTAGGGAGGTCAGAGCCGATGATGGACTGGGCAGTGTTTACAACTTTTTGCACTGTTTTCCACTCCTGGTCGCACAAGTTGCCGAACCAAGCCACAATGCAACCGGTCAGCATGCTCTCTACTGTGCTCTCTACTGTGCACCTGTGTAGAAGTTCGAGAGAGTCCTCCTCGACATACCGACTCTCCGTAATCTTCTCAGGAAGTAGAGGCACTGATATGCTTTCTTTATAATTGCATCAGTGTTCTGGGACCAGGAGAGATCTTCAGAAATATGCACGCCCAGGAATTTGAAGCTCTTGACCCTTTCCACCATCGACCCATTGATATAAACAGCACTGTGGGTCCCCATCCTACCTCTTCCAAAGTCCACAATCAGTTCCTTGGTTTTGCTGGTGTTGAGAGCCAGATTCAGATTCAATCTTTATTGTGAATGTGCAGTGTACGGTACAGAGACAACAAAATGCAGTTAGCATTTCACCCAGAAGAACGAACATAGAATAATGGAACAGTAAAATATATATATATGTACATACAGTAGCAGTAGTGTCATTTTTCTGGGGGAAGGAGTGAGGAATGGGGAGGGTGACAGGCAATCACCAAGGTGCAGAGTTAAGTTATGTAACAGCCGCAGGGAAGAAGCTGTTTCTGAACCTGCTGGTCCGGCAACGGAGAGACCTGTAGCGCCTCCCGAATGGGAGGAGGGTAAACAGTATGTGGCTGGGGTGAGAGCAGTCCTTGACGATGCTGCGCGCTCTTCACAGACATCACTTGCTCTGGACAGACTCAATGGAGGGGAGTTAGGAACCGGCGATGCGTTGGGCAGTTTTCACCACCCTCTGCTGTGCTTTCCGGTCGGAGACAGAGCACTTGCCATACCATACTGTGATACAGATGGTAAGGATGCTCTCGATGGTGCAGCGGTAGAACTTCACCAGAATCTGAGGAGACAGATGGACTTTCTTTAGTCTCCTCATGGAGGTTATTGTGCTGTCGCCATTTGGTCAGTCGGCCGATCTCACCTCTATATCTCTGGCTCGTCTCCAACAGTGATACGTCCCACAACAGTGTTGTCGTCGGCGAACTTGATTGAGTCACAAGAACTTTTAAATATGATGTCTGGTTGATTTTAACATATTCTCCCTGTCTTTGATTCAAGGACAATGTACATACATTTTTTTTAAACCTATGAGAAGTAGACAACCCAATAGCCACGATATGGCTGAGTGAATATTTGACTGCATTAAAGAATACTAAAAATATAATATTTGTATTCCAAAAGGCACAAACCACATAATGTTTTTTGTGCCAACTCACCCAGAAGAATAAAATAGTGATGATATGCAAACCTGTGCATCTACCAAAAGAGTGCACTATTTTACATTCTTAAGTGAACTTTGGCTGTACTGATAAAGGAAGTTCTGTTGATGTGCTGGTCAACATTCAGCCCTTAGCCAGCACTGTCTAAGAATTATTCTTCTCTTCTTGCGTATGGCGTGCACAGCCTAAAGTTATAGGTCAACTTGTTTAATTTGATCTATTTGTTTGTGCACATTGGGTTGATTGCATTAGGCTATGATATTGTTAAGAACATTTCATGGCTGAATTCTATATATGGTCCATTTTCTTGACCTGGATGCCTGTATTTGTTATGTACTCAAAAATCTGTTAATATTGGTCTTGAATATAACCTTTGAATAAACATTCACAATCTTTAATTTAGTTTAGTTTTGTTTGGAAACTGCCCCTTCGTCCCACCGAGTTCACATCAACCTGTGATCATCGTGTACACTAGCACTATCCTACAGACTAGGTATTATTTACAATCTTTATCAAAGTCAATTAACTTACAAACCTGTACATCTTTGGAGCGGGGAAGGAAACAGGAGCACCCGGAGAAAGTTCACATGGTCACAGGGAGAATGTACAAACTCCATACGGACAGCACATGTAGTCAGGATTGATCCCGGGTTTCTAGAGGTGTAAGGCAGCAACTCTACCACTGCTCCACCTTGCCACCCCTTGTGACAGTCCTGTGTGAAAAGGAACTCAAGATGTCCACATTGACCTGAGTAAAGAAATGTTTCCTCTTCTTGCTTCAAAAGCTTGTTCTAAATGTGTTAAACTAGGGAGACAGCCTCTCAGCACGTATTTTTCAAAGTTTTCCTGAAACCTTCTCGCATCTGCCGTGTTTGGCATTTCAATTCATAATAGTCTTGTGCATTATGTACGAAGAAAATCAATTATTTCAATACTGCACTCTCATCTGTCCAATTATTGCAGAGAAAAACAAAATTTTAGGTACTAGAAATCCAAATACCAACAAACAATAGTCAAAATGCTCAGCAGTTTAGGCAACATCTCTGGAGTGAGAAACAGGACTAATATTTTTGGTTAATGATGTTTTATCAGAACCAGTTGGGGTGGAAGATTGCAACCATCACGTGGTCCGCCCTGTTTCGACGAATGCAATCAACTCAGTGTGCACAATCAAATAAGACCAAATAGAACAGTTGCAGAGAAGGGGAAAGGAACTAAATAAATGTCTGTCCTAAGGAGAGACCCCAAGGAGAATAAATTCCATAAGTCACATTAAGAGAGAGGTTTGGCGGTCGCAAGAACAACAACTAAGTTTTGTAACTTATTTTATTCTCAAAATAGCTTCTTAGCTCACAGGTTCTTACAATATGTCTGGCCACAATGGTGGTCAGCACTGAACTGCCGCCCGAAAGCGAAACTGCGCGAAAAACAGCAGCCCTTCCCGATTCACGTGACCACGTCTTCCGAACGCCGGGTTCGATACATGCGTGCGCCAGCAGGTGCCGCTATAGAGATTTAATTTAGTTTAGTTTAGAGATACAGCACCCTTCTGCCCACCGAGTCCACGTCAACAAGTGATCGCCGTACACTAACACTATCCTACACACTAGGGACAATTTTGTTTACAATTTTACCAAGCCAATTAGCCTACAAACCTGTCCATGTTTGGAGGGTGGGACAAAACCCGAGCACCCAGAGAAAACCCACGCGATCACGGGGAGAATGTACAAAATCCTTACAGACAGCACCGAGTCTTTGGCACTGTAAGATAGCAACTATACTGCTGCACCACCATGCCACACTGAAGGCTTGTTCAATGCTGCTGCTTTGCCTACAGGAAATGTTAATGAAAAGAGCTGCATGAAATCAGAAGAAGAAGAAAACAATGCTTGAACTGTGATGCACCAGACATGCAGATGCTAGAAATCTGAAGACCAGGAAATGCTAGAAATACTCAGAATGGTCAGCCAACAACTGAGGGAGCCACAAAACTAAGCTAACATTACAAGTTTATCAAGAGAGTCGAGGGACATCATCTCATCTTCCATGTTATTGAAATCTACAAGGAATTCATTATTTTCTGATAATTAGCCTTTCTTGTTTACATTAAAATGGCCATTTTTTGCAATCACTATGAAACATTTTAAGATAGAGGGTCACAGAGACATAGCAATTAAAAAAGGTGAAGCCAACCATCAACCACCTATTTTGCACTAAATTAACATTAAGCTCTATTTTATTTTTGTTCTCCTCACATTCTCATCAACATTCCCCAGAAAAAAGACGAGTTGGGGAAGTGGGAGGAAACTAGAGCACCCAGAAGAAACACATGCAGTCACAGGGAGTGTGAGAAAACTCCACACCGACTTTGGAAAATATTCTATGTATGTTTGTCCTTAAAAAACAAAACTGAAATAGGTACTTCAGGGATTGATCAAAATACATCTGAAGCAGTTTGACACAGTCCAACGAAAGAGAATAAAGCACAAATTGAAAAACTAGAATTTTAAAAAGGGACTAAATCACATGCAGTTAGAAATTAAGTTATGCCAATTCAGAAGAAGGCAAACCCTGCAGATTATTCTTTAGGCAAATACTTTGCGAGATAACGCCATTCCAACACTGCTGAAAGCATCAGTAAATAGTTCAAACAGGTCCTTGCGCAGACTAAGAATTTATATCTATGAGATTAATGTCAACGAGAAATCTCATTGCAAACTGGCGTATATGACAACAGTTGAATTGAATTGAATTGAATTGAATAAATTTTATTAGCCAAATATGTATACATACAAGGACATTACCTTGGCGCTTTGCTCGTAAGGATAACAACACAATATACAGTAGATAATTAAAAATAAAACATTATAATATAGAAACATAGAAACATAAAATAGGTGCAGGAAACATAGAAACATAGAAATTAGGTGCAGGAGTAGGCCATTCGGCCCTTCGAGCCTGCACCGCCATTCAATATGATCATGGCTGATCATCCAACTCAGTATCCCGTACCTGCCTTCTCTCCATACCCTCTGATCCCCTTAGCCACAAGGGCCACATCTAACTCCCTCTTAAATATAGCCAATGAACTGGCCTCAACTACCTTCTGTGGCAGAGAATTCCACAGATTCACCACTCTCTGTGTAAAAATGATTTTCTCATCTCGGTCCTAAAAGACTTCCCTCTTATCCTTAAACTGTGACCCCTAGTTCTGGACTTCCCCAACATCGGGAATAATCTTCCTGCATCTAGCCTGTCCAACCCGTAAGATTTTTATAAGTTTCTATAAGGTCAACCCTCAATCTTCTAAATTCTAGCGTGTACAAGCCGAGTCTATCCAGTCTTTCTTCATATGAAAGTCCTGCCATCCCAGGAATCAGTCTGATGAACCTTCTCTGTACTCCCTCTATGGAAAGAATGTCTTTCCTCAGATTAGGAGACCAAAACTGTACGCAATACTCCAGGTGTGGTCTCACCAAGACCCTGTACAACTGCAGTAAAACCTCCCTGCTCTTATACTCAAATCCTTTTGCTATGAATGCCAACATACCATTTGCTTTCTTCACTGCCTGCTGCACCTGCATTCCTACTTTCAATGACTGGTGTACCATGACACCCAGGTCTCGTTGCATTTCCCCTTTTCCTAATCGGCCACCATTCAGATAACAGTCTACTTTCCTGTTTTTGCCACCAAAGTGGATAACCTCACATTTATCCACATTATACTGCATCTGCCATGCATTTGCCCACTCACCCAACCTATTCAAGTCACATTGCAGCCTCCTAGCATCCTCCTCACAGCTAACACTGCCCCCCAGCTTCGTGTCATCCGCAACTTGGAGATGTTGCATTCAATTCCCTCATCCTGATCATTAATATATATTGTAAATAGCTGGGGTCCCAGCACTGAGCCTTGCGGTACCCCACTAGTCACTGCCTGCGTTTCTGAAAAGGACCCGTTTACTCCTACATTTTGCTTCCTGTCTGCCAGCCAGTTCTCTATCCACATCAATACTGATCCCCCAATACCGTGTGCTTTAAGTTTGCATACTAATATCTTATGTGGGACCTTGTCGAAAGCGATCTGAAAGTCCAGATATAACACATCCACTGGTTCTCCCTTATCCACTCTACAAGTTACATCCTCGAAAAATTCTATAAGATTCGTCAGACATGATTTACCTTTCATAAATCCATGCTGACTTCGTCCAATGAATTCACCACTTTCCATATGTGCTGCTATACCATCTTTAATAACTGACTCCAGAATTTTCCCCACCACCGATGTTAGACTAACTGGTCTGTAATTCCCGTTTTCTCTCTCCCTCCCTTTTTTAAAAGTGGGGTTACATTAGCTACCCTCCAGTCCTCAGGAACTACTCCGGAATCTAAAGGGTTTTGAAAATTATCACTAATGCATCCACTATTTGTGCGGCTACTTCCCTAAGTACTCTGGGATGCAACTTATCTGGCCCTGGGGATTTATCGGTCTTTAATCCATTCAATTTACCTAACACCACTTCCCGGCTAACCTGGATTTCACTCAGTTCCTCCATCTGAATTTCTCTGAATTTCTCCCAGTCCTCTGGTAGGCTGCTTTTTCTGGCTAATTTGTACGCTTCATCTTTTGTTTTGATACTATCCCTGATTTCCCTTGTTATCCACAGATGCACTACCTTCCCTGATTTATTCTTTTGCCAAACTGGGATGAACAATTGTTGTAGTTCATCCATGAAGTTTTTAAATGCCTTCCATTGCATATCCACCGTCAACCCTTTAAGAATAATTTGCCAGTCTATCTTGGCAAATTCACATCACATACCCTCAAAGTCACCTTTCTTTAAGTTCAGAAACCCTTGCTTCTGAATTAACAATGTCACTCTCCATCCTAATGAAGAACTCAACCATATTATGGTCACTCTTGCCCAAGGGGCCACGCACAACAAGACTGCTAACTAACCCTTCCTCATTACTCAATACCCAGTCTAGAATAGCCTGCTCTCTCGTTGGTTCCTCTACATGTTGGTTTAGAAAACTATCCCGCATAAATTCCAAGAAATCGTCTTCCTCAGCACCCCTGCCAATTTGATTCACCCAATCTATATGTAGATTGAAGTCACCCATTATAATTGTTTTACCTTTGTTGCATGCATTTCTAATTTCCTGTTTGATGCCACCCCCAACTCCACTACTACTGTGAGGTGGCCTGTACAAAACTCCCACTAGCGTTTTCTGCCCCTTAGTGTTTCGCAGCTCTACCCATATCGATTCCACATCCTCCAAGCTAATGTCCTTCCTTTCCATTGCGTTAATCTCCTCTCTAACCAGCAACGCTACCCAGCCTCCTTTTCCTTTCTGTCTATCCCTCCTGAATATTGAATATCCCTGGATGTTCAGCTCCCAGCCTTTGTCACCCTGGAGCCATGTCTCCGTGATCCCAACTATATCATATTCATTAATAACTATCTGCACATTCAACTCATCCACCTTATTACGAATGCTCATTGCATTAAGATACAAAGCCTTCAGGCTTGTTTTTACAACACTCTTACCCCTTATACAATTATGTTGAAAAGTGGCCCTTTTTGATTTTTGCCCTGGATTTGTCTGCCTGCCACTTTTACTTTTCACCTTGCTACCTATTGCTTCTACCCTCATTTTACACCCCTCTGCCTCTCTGCCCTTGCACCCATCCCCCTGCCACATTAGTTTAAATCCTCCCCGACAGCACTAGCAAACACTCCCCCAAGGACATTGGTTCCATTCCAGCCCAGGTGCAGACCGTCCTGTTTGTACTGGTCCCACCTCCCCCAGAACTGGTTCCAATGCCCTAGAAATTTGAATCCCTCCCCCTTGCACCATTTTTCAAGCCACGTATTCATCTGCAATATCCTCCTATTTCTACTCTGACTAGCCCGTGGCACTGGTACTAATCCAGAGAGTATTACCTTTGAGGTCCTACTTTTAAGTTTATCTCCTAGCTCCCTAAATTCACCTTGTAGGACCTCATCCCTTTTTTACCTATATGGTTGGTGCCAATATGCACCACGACAACTGGCTGTTCACCCTCCCCCTCCTGAATGTTCTGCAGCCGTTCAGTGACATCCCTGACCCTTGCACCAGGGAGGCAACATATCATCCTGGAGTCTTGTTTGCAGCCGCAGAAACGCCTATCTATTCCCCTTACAATTGAATCCCCTATTACTATTGCCCTTCCACTCTTTTTTCTCCTTTCCTGTGCCGCAGAGCCACCCATGGTGCCATGAACTTGGCTGCAGCTGTTTTCCCCTGATGAGCCATCTCCCCCAACAGTATCCAAAATGGTATACCTGTTTAGGAGGGAGATGACCGCAGGGGACTCCTGCACTACCTGCGTACTGCTATGCTGGCTAGTGGCCACCCGTTCCCTTTCTGTCCTCTCACCTTTTACCTGCGGTGTGACTAACTCACTGTACGTGCTATTCACGACTTTCTCAGCATCGTGGATGCTCCAGTATGAATCCAACCGCAGCCCCAATCGTTCAATGCGGTCTGCCAGGAGCTGCAGCTGGACACACTTCCTGCAAACGTAGTCACCAGGGACACCGACCATATCCCTGATCTCCCACATGTTGCAGGCTGAGTAAACCATGGGGCCAATCTCCACTGACATAGCTTACTCCCAAATTAAATCAACTCCCTCACACTATAAAAATCTTTATCCTTTAAACTGTACCTTTACCGATAAATACTATACCCTTAACTCACAGAACCCTCAACTCACTGAACCCTTAACTCACAGAACCCTCAACTCACAGAACCCTCAACTCACAGAACCTTCAACTCACAGAACCCTTAACTCACAGAACCCTTAACGCACAGAACCCTTAACTCACTGAACCCTTAACCTGAAAGCAGAAATGCAAACCTGGGGTAATTTAAACATGTGAAGAATAAAACAAAATACCAGAGCAAAAGGAGGATACAGGCTGTTGTGTGAAAAAAAATCTGTTTTTATGTCTGGCTGTGGAGGATTTGACAGTCTGGATTTGCCTCCCAGAGGGAAGTACTTCAAAGAGTTTGTGGCCAGGGTGAGAGGGGTCAGAGATAATCTTACCCGCTCGTTTCCTGGCCCTTGTAGTGTACTTTGTCAATGGGGGGAAGGTTGCAGTCAACAACCTTCTCGGCTGATCGAACGATGCGCTGCAGCCCGCGGATGTCATGCTTGGTGGCTGAGCCAAACCAGACCATGATGGAGAAGGTGAAAACAGAATCTATGATGGCAGTATAGAATTGGACCATCATCGCCTGTGGCAGATTGTGGTTTCTCAGCTGCCATAAGAAGTACATCGTCTGTTGGGGCTTTTGACTGTGGAGTCGATGGTAGCCTCCCATTTAAGGTCCTTGGAGATGATGGTTCGAAGGAACTTAAATGACTCCACAGATGTGACTGTGGTGTTGTTGATGGTGAGTGGATGGAGGGGAGGGGAGCTCTCTTAAAGTCTACAATCAATCCCACTGTCTTAAGAGCATTGAGCTCCATGTTGTTGTGATGGCACCAGGATACCAGCTGTGTCACTTCCTGTCTGTAGGCAGGTTCCTCCTCATCCTGGATCAGTCCAATCAGGGTTGTGTCGTCCGCACACTTGAGAAGCTTGACAGAGGAGTCTGTGGAGGTGCAGTCATTGGTGTAGAGTTAGGGAGAGGGGAGAGTACGCAGCCTTGCGGTACTCCTATGCTGAAGGTCAGCAGGTCGGAGATGTGCTTTCTCAGCCTCTCATGCTGCTTCCTGGCTGTCAGGAAGTTGGTGATCAACTGACAGAGGGGTTCAGGCACAGTCAACTGGGAGAGTTTGGAATGTAGTAGCTCTGGCACAATGGTGTTGAATGCAGAGCTAAAGTCCACAAACAAAATCCTTGCATAGGTTCCCTGGCGGTGTAGTTCCAGGAGGATGAAGTGCGGGCCTAGGTTGACTATGCCATCGAAAGACCTGTTGGCCCGGTATGCAAACTGCAGGGGGTCCAGCAGGGGGTTTGTGATATTTTTCATGTGGGCCAGCATAAGTCTTTGAAGGGTCTTCATGATTACAGACGTCAGTGCGACGAGCCTGTAGTCATTAAGTCATCCTGGCTTTTTGGGTACAGGAACTATAGTGGAGACTTTGAAGCAGGCAGGGACAGTGCAGGTTTGCAGGGACTGATTGAAAATGTCTGTGTCAACTGGTGCCAGTTGTTCGGCACAGACCTTGTGGGTAGAGGGGGAAACAGCTGGAGATTTCTGGCTTTTCTGTCACCTGAATAGCTTTTCCACCTCCTCAATTTCTATTGTTAGTGATGGAGAAGTGGCCAGACTGATGTTGGGCAGCAAGGAGGGGATGGGTAGTAGACGAGGGCCCAGTAGTCAGGCTGTAAGTTGGTGTGAAGTGGTGATTGGGGAGCAGTGGGTGGGGAAGGGTCCCAGTCTTTACAGACTGGAGTCAAGGTGTAAGTACGTGTGAAGTAGTGATTGGGAAGGAGTGGGTGGGGGAGGGGGGAGGGGGAACCTGCAGTAGAATTTGTTCAGGTCATTGGTCAGCTGACGATTGTCCAAGGTGATTTCTTGCAAGCCCTTCCACACTGAAGATGAGTAATTCACTGAGAACTTGCTCCTCAACTTCTCAGAGGACCTTTCCTGGGCAGCTCTGATTCATTTTCTCACTTGTACTTGGCCTGCCTGTCGAGGTCTGCATCCCCGCTCCTGTAGCCTCATCTTTAGACCACCGGAGCTGTCTGAGTTCTGCTTACAGCAGAACTCAGACAGCTTGTCATTGTTGAACCTGATCCGGGTCCTAGTGGGAATGCAACTGTCCTCACAAAAGCTGACATATGATGTCAGTGTCTGTATATTCATCGAGGCTTATGGTTGCTTCCCTGAATACATTCCAATCAGTGCAGTCAAAGCAGGACTGTAGGTTTTCAATGCCCTCGCTTGTCCGCTTTTTCATTGTTCTGACCACAGGCTTAGCTGATTTTAGTTTCTGCCTGTAGGTCGGAATAAGGTGAACTAAACAATGATCACAGAGTCCAGAGCCGCACGAGGAACAGAGCGATATGCATTCTTGATTGTACTATAACAATGATCGGGTGTTCAACGAACTAATCAAATCTAATCTAATCTCCATTGCAAGTGTTTGCAAAAGGACATCTAGAAATTGAAGATAAAGTAACTGTTCCAAAACAAATTTATCCAACATTACTGATGAAAAATATCACCTGCCATGTTTGCTAACCAGAGGCTGAAGTTACCATATTGAACACTTTAACGAGGATGGCTATCAAAATAAACCTTGAAATTGCTTTCAACACATTGTACCAGGATCTGCAATGCTAATCGTTCCCTTGGCTAATCACCTCTATACTTAGAACAAGAGCCCTGTGGCTTTGACATGAGTCACTAGTATCAATAATCAGGAACAGAGCAAGGTAACTCTCACGTGTTCAAGAAGGAACTGCATATGATGGAAGATCGAAGGTACACAAAATTGCTCACCATTAGTTTCAGAAGGAGCAGTGGCAAAATTGAAAAGCTTTGACTGAAGGAGCATTGAGTTAGTTAATTCAAGGTAAAATATATCCACCAGATCAATGACCTTTGGCCTCAAGGATCAGGAGTTTCAATGTGGCTTTCAAGATTACTCTTGCTATCAGGCAGAATGAACGAGGTGATGTAGATAAAAGGGGGGAAAATATTTGGAATTTTGGCCCATTGAACCATCGACACCCCTTCACTCCCAACCGGACACTATGCCAGAAATTCAAGCTGCCAACACTACTCTGTTCTGAGGCACGTTCTAGTCCCTGGCAGATTTATTTTTCATGGGCTCAAGTTAAAATATTAGGCTTTCTTGTAACAATGAGCATGCGCGAGTTGCTGCAAGATCGTAGTATTTGTTCTCGTAATGGAGATGTTTGGGGCAGAAATTCAATCAAAAGATAAAGAAGCTGAAATTCTGTGAATCACAGCCTGTCCAGAGAAATGTGCTGGTGCAGAATAATTGCCCAACCCTGGAGACACTCTTTGTGGCATTGGCTGTTATCATCATTAGAGTTTTAAAAGTTTGCCAACCAAATGTTTGCATAACTTGGACCTGTGCTGCCAGCTTGGTACCCTTTCTCCCACACTAAAGAGGAGAAAAAATATAGTGTAAACTATGAGCTTAGCCCTTGTAACTTTGATTAATTATTCATACACTGCTGAGCCAAACGTCAAACAAAAGTTTATTTCTTTATTGTCACATACATTGGAGAATTATATTGCATACTGAATCATACAACCTTGCTAAAAATATGCTGCTCTTCTGGAAATGCTCAGAACCATCCAGTCCCAAAGAAGAAATATGCACGGTGCTCCAAGAAAGAAAATATACTCACATAGCCTGATGATAACACGACAATATTCCCTTCTTTGGCATTAAAATATGTTCAGATACAAATTCAAAAGTTACGTCTATGATTATTTATCTTTCACCCAGTACCCACTAGAATTTTGTATGGCTGCATACTGAATGGCACCATGACACACTGCATCATGGCAAATGAATTTGTTGCCATCCAAAGGCCCCATCAAAATATAGGCACTGCACAGATCACAACAGACACAATTGGATTTACCTGCATTCACCTCCCTTCCCCTCCTGGCATTCCTCAAGCAAATATTCTTCACATGCCCAAAATTAATTTCCAATTTCTCCCTTCAATCACCAAGAGGGCTATCAATTTCTGCTCTTAGATTGAAAATGTAGCACTGTGCATTGTGCTCAGTTAGCAGCTCCTCCACTTCTCATGAGCTATGGGTTCAAGACTCATGGATGAGTTGCCAAGCTGATAGTGTCTGCCCACTAAAGTGTATATATAAGAGATTTCATGACACAGCTCTGAAAAATAGCAAAGGAAGTTATCCACTGTGTTCTGGCTGCTATTTGCACTTAACAAAAACAGGTAAGCACATTACTGTTTGTAAAAACATACTCTGTATAAATTTAGCACCAAATTTCCTACGTTGCAAATGTAACCACAATTGAAAAATGTTTAATTGACTGTGAAATGAATTTTTGACATCCTGAAAGTAGAAATTCATTATTTTTTATCCAAGCAATCTCATTTGAGAGTAGACAGGAGTGTTTGGGAGGCTTGTACTAAGGCTGTTATAAGGTGTCATTGAGATTTTTAAAGGTGATCGCTGTAAAGATGAAGCTTATATTTATTAGAAAATAAGGAGTCTAGTGTATTGATCCATGACATGGTTTTCTACCTGACAGCAGCATGGTGTGATCAAGGGACATCAGTACCTACAGGAACCATTTCATACAAAAATGTCATACATGGTGTTGCTTTTGGGTTTAAAAACCTAAGATGTGCAACTTATCTTTTTCAGAGTTTGTTTTTCACAAATTTGTGAGATCTAAAAATTACAATAAGAAAATGATTTTTTGAGATGGTGCAATAGTTTTCACCTTTTGAAGAATTATATTGTAAGCTGAATCATACAGCTTGTCTTAAAATATGCTGCTATTTGACTTGGAAGGAAACAGTGATTTTTTTAATTTTGCAGTGGCAGGAATATGATAAACTGCAATATGCCTTATGTCCACTGACTTGCCATGATAATATTTTGGCAGTCCACCCATTACCTAACCACTTCTAAAAATATACATGTTACCGAATCAAACACAAAATAAATTGTCTTATTAGAGACATTTTAACCCATATTATTATATAGCCCAATTAATTTGTTGCAAATTAATATTGAATGTGTTCTAAAATTAACATTGGACCAACTCTATCCTGCTTTACCATTTGTAGTTCAGGGCATAATTACTTGGGTTTAAAATCTAGCCATTGCACAGATTATGCAAGAGAAAAAGAGGTTACAGTGCCACATACAGGCAGTACCCAGGTTAAGGTTGCGTTCTGATCCTGAGAACTGTTTGTAAGCTGAACTGTCAATGAGCCAGCAATGAAAGAAACCCATGTGTGGTAAAGGATCACATAAATAACAGAGCGAGCAAGCGTGGGAAGAGCAGTCACCGGCCGGCCTCACTGACTCAGTGAATGAGCGAGTGAATCTGCATAGTGCTCCCACCTCTGCTCAACTTGACCCAACCCCTGATCATTGCTGTTTTGAGAGATGAGTAGAAAGAGGGGTGGGGAGAGAAGGCACACAGAAATTTCTAGTTCCCACCAGGCAAAAGATGCCTACAGACCCACAGCAGCTCGCACACCTGTCCCTATCCATCCCACCAATCTTCCAACCTCTCCTTCAATGTCAGCAAGGTGAAGAAGCAAGTGATTAACTTCAGGCAGTGAGGTGGAGTACATTGGCCCAGCTTCTGACCTCCCTAACTGATTAAGGCCAGCATGCCAAATGTCTTGTTCTCCACCCTATCTACCTGCAACACCATGACGAGGGAACTATGAATGTTCTCCTGGATTTCTTTGCTCTGTAACACTCTTGCGAGGCCTATCATTCAATGTGAAGGTCCTGCCCTGGTTTGATTTCCCAAAATGCAAGACTTCAACCTTATCTGAAATAAACTCCCTGAGCCATTCCTCGGCCCACTTGCCCAGCTGATCAAGATCCTGCTGTAATTCTTAATAACCATCTTCATTATCTATTATATCACCTATCTGCAAACTTAAATCATGTCTGTACATTCTCTTCCATTAATGTTAATCAACCTGGTCTGCTAGTGAAAACTGATGGTGTCAAGTTGAAATGAAGTTTTACATCTCATTCAATGTTTTCAATCAAATGTAGCCAAAGAAGAAGAATACTGAATTTGACATTTAGACAGTTCTACCATTCAGATGTCTGGGTTTAAAATTAACTAGATTACATCAATTTCTGAACCACACATTCTCATATTGTTTGTAAACTTATGCCCATCTTTATTTCTAACTGTGAGAATTTATTGTTATCCTTTCAATTTAATGCATGTCAGAGAAGATTGTCATGATGATATCACTATTTTATTCAATATCCTTAATCTCAAAGTTTGTCCTCTTCCTCCCAGTTTAAAGGACTAATTTGTCACTCTTTCAAAAATGTTTCCTTATGGATGTGGCTAATGATTTCTGACCACTCATCAGATTGGGTTTACAATGTTTATGATCTCAAATAGTTGTTGACTATTCACACCCTTGGTCTTAATTAAGTGATGCAGTCAGAAATGGTTCGAGTCCAGTGCGATGATTGTGAATAAGGGTTTTCTTTTATTATCAGAGGAGTCATTCTGTTAATCTATTACTTCACAGGCTTTCATACCTGTGTCTCTTATCTTTTCTTTTTTTTATCACAATGGCAATGGCGCATAGATAGGTTTGAGATTATTCACTTTTTTTTCAGGCATCTTAAAATAAGGTTTGTACTGGAGTAGCAGGGTGCTTGTGTAAGCCAACGGAACCTCACGTCTGTACTTGTTACCATGGCTTCTTGAATGAGATCTCGGGGCAAAGGATTAAATGTGCATGTTTCCACAAGCTTGTCTTAATACATTTGCATTTCTTCTGCTAATTTATGATCTGATTAAAAATACTTGTTGTGGTTTCATGAGATTTATTTTTGAGTAAACATTTCCAAGTTGTGAAAATCATAACTTGCTGATACCGTATCAGAGATACTATAATTATATTTACTTCTATCATCCATGAGAATAATTTGAAACGGTAAGTATAGTATTGCGGAGATATGGAATTCAAAGCCCCAGAAGGGATTAACTGGCTTCTATGAAAACGAGAGGACACACAAAACCAAAGAGTGAGTGATACATTTACATAGATCTATGAACAATGGACTGAATGGTCTTTACGAGACACTGCATTGTTATTCCTATTTGCTATATTGGAGAGATCTAGTTCTATATTAATGACACATTGTTATGGATGAGGAAGCCAAAATGTGAATAAACCTTAACCTTATGAGAGATGGTATTATAAAGCGAAGCTCAAACTATCTTTGCTTCACAGAGCAGAATGATATGTTGGAATGCTCCCTTTTTTATTGGTTCACTCTGCTGCACAGTACTATTTACTGAAGCAAAATATTTTTTTCTTGAGAGTCATTTAATGAAACAAACATTGGCAGATATAGTTGCAAATATATTTCTATCAATAATGTCATAAACATTTTTTGTCATAATAAATAAATCTGGTTACACAAATTATTGGTCAAACATATGTGACATTGATTGTCTCTGAGTGATGATGGCAGTCCCAGAGTGGTATTAGGTAAATTTCCAAATGTAAAATCCCAAACTCAGAGAGCTTTAGAAGATTATGGTAAATTTCTTTGCAATTTCGTCAACTGTTTCTATTTGTATTTAAGAAAGTACACCATCAGGTCCTTGGTTATTGCTGAACTTTTCTGGCTCACCTTTAGAGACCCGTGGATATACAACATGTTCCCTTTGAATTTCAATACTCCCTCAGGCCCTGTCATTCATTGTGTAGATATTACCCCATTAGTCCTTCCAAAGTGTCCATTTTAAACAAACAATAAGGTGACTGTAAATTAAAAAAGAAAATTAAAACACGTGCAAAAGAATGTCTAACCAGAATGTCTAACCTTCCACCCAGATAATTAACGGAAACCGAGTGACATTTTCAAATCAGGTAATTTTCTCAGGTGAAATAGTCATGAGGTGAAGACTAGACTAGCTAGCTATAGACTAGCTTCCTCATGGATGCAATAACTCAGGTTCAATCATGACGTCCAGTGCTCTCTGTGTAGAATGTGCACATTCTCCCTGGGACTGTGTGGGGTTCCTCCACATCACAAAAATCTGCAGGTTGGTAGATTGGCATCTCATGTAGAGGTGAAGGGTAAAATCAGGGGGATGAGGAATGGGTTGGATTTGGCAAGAACTTAAGGAAAGGTAGAATTAATGAAATAATGAGTGCTTGATAATTGTTTGGAATTCAGTGTTGTTTCTCTTTGTCTCTTTTTTCCGTGTGCAAACATGGCGCCGACGGACGAGAGGCCGAAGCAAAGAAGTCAAAGCCAAAGAACCGAATGGAAACGAGACCGAAATGCCAATAAACTGAAAGATTACGAAGATGAAACGCCTACTCACCGAAAGGATGGGAAGCCTAAAAGCCAACGAACCGAAAAGTTGCGTCGCCTAAAAGCAAACTTACCGAATGGTCGCTCTGTCGAAACGCCACCTACCCGAAAGGCAGCGTCTCCTAGAGGCCAACGGACTGACTGCCGCTCAACAGAAACGTCCAATAACGGACATGGCATTGCCGGGGGGCGGGACTTGTCAGCGATTAGTCCAGACCCCCATTTCCATCACATCACTGTGAAGGCATGAACATTGTCCCACACCTCTGCTCCACCCTACCCGCAGCCCGCAGAGGGTGGCTGTGAGAGCGGGGCTGTCCCGAGCGATGCGCACCTTCGGCCACTTTCAACTTGGTGCTTGGGTTCTGATTGCCCAGCCTCCTATGGCTTGTGTGGGAAAATGAACCCCACGCTCCCGTCTCCTCCTTCTCTCTCCCCCTTCTCTCTCTTCCCCTCTCTCTCTCACTTCTCTCTCTTCTCTTTATCCTCCTCTCTCTCCACTCTTCTCAAGTTCAAGTTCAAGTGAGTTATTTGTCATGTGTCCCAATATAGGACAATGAAATTCTTGCTTTGCTTCAGCACACAGAACATAGTAGGCATTTACTACAAAACAGATAAGTGTGTCCATATACTATAATATAAATATATACACACATGAATAAATAAACTGATTAAGTGTAAATAACAGATAATGGGTTATTACTAATCAGAGTTTTGTCCGAGCCAGGTTTAATAGCCTGATGGCTGTGGGGAAGTAGCTATTCCTGAACCTGGTTGTTGCAGTCTTCAGGCTCCTGTACCTTCTATCTGAAGGTAGCAGGGAGATGAGTGTGTGGCCAGGATGGTGTGGGTCTTTGATGATACTGCCAGCATTTTTGAGGCAACGACTGCGATAAATCCCCTCGATGGAAGGAAGGTCAGAGCCGATGATGGACTGGGCAGTGTTTACTACTTTTTGTAGTCTTTCCCTCTCCAGGGCGCTCAAATTGCCGAACCAAGCCACAATGCAACCGGTCAGCATGCTCTCTACTGTGCACCTGTAGAAGTTAGAGAGAGTCCTCCTTGACAAACCGACTCTCCGTAAACTTCTCAGAGGTGCTGATGAGCTTTCTTGAAAATTCCATTAGTGTTCTCAGAACAGGAAAGATCTTCAGAGATGTGCACGCCCAAGAATTTCTCTCCTCACTCTTCACCTCCTCTCTCGCCCCCCTTCTCCCTCCTTTCTCTCTCCCTCCCTTCTCTCTCCCCCCTTCTCTCTCTCTCCTTCTCTCCCCCTTCTCTCTCTCCTCCGTCTCCACCCGCAGGGAGCGTCCCTCAGTCACTGCCTGCGATGCACCGCCATTGGACCCCAACCTGCACACCAGGGTGATTCCGACCCCCGGACCCTGACACCCACACTGGGTGATTCACTCCGGCCGTGGGCACAGGCGTTTTATTTATTACCGTCTCGGTGCTTGCGGAACGCACCCAAGCTCCCACACACAAAACAGGCAGCATCTCTGGAGAGAAGGAATGGGTGATGTTTCGTGCCAAGACCATTCTTCAGAGTGCGTCCAAAAGGTCTCGACCCGAAATGCCACTCATTCCTTCTCTCCAGAGATGCTGCCCGGTAAGGCTGCTGTCACACAGTGATCCAGCCAGTGAGACTGCTGTCCCCACACAGTGACCCAGCCGGTAAGACTGCTGTCACACAGTGACCCAGCCCGTGAAACTACTGTCACACAGTGACCCAGCCGGTGAGACTGCTGTCACACAGTGACCCAGTCGGTGAGACTGCTGTCACACAGTGACCCAGCCCGTGCGACTGCTGTCACACAGTGACCCAGCCGGTGAGACTGCTGTCACACAGTGACCCAGCCAGTGAGACTGCTGTCACACAGTGGCCCGGCCATAGAGGCTGCTGTCACACAGTGACCCAGCCGGTGGGACAATGTTCATGCCTTCACAGTGATGTGATGGACGCGAGGGTCTGGACCAATCTCTGACAAGTCTCACCCCCCGGCAATGTTATGCCCGTTATTGGACATTTCTGTTGAGCGGCAGTCGGTCCGTTGGCCTGTAGGCGACGCCACCTTTTAGGTAAGTGGCGTTTCGACAGAGCGGTCATTTGGTAAGTTTGCTTTTAGGTAACGCAGCTTTTCGGTTTGTTGGCTTTTAGGTGTCCCGCTCTTTCAGATAGTTTGCATTTAGGCGTCCCATCCTTTCGGTCAGTAGGAGTTTCGTCTTCGGACTCTTTCGGTTTATTGGCGTTTCGGCCTCGTTTCCATTCGGTTCTTTGGCTTCGACTTCTTTGCTTCGGCTTCTTGTCTGTCGGTGCCACATCCAGGTACCTCTTTTTTCAGGCTCTCTCGGCCTGTCTCTGTCTATCTTTTTTTTTTTCTCTCTCTCACTATCTATGCCTTCCACTCACTCTCATTCACTTTCGCTGTCTCTCACTTACTTTCTCTTACACACACACTCTCTCTCTTTTTTTTCCATTCCAAGGACTTTATTCAGCAATTGCATATTACAATGTACCAAAAGTCCATAAATGTTCAAAGGTTACAATACATCATGCAGTCATTATAGTACAATGGTGCAATCTTTATCTACAATGCTCTCAACACCCTGCAGCGACCAGCATTAACAGAAGGCCTCCAGAGACCTCGTGGACACTGGGTGTTCCCTCTCCAGGGACATGCGAGCATGGACGTAGGCCCGGAAGAGGGGCAGGCAGCTGACTCTGGTGTGACCATCAACAGACAGTGGTCCAAGCATGGCACCAACCGCATAGAGGCCCCAGAGACACGAGAGACATACATTCCGGAGATGTACATGTAATCGATACGGGAACCACCCAGCTCAGACCTCCGTGAAAAAGCGTTGGAATCAGAGTGGAGATTCCGACATGCATCAACCAACTCAAAGAAGTCAATCAAACCTCTCAACTTCTTCGCTACAGCAGGGGCACACTGAGGACCAGAGCGATCTTGCACCTCAAGGATGCAATTGAAATCCTCCCTGAGGAAGACACACTCTCCGCAATCAATAGTGCTCAGCAGAGCAGTCACCTCCTGAAGTAGCCACGCCTGCATCATGCCGGTGCTGGGGGCATACACATTAATGAAGTGTAACGGCATGCCATCCAGGCTCAAGGCCAGATACAGCAAATGACCTGACACAACTTCCTACACCTTCAGGATCTCTGGCTGGAAAGTCGGGGCTAACAGGTGTCCTACAGGAGCGGCAATGCAGACCTCTACAGGCAGGCCAAGTACAAGCTGAGAAGAGGAATCAGAAGGTACACAAAATTGCTGGGGAAACTCAGCGGGTGCAGCAGCATCTATGGAGCGAAGGAAATAGGCGACGTTTCGGGCCGAAACCCTTCTTCAGACTGATGGGGGGTGGGGGGGGGGGGAGAAAGAAGGAAAAGGGGAGGAGGAGGAGGAGCCCGAGGGCGGGTGGATGGGAGGATGGGAGGAGACAGCTAGAGGGTTAAGGAAGGGGAGGAGACAGCAAGGGCTAGCAAAATTGGGAGTATTCAATGTTAATGCCATATGGACGCAAGGTCCCCAGACGGAATATGAGGTGCTGTTCCTCCAATTTCCGCTGTTGCTCACTCTGGCAATGGAGGAGACCCAGGACAGAGAGGTCGGATTGGGAATGGGAGGGGGAGTTGAAGTGCTGAGCCACTGGGAGTTCAGGTAGGTTATTGCGGACTGAGCGGAGGTGTTCGGCGAAACGATTGCCCAACCTACGCTTGGTCTCCCCGATGTAAATCAGCTGACATCTAGAGCAGCGGATGCAGTAGATGAGGTTGGAGGAGATACAGGTGAACCTTTGTCGCACCTGGAACGACTGCTTGGGTCCTTGAATGGAGTCGAGGGGGGAGGTGAAGGGACAGGTGTTGCATTTCTTGCGGTTGCAACGGAAAGTGCCCGGGGAGGGGGTGGTGCGGGAGGGAAGGGAAGAATTGACGAGGGAGTTGCGGAGGGAGCGGTCTTTGCGGAAGGCAGACATGGGGGGAGATGGGAAGATGTGGCGAGTGATGGGGTCACGTTGGAGGTGGCGGAAATGGCGGAGGATTATGTGTTGTATTTGGCGGCTGGTGGGGTGAAAGGTGAGGACCAGAGGAATCAGAGCTGCCAAGGAAAGGTACTCTGAGGAGCAATTCTCAGCTAGTGACTCTTCTTCAGTTTGGAAGGGCTTGCAAGAAATCACCAGCTACAAGAGGAAAGCACCCCACTCTTTGGACAATCGTCAGCTGACCAACGACCTGAATGAGTTTCACTGCAGCATGGAGGGTGTTGGAAATTGGGTGTGAAGTGGTGATAGGAGAAGGGTGAGTGTCGAAGGGCCCAGTCTTTGCAGACTGAGGTCAGGCTGTGTGTGGGTGTGGGGTGGGAAAGGGTCCAGTCTTTTCAGACTGGAATCTTGCTTTAAGTAGGTGTGAAGTGGTGAATGGGGAGGAGTGGGTGCAGACGTGTCCATTCTTTGCAGACTGGGATCTGACTGTGTTTGTTGGGGAGGGGGATGGAGGGGGTACCAGGGCTGGGTGATTCCCATATAGATCGCATGTACACCTCCGGAATGTATGTCTCTCATGTCTCTGGGGCCTCTATGCGGTTGGTGCCTCAAGAAGACCACCACCCTTACTGCAAAGGATAGCTTCAAGTGGCTGGATAAGTCCCACAATTCGAAAGCTAACTGGACTTTAATCCTACTGCACTTGGATTCATTCAGAAACTCCCGAATCTCCCAGATACCAGCCCTTCGAGACACAGCACCGGAATCCGGGCATTCTGCCAACCCATTAACACCTGAAGCGACATCCTCTACCTCATTACACTCAAGTTCATCATCTGAGTTCGGAGGGCTGTAGCTGGCTGACAGCTCGCTTGCCCCACTGCGTAAGTTGGCTACATCATGCCCCCCGGGATCAGTGTCGAGGGAGGGTCCCGATACCTCTGATAGTGATGAGCCGGCCAGTGAATGGCCAGGCTCCTGCACTCCCGCACTGCCCCCTACAACTGGGTTTGGGAAAGAAAAACCAAGTGGTGTCAATAGACAATAGGTGTAGGAGTAGGCCAATTCGGCTCTTCGAGCCAGCACTGCAATTCACAATGATCATGGCTGATCATCCACAATCAGTACCCCATTCCTGCCTTCTCCCCATATCCCCTGACTCTGCTATTTTTAAGAGCTATCAAACTCTCTCTTGAAAGCATCCAGAGAATTGGCCTCCACTGCCTTCTGAGGCAGAGAATTTGACATATTCACAACCATCTGTGTGAAAAGGTTTTCCTCATCTCTGTTCTAAATGGCTTACCCCTTATTCTTAAAATGTGGCCCCTGATTCTGGACTCGCCCAACATCGGGAACATGTTTCCTGCCTCTAGCGTGTCCAAACCCTTAATCTATATTACTAAAGGTCTGATCTTGACCACTTCCTGGTGTTCTGTATATTGATTTTAGAAAAAACGCTGCCATATACGGCTGTGATTTTTGGCCATCTTACTCAGAGTCTCCTCCGCAGCGCAGGACAAGAGGATTTTTCGCATCGATGAAAAATAAAAGAGTTATTAGTGTTTAAAAAATGTTGAGACCCTCTCTCCTGAAGGCCACGCCCCTTCCGGAGGGACTATAAAACCCGGAAGTGTTGAGTGCCTCAGTCAGTCTCTGCAAGATGGGGGAGTGAGAGGGTCACGTCTCTCAGTCTGAGGTGTGAATAACACTGAACACATGTCCACTAAATTGTGAGTGTGGTTTTACTGAGCTTGTGTGCCCTTAATGTGGTTTGAAAAATAAAATGTGGTTGGTTTGAAATAAGGCACAGCAAATGGTTGGTGGTGGTTTGTTTGAAATAAAGCACAGCAAATGGTTGGTGGTGGTTGGTTTGAAATGAAGCACAGCAAATGGCTGGTGGTGGTTTGTTTGAAATGACATTCTGTTTGCAATGTATATTGATTTTAGATAAAATGATACCACTTACGGCTGTGATTTTTGGCTATCTTACTGAGTCCCCTTACGCTCATCGGGTGCAGAGGATTCTTCCCATCAATGAAAAATAAAAGCATTATCAGTGTTTTAAAAATGTTGAGAATCTCTCTCCTGTCAATCATGCCATGAAGGCCACGCCCCATCCCGTGGGAGGGGGAGGAATTATAAAACCCAGAAGTGTGGGTGTGGCTCAGTCTCTGCAAGATGGGGTAGGGAGAGGTCACAACTCTGTTTGAGCTGTGAATCAACAGAACACACTGAATGTCTACTGAACTGTGAGTGTGGTGTTTGTGTGGTGTTTTGTGTGGTTTATGGTGGTTTTATGGCGGTTTCACCCTGCTTGAAATGGTATGAAACTGCTTTTGAATGTGGTGGCCTTGCACCCTGCATGAAATGGTATGAAACTGCATTTGAATTTGGTGGCCTTGCACCCTGCATGAAATGGTATGAAACTGCATTTGAATTTGGTGGCCTTGCACCCTGCTTGAAGTGGTATGAAACTGCACTTGAATTTGGTGGCCTTGCACCCTTCTTGAAGTTGTATGAAACTGCACTTGAATTTGGTGGCCTTGCACCCTGCTTGAAGTGGTATGAAACTGCACTTGAGGTTGATGGACTTGGACCCTGCTTGAAGTGGTATGAAACTGCACTTGAATTCGGTGGCCTTGCACCCTGCTTGAAGTGGTTGGAAACTGCACTTGAATCCGGTGGCCTTGCACCCTGCTAGAAGTGTACGGAAACTGCACTTGAATTCGGTGGACTTGCACCCTGCTTGAAGTGGAACGAAACTGCACTTGAATTCAGTGGCCTAGCACCCTGCTTGAAGTGGTAGGAAACTGCACCTGAATTTGGTGGCCTTGCACCCTGCTTGAAGTGGTATGAAACTGCACTTGAATTTGGTGGCCGTGCACCCTGCTTGAAGTGGTAAGAAACTGCAATTGAATTTGGTGGCCTTGCTCCCTGCTTGAAATGGTATAAAACTGCATTTTAATTTGGTGGCCTTGCACCCTGCTTGAAATGGAATTTCAAGAAATAGCCGTGTCAACTGCCAGCCCACCAGCCGTGAGTGAGCTGCCAGCACATCAGGCTTGATTGAATGAGCTGCCGCCCCAAGAATCCATTTGGCCCACAATGTCCATACTAGCCCTCTGGAAACCAGTCCCTTCAGCCCACAACACCCGTACTACCGCTCCAGAAAGCTTCCCCCCCCCCCTCTCCCCGCCCACTGTCCACCAATATTGGAATTGGTGGAGAGGTGGAATATTGCGTTGAGGGACCAGCCCTCCCGTGTGAACATGGGACCCAACGGGTCCCACTTACTCTAGTAATCTTATATGTTTCAATAAACCCTCTCATCCTTCAAAATTCCAGAGTATACCAGTCCAGCTGCTCCATCAACATATGACAGTCCCGCCATCCCAGGAGTTAATCTGGTGAACCTACACTGCACTCCCTCAATAGCAACAATGTCCTTCCTCAAATTTGGAGACCAAAACTGGGTTGCTGTGTTGGTATTTCTCGCAGCAGCCCGGCCATTGGGACAATCGCTGTGAAAGTGTCCATTGGCTGCATGACTACTTATTTCTGTCCAAAGCCTTTTGTTTCTGGGTTTTGGCATGGGATAAATCCAATCTTGTCGTTTCAATAAACTGGCATATGTTGGTATTGTCAATGTACATTTGTAAAGGAAAGGAAATAATTTACATTTGTGCCAAGTAATTCACAGTCTTGGGATATTCCAAAAAGACTTGCTGCCAAAGAAATCCTTTTGAGATGCAATCGGCAATGTAACATAGGAAATCATGCTGTAGTACAAGCAGCATACAAAAGATTGGTTGCTACCTTTCTCGAACTCATGGAATATTAAAGCTTTTTCCACAATGTCAATGATTGCCTTTATGTCTTTGTAATAGACGCCTTTAAAATGTTTTGGCCAGTTATGAGTTAATGAAAGGTGCTAGAAAATGTAAGATTTCACTTCTGGAACACTGTATAGGAATGCTGACAAGCTCATTGTCAGCAGGAGCACTGTGTATGGATATCCTCAGTCGATATATCATGTCAATATACATTCTGTAGTCTCTCATCAAAGTAGATAAATGGAGCTATCAGTCACTGAAAATAAGAGATTTTAACAGGAAGTATTCTTCTGAATTTTTAATCTAAACATGGTAACTTGTTGAACTTTGATCACCCTTGACCTGCTGACTACTTATTGCTGTTCAAAAGGGAACTGCAGATGCTGGAATATCGAAGGTACACAAAATTGCTGGGGAAACTCAGCGGGTGCAGCAGCATCTATGGAGCGAAGGAAATAAATTTCCACATTGACATTGTGGAAATAAAATTCCTTCGCTCCATAGATGCTGCTGCACCCGCTGAGTTTCCCCAGCAATTTTGTGTATCTTTGACTACTTATTGCTTCTGTTTTTCTCTGCCTATATATCCCTGGTCACTGGTCATTAGCTCTAAATGTGCTCTATTGCTGCACCCTGTCTATGAACTTTATCCCATCAGTGCAATTGAATGGGGATGAATTATTCCTTCTAGATTTCTTCCCATTGGTATTGTATAAAATATGTCTACATCACACATGTACCCTTGATACAGGTGTAGAGCAGATGGTGTAATGAATGGTTGCATCACGGCCTGGTTCGGCAACTCGAATGCTCTTGATCGAAGGAGATTGCAAAAAGTAATGGATACTCACCTCCCTGCCATTGAAGGGATCTATACGAGGCATCGGCTTAAAAAGACAGCCAGCATTTTGCTCCTATCATCGGGAAGATGTTATAGGAGCTGACAAAGTGCCCACCAGTTGCAAGTACAGCTTTATCCTAACTCTTGAACATAATACAACACTAACTTATGAACAGAATCGGTGGGCGGCGCGACTCTCGTCAGCAGCGGCCTCTGCAGTCCGTCTGTGTTTTATTATTTTTTGTCTCGTTTTTATGTAGTTTTTGTTATTTTTTTGTTGGGGTATGTGTGTGGGGGGGTGGGGGGGAGGGGGTAACTTTAAAATCTTTCCCCTGCACGGGAGACCCGACCTTTTCTTTGTCGGGTCTCCGTTGTCGTTGGGGCTGCAACGTGGAGCGGCCTCCAACAGGAACGACCTGGGGTTCCAGCTGCGGAGCTGCCGACTACTCACCGTCACGGAGCTGGCCGAGACCGGAGCGGGTGGAGCGGTGGTGGAGCGCTGCTGCCACCCGACCTCCGGAGCTTCGGAGGCTGCAACTGCGGGTTTGGCGGACTGCGGCACCGGGAGCCCGCGGGTCCCTGCTGGGTGACCGCTTTTCGGGGCTTCCGCAACGGCGACTTCTTCTGCACGAGTTGCGGGGTTGAAGATTACCTGAGCGGGGCCTTACACCATCGCCCCGCGCGGCTTGGAATGGCCGCGGGACTTTGCGAGCGCACGCCGGGGGCTCTAACACCAAGACCCGGTGTGCGACCTTGCATCACTCGCCATCGCCAGCCGGGGGCTTTGACTTTGACTCTGACTCTGACATCGGGGGGGAGAGTGCAGTGGAGAGATAAGTTTTTTTTTTGCCTTCCATCACAACGATGTGATGGATGTTTGTGTAAACTGTGTTGTGTCTTGGGTCTTTTTGTTTTGTAATGTATGGCTGCAGAAACGACATTTCGTTTGGACCTCAAGGGGTCCAAATGACAATAAATTGAATTGTAACTAATGACATTCTTTGATTGTTCTAAGAACCAACTTTTATTTGCACTAGATTTTGGTTATTAATTTATTGATTTTTTTGTTTATTATATAACATGCTCTATTATCTACATATTATTTATGCTTTTGTTACAGGCATATTATGTTGTTGCAATTAAGAATCTCATTGTTCTGTTGTCGGTATATCTGACAATTAAACACACTTGACTTTTGATAACAG
Organism: Amblyraja radiata; assembly: GCF_010909765.2. Taxonomy (NCBI): domain Eukaryota; kingdom Metazoa; phylum Chordata; class Chondrichthyes; order Rajiformes; family Rajidae; genus Amblyraja; species Amblyraja radiata. Next base: position 75,619,873 of record NC_045957.1, read on the forward strand.
AGGACAAATTTGTACTCCACATTTTATTTGTTTACCTGATGTTCAAAAATAAATGAAATTTAACAAAAAGCCCATTGAATGTCAGGTCTATCTCAGTGCTTCCAAGATGATGATGATACAACAACAATACTGTTTATTTTGCATGCTTTTTTTTATTTGTTCTATTTTCCTCATTGTCAGTTCCATTTTTGACCTTGCCTCTCTGGAAAGGTTTTCATCTTTTTTTTAGGAGTAAAGCCTTACTATCAAGGGTAAATTCTAGCCATTGTTATGATTCAAAGGATAAAGCCAGGTTGATCTGCAGCTGTCTGGTGGGAGATATTTTTGTGAGTTTGTGTGAGGTATTTCCATCCTCTGATGATTGTTATATGTCTGAGAATTCATTGGGGACTGCTCTTTTCAGTTGCTGCAACAAATTCCATTTCGAACTGATGTGCGGTGCCCATCACTCCTTGTTTCTCTTGTGCTGCTGCTGATTAGGTTTTGCTCAACTGTGCCTGTCTTTGCTGCTCAACCCTTGACTCTTAGGTTGGAAAAATTATTCAATAATACTTTAAGGTGTATTTACATGTGAGGGCTGTGGGCAATTCAAGTCTCAGAAACATATAGGAACCGTTGCAGCCCTGTAGACCATGAACTTTGTGTTACTTCTTGTGTCTTGCTCTGCAAACCTTTTGTCAATTTCCTAAAGACTGTGCCCTAAACACTGAAGTGGAAAGATAGCACCAATGCTATATTTGCAGATTATTCCAAATTCATAACAAAGATTAAAAAAACCATTGTCAGTGTTCTCACTCAGGCCAGAGTCCAAAATGTTAAGGCCATAATTACACTCTGTGAATTCAGTTTTGCAGACAACATAATTTGCATGAAGACATGAGGAATTGCAGATGCTGGAATGCGGTGTACAGCACAAAGTGCAGGAGTGACTTAGCAGGTCAGGCAGTATTTCCAGAAGACACGGATACGCAACTTTTTGGATTGACCTGAAACATCACCTATCCATGTACTCCAGAGATGCCCCTGATTTGCTGTTTGTAATTACCCACTCGGACACAGGTAAAGATGTAAGTATCTTTAATAGACATTCCAGTGTCAGATATGCAGTACATTGTAAGTTCAGTCTGCTGCATCTACAGAATATAATAAATGAGTTCTTACACTATAAAGCATGCACTAGGCAGGATTATTACTACTAAGCAATCTGATTGGATAACATGCAATAGCCAATCTACATCTCTTCTGGTAGAAATGAAAAGCAACTACTGTGTGGTCTTAGTCGCAAACAGGTGACGGGACGGCTGCAGCAGGCGTCGGTGTAAACACGAACGGGGGGGGGGGGGGGCATCAGTATCCGCAGGTGCCGGATGAGGTTCGTTCACTGGAAGGAGATGTTGACTGTTGCGTCTGTAGAGGACACCATCCACTTCGACCAGGTAGGAGCGTGGTTCCTTTGAGGGGCCATGAATGTGCCCTAGTTTGGTATGTCCTTTGACAGTTTGTAGGTGTACCACTTGTCCTTTTACTAGTGGTTTACGCGGCTTGCCAATCATAAAACCGCTTTTGCGTGTTGTGTTTAAACTGCACTCGCTTTTGTATTGCGGTGGGAGAGTTGCTGCGGCTGCAGCTGTTGCTGGGAGACAGGCAGTGGTGGACGCATCTGGCGAGACATTAGCCGCTGGGCAGGGGAGCCGAGAACGCTGTCCCTTGAAATGTTCCGCAGGTTGAGTTGGTCCAGGTAGACGTCGGATTTTGCTAGGTAGGAGCGCTCCATGAGTTGTTTAGCGCTACAAACAGCATGCTCGGCAAGTCCATTGGACTGTTGGTACCCTGGGCTGCTGGTGACATGTTGAAAGTTCCACCGTTTGGCAAAGTTCTTTAATTTCTGACTGGTGAATTGCTTTCCATTGTCAGTTTGAAGGGGGACAGGTGCCCCATGCTCGGACAGGTGGATTGATAGTTTCTGGATCACTGTCTCGGAGGTTATCGTTGGAAGCAGGTCAATTTCAAACCAGCTCGAGTAGGAGTCCACCAAAACAAGGTACTGTTTCCCGTGCCATTCAAAGATGTCAGTGGCCAGTGAAGACCACGGAAGGGAGGGAGCTGGCTGAGGCAGGAGGGGCTGCTTCTGCTGATGTGGTGTCAGGCTGTTGCAGATAGCTTGCAGATAGCTCTAGGGCTTTAGTGGAGTCAAGGGATATGGGGAGAAGGCAGGCACGGGTTATTGATAGGGGATGATCAGCCATGAACACAATGAATGGCGGTGCTAGCTCGAAGGGCCGAATGACCTCCTCCTGCACCTATTTTTTATGTTTCTATGTTTCTATAGCGCACGATTCAATCTTTTCACGTATGAGCTTGGTCATCCCGGGCCAGTAGAACATATCTTGGGCCCGTTTTAGAGTGGCCTCTGTGCCGGGGTGACCTCTGTGGACATCGTCATAGTACTCACCCTGTAGAGTGGGAGGGATGACTGCCTTGTGGCCTTTGACGATTTCCCGTCCTGTAGCACTAGTTCGTCATGAACCGGGAAGTAGGGTCGTATTACTAGCGGGGTGTTTGACTATTTGTGGGCCATCCGTTCTTCATGACGGTAGTTAGCAGTTGCAAAGTTTTGTCCACAGCTGTGTGTTTGTCAAGGCAATGTAGACGATCAGTGGGCACGAACGATACCTTCTGGACTGAGAATTCATCTCGTTCAATGGGGTGGCGTTTGCTGGTAATGCGCGGGGCTCTGGAAAGCGTGTCTGCTATGTGCATGTCTTTACCTTTCTTTTATACGATGCGGAAGTCAAAATGCTGTAGCTGCATCATGTGTTGTAGACGAGCCGCGGATGCGTGGATGGTTTTATTCAGGTTTGTGAGCAGTGGCTGATGGTCAGTCTCAACAGTGATGGTTTTTCCAAAAAAAGTCCTTGAATTTCAAAGAGGCAAAAACTATGGTGAGCAGCTCCTTTTCAATTTGAGCATAGCGTTGTTCAGTGTCCGTTAGGGTTTGTGATGCATAGGAGACAGGCATCACGTCGCCGTCGGTGGTTGGCTGTAGGCACGCTGCGCCCAGTCCATACTGGGATGTATCGCAGGTGATGGTGATCGGCAGCTTGAGGTTGAAATACTCCAGCGTCGGTGCGCTGGCTAGCTGGAGCTTGAGTGTCTCGTTGGTGTTTCGGGTACCAGGACCATGCTGTGTCCTTGTGCGTCGGTTGTCACAGGGGGGCAGATAGATCACCGAGGTTGGGAATAAATTTGCCCAGATAGTGCGGGCGCTTAATTGTTGTGTTTAGATCTTTGGGGTTGATGCAGACCCGTAACTCCTCTTTGTTTTTCTTAGTGGTTAAATAGAAACATAGAAACATAGAAAATAGGTGCAGGAGTAGGCCATTCGGCCCTTCGAGCCTGCACCGCCATACAATATGATCATGGCTGATCATCCAACTCAGTATCCTGTACCTGCCTTCTCTCCATACCCCCTGATCCCTTTAGCCACAAGGGCCACATCTAACTCTCTCTTAAATATAGCCAATGAACTGGTCTCAACTACCTTCTGCGGGAGAGAATTCCAGAGAATTCACCACTCTCTGTGTGAAAAATGTTTTTCTCATCTCGGTCCTAAAAGATTTCCCCCTTTTCCTTAAACTGTGACCCCTTGTTCTGGACTTCCTCAACATCGGTAACAATCTTCCTGCATCTGGCCTGTTCAACCCCTTAAGAATTTTGTAAGTTTCTATAAGATCCCCCCTCAATCTTCTAAATTCTAGCGAGTACAAGCCGAGTCTATCCAGTCTTTCTTCATATGAAAGTCCTGACATCCCAGGAATCAGTCTGGTGAACCTTCTCTGTACTCCCTCTATGGCAAGAATGTATTTTCTCAGATTAGGAGACCAAAACTGTACGCAATACTCCAGGTGTGGTCTCACCAAGACCCTGTACAACTGCAGTAGAACCTCCCTGCTCCTATACTCAAATACTTTTGCCATGAATGCTAACATACCATTCGCTTTCTTCACTGCCTGCTGCACCTGCATGCCTACTTACAATGACTGGTGTACCATGACACCCAGGTCTTGTTGCATCTCCCCTTTTCCTAATCGGCCACCATTCAGATTAGAGTCTACTTTCCTGTTTTTGCCACCAAAGTGGATAACCTCACATTTATCCACATTGTACTGCATCTGCCATGCATTTGCCCACTCACCCAGCCTATCCAAGTCACCTTGCAGCCTCCTAGCATCCTCCTCACAGCTAACGCTGCCCCCCAGCTTCGTGTCATCCGCAAACTTGGAGATGTTGAATTCAATTCCCTCGTCCAAATCATTAATATATATTGTAAATAGCTGGGGTCCCAGCACTGAGCCTTGCGGTACCCCACTAGTCACTGCCTGCCATTGTGAAAAGGACCTGTTTACTCCTACTCTTTGCTTCCTGTCTGCCAGCAAGTTATCTATCCACATCAATACTGAACACCCAATACCATGTGCTTTAAGTTTGTATACTAATCTCTTATGTGGGACCTTGTCGAAGGCCTTCTGAAAGTCCAGATATAACACATCCACTGGTTCTCCCTTATCCACACCACAAGTTACATCCTCGAAAAATTCTATAAGATTCGTCAGACATGATTTACCTTTCATAAATCCATGCTGACTTTGTCCAATGATTTCACCACTTTCCAAATGTGCTGCTATCCCATCTTTAATAACTGATTCTAGCAGTTTCCCCACTACCGATGTTAGACTAACTGGTCTGTAATTCCCTGTTTTCTCTCTCCCTCCCTTTTGAAAAAGTGGGGTTACATTAGCTACCCTCCAATCCTCAAGAACTACTCCAGAATCTAAAGAGTTTTGAAAAATTATCACTAATGCATCTACTATTTCTGCGGCTACTTCCTTAAGTACTCTGGGATGCAGCCTATCTGGCCCTGGGGATTTATCGGCCTTTAATCCATTCAATTTACCTTTAATCCATTCAATTTACCTAACACCACTTCCCGGCTAACCTGGATTTCACTCAGTTCATCCATCTCATTTGACCCCCAGTTCCCTGCTATTTCCGGCAGATTCTTTATGTCTTCCTTAGTAAAGACAGAACCAAGTAGTTATTCAATTGGTCTGCCATGTCTTTGTTCCCCATTATCAATTCACCTGTTTCTGACAGCAAGGGGCCTACATTTGTTTTAACTAATCCTTTTCTCTTCACATATCTATAAAAACTTTTGCAGTCAGTTTTTATGTTCCCTGCCAGTTTTCATTCATAATCTATTTTCCCTTTCCTAATTAAGCCATTTGCCCTCCTCTGCTGGACTCTGAATTTCTCCCAGTCCTCTGGTAGGCTGCTTTTTCTGGCTAATTTGTATGCTTCATCTTTTGTTTTGATACTATCCCTGATTTCCCTTGTTATCCACAGATGCACTATCTTCCCTGATTTATTATTTTTCCAAACTGGGATGAACAATTGTTGTAGTTCATCCATGCAGTCTTTAAATGCCATCCATTGCATATCCACCGTCAACCCTTTATGAATCAATTGCCAGTCTATCTTGGCCAATTCGCGTCTCATACCCTCAAAGTTACCTTTCTTTTAGTTCAGGACCCTTGTTTCTGAATTAACAATGTCACTCTCCATCTCAATGAAGACCTCAACCATATTATGGTCACTCTTGCCCAAGGGGCCACGCACAACAAGAGTGCTAATTAACCCTTCCTCATTACTCAATACCCAATCTAGAATAGCCTGCTCTCTCGTTGGTTCCTCTACATGTTGGTTTAGAAAACTATCCCGCATACATTCCAAGAAATCCTCTTCCTTAGCACCCTTGACAATTTAATTCACCCAATCTATATGTAGATTGAAGTCACCCATTATAACTGTTTTAGCTTTGTTGCACGCATTTCTAATTTCCTGTTTGATGCCATCCCCAACTGCACTACTACTGTTAGGTGGCCTGTACACAACTCCCACTAGCGTTTTCTGCCCCTTAGTGTTTTGCAGCTCTACCCATATCGGTTCCACATCCTCCAAGCTAATGTCCTTCCTTTCTATTGCGTTAATCCCCTTTCTAACCAGCAACGCTACCCCACCTCCTTTTCCTTTCTGTCTATCCGTCCTGAATATTGAATATCCCTGGATGTTCAGCTCCCAGCCTTGGTCACCATGGAGCCATGTCTCCGTGATCCCAACTATATCATAGTCATTAATAGCTATCTCCACATTGAACTCAACCACCATAGCATGGGGAACTCGGTGCGGTGCACGGACCACTGTTATAACTGTAGGATCTACGGCGATCCAGTATGTTGTGGGCAGCTTGCCAAGTTTGTCGTCAAACAGGTCTTTGTACTGATACAGCAGCTGCTGTGTTAGCTCCTTTGTCAAACAGAGTTTGTGGACAGCACGCCCAAAATAGACCAGCCCTAAGTCATGGCATGCATTGATGCCAAGCAGGGTTTCAGAGTTAGGTTGAAAAATGTAAACAGGTTTCTTGTTTGTTCATCGACAGTGCACTTAAAGTCAGCTTTCCCTAGTGAGTCCAAAACTTCCCCTCCGTAGGCATGTAGTGTGGAGTATTCCTTTTTCATTCGCTCAGTGCTCCTGATCTTGTTGAATTATCTTAATGACATATCGTTGACATTTGCTATTGTGTCAACCTTGGCAGTCAGGGCCTTTCTCACCATGGTCATAGCTGGGTCCAGCACTTTGCCTGAGGAGCTTAGGGGAGAGAGTACTGCTGAGTCATTGTCTCTGTTATCGGAGTCATTCCCATGGGAAGCATCATCGTGTTATTGGGAGTCAGAGTCAGACAGTTCTTGTTGTAGCAGGTGCAGATTTGTTCTTGAGTTAGTGTTCCCACGAGACTGACAACACATTGCATAGTGATTAAGCTTCTTGCAGTTGTGACAAATTTGCCATGGGCTACGCAGAACTGGCACACTCTAGAGTGGAAATAGTTGCAGTTGGGGCATCTCGTGGCAGGCACATTAGAACTTTTTGGAGGCACATTTGAAACGTTGCAGGGAGAGTAATTAGCAAGATTAACATTGTGTTGCTGCTGCAGGCTGGGAGGATCAAAGTCTGCGAGCGGGGCGACGACCTCTGCCATGCGACATGAATGAATAGCTTGTTCTAAAGTCAGTTCGGCGTTTCGAAGTAGTTCAGCTCGTAGCTTGCGATCGCTCATTCCCCACACAATCTTATCACGTACTAACTGATTAGTCAACTCACCGAAGCGGCACCATGTAGCCATATGCCGTAAGTCACTGATGAAATGCTCGACAGGTTCGACCTGCTGCTGATGGGTGAAAAACCTTGTTCTTTCAAGGATGCAGGATGGTCTTTCAAGGATGTTCTTTCAAGGAGAGCAGGTCACACAGCTCTCTAAATTATCTGAGTAAGATGGTTGGATTGTCGATAGTCTCTGCAGGCACTAGGACCTGGCCATTAGCGTCATTGATAGCTGGGGCAAACTCGAAGTTGTCTGCATGAATCATTGCCTCTAGACCCACTAGATTGAACAGCAGCGATGCCTTCAGATCATCAGGGTCATTCCTTTGAACGATGCGAATATAGTAAGCATAGTCACATTCGAACATGCGCCAACGCTCGGCTATGTCAGAGTCAAACATAAGGGGACTTGGCTTTCGACAGGAGTTGGCCATAACGTTGAATAATTACAAAGTAAAACTGATAAAGAAAATAAACCACGGTAAACAAGATTAGTGGGTTAGAACCACTTTTCTGAAACCATGTTATTACCTGATTCCCACACAGGTAAAGGTTTAGTTTTATGTCAGAAACCAGTTGCACTCTGGACTCTAGGAATCCCCAGTGTTTTAGTTTCTGTATTTCAAAAATATATAAAATGGCTGTTGTTTAAAATGCAGAGATGTCACACATTCTGCTTATTTAGTGATTGTCATTTGAAAGAGATTTTGTAATTTTGAAACCACTAACTTCACATATGTATTTCTGTAAAGGAATATTTGTCTGTATAATTTCGCAATGTTGACCACCGCAATGTTTTACTCATCACCCCTGTATATACAGTATTTTGACCAACAGTTGCTCCCAATTGAACAATCCTTGATTTTATCATTCCTATTCTCCATGCCCTCAATCGCATCCAATGCTATAATCTTTGAGATATCCAAGCTCCTCCTATTGCGTCCTCTTCATTTTTGCTACATTTATTAAACGACCTTGGCGCAGTGGGCAGCACATTGGCGCAGCGGTAGAGTTACTGCCTTCAAGCGCCAGAGACCCGGGTTAGATCCTCACAACAGGTGCTGCCTAGATGGAGTTTGTACATTCTCCCCGTGACCAGTGTGGGTTTTCACCGGGTGCTCTGGGTTCCTCCCACACTCCAAAGCCGTACAGGTTTGTAGGTCAATTGGCTTAGGTTAAAAAAAGGTAATTGTCCCGAGAGTGTAGGATAGGGTTAACAGTGTGCGGGGATAAGTGGTTGATGCAGACTTGGTGGGCTGTATCTCTAAACTAAACTAAGCTAAACTACTGAACGAAAAGCTAAGGGTGTAGTCCCATTCTCCCAATTCTATGTACTGCAACTGTAACAACATAACGTTCTGCACTCTACTTATTTTTCTCTTTGCAGTACCTATTGTACTTGTGCATAACTTGATTGTTCTCATGTATAGCATGATTTGGCAGACAGAGATTTTCCACTGTATCTCGGTACATGTGACAATAACAAACCAGTACCAATTTAATTGACCCACAATTGCGGACACAAGATTGTGAACAAGGAGAATATCAGGAATTATAAAATTCTAAATTGGCTACTGTTCATCAGTACACATAGAGGTGATGAGTAAAACACATGGGCCAGAATTAAGAAAATACCACAATCGATTGTGACCAGAAAAATGAATTATATTTAAAGTAATCTATGTGTTCCATTTCAAGAGTCAAGGGAGTCAAGGGAGTCAAGAGACAAGAATGTTTAACTCTTGTATTTTAAATACGCTCTTCTCAAGCTTACTCCCTAAGTCTAGTTCAGTAAAAAACACTGAGCCAAGCACTGGAACAACTAAACTTTATTTTTAGATTGAACAACAAATTCCCCTATACGATACATAAACCACCGCGGGTTCGATCCTTGTCTCTGCTTAGCTAAGCCTTTCAGCCTCGTGCAAGCAGACGCACTCCAAAAGGTCACCCAGTCCTAAGCGTTCCTCCAGAAGATCAACATGGATCTAAGATGGAGCTATCTTTTATAGGTCCACGAACCTTGAGGGGCCGAACTGCATAGGGGTGGTCTCTTTACAGTCCAATCAAACATATTAATTACATCAAAACATCATTGACTGTTCCCCAAACCAATTAGAGTGTCTCCCATACATTGTTTCTTGGAGAAGCTTCTGGAAGGAAGCTAACTAACTGACAACAAGTACCCACTCCCCTGGTACTTCTTCTAAACCAATGCCACTCTTTTTGTAGTATGTTGAACATACTCGCAGACAATAGGGATTATTCCTTATAACTAGTCTCCTCCTACTACTTAGTAACTTTCTGGATGGTTAGTATCGACCTCTGCGAGGGGAACTCGTTATTTAAACTTTCAGTCTACCTCATCATTCTACACCACCACCTTACGTTCCCAGGGCACTTCTTTCATTATTAAATCCACACTGTAATTTCTGATATCTACTAGGGTCTGTCCTTTTCTTGATAGTCACTAAACAGTCCCGTCCCATCTTCGACTGTTCTCCTATGGGTGAGACAAGAAAATATGCCGTCAATAACCAAATTTCCAATTATGTTTTAAACTATATCCCATAAGCCATTTTCAATTACTACATTTTTAAATCATGTCTCACGATTCAAGGAATCTAATTGAGAACTGGTCAAATTATTATGTTTTGTAATCAAAATTTAGGCGCTAAGCAGGTGTCCCCGAGCCACAGAGAAATGTTCATTCCCAGGTTTCCATGTATAGTTTGTTTAAGTTGGAGCTTGCCTCAATGGTCTCTAGAGGCTGTCTATACTTCTCCAAGTTCCTGAGACGTCGTTCTTCCTTTTTCACTGGTGTCAAATATTATGTTATGTTGGTAAGGTTGGGTAATAGGGTATGTTTCCTGTTGATGTAAAATTTGCAGGAGTAGGAATAATACTATGAGGAGCAGCCTTTCTTGTCTTTTGTCCTTTCCCAGATTGTAAAAGGGACAGGACAGTATCACTTCTTTCTCTCTGGGGATCTACTTGGATGGAAATTATGGTTACACATCCTACCTGAGCTGTGTCTTCTGCCCGTTCTTGAGGGTTCACATGCTCTTTTACCTCACTCCCCAGATAATGGTGTGTTATAGGCAACATTGTCCTGAAGGCACAACAACTCAACAAAAGGTTATTAACCGAGTTTACAATTGCTCCTATTCCTCACTCCTACACCTCCTGTACAATAGATTCCTTCTCTTCCTTCCCTAGTGCCAATCTGATTCTCTTTGAATTATTTTTCTTTTGACATCAGCTACTTTGTCTCTTTTCTCATTTTCTTTATTGCTCCTTGATCTCTCCTTCACTCTGCCATATCTTGTCTTCTGGATGGACATTCCATATACTCCAATAACCTAATTGTTTACAGATACAACAAGCTCCCAAATTTACAGTGATCTTTGCTTTAGGGTGCTTTCTTGGGCAGTTATAGAATTGCTTACAGTTTTTCCGTATATGATCTTCAGTTTACACTATAATAATACATCTAATTCTTTCATTTTGGTAAATTACTTGAGTGGGTTCAAGGGTAGGGGTCATGTTACTATGTCCACAATTCCTGGATGGGTTGGTGAGTCAAGATTCAAGATTAAGGAGAGTTTATTGTCATGCGTCCCAGATAGGACAATGAAATTCTTGATTTGCTTCAGCACAACAGAATATAGAAGGCTGAGAAAATGGGTTGGTTTGAGTAAACGGTGTGTATCTTCTTTGTTCCTGACATTCTGGCCAGCTCTCTCTCTCTCTCTGTTCTCTTGGATCCCAGTAGTCCCTTGAATTTAAGGACCTCCTATAATTCCTGGGATCTTGGATTTTTTATATCCTCTAGGATCCCGAATGTTCCCATGATCCTTTCTTTGACCCCTCCTCACTCGCTCTCTTGTCGGACAGGCTCGGCTCCAATGTCCCATTTCCCCACAAGAATAACATTGATTGGATAATGCTGTTGGATTTATTTTACCACTTGGTTCCAATAGAATTGGTTCTAAAATGGGAGTATAATTGTAATAATAATCTAGGTAGTCTTGGACTAATTTCTCCCATTCCATTCTTTCCTAATATTTGAAGACTCCGTGGTCCTGAGCCAGAGTTTGGTCAATCCTTCTTAACCATACATTCAGTTCTTCTTCCAGTTACAGGATAAGCTTCTTGTTTTCTACCCTCCTTCCAATGGTACCTCACAGCTCTGGCCGTTTGACTGGCTCGGTTCTCAGACCAGTCCCTGTTATTATTCTTAATTGTCAGCTACCATAGTGGGGAGACAATTCAATAAGATGGCACAATATTCTCAGGAACTTACTTCATTTTGATAGTATAAATCACCTGATTGATTGGTCCATGAATAATCTTAAGAATCGTTCTAAAAATTAATCTGCTCCCTCTCCCTTTTTTGGTTTTATCTCCAGAATACTTGTTAAATCAATTGGCTTCTGAAGGATGTCTGCAAGGGCCATTAAAACAGCCTCTTCTCTTGCACTGTCATCTACTATTATGTTTGCCAATGCTTCATGTGTCGGGTGTCCCAGTGCTGCTAAGAATTTGGTGTTTTTTGCTGGAGTAATTATTTGTTGTATCGTCGCCCATAGGTCTTGGGAGTCTGCATGATATACACGCATTGTAATTCTTAAATAATCTACAAAGGCAGCAGGTGACCTCTTTCTATCAGGGATTTTATTTAACACTGCTATTATTTCATGGGGCTTCCAGGGAGTATGGACATCAATGATGCGGGGATTATTTACACTTATTGCGCTGGTTGAATCAAAGGCAGGATTCTGCACTTCCCTGACTGGGAACTGCCTATGGAATATCTGTTCACTTTGTACTTTCTGTCACATCAAAATCTATCTCGCCATCTTCAAGTACTGTCTCACCCTCAGAGGAACCTTCCTCCTCACTAGGGGGTTCACTGTACCATCTGAATGATTTGTGTCTTTGTCTCGCTACTCGTCTAATTTGTCTAGGTTGAGGCTCGCAAAAATATTCAGGTGGTTGCACTCTATCTATCATACCCTCCTTCTCATTAAATACCAGGGCTAACCTCTTTGTTCTATTTCTGGTACCGTGAGCTACTGGACGATCTATTACTGGTGGAGTGGATAGAATCAAAAGAATCTGGTGCCTTAGTGGCTGCTATTTGTAGAGCATGCTCTAACGTGGTGTCTGCAGGGGGTGTTATAGGTTCTGCAGGCTCTGGATATTTATTATGGACACAAGTCATACAAAGTGCAAGTGAACTCTGTGAAACGCAAGAGAAACATGGTGTGAGCTGCAAATTTCTATTCGTTTTAACATTTGTCCAATCTTCCAAATACTTGTATTCTTTCCCCTTGAAATCAATACTAACCATCGGTTCTCTAAACTTTGAATTTACAGGGACTAGTTTCCTTTCAGGAGATCCACCTCTTCCCCATTCCTTGTGCTTTCCTACATCTCTACCCCTGTCCTTCCTATTGCCTGGAGGTCGTTCAGTTCTATTCCATGTTTTGAAATTGTCTTTTCCCAACTCGCCATTCTCCTAACTTCTTTATTCGCCTTTCTTTCCTCATAATATTTCCTCCATAATCCTAATAACCGTTTAGCAACCTCACTATTACAATACTGCCAAATGATTTGTTCTATGCATCCTTATTTCTTTTACTGTTCTAATGCCCCCGACGCCCATTATTTTTCTCCTAATTTCTTATTTAGCGCTCCAGTAAATTCTCTTAATTTCTCTTCCTTGTGTTGGAACTCATCACATATTATTTGCAATGGGCTCCTAGCATCTTCTGTCATATCTCGGTCTAGGCTATTTCCCATGTCTTTGAACAATGGAAACGAAGCGCTAGCAGTCTTGCACCTCTTTCACACAATTGCACAATCAATCTTTCCAATCTACTACTCAAATTCTTCTCCTGTCTCCCACAAGTCCACACACTTTCAACTTTACAATTTCCACAATCCTGAATCTAAAGATCAAGTTGCTCCAGGGAACAATCAAACACAATCAATCGCAACCAAACACGTTCCCGCAGCTTGTTTTCTATACCCAGAGCAACCGCAATCTAAACACATGCAAATGAGCTCCAAACACGCAAGCAAAACTGTACACAGACAAGAAACTACACCACCTATTATTATCATGCACAACCACATCCCTTTATAAATCACAAGCATTTGTCTAATATCACATTCGTTAACTGTACAGTTCCAAAAGAAAATCATAATATTTCAATCCCTCGTTGCGCTGCTATCAACCAGGGAACCTCTTCCTCCAATACAGAAGACTTTCCTCTTCCTAGGGTACTCTTTGCTGAGTGGTACTTTTTCTTAATTAGCTACTCTTTACCGTCAGGTACTTTTTCCTCACACTAAATGCTTAGACTTAGCGGTACCTTTCCCATCAGGTTAATCTTTACTAAAAATTCCTGGTTGATCAGCCACGATTTGGACTCCCATTACAATAGCAGTCTTAATCAACTATTTATCTCAACAGCAGATTCAAAATGATACCACAACAGTGTATCTAACTATCAAAATGTAAATCAAAGGCAATACACAATGAACACAATGCAATAACGGCAGTCCTAAATACACCTTAAATTACGACTTCAAAGTTTTATTATACACAGATTAATCCAGAAGGAAATATATACACTTTAAATTAAGTACAATGCAACTATCCAGTTTTAAATACACTTTTGAAAGGTAGCTTCACAAATTTTAACTATTAACAAGTCTTACGAAGTATTTATACACAAGTTAACTTGGAAAGAGAGATATATATACTTGGAATTAACCAGCACCTCAATATGAGATTCTGAATATTAGTAAATTTCAATTGGAGAATTTTCAGTACGTTATTTTTTATCCAATTGAAATTTTTATGCATTCAAATTCAAAATTTGTACAGAACGTCTTTAGGGATATAAAATTTTCAGATTGATTAAAGTATTTTTGACCAATTTATACTCTAATCACTGAGTGCCCAATACCTTTATGAAGCTCCTCCCCTGTCCTTTCAGAGATCTAGATACCTCAAACAGGCGTGGACTTTAACCAATATAGGCTCACCCAGTCAAAAATGCTTCTTCCTTTCCACCTGCTTGGCACCGGGTGTCAGCGCGTAACCTCTTCACGCTGGCAGTCGTTGCCGATTTTTGTTGCGTGCTTCCAATCTGCACCCCCAGCAATGACGCAGTGCTTATCCGCTTAGCGCTGTTACACCCAGTTCGTCTTGAACTATCCAGTCAATTGGATACCCGATCTGGGCAGGGCCATGAACCTCTAGTTTTTATTTTTTATGGAATAGTTTTTTGGTTTTTATTAGAATCTGCAGCTACAAACTACGACCAAGTTTTACGAGCCTTTAACACAGAGAAGAGGGCCTTTAACCCAACCCTAGTTTTATGGGCCTTAAACCCAAAGGAGAGGGCCTTTAACCTAACCCTAGTAGGACCTCTAACCCCCAAAGGCACTTTTGCCCCCAGTGCTTGCTAAACTCTGTTCTACGATATTGTTGGGATGCTTTCCTAAGCCCGCGAATAATCGATCTGCTCCGACTAGCGAAGTGGTGAGAACCAATGCGAAAACCGCGCTGTGGTGCCGATTTCTGCACTTGTGATCGGGAACAGCTTAACACCCTTAATCGCAAGCTTGTGTTTGGGGATCTATTGAGATACTGGATGAGTCCCCAATGTAAATACGCTCTTCTCAAGATTACCCCCTTAGTCTAGTTCAGTAAAAAACACTGAGCCTAGCACTGGAACAACTAAACTTTATTTTTAGATTGAACAACAAATTCCCCTGCACGATACCTAAACCACCCCAGATTTGATCCTTGCTTCTGCCTGGCCAGGCCCTTCAGCCTCATTCAAGCAGACACACTCCAAATGGTCACACGATCCCAAGTGTTCCTCCAGAAGATCGACATCGATCTAAGATGGAGCTACCTTTTATAGGTCCACGAACCTTGAGGGGCCAAACTACATAGGGGTCTCTTTACAGTCCAATCAAACATATTAATTACATCAATACATTATTGACAGTTCCCCAAACCAATTACAGAGTGTCGCATACATTGTGTCTTGGAGAAGCTTCTGGAAGGAAGCTAACTAACTGAATAATGCAACATTTACCCTGGAACTCAAAACAATCCCGCCAGGGCTTAACACGTTGGCCAATCAACAAACAGCAGGGTAACTGTCTTGCAACATTATTTACAATTATTTTGCAGCAATCCAATCAACTTCATGCATTTACAATACTTTGGAGGTCCTCTGCAAGAATCTCATTCATACTGACAATTGAAGAGATACTCATACATTTCTTATCTGCAACATTGATCTGGCACCTAGACTTCCTGGCACCAGTCAGCAGCTTGTGGCTTTTATACACAGAAACACAGATATGACCAAAATGGCTTTGCAATGCATGAATCCGCTGCTGAATATTGGTTCTATTCGTGCTCCATTATGTCCAAGGTTTACAGTGTATACCAACAATGGAATTATGAAATTCTTACATAGCTGTATAACAGCTCTGTAAACACAATACACATAGATTGTATGTGTATTATATAATACATTGTATGTGATATATATATATTGTATGTGTTTCTATATAATTTAAAAAATCTATAGATTAATAAAAAGTTGCTGCAAGTTCATGTATGAGTTTGGAAATTGGAGCCTTGAACATTTCAGAATCTGAAATCTACTGAATGCCTATAAGTGATATCTAAGGTCAAAGAATCACCCTGAGAACACTTGGCCCCAAGATGAAAACAATAGTGACTCATTTGTACTGGATTGGAAAGACAGCTCTTGCAGTTAATACTCTGTGGAGAGGCCTGTGAGTTCAAATCCTCTCTTCAGTTGAGGTTTTAATCATCTGCCTTCATTGGATGAGTTTTACTCTTTCCCAGTGAGCTCAGAAGCTGATGTGACGGTGCTGCAGCAGACCCTTAAATACTCAATCTTAAGAGACAGAAAGATCTCAACAGCATGATGTTGTCATCCAATTAAGTAACCGTGCTGACAGCAGCTGCCAACAAACCCAAGAGCCAAGGGCACCCAATACTTCTGACAGAGGAAGTATGTCTGCAGGTAGCAGCTAGTATTAGGCTTACATGTATAAGCAGAAGCAGAAAAAGACCGAGAAAAAATTCTTGATGTGTAATTGGTTATAAATTGAAGCTTCTGATGCATAAAAATGCATTTCTTTGTCATTTAATCTTTAATTTAAGAAATATAGTATGGGAATGACTAGATTAATTGATTCCAGTCTGTGCATATCTATCAGTATCTTTCAGTTAGTTCAACAATTCACAGAAAGATTTGCATTTATACAATACCTTTCATTTTCAGCATGGTCCAGAGTATTTTATAGCCCTTAAAGGACATTTTTCAAGTGTAATTTCTGCTATAATATAGGAAGCACAGCAGAAAATTTGTTTATAGCAACCCAATAACAATAGCTCTTCTGTTTTGTATATGCTGAATGAGGGACAAATATTGACAAGAAAACTTTGGTAAATTACTTGCTCTTCTTGAGAATAATGGCATGGGATCCCTTATGACTATCTAAAAGTGTAAACAGACACTGAATAAATATCATATCTGAAATAAAGCACCTTAGTCCCATGGAGCGACATGCGGCGAGAGTGTCCAAGGGAGCTGTGTGCGCAGCGGGAGTGTCCCGGGTAGATGCGCAGGCCCGATCCACCGGCCAAACAACCGCGCCGTCGACCAGAACGTGCATCAATGTAGACAGCGATGGGGCCTTGGCAGTAGCAAAGGCACTCAGAGGCAACAGGAGCCTCGGATGTGGTGGGGCCTCGGCTGCAACATAAGCCTTGGTGGCAGAGCGAGCCTTGGTAGTGGCGGGAGCTTCGGTGGCGGTGGGACATCGTGATCAATACATGATCAATGGTCAATGAGCGTGATGGGGGGATGGGAAGACAATGGGGGCCCGGCATGGGGGGACCGCTGTGAAGAACAATGGGGAAACCGATGTGGGTGCACTGTGTACCTTGTGTGTTGTGACTGTTGGCAGACCAATTTCCCTCTGGGGATGGATAAAGTTCTACTGTATCCTATCCTAAAAAGTGCAGCAGTGGAAAATATTTTTATATTTATGTTCAGGTTCATTGAGTGAAACTTGAACCCACAGTTTTCTGTATAGGAGAATTAAAGTATCATTAATCTTCCGCAATTGATGCTACATTACCATGGTGATATCATTAGGACCAATTGAAGTAAAGTTTTATATTTTACTAGATTAAGTGGGACCCATTGGATCCCAGCTTCACACGAGAGGGCTGGTCCCGCAACGCAATATTCCCCCTCTCCACCAATTCCAATATACCCACACACACTCACATACACACACAGACACTCAAACACGCACACACGCACGCACGCACGCGCGCACACACACACACACACACACACACACACACACACACACACACACACACACTCTCAAACACACACACACACACTCTCAAACACACACACACACACACTCACACACTCACACTCACGCACACACACTCGCACACACACACTCGCACACTAACACACACACACACACAGACTCTCAAACACACACACACACTCACACACACACAGACTCTCAAACACACACACACACAGACTCTGAAAGACACACACACACACACACACTCACACTCACACACAGACTCTCAAACACACACACTCACAAACTCACAAACTCACACACTCACACACTCAAACACACTCACACATTCACACACACATACATTCACACACACACACACACACACACACTCACTCACACTCACACAGACTTACACACACACAGACTCACACACACAGACTGACACACACGTATACTCATGTACACACACACATACACTCACACACCCACATACACTCACGCACACACATACCCTCACACACACATACACTCACACACACACACACACACACACACTCACACTCACACACAGACTCTCAAACACACACACTCACACACTCACACACTCACACACTCATTCACACACACACACACACACACACACTCACTCACACACTCACACACACACACACACACATTCACACATACACAGACTCTCAAACACACACACACACTCACACACAGACTCTCAAACACACACACTCACACACTCACAAACTCACACACTCACACACTCACACACTCACATTAACACACACACATACATTCACACACACTCACTCACACACTCACACACCCACACACTAAAACACACACACTCACACTCACACACACACACTCACACTCACACAGACTTACACACACACAGACTCACACACACACTCACACACACGTATACTCATGTACACACACATACACTCACACACCTACATACACTCACACACACACATGCACACACACACACACACACACACACACACACACACACACACACACACACACACACACACACACACACACACACACTTACACACACAGACTCACACACACAGACTCACACACACACACACACACACACACACATACACTGATACACACACACACAGACTCACACACACACGCACATACACACACATACACACTCACACACACACACACTAACTCACACACCATATATATGATAGTAAACTTTCTTGAATTTATTCACAAGGCTGAGCACGGCCTCTCCACTATGGGACTTCGATCGTCAGTGGCACTTCTGCAATCAGCGTGACCTCTGCACTTACCGGAAATTACGCAATCAGCGCAACATCTGTTCTCACCGGAAATTACGCAATCAGCGCGACAAGTCACAAAATGAGTGTGACTTTTGGACTAAATACAGTCGGACCTAATGAAGCATTTATTACTTCCAAACACAGTCGGACCTAATAAAGCATTTATTCCTTCCAAACACAATCGGACCTAATAAAGCATTTATTCTTTCCAAACACAGTCAGATCTAATAAAGCATTGCAGTTTCAAGCACAGGCAGGACAGCAGGCCAAACAACTCATGCCATTGCCATTTCATTTCATTTCATTTCATTTTCAATTAAGCATTGCACTTTCAAGCACAGGCAGGGCAGCAGGCCCAACAACTCATGGCATTGTCATTAAGGGCTAACAAATCATTTATTGCAAATACATTGCAGACTCACAGTTCAGTTGATTCACCACTTAGAATGACAGTCATGGCCTCTCCCTCACGATCTTGCAGAGTGACTGACTCACGTCCAGGCATCTGGGGTTTTATATTCCTGCCCGCCGGCGGAGGAGGACTGTGAGTAAGATGGCCAAAAACCACAGTGATACAGGGTAGCACTTTTCCTAAAATCAATATTGAGCGCAGATAGGAAGTGGTCAAGATGAGACTTTTAATTATACAGATTATCCTTTTGCACATTTCCTTTTCTTTACATGGGAATAGAAGTGCAGTTCTGAGCTACAGAGACTTGACCTTCACCTGATTCATATTTAATGCCGTTGAGAGAATGGTGAGAAGAATTTACTTCCACATTATGAAGAGATGTTAAAGGCATAGGGTTAGAGTGAGGAACTGCGCCAAAATAAATATTTACAAAGGGGTTTACCAGCCTCTGACCACAGATAAGACTATTAATTCATGAATAGTAGTTTCCAATTATATAGCACTTTTAACATAATAAAAATGCTCCAAGACATTTTGTTATCATTTTATTGAGATGACCAAATAAAAGCCTATACTAAATCGAAAGAGATACTGGGGGTGATTTGGCTGAATAATTAAATTTGAAGGTGTGATGAGAGGTAAAGAGAAAAAAAGTTAAGGGAAAGAATTTCAGAGCTTCGGGTCCAAGCAAGAAGGCACAACTCTTAAGAGGAGTCAATCTTTCTTGTAATCAGAATCATCACTGTATCTGCAGTTCCTTTCTACACGTTAGTAAATAGGAATCAAGCATAGATGTCCTACTATCCAGATGCTGGCATCAAGAGCATGGTCTGTTCAAATGGAGAGAATTAACAAATATTTTCCAATTTTACGGGAAATTGTTTACCTCGTGTCTCATTGAGATTCAGCTTCAAAAACTCACCTGTTGTTCCTGTTGAATCACAATATTCTTTGGAGTTACAGAAGGTTGCAATTCATCAATGATACATAGTCAGTGTTATGTGCTCTATGTCCAATATTACAAAAACTTTATTGGTGAAAAAAAATCAAAAGATATATTCTTCTCAGCATTTCTTTGCCAGGAGCAAAAATGTTGCTTGAGGAAGCTTAGTGACGACTGACGTTTTAGTGATAGGGCAATGTAATTCTACATTAATCACAATATGAAAACACAACTGAAAGGTTAATTTGTTTATCAAATTAAATTATTTTTCTAGCACCAAACTATTTGACAAATATCCCTGCTTGATTTTAGTCCTGTACACATGCACATAATGTCTAATTTGCTTCTGCGTCAGAAATGGAATATCATTTCACTGTTAGTTCACATTATCATAGGTAATGTGAAACCATTGCAGAAAGGAGCTTGGCTTCATTTTTCTTTTTGACAATCTATGTAATTTTCCTTTGATTAAAACCTTTATCATCCATCAAACTCTCTCCTTTATAGAAGATTGGTTTGTTTTCCACACAACATAGGACCTAAACAGATCAAATATTGACAAACCTGATTGAATTTTTTGATGAGGTAAGAAATAACGTTGATGAAGAGAAGGCGGTAGATGTCCATGTGAATTTTCAGAAGACATTTGCAAGTTGCAAACAAAAGGCTCGGCACACAAATTTGAAATCAAGGAATAAAAAGATTAATGGCTGATTGAGCTATTTTCTTTTACCAGTAACTTAAAGCAGCACATCATAATAAATAATTGCATTATTTTTCAGGTTGGCGATTTGTATAGGGTTATCAGTGATGCGGACACAGTTTTTCTTCTTATTTATTAATGATGGTTTATGGGTATAAAGGATGAAACTTGCACATGACACCACACAAATGTGGCACATAAATGAGACATAGATGGGTCAGCAAAATGGATAGACCAGCGGAAGATGAATCTTTGATGATGGTAGGACATTTGGGAGAACAATTAGTAAATCATTGGTTTATTGGACTTGATCAATAGAAATATTCCGTCCAGAAACAGGGAAGCTATATTGATCCTGTATAAACACAGGTTAGGCAATAATTGATTATACTTAATTCAAATCATCAAACTTTAGGACAGACAGAAAGTTCCAGTGAGAGCACAGAGAAGATTTGCTAGAATTGCTCAAGTTGATGGATTTCAGCCATGAAGCTGAATTGTCTATTCTTCCTGGAGGAAAGAAGGTTGAGAGGTTGAAAGAAATGAATAAGATGACACAAACTTTGAAGACAGAATACCCTATGAAGAGCATATTAATAAAGATGGTTTAGAGGGTAAGAAATCATGGGACGTGGAATGAAGGTGTTTGATAAACAAAAACAAAAGTGATCTAATTAATACATTTTCTACACAATCATTCATTTAGATCTTCATTTCACTGTCAATGATGTTATTGGAAGCAGATTAACTGCAGCAATCAAAATAAGGCTGTATAAATATCTGGAAAAAAATAATTTGCAAAGGTGTAGGGACAAGGACTAAGTACATGCTTAGGTAAAGCAGTTCCAGACTGAATGAACTGAACACCCTTTTTCACTGATGTAGCATTTCTCTGATATTATGAACTTGAAGACTAATAATCCCGTAAGCTTGATCCATCATTTGATACAACTCTGGCTGATGTGTTTTGGTCTGTTGCCAATAATGCAACCGTCTAAGAATGGAATGTGTGCATGTGATCAACCATATAACACACAAAGAAAAAAGATTTGTTTGTTTAAATCATGTCAATGTGATGTTCACATGATACTGTTAATGCTTTCCTCAGTTACACTTCATATCATGGGAGAAATCTGTTACTTTGTGATCAGAGCTCAGCAGATGAAGCAGGAGTGGAGCATTTATGATGGTGGAAAGTGTACTAGTTTTATGAATTGAATGACATTTTATGGACCAATTATTTGCTATGTGCTTAAAATGACTAGACATTCCTGGCACAGTATTCAAAGACAGCTGTATCATTCAATCACCCAAGACAATAAAGAATTTGGATTAGATGATTGGTAATTGCATTTGACTATCTGCATACTTCTAGGGGTGAGATGCCTATTATTCTACTGGCATTGGTTTGTTTCAATCTAGCATTTGAGAATGAACTCAGCGGGTGATTCATAATTTACATGATCTCATTTTTCTATGGAGCAGATTTATGAAAATGTAACACCTAGTTTCAGAAACCTAGTTTTTGAAAGAAAAAAAAAGACTATCCCTGATCACCAATGGCCTTCAGATACTAAGCTTCATATTTTGGCGGCTCTGTTAAACATTGCCAGAGATGCTGCCTGACCTGCCAAGTTACTCCAGCATTTTGAGTCCTTTTGTGCCAGAACAGTGCACCCACAATGTGAATAAACAAATTAAACACTGCTGATGTTTAAGGAATGTGTTGCAAATAGATTTTCATCAGTTCATTATGACATTAACTATATTGATTCCATTTGTATAGTTTGTGGCCCTTATCTGCAATAATTGATTAAGTACACAAATGAGAATATTAATTTTATATTGACTCTAAACGTATAAAAATAGACTAAAATCCATCTCTATCCCATATCCAACAAAATTTATGAGATGGTTTCATGAACGAGTTCTTTGCACAATTAAAGGTCACCATTAATGTAATTTACCCCAAAAAAGGAAAAATATTCTCACCAAGTATATGTTTCTACAGATTTTGTTTTAAACTGTAAAACACTCTTTATACTTCCATGTTATTGTTGCTGATTATCACACACTCACACTTACCCTTATCAAATATACTCCCAAAAGTGAACTGTTCAAGACAAGCTTTCTTGAGCTTTCATGACAAATCATTAAAGTGTGGCGGCACCTGGCGATAGGCCACAGGCAGAGCGAACCCTTGGCTCTGGAGGGAGGAGTAGGGAGCTGTATCTTACCGATTAAAACACGTCTCAAGCACACAAGTTGTGTCCACTTAGTTTTTGGCTGGACTCCTGCGAGTCCCCGCTATACTGGTGACCCCGACGTTCAGGAGTGTAATCCTGGATGGGAAATTTTGTAAGAAGATTCATCCCACCGCTGCCGCCTACGAGGCCCACGAAGCCCACAAGGCCGAACTCAACGCGGACTCCCTAAAGCCAGCCCATCTAGACCTGAGCGAGCCAGTACAGGTGGTTCAACCTCCCCGTCGCGGGCACCCACCGTCCCGGGTGCCCTTGAATTATTCCGGACCGACTTCCGTTGGCGCCATGGAGCAGTAAGAGGCGCACAATTTAGCTCAGCTCCGTAAAACGCGTTAAAATGTGTTAAAATCCCTGAAAAAGAAAAACGGACCGAATGAAAAACACTCACCGGTAGATGCCCGGCGTCGTGTAAGTGGCGTCATCAGAAATCGACGCAATACCAACTGGATACCGGTATTTTTTAAATGTCAAAACGGGCTCACAGAAGGAACCTGCCTACGCCACCTCTGAGCAGACACAGAACTCGAAGGCAGGTTCTGCAAGAGAAATAAACGTTTGAAGAATCTGATGAAGAAGGACTTATTTCTATCATGGAAGAGCAAGCACAAGATCAAGCTTTAAGACTGGCTATGGTAAAAAAATTTGTAGAAATTCTGGCTGAAAAGCTTGGAAACTTAGAAACAAAACTTGATGTTCAATTCAATGCTGAGAAAACAGAAATCTGTGGAAAAATTGACACTCTACAAGCTCGAATTGAAGAGGTAAATTCCTCTTTGAAAGGAGAAATTAAAAGGGTCGAAAAGGATATCAGCAACAAGTTGGAACCCATTCTCCTCACCTCAAAAAAACAAAACAACGCTATCAGAGAACTGGAGGCTGCTACAACGGATATTTCTCAGACAACTCAAAGACTGAAGAAAGAACTTGACCGTGTTTCTGGGCAATTGGCCAGAATGACCGACAAATGCCTAGATCTCGAAGGCCGGTCTAAATGCCAAAACTTAAGAATTGTTGGAGCGAAGGAAGGGATGGAAGTTGGAAAAGATTCTCGGGGCTTCACTGCCGACTTACTTCAACAGGTATTTAAGCTGCCTGAGAGACCTAAAATTGACCGGGCACATCGAGCTCAGAGAGCCCGACCAGGAGCTGGAGCTCCACCAAGACAAATTATTGTTAAACTACACAACCCATCAGTTCTTGAAGATATCATGAAGAAAGTTGCAAGCACAAGAAAAATGATATTTGAAGGAAAAAACATAAGAATCTTCAGAGAATATCCAGCAGAGGTTGTCAAGAAGCAACACTTTTCACCAAGTCACGTGCTATACTCAGAGACATTCCAGACTGTCTGAAGAAGGGTTTCGGCCAGAAACGTTGCCTATCTCCTTCGCTCCATAGATGCTGCTGCACCCGCTGAGTTTCTCCAGCATTTTTGTGTACCTTCGATTTTCCAGCATCTGCAGTTCCCTCTTTAACTCTTACCTTCCAGACTTAAGATATGGACTAATGTATCCAGCCAAATTAAGGGTCACATACAGAGAATCGGAGCGTTTCTTCATCGGCCCAGAAGATGCATTTAAATATGCGCAAGACTTAAAAAAGGATATAACAAAGGACAAGTAGATAATTAACACTTGGCATAGCTCTGTATGAAAATGAATTGATTCTAACTGATTACTAGCAGGGCTATGGCTTGCTGAACCTTTACTGAACCTGCTTGTTATATTGTGTGTTTAATTTACCCCTTTGATATGTATTTATAAGGGGGTAGAGTGATATAATGCGGGGTTTTTTAAACGTATAAAAATGTGCATATAAGATGGCCGACAGGTTCACAGGCGGTTACGTCTAGACTAACTTATCAGAGATAGATTGGAATGTATGCGGGGAGACTGTTCAAGGTCCCCATGTTTGCGACGAGGTTGTTCAAGATCTCCTGAATAACTCAGCTTCGAAAACAATTTAAACTGATGCTAATTATATAACACACTAACAAATTATATAATTAAACCTATGATAATCATATAAAATACTAACAAACGTACAATGCCGTTTATTTTAATCTAATACCTAATAGTCATGTGATTTACTAAATCTAGGTAACGGTCAATTAATCTGTTTATATTCAAAATATGGTTATTATCTATCCGGCTGGGGGGGTTGGAATTCCCAGCAGTTGGCAGGTCAGAGGGAGAGGGAATATGTTAGAAAGTTGGTCGAGGAGGGGTAAGGTAATCAAGATTTAGGGGGGTAGGCGGTGGACGAAGGCAGTGTGAGATGGGGACACAGTAGGTTATTGGAAGCTGGATTCAGTGTGGACTAACAAGGGAACTTAGGTAGGGTAAGATATTTAAGTAGAGAAGAGAGCAAGTCGAAAGATCTGGTTGAAGGTAGGTCTAATAGAGGAAGAGGGGTCAAGCAAGTGGAGATGGGTATTGGGCAAGATGTAGCAAGAAGTGAAGATGTTTAGAAAAAGCGGTGGGGCTGTTGTTGGAGGTTTGAGAGGGGAGGAGAGAGAGAGAGAGAGCAAGAGAGTTCTTGTGCTGCCTTTGAAACTGCTGGAGGTTCTAATTAACCCCTTCAAACCTGACGATTTTTATCCGGCTATGTATTTAACATACTAATTTCAATAAGCAAGTTAAGAATGCTTATATCTCTATATTTTAACATAAATAGTAAATACCCACTTAGATGTATGTTATAAGAAGAAATGTAATTCTGTTTTCCATTTTTTTCTTTTTACATAATATCTTGCTCAGTCCCTTTTTTTTTAGTATTACTCTGTAAGGGGCAGAGCTAAATGTAATCAACATCCACGGAAGCTCACAAGAAATATCCCACGCTACACGCACAGTGTCTTTAAATGCTGTTTTTTAAATTATTTAGTTTATTTAGCACATTTTTTACTTACTCTTCTCAAGGCACTTTTTCTTGTGATATACCTGCAGGGGTTTGAAATTGGGCTTACCCACCCAGTAACCAGAAGGTTGATTTTATATATTGTGTTGCCCCATCTGAAACAAGGGAAACCATGTAAGCTCTAATGCAAGACGATCCTCTGAAGAAAACAGGAGGAATCACATTTTGTAGTTGGAATATTAGGGGCGTTAATGACCCAATTAAAAGGGGTAAGGTTCTAGCCCAATTAAAATCGATTAGATTCAGATTTAGATTCAGAAAACTTTATTGTCTGTCGTAACAGAAAATCTTCTTTGACGTGGCTCAACATACAACCAGGATAATGTACTGATAAGCAGTCATACAACACAGATTTCTGCGAGCACACACAGTGTGTATAGATCTTAAAAGCAAGTATAAAGATTAGAAACTATAAAAATAGACAAGATAAAAGTTGTGGATACGTGTAAAGTGACAGTGCGTCAGGGTTAATTTGTCCCTTGTTCATTTTTTATTTAAGCTATTTATGGCAATGGGTATGAATGAGTTTTTGTGGATGTTTTTCTTGGATAGGGGGACTTTATATTGGCGGCCTGATGGCAGAAGTTGGAAGGACTTGTGCAGGGGGTGGGTTGGATCCTGTGTAATGAGGTTGGCTTTCCTTTTAACTGCCTGGGTGTGGAGTACTGATAATTGATTTTGAGTTTTGCCAGTTATTTTGCTTGCTTGATTGATGATCCGGGAAAGCTTTGATTTGTCTTTGACAGAGGTGAGGGTGAACCAGGATGTGATGTTAAAGGTGAGTACAGATTCTATAAGTGATTTATAGACAGCTATTAATGCTGATATAATATTTTTACAGGAGACGCACCTCACAGATCAAGCTCATAACAGACTGAAGGCTAACTGAATTGGTCAATTATATCACTCTACCTTTCTCTCCAAAGCCAGATGTACTGCAATTATGATTCGTAAAGGTATACCATTTAAACATAAAGCCACCATAGCAGATAAGGAGGGTAGGTACGTCATAGTATCTGGGGAGATATATTCCACCCCATTTACTATGGTGAATATCTACACTCCCAACTTCGATAACCCACAATTTTTAAATAAAATATTTAATATAATCTCAGAATCCACCCAGCAAAACCTGATAATTGGAGGAGATTTCAATTGTGTTTTGGATCAATATTTGGATAAATCCTCACAACAAAGGAGATACAACACAAAATCAAAATCCAGCGAATCCTAAATACGTATATAAAAAAGACATATATAACAGACATATGGAGGATTGCAAATCCATCCGGAAGAGAATATTCCTTTTATTCATCCGTACATAAAACGTATACACGTATTGACTATTTTCTGGTGGACACAAAATTAATACATTTTACAACAAATCCCAAATATCATAATAGTATTATTTCTGATCATTCCCCTCTAACCTTCTCCCTAAAACTAGAAGGAATGTACAATAAAAAAACATTTTGGAGATTTAATCCCCAAATACTAACTAACCCAGCTTGCTGCGAATATCTAAAACAACAGATGGATTTCTTTTATGAGACAAATGATACCGCAGGTATTTCGGCTTCGTTATTATGGGAATCTTTCAAGGCCTTTATCAGAGGTTCTATCATTTCATATCAAGCATATCAAAATAAAAAGAACAGGATGGAACAACTGGAATTAGAAGAACAGATCAGACAGCTGGATTCAGAAAATGCGATATAACCTTCTATGGGTAAATATAATAAGATAGCAGTATTAAAATTCAAGCTAAATCGAATTCTCTCCGCAAGAGTTATCAGGCTATTTCAAATTACTAAACAGGAACATTTTCAATTTGGCGACAAACCGCATAAACTTCTACCACGTCAGTTGAGAAAAATGGAAAAGGATCATACTATTCAAAAAATTAGATCAGAAAAAGGTGAACTGTTTACACTTCCAAAGGATATTAACAAAAGATTTGTAGAATTCTATCAAAATTTATATACATCCAAAACTTCAGCAGAAACGATAAAAATTAAAAACTTCCTTGCTAACTGTAATCTTCCGTCACTTAACGTGGCGGAATGTGAAGAATTAGGAGCACAGATCACAATTAAAGAAATCGAAGAGACTATTAATTCATTGAAGAATGGCAACACCCCAGGCCCAGATGGGTTTAGTAATGAATTTTATTAAAAAAATTATGATGTAATCTCCCCGCGTTTACAAGACCTTCATATACACGCATTTAAAGAACAGACGCTACCACAAACCTTAGCCGAATCAACTAATCCACTGATACCCAAAAAAGATAAAGATCTTGAAGAGCTGGGATCATACAGAGAAATTGCCCTGTTAAATACAGATCAGAAAATATTAGCTAAAACTCTGGCAAGAAGTCTAAGTAAATACGTTAAGAAATTAATACATTCTGATCAAGCTAGCTTTATACCAAAGAGACAATCGTTTAACAATTTGATACGTCTTTTTAATATAATTTACTCACATAGAACGATAAAGGAAGACTTATCAATTATTTCATTAGATGCAGAAAAAGCATTTGACCAAGTAGAATGGAAATATCTTTTTACAGTATTGCAAAAATTCCAGTTAGGAGAAAATTATATTTCATGGATAAAGTTGCTATATGACAAGCCGACTGCCAGAATACTGATTAATCAAATACTCTCACCTAAATTTCAGTTATCGATTGCCCTTGCGATTGAACCTTTAGCAGAAAGTATAAGAGTACATCCGAATATTCACGGCTATAATACTAAATATTCTAATAATAAAATATCATTATATGCAGATGATGTATTACTATATATCACCAATTCCCAAGTTGGCATTCCGAACATACTAAATGTCGACGATGCCCTCATTTACATGCTGCAGAGGGTGTACACACATTTGGACACTACTGATGCATCTGTAAGGATTACATTTTTTGACTTCTCAAGCGCCTTCAACACAATTCAGCCCCGACTGCTAGGGGAGAAGATGGAGAAGATGAAAGTGGATCCATCACTGGTACTGTGGTGTTTGGATTACCTTTCCCTCAGACCACAGTACGTGCGCTTACAGAACAGTGTCTCGGGCACCATCTTGAGCAGCACAGGGGCTCCACAAGGAACTGTGCTGACTCCGTTCCTGTTTACCATCTACACAGCGGATACCCAATATAACACCAACAGCTGCTTTTTGCAGAAGTTTTCGGATGACACAGCTGTTGTCGGCCTCATTAAAGGGGGCAATGAGGAGGAGTATAGAGACATAATAAGTAACTTTGTGGAGTGGAGTGCACACAATAACCTCCATCTTAACACCAAAAAAACCAAGGAGATAGTTGTGGACTTCAGGAGGGGGAGGAGGAGGACTCAAGCAACACCAATCACCATTAAGGGCACTGAGGTGGAGGTGGTCGCTAACCACAGGTACCTTGGGGTGCAGCTTGACAGTGAGCTGAACTGGAAGTGTCATATGGAGGCGGTGTACAGGAAGGGACAAAGCCGACTGTATTTTTTAAGGAGGCTGAGGTCATTTAACATCTGCCAACCCCTACTGTGCAGTGTCTACCATTCAGTGGTGGCCAGTGCTCTGTTTTTTGCTGTGGCCTGTTGGGGAGATGGCGCCCGCATAGCGGACAAAAACAGACTGGACAAGCTAATCAGGAAGGCCGGCTCAGTGGTCGGGGCTGAGCAACGAACGGTCCAGCAGGTGGCAGAGGCCAGAACTCTGAACAAACTGGGTTCAATAATGACCAACCCCACTCACCCACTCCATGCCCTGAAGGTGATCAAGAGCAGCATCTTCAGTCAGAGGCTGATTGCACCAATGTGCAAAACTGAGAGACATAGGAAGTCCTGTTTACCAGCTGCTATAAGGTTATATAATGCGCATAAATAACTGCACTTTTTTTAAATTAATTGTATTTTAACTTGTATTTTAACTTGTATTTTAACTTGTTAAGTATGGAAGCCATTTGAGGAAATGTGTGGTGTTATGTCTGTCTTGAAGCTGTCGTGGCATTGTAATTTCCTGTAAAGGATTATTAAAGGTATAATCAATCAGTTATAGAGGAATTCGGTTCCTTTTCAGGATATAGAATAAACTGGAACAAAAGTGAAATTATGTCAATAAAGCCTCAAGATCCGACACACCTTCTAAAATATCATTTTAGAATTGCTACGGAAAAATTAAAATATCTTGGAGTTCACGTCACTAGTAAATACACTTCTCTATTTCAAGCAAACTTTCCACCATTAATTACCAAATTAAATGCCCTTATTCAATTTTGGAAAATGCTTCTGATGTCTCTCATAGGTAGAATAAATGCCATAAAGATGATCTTCCTTCCACAAATCCTGTACTTATTTCAATCAATACCGATTTATCTCCCTAAAATTAAAAAAAAACTCTACTCTCTGATCACAAACTTTATTTGGGATTATAAAAGACACAGAATCCATAAACGACATCTATGTAAACCCAAAGAAATTGGCGGATTGGCTCTCCCCAATATTTTGTAATATTACTGGGCAACGAATATTAAAAACTTAATCTATTGGATGGACAACACATGCCAACAGGTAAAATGGTTACTAATGGAGAGAGAAGATTGTTCGCCTTTTAATATAGGCGTGATTCATCTCTCTCCAATAAATTTGAAGAAAACAGTATATGAGAAAAATCCAATTATCCATAGTACCCTACGAATCTGGAAACAAGTGAAGTCAACCTTTAAACTGAGAAATTTATCTCTTCTCTTACCAATTTCCAATAATCCCTCATTCAAGCCGTCTACCTTAGACAAGACGTTCACACACAGGGAAAGATTAGGAATTAAAAAACTGGGAGATCTGGATGAGATGGGAACTCTTCTCTAATTTCAAGAATTACAGTCGAAATATTGAATTGAATTGAATTTATTTGCCACACAACCAGGGTCGGTGGTATTTGGGTTGTCAGCAGCGGTACAATAATAAAGAACACACAACCACAATAAAAATGTAACACAAACATCCACCACAGCATTCATCACTGTGGTGGAAGGCACAGAACTTGGCCAGTCCTCCTCCATTTTCCCCCGTGGTTGGGACCTCCACCCTCCGCAGCCGTTGCTGCGGGCCTCCAGATGGTAAGGGACAAAGACAAAGTCAAGGTGAGTCCAGGATCGGCTCTTCCCCACTGGAGACTGCGGCTTCAGGTTGGTGTAGGCCGCAGGCCGGCGATCGAAGATTTAAGGTTCCCGCCGCGCCGCAGCCAGACGCACCGCAGACCGCAGGGCCAATGGTCGAAGCTCCCCTCCAGGGGTGATGGTAAGTCCATGCCGCACCCGCGGTAGAAGTTGGCCGCGGGTCGGCCGTGATGGCTTCTTCTTCCCCCGGGTCCCCCATGAGGGATCCCGGGCTGCGGACGCCTCGCCATCTGGAGCTCTGCAGACCGCGGCTTCAGGCTGCCGGCTGCCGCGGGCCAGCGAAAAGGAGCGATCCCCTCCAGCGAACCCCAGCGAGGGCTCGCCCGCTGCACGCCGAGAGTCCACGCTGCGCCCGCCGCTGAAGCCCCGGGCGCGTCTCCGGAAAAGGCCGCGCCGATCCTCGTTGTTAGGCCACGGGGGAGGAGACATGGAAAAAGTCGCCTCTCCGTGGAGGAGGCGACCAAAGCGGTTTCCCCCTTACCCCCCCACACCACCCCCCACACAAGACACACAAAAGAACATTAAAACAAACTTAAAAACATACTTTAAAACATATAAAAATTGAAAAGACTAACGCACTGCTGACAGGCGCAGTCACTGAAGCGCCCCTTACGACATCTCTATCATCTGAAAGGTAGCCAATACTTTAGATATCTCCAAATACGAGACTATCTGAAATCATGTACCCAAGACTATCAAATTATGGTTCCAGACACACTAGGTGAATGTATGAATAGAAACTCGGATTCAAACAAGTTAATATCATGCCTTTATAATACCCTTTTAAATATACAAACCCCATCGTCGGAAGGAATTAGACAAGCTTGGGAAGATGAACTCGGCCTAACAATTTTAAAAGACAGATGGGAGGAAAGTCTTCTATACATACACAACTGTTCTCTTAACGTTAGGCATTCGTTAATACAATTTAAAATACTGCACACACTCTATTATTCAAAGTCTAAACTGAATAACATCTTCCCAAATGTTTCTCCTATTTGTTATAAATGTCTCCTTCAGGAAGCAACTATAACCAATTATTTTGCCTCTTGTATAAAGTTACATAATTTCTGGAGAGGAATTTTTGAATTTTTTTCGAAAATACTGAACTGATCACTCTAGGTACGTCAGAAGCCTGTTCTGAGCTAACATTATTTCAAAGACGTTTCCTTAATTATGGCCTGATAACGGCGAAAAAACTAATACTTAAATTTTGGAAACACACATCTGTCCCTACTGTTAAGATGTCGATTACAAACATGTCGGAGACACTACATTTGGAAAATGTTAGACTTGTCTTGGCAGAAAAAAACAGATCAATTTTTCAAGACATGGACACCCTTCACCAAATTCTTACAAGGATAATATGGCGCAACACAACTTTGGATTTAAATCCAACTATGGATTGGGTGAGGTGGGTGGGGGGAGGGAAGAGAGGCAGGTATATCACCACTTTTTTCTCTCTTTTTCTTTTTGTTCTTTTTTTTTTCCCTTTTCTTTCTTTCTTTTATCCACTCTTTGGCTACTTGGACTACTTTGGTAGTCTAGGGGTCCTATCTTTCCATCTCTCAGTTTTTCTCTCTCTTCTTCTTTCTCTTTTCTTTCCCTCTATTTTAAAGTTAAAATTGAAGCTGTACACTGACTATAATATTATGTGCCGATTGTTTTATTCTTGTACATTGCTTCTAATAACTTAAAAAAAATAAAAAAATAAAAATTTAAAAACAAGAATTATTCCAGACCGGATAAGTCCCCTGTGCGAGGTGACGTATCGACGTGATCTGGCCGCCTCGTTCGGCGTCTTGTCCGTTTCGGTGGCTCTGGTTCTAGGGGGGGTCATGGGGTGGCACCTGGTGGTAGGCCACTGGCGGAGCCAACCGTCAGCTCTGGAGGGAGGAGTAGGGAGCTGTATCTTACCGAATAAAATACGTCTCAGCACACATCTTGTGTCCGGTTAGTTTTTGGCTGGACTCCTGCGAGTACAGCACAAAGAATTTAACTTCAATAGAATTTGCTGATAAGTTTGCTTTGTTTCATAGTAAGATCGTTTTGACAACCATAACTAAACATGTCACAATATGTGTGCCTCATTTGGGTTTTTAGATTTCCTGCCCATTTCTTCCCATACAAATTATCTCCATCCCAACAACCTTTTATTCTGGGGATAACACATGGGAATGGAAACAGCAAAATTCAGCCAAAGGCACCACAACTCCTATTGTTATTTAGCATCTATCAATGGTATTCAAAGCTCAGAATTAAGAGGCCAAGCTCTTCTTATGAGAAGTAGTGTTGGCTTTGGTTTATAGTTTACAAAACATGTACCTGCTTGCTGTGTAGCTGTTTGCAGTGTAGCTGCTGCTGGTGCTGACGATGGCGGCCATGGTGTACTGGTCCTTGTTTCTGAGTAATTCGTAACTGTCACTGTATGTCATGTTGTTACTTGTGGGTGGAGCACCAAGGCAAATTCCTTGTATGTGAATACTTGGCCAATAAACTTACTTACTTACTTAGTGGCACAAACAAAATGCAATGGATGATGGAAATCTGAATTAAAACATGATTTAAAAAAATTAAAAATACTCACCTGGTCAGATAGTAAATGTGCAAAGAAAAATAATTTCCCACATGTTAGCGTCCCTTCATCATGTGCTTTACTGAGGTGCATCAAATGGAGTGGTTTAGTTCAGTTAGGTTAGAAATACAGCATGGAAACAGGCCCTTCAGCCCTCTGAGTACATGCCAACAAGCAATCCTCGTACACTTACACTATCCTACACACTAGGGACAATTTACAATTTTTATCTAAGTCAAATTAACCTACAAACCTGTATATCTTTGGAGTATGGGAGGAAACTGGAGCACCCAGAGAAAACCAACACAGTCACAGGGAGAATATACAAACTCCGTACAGTCAGCACCCATCAGGATCGAACTAAGGACTCTGGTGCTGTAAGGCAGCAACTCTACCACTGCGCCACTGTACTTCATCACAGGTAGAGTATTGGATGCTTACAGATGGTAACACATAGAATTTCTGACAGTGCAACTTAGAAATGCTTCACAAGGTATAAAATGCTTTGGAACATCCTAAAACCTATCTATAAGGAGCATTTTGGTTGTTTTCCTTTCCAATGTTCTCCATTCTTCCCTTATTTATGTTCCTACAAATGAGCCTGCCTTTTTTTAGTTAGCTCTTTATTTTGTTGACAAAGTGAAGCCCTCACGCAAATAGCAATATAATTATCCTGCAGAGAGAAATTATATATCTGGAATTTAGTCTCTTAAGTATTCTTGAATCAGTTTTGTCTTGGATATAATTTGTATTCTAATAATAATAATAATATCTTTTATTGTCATTGCACATATGTGCAACGAGATTTTGTATGCAGCTTCCATCCGATGTCATAACTTAAACAACTAATACAATTTAGATTTAGATACCCCGAGAAACATGATTTATAAAAAGAACAGTAAAACAGGCAAAACAGTCTAAACAGTCTAAAGTGCAAATGTGTCTGTGCGATATGACCATCCGAGGGAGACAGTTCATGGGGGTGGGGGGCACTCAGCAGGGCCGGTTCAGAGCAGCTATAGCTCTGAGGATGAAGCTGTTCCTGAGTCTGGAGGTGCAGGCGTAGAAGGCCTTGTAACGTCTGCCGGAAGGTAGGAGTTCGAACAGTCCATTACAAGGGTTTGAGGAGTCTTTGTGGATGCTGACGGCCTTCCTGAGGCACCGTGTGTAGTAGATGCCCTCCAAGGCTGGTAGCTGTGTCCCAATAATCTTCTGTGCTCTGTGGACAACGTGCTGAAGAGCTCTCCTCTCCGCCTCCATGCAGCTGAGATACCACACAGAGATGCCATTCTGTCAATTTGTAAGAAGTATCTTTACATTCACTTTTGTTTTGGAATGCACAATATCAAATAAAATATTGATTTAACATTTTGTTTCAGTATCCTGAATGTATTTCAGTGCATTTACATAATTTTATATTTTCTTTTCATTTCCAGCTGCTTTTAAAACTAGACCCTAATAGTGTTCACATCATATCATGATGCATCCCATTAATTGGAAACTAAAAATACATTAAAAGCAGTTGTGGTCTCAGGCATCAACAATATGACCCTTGTTGTGAAGAATCATATTGCTTTAGCTTGGTAACATTAAGACTTAACTTTATCTGGAAGCATTGATTTTAGCAAACTTTTTTTTCAGAATTCTAACCACATAATTCAGAATAAATATTAATTTGAAATAACCTACTGTGGGCAATCTTTCAACAGCTTGACCTGTGCAACTTGAAAAGCATGCAAGTAGCGTGACTTTTAAACTATTTGAATGTTCAGGGAAGCTTTGACTTAATTGTCTGCAATACTGTGAGATGCAAATCTTCAGACAGAAAAGATGCACCTGTCTGGAAGTAGGACTTTTAAATAAAGTTCTCTTTCTTAAAAAGAATCATGAGGAAAAAAAAAGTGTTATTTATGTTCAGTGAAAGGCAAGAAAACTCGTGAGACACTTCTGAAGAAGCACTATGGCAAATCTGTGTCTGCCATACCTGAAGGGCAACATGAACTTCATGCTTTAATCAATGTTGATGAATATATTCATCCTATTCTTTATGCAACCTTTTAAACCTCAAGGAAATATGTTTAGCAAATAGGCTGTGAAATGAAAGGACCAAACTGCAGAATTTCATTTGTTCCTCTTTGAGGAACCGAGATCAGTCAAATCCAATTTGCATCATTAGGGACAATTAAAGAGAGATTATGTTGCAGATTAGATGTGAAAAAGGATGATGGCAGAAGAAAATTAAATATTTAATGGGGTCTTGAATCTGATTTTTTTCCCCCTCCTTTCCACTCATGCCTTTATTATTCTGCGAATGGACTGATTGCCTTCTGACAATCATGTTGCTGAAAATGTTATTACAGGGCTGGGAATTTAGAAGAGTGAGAGGCAACTCGATTTAAACATATGAGATCCTGAAGTGTGTTGATAAGGCTTATTTGAAGAGAATGTTTCCTTGTGCGAGAATCCAGAACTGGGTCATAACTATAAAAATAAGGGATCATTCATTTATGACCAAGACAAGGCATGATTTGTTTTCTCAGAGGATTGTGACTGTTTGGAACTCCTTTCTTCAAAGGGTGGTGAAAGCAGCATTTTGGGATATTTTAAGGTAGAGGGTTCAGTTCAGTTAATTTAGTTTAGTGTCGCGTGTACAGAGGTACAGTGAAAAGCATTTGCTGCGTGCTAACCAGAAGGACAAAACATGATTACAATCGAGCCATTCACACAGTACAGATAGATGATAAGGAAATAATGTTTAGTGCAAGGTAAATCCAGCAAAGTGCGATCAAGGATAGTCCGAGCATCACCCATGAGGTATACAATAGTTCAACACTGGGCTCTGGTTGAGGTAAGATGATTCAGCTGCCTGATAACAGCTGGAAAGAAACTGTTCCTGAATCAGGAGGTGTGTGTTTTCATACTTCTATACCTTTTGCCTGATGGGAGAGGTGAGAAGAGGGTGCGACTTGTCCTTGATTATGCTGCTGGCCTTGCCAGCTTTCTTTGGCGCATCTGTAGAAGTGAGAAGGGTACATGCCGAACTTCGTAAGCCTTCTAAGGAAGTAGATGCACTGGTCACGATGTTCTCGATCTCCTTCCTATACTCCATCTCATCATTATTTGATATCTGGCCCATAATGGTGGTGTCGTTTGCGAATTTGAAAATTGAATTAGATTTGGACATGTTACACAGTCGTGGGTGTACAAGGAGTAAAAGAGGGAGCTGAGAACACATCATTGCAGAGCACCAGTGTTGAGGATTATCGTGGAGGATGATTTGTCCCCTATGCTCACTGATTGGGGTCTGATGGTCAGGAAGTCGAGGATCGAGTTGCAGAGATGAGTGGTGGCACCAAGTCCGGTGAGTTTGGTGAAAAGCTTGGATAGTATTATGGTATTAAAGTCAGAGCTGTAGTATATGAATAGGAGTCTGACATAGGTGTTTCTCTTATCCAGGTGATCCAGTGTTGAGTGTAGGGCTAGGGAGATGGCATAATCCGTGGACCTGTTGTGGCAGTAGGCAAACTGCAGTGGGTCAAGGCCTTTGGATAAACTGGAAGATAGATTCCTGATGAGCAAGATGATCTAGAGCCCAACTACAGGATCCAACATCTGTCGTGGATCACATCTTCACTTGGGTGGTTACCACCCAGCAATATGAATATTGATTTCTCTAACTTCAAGTAACACTTGCATCCACTCTCTCTCCCTTACTCCCTCCCCCACCCTAGTCATCGTGATAATTCCAGTATTTATATCCCTTAGTCCGTTTAGTGAAAACACCGACTAGAATACTTTAAATCATCCTTTATTTCACCATGGTGACCAGGTTTCTCTGTACTGCCCTGGGAAGATCTCCCAGTGGATCACGGAGAAACACATGTGCTCAAACAAAGGAATTAGCATATATATATATATATATATAGTTGATACAGTGGGAGGTAACTTACAAAGGGTTGTGATTCTAGACCAATAACTACAGTATCACATGGTTATATAGGTGGGGACAACCTTTCTACCCAATTACAATCATACACAGCATAATACATCTTAGCCAATTACAATAGCATTAAACATCACATTCTTACCTATATCTATCCTTCCCAATCATTCAAACTCTTCCTGCACCTTATCAACATACTCATTCTTTGCTTCATCACATACTTCATCCCGTCTCACCAATAACATTCTCGAAGCACCTTTGCCTTCCAGTGCTGTCTGCATACTCCCCAATACACATTTTACAACTGCTAATCCTACAAAAATACAAATAATCGCAATAGCTTGGTACATAGCCATGTTGATTAGCCAGTCTGAACAGCTTCCGAAGCCCCATTTACCCCAGTCGCTTCCTTCATGTTATCCAACTGTTCTCTTATTTGCACCACCATTCAATGTTATCATAGCTAATCATCCACAATCAGTACCCCGATCCTGCTTCTAGCATGTCCAAACCCTTAACAATCCTATATGTTTCAAAAGATTCCCTCTCATCCTTCCAAACTCCATAGTATATAAGTCCATCTCTCCAAAACCGCTCACAATACTCCAGGTGTGCTCACATGGGCCCTGTAAAACTGCAGAAGGACCTCATTGCTCCTGAACTCAAATCCTCTCACAATTAAGGCCAACATGCCACTAGCTTTCTTTACTGCCTGCTGTACCTGCATGCTTACTTTCAGTGACTGGTGTACAAGTATACCCAGGTCTCGTTGCACCTCCCCTTTTCCCAATCTGACAACATTCAGATAATAATCTGCCTTCCAGTTCTTGCCACCAAAATGAATAACCTCACATGTATCCACATTATACTGTATCTGCCATGCATCTGCCCATTCACCCAACCTATCCAAGTCCCCCTGCATTCTCATAGCATCCTCCTCACAGTTCTCACTGCCACCCAGCTTTGTCTCATCTGCAAATCTGCTAATGTTACTTGTATTCCCTTCATCTAAATAGGCACATGGACTTTTACTCCCTCCTTTTGACATGCATAATCAAATTTACAAGGAGCATGGTAACATGGCAATACTCCATGATTATGATTCTCCATCCTTGCTATCGCCATCACATTGCAGTGCATCTCCTTCACATAGGTGATAGATTACATCGGCATACTCTGTTTTTCGCAGACCTGATGGCTTTCAATGTCCCAAGATAGGCGAACAATGGCGGTATGTCCATCGTGATTTATCTTAGAAAGGGATTTCATAAAAGAAAGAAAAGGTTAGCGTTTTATGTTTTAGGCACCATACTGACTATGTTACAGTGGCGAAAGTGAACCCACGCATCCCTCCCCTCCACTTTAGCTGCGGTAGGGGTTGTTAGAAGGACCTGGTAATGCCCTTCCCACCGAATGTCCAGTCTCTTCCTCATCCAATTCTTGATCATTACATAAGTACCAGGTTCAATTTTAGACGGAGTGGTTAGAGTGTACATCGTCCTTGGTGACTGATAAAATTGAACAGTACAATTATTAGACAGTTCTTGTTCCTGGCTCGTGTTTGGATTTGTCAGACCAATCACTTGCTTAACCATGGCTCCTAAATCCTTTGCATGAGATGGGAAGTTCACTTTCTTTGTTTTAAGCGGGGCATCCTCATAGTACTGCTTCCACAATTCCAAAGGCACCTCAGCATATTCTGCTGTTCCTTGTGGTCTGATTACTAATGCCAAAAGGTTTACATCCCATCTAGTTCCTTCACAGGATTTAAAAAATGTTTCTAGCTCTTTATTCCCTCCACTCCGGTCATAGGCTCAGTAGAGGGTCTTCTGTTATACGCAGTCTAAACTTAATTCGGCTCAGATGGTACAGGCCTGAGGCCTTTCCAATTTATGCTAAAATTTCAATAAAGTAAGAGGATACCGCTCCACGGAGGCTGGTTGGAGCACCAGGCCTACTCTTCTATCAAAACCAGAGGGCTTTTATCTGCAGGTTCAGTGCTCACCATGGTTGCTGTGCTTTCTTCATTCTCAGTACTGTCCCCAGCGGTCATGATTTATGTGCAAAGTCTAGGATCGGCTGACCGTTAGTCTTCTGTATGAGGCCAAGGATTTTCTTGGTGGATGTTATAGCAAGTGCTTTCTCAGAAACTTCCTTGATCTCATCTTCAGTCATGATCTGCCTTCTCAAATGGTAAGTTCTTGTTTAATCTTTCTATTAAACACTTTGACTTAACAGAATTTAGAGTAGTACTTTTTGGATCGCAGTCCTGAAATACCACAGACACCCCTTCCCACATCGGCGCTGAAGTAATATGTTAATTTTTACTTCAGCCCGCATCCCCTTCCCAGCCTTTTACACAGTACAGGCTCTCAAAGTGATTTATCAATTTATCCTGACTTTCTATCTCGAAGATGATTTTAAAGTATTTTGTCAAATTATTACTTCAGCCCGAAATGTATTTCCAATTACCTCAAAACTTAAATGTTCCCTCAGCTGAACCCCTTTATCAATATATCCAACCCAATATCAGTATTCATTGGATTACTAACCTCAGTCTCTTCGGGAAGCCTCTCGAAAGCCAGCGAATTGCCGTGCAGCTGGATCAGCGAATCGGAGGAAAACCGATGGAGTAAATTCACTCATCGGGGACACAAATCTTAGATTCCCTGACCCAACAACGCAACCCTTTTCCCGCAAACCTGCGAGGGCTGACTCTGAGACCCCGGACGACAGCCCCCAAATGATCATTCCGGTATTTATATCCCTTGGTCCATTCAGTGAAAACACCGACTAGAATACTTTAAATCATCCTTTATTTCACCATGGTGACCAGGTTTCTCTGTACTGCCCTGGGAAGCTCTCCCAGTGGATCACGGAGAAACACGTGTGCTCAAACAAAGGAATTAGCATATATATATATATGGTTGGTAACTTACAAAGGGTGGTGATTCTAGACCAATAACTACAGTATCACATGGTTATATAGGTAGGGACAATCTTTCTACCTAATTACAATCATACACAGCATAATACATCTTAGCCAATTACAATAGCATTAAACATCACATAAACATCACAGGTTTTCCAGGAAAAATAATGTAACAGCAAGGATAATAAAACTTAACAAAATGATGTCAAAATAAAGCAATTAAAACTTAACTCAGAATACTTAAACCTTAGTCCTAAAGTATCCCAAATTCTACATATTGTCAATCGTACTAGATTCACTGTTGTCCTGTCGAGTTTCACTGTCAGTATAAGTCGTAATCACCTAGACCTCGGCCAAAATTGACCATTGTGGGCTCGACCATTTACCTTTGCATATCTTTCATTTATTTGTTCTACATCTCTCTATATCACCATCTATATCTTTCCCCTGACTCGGAAGAAGCGTCTCGACCTGAAACAACACCTATTCCTTGTCTCCAGAGATGCTGCCTGACCCATTGAAATACTCCAGGTTTTGTATCTATACTTGGTTTTAATCAGTATCTGCAGTTCCTTCGTTCACTCTTTAAAACAGTCCTTGGGTGAAGACATGAGCAAACCTCTAAACCCCAACTGTTCACAATGTGGTTTACATTTCCAGAGTTCAAATTAATCAACAGGCAACAGTAACAACTATAATCCAAATTTTAGAAAACATATCCACCACATCGAGCATTTGTGTCAGGTCATTGTAAAATAATGTCTGCCCAAAGAATAATGAGCCTGCTAATAATAATCTCTGGTTACATCCAATTCAAGTGAAATCAAAAAACAAAAGAATGCAAATGCTGAAATAATTGTAAATGCAGGAAAGAGGAAATACTAAGTAGGTCAGACATCATGAGTTAGAGAGAGACTGGGCTAATGTTTCACATTGGTACATATCAACAGAATCTTTTTCAGCTGATAATGAAAAGTAATTGACTTGAATTGTCAACTGTATGACCTTCTTCATAGGTGCTTCCTGACCTGCTGATTATTTCCAGCATTTTTTATTTATATGTCTAATGTAAACGATTTTACCTTCAAAGGGGGAGTAATTTGTCTTAGTTCACCTGAAGAGTCTACAACATGACAAATGAGTTTAAACAGTTGCAATTCCTGCATACATTTAGTAACACCGATCAAAGAGAAGGGGTGGATTTGAAAGTGGGATAACATAGAACGTGTGAATGGTTGATTGATGGCTGGCGTTAACTCAATGGGGCAAAGGGCTGTTTCCATACCATATCTTTCAATCAATCAATCCAGTCAAAGGTGAGCTTCTCCTCTTGTAGTGATAAAATATTGGCAGATGACTGGGCAGAACTCCCCTGCCGTTTATCAAAGAAACAACATGAGATATTTTATGCCCACTTGAGAGCACCACAGGTTATCACCAAGTGTGACAATGCAGGGAATGAGGTACAACTTCCTGTTACTGTCCAGGTTCATCCTTGGAAGTAGTATCGCAACTCAGCTTCAAATGTGCAATGCCAGCTGTTTCCTAGCTCTGAAAATGAACTACTCTGCACCTATTTTTATTTTTGAACAATTTCCAAAGCAAGCATCATTTAAGGCTGAATGAATATCAAAGACAAATCCAGATTTTAATTAATAACAACTGTTGTTGCTTGTAACTACTTGTCTGATGGTTCCCCTAGAAACAATTGCACACTAGAAGATTAGAACCGGCCAATTTCAAGCTATCTGCTTCTAAGCAGAGTTGAGTAAAGGTGCTAATTTGCGACCAGAGTACTTGGCTGCAACTTCATATTTGTTTGTGTCACTTCACTGCACATCTAATACAGAGGGCTGGCTTGAGATCTGCGAGTAAAAGAGATCAGGAGCTGAGCAACACACAACATTAAAACAGAAGAAATATGTGTTATTCTTTGAACATGATAAACCCACAAATAAAACCAGAGGGACATGTAGTTTGGCAGAGTGTGATATTTAGAGAACTATGTTCACCACAATAGAACTGTGAGAGCCAAGCATGCAAAATGATCCTTTAATGCCTCTCAGGCTGATAAATAAATGATTTCACCAGAATAAATGTAGAAAACTGTGTTAATCCAACGGTATGATGAACAAATTGCATTGTAAATGTCTGAAATTAACTGTGTTAAAGCCAAACGGAATGACAGAACCTTGTCTACGTTGGGAGTCTGCAACATCAGAGATGTGAAAATAGAGTCAGAGTGGCAACCATGAAAATATCTTCCAAAGTGGATGTCTCTGTTATGTTCCATCATTATCTTTAGACACCATGATGTTTGGGCTCTCCTTCAGGCTATGTATGCTCTGATTTGTGTAATTTTTCAAACTGATTTTTTTTGTGCAAGAAATAAACTGCTGGAAAAACTCGATGGGTTAGGCAGCATCTGCGGAGGAAAATGATCAGATTATGTTTTGATGTTTTGGGTCAGGACAGTTTTCAGACTGCTGAAGTCAAGGGGAAAAATTGGCAGAGAGGTGAAGAGAAGGGCTGGGGCAAATAGCGGCATGTGATGGGGCATTGGAAGTGAGGGGAGGGGTGGGCCATGAACAGACCTCACCTCTTCCCCTCACCTCTCTCTGCCAGCTATCTCTCTTTAACTTTTTCAATCTGAAGAAGGACATTGACTTGAAATAACTTCTGCCCATTTCTCCCTGCAAATGTTGCCTGATCTGTTGAGTTCTCCCAGCAATTTGTTTTATGCTTAAGATTCCAGAGCATTTCTTTTGTATCCATTTTTATGTTGCTGATTGTCTGAGATTTAGCCATGTTAGAAACATAGAAACATAGAAAATAGGTGCAGGAGTAGGTCATTTGGCCCACCGAGATGTTGGAAGTGACAACACTTCACAGACTGGACCACTGATGGATCTGTCATTGATATCATACCTCCTCAGGCAGCCCATCAGCTAGCTTGCAATGAATAAGCACAAACTCATTTGCCAAACCATGCAACTATTTAGGCGGAGTGCAGTTGCAAAAGTGCAGCAAATTCATCTTCAGTGCTTCCAAAATCTTTGATCACTCTTTTCCTTGATGATTTGTTTTCCTTGCATTTCTCATTTTATTTATATCAAATCATAGTTTTTTTTGAGGAGATGACAAAGGTGATTATTATGGGCAGGGCAGTAAATATTGTTTACATGGATTTTAGGGCATTTAACAAGATCCCACATGGTAGGCTGATCCAGAAGATTAAGGGATGAATGGTGATCTGGTAGATTCGATTCAGAAATATCTTACAGGTAGAAAAGAGAAGGATGTGGTGGAGGGACAATATTCAGATTGGATGTCTGTGACCAGTGGTATTTTGCAAAGATGTGTGCTAGGATCATTGTTGTTTGTGATATACAAAACAGCGACTTACACGTAAATGTAAGACAAAAAAGTACCCGGACGTGGCCAATAACGGACTTGACGTTGCCAGGGGGCGGGACGTGTCAGCGATTGGTCCTGACCCCCGCGTCAATCACATCACTGTGAAGGCATGAACATTGTCCCAAACTTCCGCTCCACCCGACCCGCAGCCCGCGGAGGGT
This sequence comes from Amblyraja radiata, assembly GCF_010909765.2. Classification (NCBI taxonomy): domain Eukaryota; kingdom Metazoa; phylum Chordata; class Chondrichthyes; order Rajiformes; family Rajidae; genus Amblyraja; species Amblyraja radiata. Next base: position 75,664,268 of record NC_045957.1, read on the forward strand.
GGCCGTGGGAGAGTGGGGGCTGTCCCGAGCGATGCACACCTTCGGCCGCAAGGGAAAGTGCCAGGAGAGGGGATGGTTTGGGTGGGAAGGGACAAATTGACCAGGGAGTGATGGAGGGAGCAGTCTCTGTGGAAAGCCAAAAGGGGAGGAGATGGGAAGATGTGGCCAATGATGGGATCCTGTTTGGAGATCAAATGTAATGGGAAAGTATACAGTTAACAACAATGAAGATGGACACAAAATTCTGCAGCTGGACAGGCAGTATTACTGGATAGAAGGATTGGGTGACGTTTGGGTCGAGACCCTTCCACAGACTGAGGACAACGAGGTACTGATTGATCTTGTGGCCCACATCCAAAGCTCCATGAAAATGGCAACACAAGTTGATAGAATGGTAAAGAAGGTGTATGGTATGCTTGACTTCATTGGTTGAACATTGAGTATAAGAATCAGAAAGTCGTATTGTAGCTTTACGAAATTTTGGATAAGCCACATTTGGAGTATTGTGTGTAGTTTTGGTCGCTCCATTACAGGAAGGATGTGAAGGCTTTGGAGGGTGTTCAGAAAAGGTTTATGCTGCTTGGATTAGAGGGTATTAGCTATAAGTAAAACCATCAAACTTGGATTGTTTAATCTGGAGACTGTTGAGGCGAGACCTGATAGAAGTATGTAAACTTATGGAAGGCATAGATGGGGTAGGCAGTGGGAACCTTTTCCCCAGGATGGAAATATCAACTACTAAAGGGCACAGCTTTATTGCGAGAGGGATGTACATGGCAGTTTTTTTGTTCAGAGATTGGCCTGGAACATGCTGCTGGGTGGTGGTGGAGACAGATGCAATGGCGCTTAAAACAGAATTAACATTTCAGGTAGACAAAATAGACGATAAAACAATCTGCTTGTGGAAATCAATGAGTCAGGCAGCATATGTGGAGGGAAATGGAAAGTTGATATTTTGGAATAAGACCCTTCATCTGAAGTGAAAGAGTAGAGAAGAGATAGCCAGTATAAAGTGGGAAGGAATAAGGGTGGAGTAAGAGCTGGCAAATGATAGATGAAGAAAAAAGACACAAAATGTAGTAGGCTGAGGAGTTATAGGTTTGTGTGGGAATGAGAAGAGAAATTAAAATTGCTTGTAACTGGGAGCTTCAGGTGGCCATTGTGGACAGTGCAAGTGATGGGCAAGCACCCAACACAATCTGTGCCTCATTTCACCAATCTAGAGGAGGCTACACAGAGAACTCCACATGCAATAGATGGAGCTTGAGATGTGCAGGTAAATCTGTTTCAATTGGAGGTGCAGTTTAGGTCTCTGGAAAGAGGCATAGGGACAATGGAATGCATAGTTTTAAAGTTTCAGAGTTGGTTGATCGGTTGCTGGAGCGAACAGAGCAACATAGAAACATAGAAACACAGAAAATAAGGGCAGGAGTAGGCCGTTCGGACCTTCGAGCCAGCTACGCCACTCAATATGATCATATGATCAATATTATCCAGGGCACTGATGATCATCCAAAATCAGTGCCCCGTTCCTGCTTTTTTCCCATATCCCTTGATTCCATTAGCCCCACTAGCTAAATCTAACTCTCTCTTGAAAACATCCAGTGAATTGGCCTTAACTGCCTTCTGTGACAGAGAATTCCACAGATTCACAACTCTCTGTCCTAAATGGGCTACCCCTTATTCTTAAACTATGACCCTTGGTTCTGGACTCCCCCAACATCGGGAGCATTTTTCCTGCATCTAGCCTGTCCAATCCCTTAAGAATTATATACGTTTCTATAAGATATCCTCTCATCCTTCTAAATACCAGTGAATACAAGCCCAGTCAACCCATTCTTTCTGTGTTTATGTTACCTTTCATCAGAATCAAACAGTTCTGACATGTATTGAAAAGATTATTTCCAATAGATGTCAGAAAGATTAACTCAAGTTACTGATATCACAAGTGGTCATCACTAGAGCACTTTGTGTAAACTAAGAATATCTTGAAATACAGAACCTTTAGTTGCGTGTTGCTTTTTGGCTTTCGGCTAAAGTTTCTCATGTAACTGTTTCTCCACTCTGTTGTCATGTGACTTTCCCATCTGACTGTTAGTCTCATAGAAACATAGAAACATAGAAAATAGTTGCAGGAGTAGGCCATTCGGCCCTTCGAGCCTGCACCGCCATTCAATATGATCATGGCTGATCATCCAACTCAGTATCCTGTACCTGCTTTCTCTCCATACCCCCTGATCCCTTTAGCCACAAGGGCCACATCTAACCCTCTTAAATATAGCCAATGAACTGGCCTCAACTACATTCTGTGGCATGTTACAACAGAGTTGAAGTATGCCTTGGTAACATTTAAACTAATCACGTATTCAAAACCTTTACATGATCTTGCCAACATTTATTCAATACATATCACTGAAAACGATTATCTGTTCATTATTACTCTGCTAATTGTGATATTGCTTTGTGGAAATCGGCAACCAAATTCCCTAGTCTTCACTTGATTTTCTTTCAACACTACTTTGTGGTTGTATAATGCTTATTAATACCAGCTAAAGAACATAAAAAACTATATAAATGCAAACCCTTTTTTATTGTTTGCGTATGTACATCAGTTGTCCATATTTGTCATTTTTTTCTTTTGGCTTTCCTTCCATTTAATATAATTTTGATTTGGATTCCTGCCCTAATGTATTACCGATGTTGACATAACTAAGGTAATGTCAGAGACGCAAAACAATCACTTAACATATCACTAGTTTTCATTAATATGCCAGCTATAATAGACAGCAACCCTCTGATCCACAGAAAAACAACAGACGGTGGAAACCTGTCTGTCACTAAGCATTTGACTTTATTTGCATAGATGGCAAGGAAATAAAATTATATTTTAATAGCTGAAACTTCGTTGAGTGCTATAATGTGACACTGTCACCTTGTGTTAATGTGACAATATTCGAGAAACATTCTGCATCCATAGTACTTCCATTTCATTATTCAAAGTCATTTTCATTGTAATGCTATTAAGCAACAGAAAATGTACATGGATAATTTTTTTGTTGTTGAATTTTACGGGATCTCATTTGAAATGGCTTACACTGTAGAATTCCCTTTTAAGGAATCATAATTCTTACCGTTAAGATCTTGTTAATGGGATGTTTTATGTGATTTCTTGTTTCATATTGGAGCTATAAAATGTAATTGTTATGAAGGAGTGGTTTATGGGGTTTCCAGTGACCTTCAGGCACAATTCACAAGCATTTATTTTCACCGTTTGAGTGCACCAAGATAAGATAATGGGGAAAGATACTGTTTTTCTACAAGTGTCCTCAGAATAGGTTCATACATCAAGATGCCTTGTTGAGGAGATGAAGCTCATTTCCAGAACTGTCATGGGTTTAAAAAAACAAAGAAGTGAATTAGTGGTGCCAATCTAGGATTTTATAGTTTATTTATTTTCTTTGAAGGACCTGCGTGTTTGCATCTGCTGTTCAGCTTTATGGTCAGCTGGAAATAAAAGCAATTTATGGAATAAAAGGGTGCAAAGGTGTATAGGAACAGGAGGAAGATAATTATTTGCTTGAATCTGTTCCATCATTCAGTGATACAGTCCTCAGGCTGATACAGGCAATGATATCTTGGGGGGGGATAAATAATATGTTAACTGTTATCCTGGTACTTACATGATTCTAATCATATCTACACTCTTCAGACTTATGATAATTTCCAGACTTATTATCATAAGTCTGGAAATGGAACATTTAAATTCTTACTTAGAAACAAGGAAAATAGGTGCAGGCCCTTCGAGCCAGCACTGCCATTCAATATGATCATGGCTGATCATCCAAAATTAGTACCCCGTTCCTGCTTTCTCCCCATATCTCTTGATTCCAATGGCCCACAGAGCTAAATCTAACTCACTTTTGAAATGCAACACCACAGATATATAAACATAGTAATCTGTAAAACCCATATACGCTGAATATAGATATATATAAAAATCAGCAAAGGTGATAAATTTACGGTAGATTTCTTAAAATCATATGTTATGCTATCAGCGAGAGTTTGAAGGCATGCACCACTGGACTAAGAGATAGCTTTGTCCTCTGTTTTCAGCTTCTGAATGATCCTTTACTAAGCTAAGATACTGACCGATTCTCCTCTACCACATAGCATACATTGGACTTTGTCTCAGGATCATGTGCACCACAATTATAAGAACAATATTTTGCACTCTGTACCTTTGCCTTTGCTTTAACTATCGGGTTTTAAATTGTAGATCACATCCAAAGTTCTCCACATTAAAGATACGACTGGACTCAGTGAGGTAGGAAATGGTCCTTGAGTGCTTGATAAGAAAATGGACACACCTATATCCGCTTCCAGGTTACACTGATGTCAATGGATGTGAATTTTGCAGATATTGTACATGGCACAGGTACGATTCCAGGACGATTGACTGAGATCCAAATCTGTAGGAGGATTAAAAATGGAAAATTATAGGAATGCTCAGCGGATCATTAATTGTGATGAGAGATCTTTGGCATGTAATATTATCTGTGTTTCTTTCTTTACAGATGCTACCTGATCTGATGTATGCTTCCAGAATTTAGTTTTTATTTCAGATTTCCAGCTATCTCTGATCTGTGAGAGGAACACTTTCCATAAGCGTCCCAGTGCATCTTCTATAAGGTAATGTTCTCACATGTTTCTGGTTTTGGTGCCTTTTTATAACAAAATAAATATTGTTGTTTTATGCTTTTCAAAGCAAAGTAAGTGTTTTTAAAGTACAACTTTAAACCTGGAGTTTTTCTATAGGCATGGACAAAATTCTGATTTGAGTTAAATCAAGTGGAAATGATTCAGTTTGGATCTAGGAAGTATACAAAGAAACAAGGGTATGAATGCAGTCAGCTTAATCCCTTTACAAATAACGAACAATCCCCTTTCATTCAATTAGTTGGTGCTTGTGGGAGAGACGGGGAGTGAAAAGAAACTATAAATTTCACTATGACCTATTCAGCAAAATAAGCCAAGTGAAACACAAAGATATTGAGAGAAAATGGCAGAAATTCTCACCAGTTCAGGTAGTGACTGTGGAGAGAGGAACAGAAAATCTTGGTCACAACATATCTTTCAATCAGGCACTTTAAAGACATCTAAATTCAATATAAATTGCAATAATTTCAGATAACAACCACTCTCCCACCGGACGGTTAATCTTCCACTGGGCCCATTTTTTTTATTTTTCTCTGGTTTCACAAATTTCCTTTGTCCTTGTTTATCACCACCTCTATTGTTTACACCGTCTTGGATACAATTATTTTATTAACCTCCCAATTTGTTCTTTTCCTCATTCCCCTTCACGCCACTAACTTTCCCCTTCCTCCTAACGGGATTAAAAGTCATTCAACCATGCATTGTGCACCTGGACAGTAGAAGGGCAGTATGTGTCGTGTTCATCCTCTGATACAGTATCTGATTCCACTGATGTCAGCAGGGCTTCAAAAGCTAAAATCAACGTGAAGCCTTTTCTACATTGCAGATTTTACACATAAAACAAAAGGTGATTTTACTTCGGAGTCACGTGAGTGACGGACGGGAGTATGAGCTCTCCCGCAACAATTTGAAAACGGACCTTCAGGTAAGCAAATCTTACTCTGAGGACATGGTGTTTTCGAGACCCTGTTCTGTTTAAAAAAAAAATAGGAATGGTACAGGGAAAACACCAAGGAAGATCATTCCCGTCGGGCTGCAATAGACCAGGAGGGTTCCAGCAGTGGGGGGCGACCGGCGGCACCTGGACCGCAGCGTGTGGTCCACAGTCACCGACGGCATTCCGAGCCGAGCCCAGCGTCGCAAGCATAGCTCAAAACGGAACGTTGGCGACCAACTGCAGCGGGCTGGATGAAAGGCACAATGGAAGTCGGACCGGCCGGTTCACTCAGAAGAGCCCGGCACGGTAGACTCCCGCCCGAGAGCGGCTAAAGGTGACCGTTTCAAGCCTTATGGAAAGGCTCATGGAGCAAAAGCTCCAGCGAGACTTGCTCCGGGAGATGGGGCAAGCTCGCCAAGGGAGCACAAACACTCCTGCTCCAGTGCACTAACAGCACTGGCCATCGCATCTCCCTCAACAGAGGGGAGCGTTGGCGACCAGGACTGGGCTGGTTAAGAAGAGGGGTCACTGGCTGAACAAAATCGGGAGTATGCTTGAGGTACAGGACCAGGAAGAGCTGCTGGGTGTGGTGAACCGCTACATGGCAACACCACGAGCGGGACGGCCGTTACAGCCTAAACTGGTGGCCAACTTACTACCTGTCCTTTAAACCTCTCCAAGACAGGTGGTCATTGAGGCGTTGGACTTTATCACGCCTTCTCAAAATTGCATTGCTCAATGTGCCTGCCCTTACTGGGGGTACATTGAGCAGGGTATTTTAACCCCAAAAACTTAGAAATTTCAAAAAATGTTGATACCCCTGACGTCTGCTATCACTTCATATGCTCATTCCATGGACAGGGTTGACATGCCAAATCACCCTGACTCGACTGTGCAACACAGTATGTGATTAACAACCTCCGGAAGGATGTCATAAGACCTGCCCTCAACCTCAAAAATTAGCAGGACTGTGTAGAACGCCGACCTCAGAACCACAGATCCTGCTATTTGGAAAATAATTACCAAATCAAGCCTAAAATCTGGACAAAGAATCCAAGGCATTTGGCCTCATGAGGGCAGGACCTGGAACGAGCAAACCATGCAAACCCAGATGGCAGTACCTCTACGCATCCACCAGTAGGCGTCTACTTCATGGTACTGGTGAAAGCTCGGGGCCCGCATACCATCCCCATAAGTCTTTTGGGACAGGGCCCAGAGCGGGCCCCTTGGAAAATGCACCACACCCCAACAACACCACCCCGACAGACAAGGAACCAGAAACTGAAGAAATGAACACACCATCAAACAACAGTGGAGGTAGGTAGGTCTGGATCCTACCATCACATAAAGGTGAGGGAATTGTGCTAACAGGGGGGGGAACAACACCTGTTGTTGGAAGCATGAAGAACTATCACACTTGGTAGCTATATACCAAAAAGTATTCAAGGATAAAAATTGAATTCAAGAAAAACTTGCCACCAGTTCAGCATGCACCCCAAAGGGGTTTTACCCTCTCACTAAAAAGAAAACATGAGGGACAAGCTGAACTGGAGAGTTACATACAAAGGGGTCATAGAGAAGTCTAAATATGAACCTTTGGAATTTGTATTAAATTTACTAAAACCAAAAAAGATGATGAATGTCGCATCATCATTGACTTAACCACATTGAATACTTTCGTCAGGTATACACACTTTAATGGAAAACATTTGTAACTGCCAAACAATGGATTTCCTAAGGATACTTTATGGCAGGCATCGACTTAAAAGATGCATACTATTCAGTACCCATTCATAAAGATCGTCGGAGATAACTAAAAATTTACCTGGATGGGATAACTATGGCAGTACAAATTATTGACTAATGTGCTAATATGACCCTAAAATGTGTTTCAAGATATAGAAACCAGCCCTGACACCATTAAGGAAAAATATTGTCATGGCATATCTCGATGATATTTAATAATAGACAAAACCATGGAATTAGCTAATTCAGCAGCATTAGCTACTAAAAACTTATTTAACCTTGGGCTTGTCATACATCCAGATAAATCTACGTTGACACCATCCACAACTATGGACTATCTGGTATTCAATTAACTCAGTCCACATGTCTATAATGTTGCCAAAGAGAAATCAGCAGAATTGGCACAAACCTGCAACAAATTAATGGTTAACAATCAACCAACCTTTTGACAAAGTGGCAAGAGTAATTGGGAAATTAGTAGCCGCATTACCAGCTACCTAGCTTGGACCTTTGCATTAGAACAAAGGTGCTAGCATTTTAAACAACATGCAGATCACCTTGACTGAACCATGAAATTGCCTAATTTCAGACATAATGATGGGAAGAGAACATTTGGCATAGTTCCAGTCCCATCATTTATCAATAACCCATATCCAGAACAGGTGGTAGATGGACTAATCTAGAGTCATCATTACTACAGACACTGGACATAAAACCTAGTTGGAAATGTTGGGTGCGTTCTATGGGTAAAAAGCATATTGTTCAAAAGTGCACCATTTTGCATGTTCATTTACAATTTGACAATACCACAGTGGTGGCCTATACTAACCACATGTGAGGGATAAAATCGATATCATGTGATAATTTGATCAACACAATCTGGTAATGGTGTGTCGACAAACATATTTGGCTATCAGCAACTTACCTACCAGGTAAGCTAAATACTGTGGCAGACATGTTATACCCCAAAGTATTGCTGAAATTACAAAGCAATATGGAACACCAGATATCAATGTCTTTGCATCCCGACTAAATCACCACGTACCGATGTATGTCGCTTGGGAACCAGACCTTGAGGCAGCGGCGATGGATACATTCTCGCTGAACTGGGGGGGAACTGATCTCTATGATTTTACCCCCCCCTTTCTGCTTCATCAGTCAGGTACTACGCAAAATACAGATGAACTCTGCTTCGGACTTTTTGGTAGTACCCGACTGGCCTACCCATGGTTCCCAGTGGTCCTTGACAGTGTCATCGAAACCCATGACCATTCCCAGCGGACCAGATCTACTGATCCACCCTGTATCAGGCGAAAGTCACCCATGCCATGACAGAATAAGACTACTGGGTTGCAAATTCCAAAAAGACCTTTTGATGGACCTGGGATTGTCAAATAGGACCATGAACACGATGACAGCATCTCACCGACTTCCACCAAGAAACAATATCTCTCCAGTATAAGAAAATGGGAAACATCCTGCTCGAGAACAGAGACAACCTACCAATCAACCACCACATCTATGTACCCGAGTTCCTGGCAGCCTTCACCACGATGAAGGTCTGAGCTATAGCACTATCAAATGTGCTAGAAGTGCACTGTCAGCCTATCTAAGACAGGCACCAAGGGAAACAGGCCATAGGGTCTCGTCCACTGGTGGCCAAATTAATGAGAGGTACCTTCTATTCAAAACCCCCTGGACCGAGATATACCAAGATCTGGGATGTCAGCATTGTTCTGAAATACCTAAGGGATGGCCATCAGCCAGATCCCTTACTCTGAAAACAGCTACCCTGTATACAGCCATACTGATGGCTTAGTCTCAGCATAGCGTCCAGTCCTTTTACCTACTCAGACTGGACAATATGATCGTAACATCAGACCAAATAACATTCACCATTCAGGAGCTGGTAAAACAGAGTAGGCCAGGAACTTCAGGACTCATTATGGAATTCCGGGCATACCCACCTGACCACCGTTATGTGTCATGACTCACCTTCTACAATATATCAACACAACCTAAATTCCCGAGGGAGACAAAAAGCACGATGGGTCAGCCACAAAAAAGTCACTGGGTCAGGGTACCGAGTCAAACCATCTCTAGATGGCTCAAACAGGTATTGAGAGCTGCTGGAGTGGATACCGATATTTACACATCTCACTCCACCAGGGCAGCATCCACGTCAGCGGCTAACAGTATGGATGTGCCATTGGACCTACACTGGTAACAGCGGGGTGGTCCATGGAAAGATATTTTCAAACATTCTACAACAAGCCATTATAAAACCTGTTTCACTTGCAGAGAGAATTTTAGACGCTGCAAAAAATATATAATTTAAGCCCGGGGGAGCATTAATTTCTTTGTTATTATTTTCAAATAATACCATTATTGTTTTACAAACAGATTCATTTTTGATTACGATAACATACTTCCTCCCTTGGATGACTGGCAGAGAGTGAAGTATGGACTGTTACACGGTTTGAAATCACAGAACTTTAAAATCTTCACGTAGTCACTCACGTGACTCCGAAGTAAAATAGTAAGATTAAACGAGAACTTACCAGTTTGAAGTTTGATCTGTATTTTATGAGGAGTTACGATGAGGGATTACGTGCCCTCCGCTCCCACCCTCAATTATAGAGATCATCTGGTATTTTAGTTCTCCTTACCTTCACTATGTTTATTTCAATTATTGTGTTTTTCTGTGATTCCACACCGCTGCTTTGAAGTATGTCGCGCATGCGTGCTGGACGGGGTCTTCACGTAATCCCTCATCGTAACTCAACCAGATCAAACTTCAGACTGGTAAGTTCTCGTTTAATCTTACTATTTTTAATCCTAGTGACAAATCTTTTGTGCTCTCCACAGATGGTTCATGATCTAGTGGGTGTTAGAAATCAGCATATTATAATACTACTTGTTTGGTTCCGGCCTTTGCCGACTTAAGGGTCACAGTTTAAGGATAAGGAGGAAATCTTTTAGGACCGAGATGAGAAAAACATTTTTCACACAGAGAGCGGTGAATCTCTGGAATTCTCTGCCACAGAAGGTAGTTGAGGCCAGTTCATTGGCTATATTTAAGAGGGAGTTAGATGTGGCCCTTGTGGCTAAAGGGATCAGGGGGTATGGAGAGAAGGCAGGTACAGGATACTGAGTTGGATGATCAGCCATGATCATATTGAATGGCGGTGCAGGCTCGAAGGGCCGAATGGCCTACTCCTGCACCTAATTTCTATGTTTCTAGGTTTACTTCTGGCCTTTTCCTACCTCCAGTGTCACCCCAACGTTAAAGGGGCTGTCCCACGGGCGACCTAATCTGCAAGTTTAGAAGAGTGTCTTCGACCTTCAAACTCGCAGCATGGTCAACGCATGGTCCTAGCAGGTCCTATGAGGTCGCTGGAACTCTCCTTCATGCTCGAGGCCTCAGCTAGGTCGCGGAAAAAATTTCAGCATGTTGAAAAAATTTCTGCTAGTAAAATTTGGTCGGCACAGTTCCTTTGAACTCGTAGTGCCGTGGAGTGGGGTCACTGTTTTATTACAGGCAGTCGAGGGCAGCCGTTGGCAATCTCCTTCGCTGACCTGGCATTTTGATACCTTACACTGTGGCAGCTGTTTACCTTCTTCTTCATCGCGTGTGTGAATTTCAGCCACGCTCCCCCGCTTTCCTTGGCCCCCGCCTTTGCGATGTGTTTGTGTGTGCGGTCGGTCGATCCGGCTCGCGGTTTCAACGCGGACGGTCGATCCAGCTCGAGGCTTTCCAGGCAAGTGCCCTCGAGCTTGAAGGTCGAAAACACTCTTCTTAACTCGCAGATTAGGTCGCCCAAGTGGGACAGCCCTTTAATATTCATGATTTCCCCTCTTATCACTCTATTTATGATCTTAAATGTAAGTCCCCTGGTTATCTATCTCCATCCTGGGAAGAATTGATCCTTCCTGCCCAAGCTACTCTAATTTTACACAGGTTGTTTAAAGCCCTCCTTGGTCTCCCCTGTTCCATAGAGATGCTCAGAGAGCCCCTTAATACATATAATTCTCCATCCTTCAGAGCTTACTCATAAATCTCCTCTAAACCCTCTTCAATGCTATCACATCCTTCCTTCACGGTGGTGTCTACCATCATCCACAACATCCTAGCTGTGCCCTACTGTTCTAGCATGCCCTTTCTGATCCTACCTGTATATGATTTGCCTCATGTCATAAATATCCTAAATGTTTTTTAAACCACCTTTGCTGCTTGGCTTGGTAACGCCAGGTATCGATGAAAGTGAATTTGAAAATCTTAACCTCTATTATAAATAAACCATTTATCTCCACTTTCTGGTTATTTTTGCCTGGGGTGGCACTCACACACCCCTGCTGCAATGTTGCAAGGATATTGGCAGTCATTAAACTTCCACTACCACCCTTTGACTCATTGCACCAACTCATTATTGTTTCCATTTGGCTAGCTCACTTGGATCCCACATGATCTGACTTTCTGGACCAGCATACCAAGCGAGACCTTGTCAAAGGCCATGCTAAAGTCCATGTAGTCAATGTCTACCACCCTGCCCCCTTCAATCCTCTTGGTCATCACTGAAAAAAAAACGAAAGTGTGATGCTATTTCCCCATGCCAAAAGCTGCATTGACTATGAAGAGGAGGAAAGAGACTGCAGCCCTAAGAGTTTTGCCTCCACCACAGTGAGGTGCTTGGAGGACTCACTGTGGTGGTGTTAATTTGTGTTTATTGTTGTTATTATTGTATGATTGTATGTATGACTGCAGGCACGAAATTTCGTTCATACCTCAAAAAATTCCAGAAGATTACTCAACCATGATTTCCCCTTTGTAAATCCATGCTGACTTGGACCGATCCTGTTACAATGTGTCGCTATTTCATCTTTTGTGATTGACTCCAGCATCTTCCCCACCAACTATGTCATGCTAACTGGTCTATAATTCCCTGATTTCTCTCTCCCTCCTTTCTTAAAAAGTGGGATTCAACTTGTATCCTATATCCAGGCTACTGTTTGGGGGCCTGTAGATAACTCCCATTAGGGCATTTTTACCCTTACAATTTCTTAGTTCTTTCCATACTGACTCTACATCTCCTGTTTCAATGTCACCCCTTGCAAGGGGCTGAATTTCATTCCTCACCAACGGAGCTACCCAAACCCCTCAGCCCTCCCGTCTGACTTTTCGATACGAGATATGCCCTTGTATATTCAGTTCCCAGCTCTGGCCCTCTTGCAGCCATGTCTCTGTAATTCCCACAACACCATACTTGCTAATTTCTAACTGAGCCTCAAGCTCGTCCACTTCATTTCTTATAAATAAACCATTTATCTCCACTTTCTGGTTATTTTTGCCTGGGGTGGCACTCACACACCCCTGCTGCAATGTTGCAAGGATATTGGCAGTCATTAAACTTCCACTACCACCCTTTGACTCATTGCACCAACTCATTATTGTTTCCATTTGGCTAGCTCACTTGGATCCCACATGATCTGACTTTCTGGACCAGCATACCAAGCGAGACCTTGTCAAAGGCCATGCTAAAGTCCATGTAGTCAATGTCTACCACCCTGCCCCCTTCAATCCTCTTGGTCATCACTGAAAAAAAAACGAAAGTGTGATGCTATTTCCCCATGCCAAAAGCTGCATTGACTATGAAGAGGAGGGAAGAGACTGCAGCCCTAAGAGTTTTGCCTCCACCACAGTGAGGTGCTTGGAGGACTCACTGTGGTGGTGTTAATTTGTGTTTATTGTTGTTATTATTGTATGATTGTATGTATGACTGCAGGCACGAAATTTCGTTCATACCTCAAAAAATTCCAGAAGATTACTCAACCATGATTTCCCCTTTGTAAATCCATGCTGACTTGGACCGATCCTGTTACAATGTGTCGCTATTTCATCTTTTGTGATTGACTCCAGCATCTTCCCCACCAACTATGTCATGCTAACTGGTCTATAATTCCCTGATTTCTCTCTCCCTCCTTTCTTAAAAAGTGGGATTCAACTTGTATCCTATATCCAGGCTACTGTTTGGGGGCCTGTAGATAACTCCCATTAGGGCATTTTTACCCTTACAATTTCTTAGTTCTTTCCATACTGACTCTACATCTCCTGTTTCAATGTCACCCCTTGCAAGGGGCTGAATTTCATTCCTCACCAACGGAGCTACCCAAACCCCTCAGCCCTCCCGTCTGACTTTTCGATACGAGATATGCCCTTGTATATTCAGTTCCCAGCTCTGGCCCTCTTGCAGCCATGTCTCTGTAATTCCCACAACACCATACTTGCTAATTTCTAACTGAGCCTCAAGCTCGTCCACTTCATTTCTTATAAATAAACCATTTATCTCCACTTTCTGGTTATTTTTGCCTGGGGTGGCACTCACACACCCCTGCTGCAATGTTGCAAGGATATTGGCAGTCATTAAACTTCCACTACCACCCTTTGACTCATTGCACCAACTCATTATTGTTTCCATTTGGCTAGCTCACTTGGATCCCACATGATCTGACTTTCTGGACCAGCATACCAAGCGAGACCTTGTCAAAGGCCATGCTAAAGTCCATGTAGTCAATGTCTACCACCCTGCCCCCTTCAATCCTCTTGGTCATCACTGAAAAAAAAACGAAAGTGTGATGCTATTTCCCCATGCCAAAAGCTGCATTGACTATGAAGAGGAGGGAAGAGACTGCAGCCCTAAGAGTTTTGCCTCCACCACAGTGAGGTGCTTGGAGGACTCACTGTGGTGGTGTTAATTTGTGTTTATTGTTGTTATTATTGTATGATTGTATGTATGACTGCAGGCACGAAATTTCGTTCAGACCGTAAGGTCTGAATGACAATAAAGGCATTCAATTCAATTCAATTCAATAATCAGTCTCCTTGGTTTTCCTAAAGCTGATAGATCCTGCCTCTCAGAAATCCCTCCAGTAACCTTCCCACTGTTCGTGTTAGGCTCACTGGCCTGGAGTTCCCTGGCTTGACTTTAGCAGTCTTCTTCAATAAAGGTACAACATTAGCACCTCCCAGTCTTCTGTTATCTCACCAATGGCTTATGAAGAGTTAAAAATTAAGTCATAGTCATGGAGTTATACAGTGTGGAAACAGGCCCAACTTGCCCACACCGGCCAACATGTCTGGCTACACTAGTCCCACCTGCCAGTGTTTGGTTCATATCCCTCCAACATTGTCCTATCCATGTACCTGTCTACCTGCTCTTAAACATTAGGATAGTCCCAGCCTCAACCTCCTCTGGCAGTTTGTTCCATACACCACCACCCTTTGTGTGAAAAGTCTTAGAGTTCGTCCAGCACTTTGAGTTTTGCTGAAGATTCCTGTGTCTGCAGTTTCTCGTGTCTATAAAATTCTCTGCCAATGTCCCAGCAACATCTTCCTTTGCTTTCCACAACTTCCTATGATTCACTTAGTCAGGCCTTGGATATTAATCCACCTTTATGTATCTCAAGACCACCAATGCCTCCTGTGATTGTGGAAGGCCTTTAAACATTAAAACTGAATTATCCTTTTAATTAATCCTTCAAAATCAAGTGATGGCTACAGACCATGGCAATATCACCAATTGATCATCATATCAATAATACTTTTCAGATAAGAACTAAAGACCAGATTAACTTAATATATTACAATCTATTATTGTTCAAACTCACTATAATAGGTGTCATAATTGGGAGTTAAAACCAAAAAGTTTCAGAGAAATTAGGCCATTATGTAGAGCAAGCTAAATTATTTTGTCTGGTTGCTGGTTGCTGGATTCGATTACTTGAACCCAGCCAACTACATATTACTAACATTTGGCATAAGCCTAATATGTGTGATGTTAAACTACAGTGAACACCACAGTCAGCAATCAAGTACCATAGTAGGAACAAATGATGTTCTCTGGCAGGATGGTCACCAGTGTGACCATTCTACCAGAGACTGTCTCACTCACACAGTCCAGGAGCAAGTTTTGTACCTGACTTTGTTTGCTGCTGCTGCTTATTGATTGAGCATGCTGATATGTTGACAGAAAATGGCAGAGATCCAACTATAGAGGGGAAAGTGAGAATAATATGCCCTTGAATTTGTGCGTATATCCAAAAAACATGGCAGTCCTTACAAGTGATGTCAATTAGTAATGTTATCTTCACTCTGTGGGGATTTATATTTTAATTCAACACTAAATTTAAGTTTTCAAGACTGTATAAAATTGTGTTAATGGTAAATTTGTAATTTCTTGTCCTGAGCAACATTGTTTTTCCTGGTGACTGAAATGACAAAACTGTTTTGAACTTGACCATTTGGAACTTCAGCAAAGAATTATTGAAACTAGTGTGATATGAATTTCACAGCTCTTCACTCTAATCAAATTTCAAGAGTAGGAACTGCCACTAACTTGACCTCATAAATGCCTGACATTATGAAGGAAATTTATTTCAGGTGAATGTGCATGGAGAATATAAATCTCTTTCTGATTTAAACTAGAAACCCAGAGGCTTCAGGTCTTCAATGTAATGTATTCACTTGACAAGAAAGAGGGGCATTCATTTATATAAACTCAAGATTATTGTGTTCTATTGAACCTTCCTCCCTTGGAGGTGCATATTGAACTCTGCAGAAGCGCAAAGCGCACATCTGGCTGTGAGCTCAGGCAGAATGATCTCCCTGTGGTGAAGGAAAGATTCCTGTTTTGGATAAATAATACAAGCAGTATTATTCCATTCTAAAATCCATTCCACCGGAGATTGCTATTTCATTCTTGTTGAATGCTGTGTTTCTCTGAAAGCTATTCTTTCATTTTGTCCGCCCTCTTTTCAACCCAATTGATGGAGATGGAGCATGAAGTTTAAAGGTCAGAGCCGTAGATTAAAATGCTGTTGCTAATAAGGCTGTATCCAGTGGCAAAATCATTGACTTAAGATGATCAGCAAAAGATTGAAAGAGATTATGAGGACCCCAGTTAAAATACCTCTGTCAGCTAGATTTTCATATTTCAAATTGCTGGTGTGCGACTTTAAACCAGAACCTTCTGAGCCCTCTAAGATAAGAGTGTGGCCCACTGGGCAGGAGTGGGACATCTCATGGCAAACACCATTTTCTTCACATCTTTCAGCTCTGTTAATTAGTGAGAAAAACAAGCTGACAGCCACAGAATGAACACAACACAGCACTATGTGATGCTGGTGGAGCTGTTACCTCAAAGTACCAGAGATCCAAATTCGATCTTGACCTCGGGTGCTGTGTTTGTTGAGTTTGCATATTCTTCCAATGGATTTCCATTGGGTACTCTGATTTAATCTTACATCCCAAAGCCATGCACATTTGTAGGTTAATTTCCCTCTGTAAATGGCTCTGAGTGTGTAGTAGATGCAAAAATGGGCTAACATAGAGCTAGAGTGTATGGGTCATTGTGGAGTTGGTGGGCCGTAGCGCCTGTATCCATGTCATATCTTCTAATCAAACAAAATAAAAACATTGGTCAAAAATGCAACTTGAACAATGACATTAATAGTAGCAAGTGACTCACTTCTTGATGCCCAGGACATTTCCACTATTTGCAATAAGTCTCAGGAACCTCAATGTCATCCATGAAAGAGCAGTCTGCTTGACTAGCATCCTTTCAATCACACTAGGCATTAATTTCCATTCTCCGCTGGTGCACACTGGCTTCAGTGTGTATCTATTACTGTTACTTACTAAGACTATTACAACAGCACTTTCCAAACCCACTATTCTACAACCAAGATGGGCAAAGGTGTCACGCACATGGAAACACTACCACATGCTGGTTCTCCCCTAGCAACTCACCATCCTGACTTAAATACAGGTGGCCATCGGCTTACGAAAAGGTTTCATTCCCAAGAACTTTATGTCAAATTAATTTTCAGTAAGTAGAAACAAACAATTTCCTCCCATAATAGTAACTTAATTTTTTTTAGCTTACACAGACTTTAGGGACTGATTAGCAAAGAGTAAGCTGGGGAAAATAATCTTGGGTGAAAGGAGATGTTACCAGCAAGTGAACTATGACAGATTTTATTTGAATGTAGCACAGGTGAATGGTCGGCTGGAAGCGGATCCTCTAACCAGCTAGAAATCTATCAGTTTTATAAAATGAATTGTGCACTAACAAAAGGTGATTTGATGTTTGTTCTGTTTGATCTTTGGTGGGGGAAGAGTTTGGTAAAGGCATTATCTTTTTCAGTGAGTGATCTTGACATTGTTTTCCTGGTGAAGAATTGAGTATGATACCTGTGAGCAAAGTCTGAGTGATTTTCCATTGTTGGATTTCCATAAGTCAGATCTTCCAAAAGCTGAGGACATCCTTTATCACTGACCCATCATTGTCACTGGTGTCATTGTTAAAAGATAACTGTAAATTGTGAATTACCACAAGTAACTGGGTGAAGTGGCCTCACTTTCACATAAAAAAGCAAATCACCAGAGTCTTGCTAAGAGCCTGATAAAACAACATTTTTTGCAAATTAGTTGTTTTTTGAACTCTGCAGAATATTGTCTGGTAGTCAAATAGTTAAGTACTATTTTGCAATGTGATAATGACTGCTGATGCCATTGAAGCTTCTTGTTGCCTTCCCAATTGAAACTTACCTGCTTCACACAGAGCCGTACTTGCTAAGTCAAATGTTGGAGCTGGTCTTGTCTACTTTTGAAAATATGTTCAGCATAATCCAAATTCTAGATCACAATTCCCTACCAAAGAAAGCTGCTTCAAACATTCAGTCACTTGATTGCTGGTACATGCACAATCTAGAGGAAATATTGCCTTTGTTAACATTACATTGACTCATTCTTCACAAGTTTAGCATAGACACAGTTGGATTAACAAAGAATTCAAGTCCTGTACCTTCTTGAGTATCATTAAATATTTTAAAAGCTCAAAGAAGAATGCCTTTTGTAGGTACATCATGGATGGCTACTACTTTCTTATTACAGATAATGTAATTCAATTTTCGAAAATCATGCTTCAAAAGCATTCATTCCCATTATGCCACTAACAAGCTGTAAATTTTAATTAAATAATATTTTCCTTCATCCTAAAAGAAAATACAAAGTCTGGTTCATTGTCAATGCACTGGTTTCCAAAAACTGTGAGATAAACATTTCTAAGTGCTTTCATAAGTGGGAGTCAGGCAGTTGACCCCCCCCCCAATCTTGCTCTCTCATGGTTAATTAAAAGCATCACCCATTGTCTGCCTGGTCTTCATTTCTTTTAATGCTCAAAATCTATCAAGCTCACTTTTGAATCTTCTCACTGACTTAACAACCAGACCCAATCAGAATTTTAAATGGTAATAACCTTTTGCGAATGAAAATTCTCCTTATCTCAGTCCTGAATAGTTTAGTTTTGTTTAGAGATACAACGTGGAACCAGGCCATTTGGCGCACCGAGTCCATACTGACCAGTGACCCCCATACACTAGCACTATCCTACATACTGGGGGAAATGTACAATCTTTACCTAAGCCAAATAACCTACAAAACTGTACAACTTTGGAGTGTGGGAGGAAACCGGAGCACCTGGGGGAAACCCACATGGTCACAAGGAGAACTTACAAACTCCGTACAGACAACACCCGTAGTCAGGATTGAACCCGGGTTTCTGGCACTGTAACGCAACAACTCTACCACTGCACCACTGTGTTACCCTTTTCCGACAGGTAACCTCCTAGACTGAAACTATACCCAGATTCTAGGCTCTATTTCTGTATGAGACTCTCAGAACCTTTCACATCTTAATGTCATCACCGCTCATTTTTCTAACAATACGACACAATATGATATGATATGATAGAGCTTTATTTATCCCACTCTCAGTCTATCCCATGACAGAAGTGGGAGGAGTTGTAAAGTTTGATAGCCACTGGGAAGAAAGATCTCCTGTGGTGTTCTGTCCTGCAGATGATACAGAAGCCTGAAAGTACATACCATCAGATGCAGGAACAGCATCTTCCCCTCTGTTACTGAACAGTTCTCCCATAAGTTGGGGTGTAGTCCAAATCTTCCAACCTACCTCGCTGTGGACATGCACTTTTTTTCTGCTACTGTAATGGTTTAATGCTGAAACACTAGGCGGCCCAGTGGTCGAGTTGCTGCCTTACAGCGCTTTCAGTGCCAGAGACCCGGATTCAATCCCGACTACAGATGCTGCCCGTACGGAGTTTGTACGTTCTCCCCGTGACCTGCGTGGGGTTTCTCTTAGATCTTCGGTTTCCTCCTACACTCCAAAGACGTACAGGTTTGTAGGTTCATTGGATTGGTACAAGTGTAAAATTGTTCCTAGTGTATGTAGGATAGCGCTAATGTGCTAGTCGGCACAGACTCGGTGGGCTGAAGGGCCGGTTTCCGTGCTGTATCTCGAAATTAAACAAAACTATATTCAACACTTTTTCTCTTTGCACTTCTTTTTGTACTTGTGAATGACTTGATTGTATTCACGTATAGTATGATTTGAATGGATAGCATTCATTCAAAGCTTTTGACCGTATCTCGATACATGCAAAAATAATTAGCCAATACAAAGTTCAGGATAGAAACATAGAAAATAGGTGCAGGGGGAGGTTATTTGGCCCTTGAGGCCAGCACCACCATTCATTGTGATCATGGTTGATCATCCACAATCAGTAGCCCATGCCTGCGTCCTCCCCATATCCCTTGATTCTGCTAGCCACTCGAGCTCTATCTAACTCTCTTTTAAATTCATCCAGTGAATTGGCCTCTACTGCCTTCTGTTGCCGAGAATTCCACAAATTCACAATTCACTGGGTGAAAACGTTTTTTCTCATCACAGTTTGGCCTCCCCAGACAGTGGCCCCTGGTTCTGGACACCCCAACATTGGGAACATTTTTTCCAGCATCTAGCTTGTCCAGTCCTTTTATAATTGTATATGTTTCCGTAAGATTCCCTCTCATCCTTCTAAATTCCAGTGAATATAAGGCCAGTTTTCCAATCTTTCCTCCTATGACAGACCCGCCATCCCGGGGATTAACCTTGTGAATCTACGCTGCACTGCCTCAAAAGCAAGGATGTCCTTCCTCAAATTAGGAGACCAAAACTGCACACAATACTCCAGATATGGTCTAAACAGGGCCCTGTACAACTGCAGATGGACCTCTTTACTCCTATACTCAAATCCTCTCATTATGAAGGCCAACATGCCATTAGCTTTCTTCACTGCCTGCTGTACCTGCATGTTTCCATTCAGTTACTGGTGGACAAGGACACCCAGGTCTCGTTGCACTTCCCTTTTTCCTAATCTGACACCATTGAGATAATAACCTGCCTCCTTGTTCTTGCTGCCAATGTGGATAACCTCACATTTATCTACATTATACTGCATCTACCATGCATCTGCCCACTCACTCAAACTGTCCAAGTCACCCTACAACCTCCGAGCATCCTCTTTGCAGTTCACACTACCACACATCTTTGTGCCATCTGCAAATGATCTGGTTACTTATAATCCCATCGTCTAAATCATTAATAGATGATACAGATTGACATCATAAGACTTATGTGCATAATCCCAATGTGTTTCACATGCAAGTTCTGAAACATTCATCCAATGGTATCTTGTATGTCCTGTGTGTACCAGTTTGAATCTCTTAGGGCGCCAGTATCAGCAAATAAATTGATCCTAGAAAGTCAATTTCTCACTCCCATGTAACTCAAATTGAGATGAGTGTCCTGATTTGCTCTGAAAATATATGTAAACATTACATTGCTACGCGCAAGAAGAATTTGTCCTTGATTTTTCTTTTACTTCAGTAATATCCAACCAGAAAACTACAATATTTATGTCTGAAATAGTTTTGTAGGAAATCAGTGATATCTCATTTCCCTCACAGTCTGATCACTCCCGGCCATTTATTTTAGTCTCTTGTTGATTTTGCCGCAAGAGGTTATGGAAAGAACAAACCATTGTTCACTATTCCAGGGAAAAACTTCAAAGCATAAACCCACGGGAACTGAGCAAAAGTCAGACGGATAGTTGAGTTCACCTCAGGTTTGATCCAAGTGCACAGTCTTGTGATACCACTTTGAAGCATTCTATAAAACAAATGCTCTGAATGTAAAGCTTGTTGTGGAGGCAGAACATGGTGGCAGAGAAGTGAATCAATATCAGATTGGTGTTTCTTTCATGCAGGTGTCTCAGGGTCTTCAATCACTGTTGAATTACAGAAGCAACCAGACTTTGGGACGGGTCATTTAATGCTTGGTTTTATGAACATATGAATACAGGGGTGACCTGTACAAAAGGGACGGGTTACAACTTAACTGGAGGGGACCAACATTCTGACAGGCAGGTTTGCTAGTGCTACATGGGTGAGTTTAAACTAAATAGCGGGGGAGAGGGGTTGACAAATTGGGAGTATAAGGAAACATAGAAACATAGAAATTAGGTGCAGGAGTAGGCCACTCAGCCCTTCGAGCCTGCACCGCCATTCAATATGATCATGGCTGATCATTCAACTCAGTATCCCGTACCTGCCTTCTCTCCATACCCTCTGATCCCCTTAGCCACAAGGGCCACATCTAACTCCCTCTTAAATATAGTCAATGAACTAGCCTCGACTACCCTCTGTGGCAGAGAGTTCCAGAGATTCACCACTCTCTGTGTGAAAAAAGTTCTTCTCATCTCGAGGAGTTAAAGGGGACGAGAGTACAGGAAAAGTTATGAAAGAATGGGATGGAGTTCAAGAAGGGATAATAGAGGAAGGTCACGTGAAATAGGAACCGGTGTGAGAGGGGAGGTCAATACCATATTAAAATGTTATATATGAATGCACAAAGTATTAGAAATAAAGTGGATTAACTTGAGGCATGAAAGTATGATGTTGTGGGAACTAAAGAAACAAGGCTGCAAGACGATCAGAGCTGGGAACTGAATATTCAGGAATATATATCCTATCGAAAAGACAGACAGGTGGGCAGAGGGGGTGGGGTGGCTCTGTTGGTAAGGAATGAAATTCAGTCCCTTGCTAGGGGTGACATAGAATCAGAAGATGTAGAGACATTGTGGATAGAACTGAGAAATTGTAAGGCCCTAATGGGAGTTATCTACAGGCCCCCAAACAGTATCCAGGTGATAGGGTGCAAGTTGCATCAGGAGTTAAAATTAGCATGTAACAAAGGTAATGCTACGATGGTTATGGGAGATTTCAACATGCAAGTAGACTGGGAAAATCAGGTTGGTACTGGACTCCAAAAAAGGGAGTTTGTAGAGTGCCTCCGAGATGGATTCTTAGAGCAGCTTGTACTGGAGCCTACCAGGGAGAAGGCAATTCTGGATTTAGTGTTGTGTAATGAACCGGATATGATAAGGGATCTCAAAATAAAGGTAGTGCCCATAACATGATAAATTTTAATCTGAAATTTGAGAGGGAGAAGGTAAAATCGGAAGTGTCAGTATTGCAGTTGAACAAAGAGGACTATGGAGCAAGGGAGGAGCTGGCCAAAGTTGACTGGAAAGGGACCCCAGCAGGGATGAAGGTGAAACAGCAATGGCAGATATTCTGGAAATAATCCAGAAAATGCTGGATCATTTCATTCCAAAGAGGCAAAAAAATTCTAAGGGGAGTAAGAGGCGACCGTGGCTGACAAGGGAAGTCAAGGACAGTATAAAAATTAAAGAGAAGACGTATAACATAGCAAAGTTGAGCGGGAAGCCAGAGGATTGGGTAACTTTGAAGGGGCTGTCCGACTGCGGCGACCTAATCTGTGAGTTTAGAAGAGTTTGCCCTTGACTCAAACTCACAGCATGGTCGACACGAGGTCCTAGGAGTTCCTATGAGGTCACTGGAACTCTCCTTCATGCTCGAGGGAAGTTCCCGAATACTCGCGGCCTCAGCTAGGTCGCGGAAAAAGTTTCTGCATGTTGAAAATTTTTCCGAAAGTAAAATTTGGTCGGCATGGTTCTTTTTGACTCGTAGTGCAGTGGAGTGGGGTCACTATTTAGTTGCAGGCAGTCGAGGGCAGCCATATGCAATCTCCTTTGCTGACCGGGCATTTTGATTGGCTCATTGGAGTTTTCATGACCAGGGAAAACCGACCTGTAGGAAAATGCCCCCTAAACTTTATAATACTTCTTAAAAGTGTCTCCAATCCTTCTCCCCCCCCTTCTCCCCCACCCCTTCTCCCCCCCCTTCTCCCCCCCCCCTTCTCCCCCCCCCTTCTCCCCCTCCCCTTCTCCCCCCCCTTCTCTCCCCTTCTCCCTCCTTCTCTCCCCCTCTCCCCCTCTTCCCCCCCCCCTGCGCTCTCTAAAGGTCTTATCGTACAATGTGGCAGCCATTTACCTTCCTCTTCATCGCGTGTGTGAATTTCAGCCAACGCTCCCCCGCTTTCCCTGGCCCCCGCTTTTGCGATGTGTTTGTGTGTGTGTGTGTGTGTGTATGGTCGGTCGATCCAGCTCGCGGTTTCAACGCAGATGGTCGATCCAGCTCGAGGTTTTCCAGGCGAGTGCCCTCAAGCTGGAAGGTCAAAGGCACTCTTCTTAACTCGCGGATTAGGTCGCCGCACTGGGACAGCCCCTTTAACAATCAACAGAAGGTAATTAAAAAGGCAATACGGGCAGAAAAGATGAAGCATGAAGGTGCAGGCTCGAAGGGCCGAATGGCCTACTCCTGCACCTATTTTCTATGTTTCTATGTAAGGTAGCCAATAATATAAAGGAGGATAGTAAAAGCTTCTTCAGGTATGTGAAGAGGAAAAAATTAGTTAACGCAAATGTGGGTCCCTTGAAGACAGAAACAGGTGGATTTATTATGGCGAACAAGGAAATGGCAGATGAGATGAACAGGTACTTTGGTTGTGGCTTCATTAAGGAAGACACAAACAATCTCCCAAATGTACCTAGAGACAGAGGACCTAGGGTGATGGAGGAACTGAAGGAAATTCAAATTGGTGAGGAAATGGTGGTTGGGTAGACTGATGGGACTGAAGCTGATAAATCCCCAGTGTCTGATGGTCTGCATCCCAGGGTACTCAAGAAGGTGGCTCTTGAAATTTATGACGTATTGGTGATCATTTTCCAATGTTCTATAGATTCTGAATCATTTCTATGTATTGGAGGGTAGCTAATGTTGTCCCGCTTTTCAAGACAGGAATGAGAGAGAAAACAGATAATTATAGACCACTTAGCCTGACATCGGTGGTGGGGAAGATGCTGGAGTTGATTATTAAAAATGTAATAGCGCCACATTTGGCTAGGAGTAACAGGATCAGCCTGAGTCAGCATGGATTTACGAAGGGTAAATCATGCCTGACAAATCTTCTGGAATTTTGTGAGGATCATAGAATCATAGAATCATAGAAAGTAGGTGCGAGAGTAGACCACCAGGTCCGTCGAGCCCGCACCGCCATTCACTCATGGCTGAACACTAAACAGACATACTTACCCACAAACAGTAGACACAAGACACAGAACACAAGACACTACCCTCCCCTTTATACCGCTATCACCCCTCTCCACCCCAAGAACCGCGTGATCTCCTGGGGGAGGCAAAAAAACGGATAAAAACCCAGGTCCAATTCGGGAAAAAAATCCGGGAAATTCCTCTCCGACCCCAATCCAGGCGATCGACACTTGTCCAGGAGATCACTCAGGTCTTACTATACAAACCATACCTAGGTCCATATCCCTGCCCTCTCCCCGTAGCCCCTTATCCCCTTGGCAGCTAAAAAACCATCTATTTTTGACTTAAATATATTTAACGTTTCTGCTTCCACTGCTCCCTGGGGCAGTGAATTCCACAAACTAACCACCCTCTGGGTGAAGAAGTTCTTCCTCATCTCAGTTTTAAAAGAGCCCCCCCTCACTCTGCAACTATGTCCCCTAGTTCTAGCCTCCCCGATCATTGGGAACATCCTCGGTGCATCCACCCGATCAAGGCCCCTCACGATCTTATACGTTTCAATGAGATCGCCTCTCATTCTTCTAAACTCCAAAGAGTAGAGTCCCAGCTTACTTAACCTTTCCTCATATGTCAATCCCCTCATTGCAGGAATTAATCTTGTAAACCTTCGCTGCACTGCCTCCAGGGCTAGTACATCCTTTCTTAAGTATGGACCCCAGAACTGTACACAGTATTCCAAATGTGGTCTCACTAATACCGTGTACAGCTGCAGCAAGACCTCCGTGTTTTTATACTCAATCCCCCTAGCAATAAAGGCCAAAACTCCATTGGCCTTCCTGATTGCTGCACCTGCATACTGACTTTTAGTGATTCATGTACTAATACCCCTAGATCCCTTTGCGTTGCATTACAACGCAGCTCCTCCTCATTTAGAAAATAACTTGCCCTATCATTTTTTCCCCCAAAGTGAATGACTTCACATTTATTAGTATTAAATTTCATCTGCCAAGTTGTTGCCCACTCACCTAGCTTATCTATATCCTTTTGCAGACTCTTCCTATCCTCCTCATCCCCTACTTTCCCTCCCATTTTCGTATCGTCCGCAAATTTTGATATATTACACTTGGTTCCCTCCTCCAAATCATTTATATAAATTGTGAACAAC
Organism: Amblyraja radiata; assembly: GCF_010909765.2. Classification (NCBI taxonomy): domain Eukaryota; kingdom Metazoa; phylum Chordata; class Chondrichthyes; order Rajiformes; family Rajidae; genus Amblyraja; species Amblyraja radiata. Next base: position 75,690,203 of record NC_045957.1, read on the forward strand.
TGGGGTCCCAGCACCGACCCTTGCGGAACCCCGCTAGTTACCGGTTGCCATCCCGAGTATGAACCATTTATCCCCACTCTCTGCTTCCTATTTGTTAGCCAATCCTCTACCCATGCTAATATATTACCCCCAATCCCATAAATTTTTTTTTTAATTTATTTTTAGGATGTAACAAGTAAAATGGACAAGGGAGAGCCAGTGGACGTAGTGTACCTGGACTTTCAGAAAGTGTTTGATAAGGTCCCACACAGTAGATTAGTGGGGAAAATTAGAACACATGGTATTGGGGGTAGCGTATGACATGGATGGCAAATTGGTTGGCAGACAGGAAACAAAGAGTAGGGATTAACGGGTCCCTTTCAGAATGGCAGGCAATGACTAGTGGGGTGCAGCAAGGCTCTGTGCTGGAACCACAGCTATTTACAATATGCATTAATGACTTAGTTGAAGGAATTAAAAGTGACATTTGCAAATTTGCAGATAACACAAAGCTAGGTGGCAGTGTGCACTGTGAGGATGACGCTATGAGGACGCAGGGTGACTTGGACAGGTTGGGAGAGTGGGCAGGTGCATGGCAGATGCAGTATAATATGGATAAATGTGAGGTTATCCAATTTGGTGGCAAGAACGGGAAGGTAGATTGTTATCTGAATTGTGTCAGGTCAGGAAAGGGGGAAGTACAACGAGACCTGGGTGTCCTTGTACATCAGTCGCTGAAAGTAAGCATGCAGGTACAGCAGGCAGTGAAGAAAACTAATGGCATGTTGGCTTTCATAACTAGAGGAGTTGAGTATTGGAGCAAAGAGATCCTTCTGCAGTTGTACAGGGCCCTGGTGAGACCACACCTGGGGAATTGTGTGCAGTTTTGGTCTCCTAATTTGAGGAAGGACATTCTTGCTATTGAGGGAGTGCAGCGTAGGTTCACGAGATTAACCCCGGGATGGCAGGACTGTCATATGATGAGTGAATGGAACGACTGGGCTTGTATTCACTGGAATTTAGAAGGATGAGAATCGATCTTATAGAAACATACAGTATAACATTATTAAGGGATTGGACATGCTAGATGCAGGAAAGATGTATCCGATGTTGGGGGAGTCCAGAACCAGGGACCACAGTTTAAGAATAAGGGGTAGTCCATTTAGAACTGAGATGAGGAAAAACGTTTTTACGCAGAGAGTTGTGAATTTGTGGTATTCTCTGCCACAGAAGGCATTGGAGGCCGATTCACTGGATGCATTCAAAAGAGAATTAGATGGAGCTCTTAGGGCTAGCGGAATCAAGGTATATCGGGCGAAGACAGGAACGGGGTACTGATTGGCTCGAAGGACCGAATGGCCTTCTCCTGCACCTATTGTCCATGTATCTATGTAATACAGTTAGAATAATTTTCCAAGGCTGAAAATCTCAAAGATCAGAGGGCATAGCTTTAAGGTGAGAGTTGAAAAGCTAAGACGGGATGTGCAATTTTTAATGAAAGAGTGATGGGTGCCAGGATTGCCAGGTTGGTAGATGTGATAATGGCATTAAAGAGGCTTTTAGAAAGGTACGTGGATAAGTAAGTAAGTAAGTAAGTAAGTAAGTAAGTAAGTAAGTAAGTAAGTAAGTATGTAAGTCAGTAAGTAAGTCAGTCAGTCAGTCAGTCAGTCAGTCAGTCAGTCAGTCAGTCAAGTATTCACATACAAGGAATTTGCCCTGGTGCTCCGCCCACAAGTAACAACATGACATACAGTAACAGTTACAAACGACTCAGAAAACACTAATCATTAATAATAAAAAGACATTAATGATAAAACACCATTGATCAAGCATGTGAACCAACAAAATGCCAGATCAAAGGGAGGCTACAGATTTTTGGCTGTTGAGTAGAGCGACTTCTCGTGGATGAAAACTGTTTTTATGTCTGGCTGTGGCAGCTTTGACAATCCGGAGTCGCCTTCCAGAGGGAAGTGATTCAAAGAGTTTGTGGCCTGGGTGAGAGGGGTCAGAGATCTTGCCTGCTCGCTTCCTGGCCCTTGCAGTGACCAGTTCATCAATGGAGGGAAGGTTGCAGCCAATAATCTTCTCTGCTAATCGGACGATTCGCTGCAGCCTTCAGGTGTCGTGCTTGGTGGCTGAGCCAAACCAGACCATGATGGTGAAGGTGAGAACAGCCTCTATTATGGCCGTGTAGAATTGGACCAGCATTGCCTGTGGCAGATTGTGCTTCCTCAGCTGCCGCAGGAGGTACATCCTCTGTTGTGCCTTTTTGACTGTGGAGTCGATGGTAGACCCCCACTTAAGATCCTTGGAGATGATGGTTCCCAGGAAATTAAAAGACTCCACAGTTGTGACTGTGGTTTGTTGATGGTGAGTTGGGTGAGGGGAGGGGGAGCTCTCCTAAAGGATTGGAGAGGTCTGGATTATGTGCAGGCAGACGAGATGAGCATATGTTTGCATCATGTTTGGCTCAAACATAATGGATAAAGGGCCTGTTCCTGTGCTGTACTGTTCTATGTTCTATGCTCTAAGTGAAGAGATAAATCATTTGGCTGCTCAAGCATACGCTTGAATCAGATTTTAGCTGATTTGATTGTAACCTCGACACAAATTCCAACTTGCCCCAAGTATCCTTTCTCTTGAAAGAGATCTGTCTAGTTCTACATTAAAAAATATTTAAATCCTCTGCTTCCACTGGTGTTTGCAAAATAAATTTCCCAAGACTCACAGCCCTACAGGAAAATAATTTTCACGTCAACATTGCTTTCAATGGATAACTATTTATTTAAAAACAGTGACCTCTTTCTCTTGCAAGAGGAAACATTGTTTCCACATGTATCCTGCCAAGACCACTCCGGATGTTATATGTTTCAATCAAATTGATTGTCTCGCTAATAAAATGTGGTGTATACAAGCCAAACCTGACCAGCCTTATATCATAAGACAACAGATGCGAAGCTTTGTAAAACATTGTTCTGCATAGTAACAGGGATACATGGTCCATGTGTATGTTTTATAGAACTATGTGTGAAATTTGAAGGACATTGCCAAGGTCAGCATTTATTGTCTGTCCCCAGATGACGTTCATCAGCCAACATCTTGAACCACAGCAGTTCATGTGGAAATGCCTGCATCATTATATTCCCAGTAGTAATTAATATGGGCATTAGATGCCAGATTTACCAGTAACTACCACAGCATGAGAATTAATAACAAACAAGCAAAAAATATTTTTTTGTTGCTTAAAATCATCTTAACTACATGGGAAGAATAGCTGTGGATAACAGAAGAATGTATAAGACAATGGGGAGCAGGTACTGAAACAAATGCTGTGACTACTCTGGCAAATGTATCAGAAAAATTGATGAGTGATACTCATTGTGTAACACAGTCAAAAAGTATGAGAAAGTTTAATAACCTTGACTTTAGTCTCAATGAGTTTTGATCATTTAGGTGCTTCATGAGCTTTTTTTTTGCTTTCACTGCAATGTCCTTGAGGGAGCAGTGGTGAGACATCTACAGACTAAAGTTGGACAAGTTGATACAAAAGCTAGTAGTTTTGTAGATAGTGAAGAAGGTTGTGAACAATTGCAGCAGGATCTGGATCGATTGGCCAGGTGGGTGGAGGAATGCTTGATGGAATTTAATAAAGAGTTATATGAGGTGTTGCATTTTGGGAAATCGAACGAGGACAGGACCTACACAGTAAATGGTAGGCCTCTGGGTAGTGTTGTGGAGCAGAGAGATCTAGAGTACAAGTGCATGGTTCCTTGAAGGGCGAGTCGCAGATAGATAAGGTGGTCAAAAAGGCTTTTGGCACTTTGGCCTTCATCAGTCAGAGTATTGAGTATAGAAGTTGGGAGGTCATGTTGCAGTTGCATAATACGTTGGTGAGATCACATTTAGAATATTGTGTTCAGTTCTGGGCACCACATTTTAGGAAAGATATTGTCGAGCTTGAAAGGGTTCATAAAAGATTTTCAAGGATGACTAGAGGGTGTGAGCTGTAGGGATAGGTTAAGTAGGCTGTGTCTCTATTCCATGGAGCGTAGGAGGATGAGGGGAGATCTTATAGAGGTATACAAAATCATGAGAGGAATAGATCGGGTAAATGCACAGTCTTTTACCTAGAGTAGGGGAATCGAGAACCAGAGGACATAGGTTCAAGGTGAAGGGGAAAAGATTTAATTGGAATCCGAGGGGTAACTTTATCGCACAGAGGGTGGTGAGTGTATGGAACAAGCTGCCAGAGGAGGTAGTTGAGGCTGGGACTATTCCATGATTTAAGAAACAGTTGGACAGGTCCATGGATAGAACAGGTTTGGAGGGTTATGGACAACGTGCAGGCAAGTGGGACTATAAGGTAGCTGGAACATTGTTGGTCGGTATGGGCGAGGTGGGCCGAAGGGCCTGTTTCCACATTATCATTATGACTGTATGACTGTTGTAGTGTTGAATATGTAAGGAAAATGTTCCCACAGAATTATGGAGAAATTAAAACATTCTATTCCTTTAAAGATGAAAAACTAAAAGACTTCCATGTCAGGATGGACCTCAAACATAGTCACATTAGAAATGGGAACAGGAGTAGGCAATTCAACCTTTGCGAGTCTGTCCCTCTTTTCAGCGGCACTATTTCCCTTCCCTATCCCCACCTTCTTGCATTTTGAGTCATTGAGTCGTTGTAATATAGAGTGGAAACAGGCCCTTCTGCCCAACGGATGTGCTGGCTCTGGAGAGGATCCAGAAGAGGTTTACAAGAATGATCCAAGGAAAGAGTAGGTTAACCTATGATGAGCATATGTCAGCACTGGGCCTGTACTCGCTGGAGTTTAAAAGAATGAGGGGTGACCTCATTGAAACATACAGAATAGTAAAAGTCTTGAATAGAGTGGATGTGGAAAGGATATTTACACTAATAGGAGAGTCTAGGACTAGAGGTCATAGCCTCAGAATTAAAGGACGTTATTTTAGGAAGGAGATGCAGAGACATTTCTTTAGTCAGAGGATGGTGAATCTGTGAAATTCTTTGCCACAGGAGGCTGTAGAGGCCAAATAAGTGGATATTTTTAAGGCAGAGATCGATAGATTTTTGATTAGTATAGGTGTCAGAGTTTATGGGCAGAAGGCAGAAGATTGGGGTTTGGAGGGAGAGATAGATCAGCCATGATTGAATGGTGAAGTAGACTTGATGGGCCAAATGGCCTAATTCTTACTTACTATCACTTATGACATGACCTTATGAATTTGCCCACACCGGCTAACATGTCCCAGCTACACTAATCCCCCCTGCCTGCATTTAGCCCATACCCCATCAAACCTGTCCAATCATTGCAGCTGTCCAACTGTTACTTAAATAATAAGAAATCTTCAATTTCCTTCTTAAATAAGCTCAATGACTGAGCCTCCACATGCTCAGAAATACAAAACTCCAAAGATTCACATCTTCAAAGTAAAATAAATGTCTCCTTATTTTGGGCTTAACTGGCTAATTCCTTGAGCTGAGACTTCTCGTTCTGGACTTCTCAGCCAGGAGAAACAACTTTCCTCCATCTAACCTCAAGAGCTTTCAATGAATTCTGAATATTTCAATGGTCACCAGCCATTCTTTGAAACTCTGGAAAATAGAGGTCTAACCTATTCAGTCTTTCCTCGCATTACAGGATTCAGAGGTATGTTGGAGATTAAGGTGTATCCAGGGACTCCCCAGAACGGCCCTCTACCCTCTAGACCTCTTTATTTCCAGCTGCCGGTGTGACATGAACCATCTCAACTTTTCCACTCCCCTTGAAGCTTACAAACTCCACCTCACTGACTACAAAGATGCCCTCATTGCTGCAAAATCTGCCTACCTCTCCTCCATATTCACCGATCCCTGCCTAAACCACAGAACCCTCTTCTCCACAGTGGGCAACCTCCTCAAGCCTCGAGCCAACACTCTCCCTACCTCTACTCCGGTTCTCTGCAACTCATTCCTCCACTTTTTCGCTGATAAAATCAGCACCATCTATCAATCTTTATCCCCTGTACCCGACTCCCCAGCATCTACTCCACCACCTACCAAGGCCCCTCCTTTCAACATCACCACTGACCTCCTTACCCCTCCTCCACACTGCTTCCTCACCCAGTTTGACCTGGTCACCCCTATTGAAATCTCCAAACTCATCAGTTCTTCCAAACCCACTACCTGCTCCCTCGACCCTCTCCCCACTCCCCTGATGAAGTCCTGCCTCCCCGTTCTCTGCCCCTACCTCACTAATCTCTTCAACTCCTCATTGTCCCAAGGAATTGTCCCCTCCGCTTTCAAAACTGCTGCTGTTACACCAATCTTAAAGAAACCTGGGCTTGATCCCTCCTCTCTCATTAACTACCGCCCAATCTCAAACTTCCCCTTTCTTTCAAAAACCCTGGAGCGTAGCGTTGCGTCGCAACTTCATTCCCACCTCCTTGCGTATAACATAGAAACATAGAAACATAGAAAGTAGGTGCGAGAGTAGACCACCAGGTCCGTCGAGCCCGCACCGCCATTCGCTCATGGCTGAACACTAAACAGACACACTTACCCACAAACAGTAGACACAAGACACAGAACACAAGACACTACCCTCCCCTTTATACCGCTATCACCCCTCTCCACCCCAAAAACCTCGTGGTCTCCTGGGAGAGGCAAAAAACCGGATAAAAACCCAGGTCCAATTCGGGAAAAAAATCCGGGAAATTCCTCTCCGACCCCAATCCAGGCGATCGACACTTGTCCAGGAGATCACTCAGGTCTTACTATACTAACCATACCTAGGTCCATATCCCTGCCCTCTCCCCGTAGCCCCTTATCCCCTTGGCAGCTAAAAAACCATCTATTTTAGTCTTAAATATATTTAAAGTTTCTGCTTCCACTGCTCCCTGGGGCAGTGAATTCCATAAATTAACCACCCTCTGGGTGAAGAAGTTCTTCCTCATCTCCGTTTTAAAAGAGCCCCCCCTTATTCTGCAACTATGTCCCCTAGTTCTAGTTTCCCCGATCATTGGGAACATCCTCGGTGCATCCACCCGATCAAGGCCCCTCACGATCTTATATGTTTCAATGAGATCGCCTCTCATTCTTCTAAACTCCAAAGAGTAGAGTTCCAGCCTACTTAACCTTTCCTCATATGTCAATCCCCTCATTGCAGGAATTAATCTTGTAAACCTTCGCTGCACTGCCTCCAGGGCTAGTACATCCTTTCTTAAGTATGGACCCCAGAACTGTACACAGTATTCCAAATGTGGTCTCACTAATACTGTGTACAGCTGCAGCAAGACCTCCGTGTTTTTATACTCAATCCCCCTAGCAATAAAGGCCAAAACTCCATTGGCCTTCCTGATTGCTTGCTGCACCTGCATACTAACTTTTAGTGATTCATGTACTAATACCCCTAGATCCCTTTGCGTTGCATTACAACGCAGCTCCTCCTCATTTAGAAAATAACTTGCCCTATCATTTTTTTTCCCAAAGTGAATGACTTCACATTTATTAGTATTAAACTTCATCTGCCAAGTTGTTGCCCACTCACCTAGCTTATCTATATCCTTTTGCAGACTCTTCCTATCCTCCTCATCCCCTACTTTTCCTCCCATTTTTGTATCGTCCGCAAATTTTGATGTATTACACTTGGTTCCCTCCTCCAAATCATTTATATAAATTGTGAACAACTGGGGTCCCAGCACCGACCCTTGCGGAACCCCGCTAGTTACCGGTTGCCATCCCGAGTATGAACCATTTATCCCCACTCTCTGCTTCCTATTTGTTAGCCAATCCTCTACCCATGCTAATATATTACCCCCAATCCCATAATTTTTTATTTTTAGCAATAGTCTCTTATGTGGCACCTTGTCAAAAGCCTTTTGGAAGTCCAAGTATACCACATCCACCGGTTCCCCTTTATCCACCCGGGTTGTTACTTCCTCAAAGAATTCGAGCAGATTCGTTAAACAGGACTTCCCCTTCACAAAACCATGCTGGTTCTGTCCGATGAAGTCATGTTTATCCAAGTGCCCCGTTAGTGTTTCTTTAATAATTGTCTCTAACATTTTACCCACCACCGATGTTAGACTAACCGGTCTATAGTTACCCGCCTTCTGTTTACTTCCTTTTTTAAATATAGGTGTTACATTGGCCATTTTCCAATCCACTGGGACCGTTCCTGCCTCCAGGGAGTTTTGGAAAATTATCACCAATGCATCCACAATCCCCACCGCTATCTCCCTCAAGACCCTTGGATGTAATCCATCAGGCCCAGGGGATTTATCCTCCTTCAGTCTCATTAATTTCCCTAATACCACCTCCTTGGTGATCTTAATAGTATTTAGCTCCTCCATTCCTTCCGCCCCCTGTTTATCCAGCGTTGGAATATTTTTTGTGTCTTCTATGGTGAAGACTGATACAAAATACTCGTTTAATGCCTTTCCCATTTCCATGTTCCCCACCAACAACTCTCCAGTCTCACCCTCCAATGGACCAACGTTCACCTTAGCCACCCTTTTTCTTTTTATATAGCTATAAAAACTCTTACTATTAGTTTTTATGTTGTTTGCTAATTTCCTTTCATAGTCTATTTTCCCCGTCTTAATTAATCTCTTAGTTATTTTTTGCTGACCTTTAAATGCTTCCCAATCCTCTACCCTCCCACTATCTCTGGCTACCTTATATGCCCTTGCCTTCAGCCGAATACTATCCTTTATAGTTTTACTGAGCCATGGCTGACTGTTCTTACCCTTACCCCTTTTTTTCTTCATAGGAATAAATTTTTCTTGAAGGTTATACAGTAGACCCTTAAACGTACACCACTGCTCATGTACCGTCTTATTCTTGAGTCTGCTATCCCAGTCAACTTTGATCAGCTCATTCCTCATACCTTCATAATCCCCCTTATTTAGACTAAGCACCCTAGCCTGAGTTTCAACCTGCTCCCCTTCTATTTGAATATGGAATTCGACCATATTGTGGTCACTTGTTCCCAACGAGTCCCTAACTATGACATTTTTAATTAATCCTGCTTCATTACACAGGACCAGATCCAAGATTGCCTCCCCCCTTGTCGGTTCTGTGACATACTGTTCTAGGAACCCGTCTCTAATACATTCTATAAACTCTTCCTCTAGTCTACCCTGCCCAGTTTGGTTTGCCCAATTAATATGAAAATTGAAGTCCCCCATGATTACAGCAGTTCCCTTTTTACATGCGTCAACTATTTGCAGATTTATGTTCTGACTAACAGCGTCACAGCTATTTGGAGGTCTATAAATTACACCCACTAGTGTTTTTTTTCCCTTGTTATTCTCTATCTGTACCCAAGCTGTTTCACTATCCTGATCCTTCAACGCAATATCCTTCCTCTCTATTGCCGTTATTCCCTCCCTTATTAAAAGGGCCACCCCTCCTCCCTTTCTTTCCTGTCTATCTTTCCTAATTGTCGAGTACCCCTCTATATTTAACTCCCAGTCCTGATCCCCTTGCAGCCATGTCTCCGTAATGGCCACAATATCATAACTATATATACTTAATTGCACCGTTAATTCATTTATCTTATTACGAATACTCCGTGCATTTAGATAAAGCACTTTCAGATGATTTTTACTACCCTTCCTTTCCGTTTTTGCCCCTTTTACATCTAGAGCTTTATCTTCACACATTCTGTCTCCTGTCACATTTTGACTTTCCGCTTCCCCACTGATACCCTGCTCTATTTCCTCTACCCCTGCCGTTATTACCCCCCTTGATACCTCCCCCCCGCTACTTAGTTTAAAGACCTCTCTACTGCCCTAGTTATATGATTTGCCAGGACCCCAGTCCCAGCACCGTTCAGGTGAAGTCCGTCCTTACAGAACAGATCCCCCCTGTCCCAGTACTGGTGCCAGTGGCCCAAGAAACCAAACCCATTATTCCCACACCAGTCTTTGAGCCACGCATTCAGCTTTTTAATTTTACGTACCCTCGCCGATTTGGCCCGTGGCTCAGGTAGCAATCCGGAGATCAGTACCCTCGAGGTTCTGCTTTTTAATTTATTCCCTAACTGCTCAAACTCCTTCAGCAGATCCTCCTTCCTCGTCCTTCCTATGTCATTGGTCCCCACATGGACCATGACCACTGGATCCTCCCCCTCCCACTGCAAATTTCTCTCCAGCATCGCAGAGATATCCTTAACCCTAGCACCGGGTAGGCAACACAGCCTTCGGGACATGTTCTGCTGGCCGCAGAGAACCCTATCTACCCCCCGAATAATACTATCCCCTATCACTACGGCATTTCTTCTAACTCCCCCCTCTTGAATGGCCTCCTGATCCACGGTGCTGCAGCCAGGTTGCTCATCCCTCCCACAGCCCCTGATCCCGTCCTTACATTGAGTAAGAGCCTCGGTCATGCTTGTCAGGGACAAGGGCTGTGGCTCCTGCCGCATCTCCTCCTGGTTCCCCCTACCTGCCTCGCTTATGGCCACACCTTCCTTTCCTTGCTCACTGCCTACTGAATTAGTTAAACTGGTCGGTGTGACCATCCCCTGGCACAAAACATCCAGGTAATACTCCCCCTCCCTGATGTACCGCAGCGTATGAAGTTGGGTCTCCAGCTCATCAATGCGGAGCTGGAGTTCCTCTAGCCTCAAACACTTACTGCAGCTGTAGGGATCTTCTACATCAATGGTGTCGACAAATTCCCACATCTCGCAGTATTGGCACATCTCCTGACCGCCCATCTTATATGTAATTAACTGGTCCTATTTAAGAATCCCCTACTGTATTGATACACCCCTTATTGATATAATCCTACCTCCTATAAATGGGAAAGTACTCACCCCAGCCGTAAATTACCTACTGGTTTGGCTGTCTAGTGGTAATTCCGTCCGCTCTTCCTGTCTGGTCCACTGCTCCCTTGCAGTGCGTGGCAAACCTCTTTGCCTCTGTTAGTCTCTCGAGCCGCGGCTCCGTCCGTCCTCCCTCGGCGACAGCACCTGTGGCACCGCGGTCGTGACTCCCTTCCGTTCCTGCAGAGCCTTCCTGTCCTGGGCGGAGTCTGCAGCTAACTGTGTGCTCACGTCCGGTAGCTCACGTCCGGTAGGTCAGCCTCACGTCTCCGGTCCCTCGTTAGCGCAATCAGCAAGCGTTAGCGCAATCCTAAGCGAACGAACTCCCAGTGACCGAGCGCGCGTAACCTACTTGAACCTCTCCAGTCTGGCTTTTGCCCCCTCCATAGCACAGAAACTGCTCTCCTCAAAGTCCTCAACGACCTCCTCACCTCTGCTGACACTGGTTCCCTCAACATCCTCATCCTCCTCGACCTGAGCGCAGCCTTCGATACAGTGAACCATAACATCGTGCTCACCAGACTCAAAGACCTCGGCATTGAAGGCTCTGCACTCAGCTGGCTCTGTTCCTACCTTTCCACTAGATCCCACGTCATCTCTCTCCACAACCACACCTCTGCTACAGCCACAGTCACTCAAGGCGTTCCCCAAGGCTCTGTACTCGGCCCCCTCCTCTTCATCATCTACATCCTCCCCCTTGGTCAGATACTCCGCCACTTCAACCTGGACTTCCACTGTTATGCAGATGACACCCAGATCTACCTCGGCACCAAATCCCCCACAACCCCCCCCCTCTCCCATATCAACTCCTGTTTGTCAGCTATAAAAACCTGAATGCAACATAATTTCCTCAAACTCAACAGCGATAAGACAGAATTCCTCCTCATAGGCTCCAAAGCCACACTCAGCAAAATCAATAACCCCACTCTCACCATCGACGGCACCACTGTCTCCCCATCTCCCCAGGCCCGCAACCTTAGCGTGATCTTTGATTCCACCCTCTCCCTTGAGCCTCACATCCGCCATGTCATTAAAACCTCCTTCTTTCATCTCCGCAACATTGCCAAACTCAGACCCTCTCTCACACCTCCCGCTGCTGAAAGACTCATCCATGCCTTCATCTCCTCCCGACTGGACTATTGCAACTCACTTCTCCTTGGCATCAGCTCCACCTACATCAACTGACTACAACTGGTCCAGAACGCAGCCGCCCGACTCATCACCCACACCAAATCCTGGCATCACATCACTCCAGTCCTCAAACAATTTCACTGGCTTCCCATCTCCCATCGGATCAACAACAAAATCCTGATCCTCACCTACAAAGCCCTCCACCATCTGCCCCCCCCCCACCCCCCCCCATATCTCACTGACCTCCTCTCCCCCTACCAATCCTCACGGTCCCTCAGATCCACATCAGCCGGTCTCCTCTCCATCCACAAGTTCAACCTCCGCAGTTTTGGGGACAGAGCCTTCTCCAGGGCAGCTCCCAGGCTCTGGAACTCCCTCCCCCAACTGATCCGCAATTCCGTGTCCCTCACCATCTTCCAGTCCCGCCTCAAAACCCATCTCTTCACCTCTGCCTATCCTTAGCCCCACGTCCCCCTCCCTTTCCATCTGTGCATTAATTACCTCATATTGTGTTTTGTATTGAATTCTGTCTTTACTTTGTGTACTAGTCATGTCTCTACTATTTATTTCATTCCCCTTACATGTTTTTCCTCTACCTGCTAAATATTTGTAAGGTGTCCTTGAGACTCTTGAAAGGCGCCCATAAATAAAATGTATTATTATTATTATTATTACTTATTCCAACCTCACCCCCTCTGAACGTACAGTTCTCTGCTCACTCTGCAGCAACCCTGACAGTATAATCAAACCCGCCGACAAAGGAAGTGTCGTGATAGTCTGGCACACTGACCTCTATTGGGCTGAGGCCAGGCGACAACTCTCAGACACCTCCTCCTACTTATTCTTGGACCATGATCCCACAGATGAGCACCAGGCGTTAATCTCAAACGCCATTACAGATTTCATCACTTCTGGCTGTCTGTCTTCCACATCCTCCAACCTTATCATTTCCCAGCCCCGCATAGCCCGTTTTTACCTCCTCCCCAAAATCCACAAACACAACTGTGCTGGCAGACCCATTGTTTCTGCCTGCTCTTGTCACACGGAAATGATTTCCATGTACCTCGACTCCATCCTATCCTCCCTGGTCCTACGTCTCCCGACCAATGACCAAGGTACCTCACATGCCCTTCGTCTCTTTAATGACTTTTGCTTTCCTCGTCCCCACTCCCTCATCTTTACTATGGACATTCAGTTACTTTACACCTCCATCCCCCACCAGGAAGCCTTAAAGCCCTCAGTTTCTTCCTTGACCGCAGAATCAACCAGTTTCCCTCTACTAACACTCTACTCTGCCTAGCGGGGCTGGTCTTCACCCTCAACAACTTCTCCTTTGACTCCTCCCACTTCCTCCAAGTCTAAGGTGTAGGTATGGGCACCTGCATAGGCCCCAGCTATGCCTGCCTCTTTTTAGGGTACGTTGAACAATCCCTGTACCAGGCGTACACTGGTCCTATCCCCAAATGCTATCTCCGTTACATTGATGAGTGCATGGGTGCTACCGCCTGCACCCATGCAGAACTCATGGACCTCATCAATTTCACTACCAATTTTCATCCTGCACTCAAATTTACTTGGACCATCTCCGACACCTCCCTCCCTTCCTTGATCTCACAGTCTCCATTACAAGAAACATACTATTGACTGGCATCTATTATAAACTCACTAACTCCCACAACTGTCTCGACTACACTTCTTCCCACCTTGCTTCCTGCAAAGACTATCCCCATCTCGCAATTCCTCCATTCAATGTCGCATCCTCCCAGGATGAGGTGTTCCATGCTAGAACATCAAGGGTGTCCTCATTCTTTAGGGAATGGGGGTTCCTCTCTCCCATCATAAATGAGGCCCTCATTCGTGTCTCCTCAGTACCCAGCAGCTCCGCCTTTGTTCCCCCTCCCCGTAGTCACAACAGAGATAGAGTCCCACCAGGGGGCGCCGCACGATGGCAGCCTCTCCAACAGTCTGTCTGTCTTTTCGTCTTTTTTTGTTAATTTTAGTGTGTTTTAAAAGTATGTGTTAATGTTCTCCGGATTATTTAATGGGGGGGGGGGGGGGGGGGAGTGGGTCGGGGGACTGATTGCAACTGTTTTGCAATCTCTTACCTTGCCGGAGATGCGATTGTTTTCGATGAGCTGAACATTATGAACACAGAATGGCTGTCATCTCTTTCAATAGATCAATGAGAAAATACAGCAGAAGCAACATTCCAGATGTTTAAAAGAAAAACTTTCAGGAATAAAAAGAATGCTCACTAGCACCTTTTAGTCTCATGCAGAAAGATAAATAACAACAGGGCAATGTATGGATTTGACAATTCATTCCCTTATGTTTCTGCTGCGCTCATAACTACAAGTTGGATTTACCACCGTTTTAATATGCTGTTCTGATGATGCATATATTTTATCACCATCTGGTGAATTACTTGCAAAATCCACTTACGGTGATTTATACATGCAGAGAAACAGCAGATGAAAATGTCCTCGTAATCCATGTCAGTCCTTTAAACCTTTCTCTTTTCATTCTTGCTGCTCAGCAAGTCTTGCCATCCCTTGTATCACAACGCTGGCGGCGCGAGAATTACAATTAATGCTTCAACTGATGCAAAAAGGCTTGAATTACAGTTCCTTGCACAAGAAAATTGATGGCTTAGGCTTTACAGCAATATATTTTTTCCAATGACCATGTAAGCTCGCAGTTGACCATGCATGGCATGCAATGGTTGGCAGCGATATACATATGAAAGCCCAAGCGACTAACTAATAGTGGTTCACAAATCTTAGCCAGGGAGCTTTGATTAAAACTCTTGTTATTCAGCTTTAACAGAAGAATTTTACATAGTGAAAGCAAAGATTCCTGAATTTTCAGTTTAATACAAAATAGTAAAAAGGATTTCATAGCAATACACAAAAAGCAAGTGTAATGAAGCTGAATATTAGACTCTCCATAAATGCATGTCTTATTCCGCTATACGATTTCTGTATGCATTTCCAACATTATTCTAGCTGCCTCTGATATTGAGATTCAGACATAGTTCCCAGTAACCACTGCAGTTAATTAACTAACGTTCATTTGCAAAAACATTCTTTTAATGGTATAAGGTTTTTTTTCTTTCAGATTTTATTTTAAACATTGAGTAGGACGTCTGTCACACTAAATATTTCAGATTTCGATGCCTGCTAAAAATAACAATAATCTTGTACAAAATGCATAATCATCTTTCAACAACAGCATGTATGTTTAGAGGTGGAAAGCTAAATCATTGAGTAAATTGTCAATCATGGATTTATATCCCAAAAATGCAAAGCACTGTTAAAGAAACATATTAAATAAATTATACCTTCAGGTGAGTCATTTCCAATTGCTTTGTATTGCCAGACACAAGCTATTTTCTCCTTGAAGTCAGCTTCCCAATATGTGGCCTGTCACGTCCAGGAAGGGAAAATCATGCAGTTTTGAGCTTTTTTTTCCCATTTTTTATATTAATTCTGCTTCATAGCCGACAGACTGGAATCACAATTCAAGTGCACTTCTCCCCAGAAATGTCACTTGGAGTTTTGATGGGATTATAGATTGCTATACGTGGACCACCAGTAAAAAGAGACAAAGAAAGCAAAGACAGCAAGGCTGATTTATTCTACTGATATAAATCATTTTTAAAAGGTTAAGGGGTGACCCTTATTTCCTTTGGCTGGATATTTGCACATTTAGTATGGGTCAATGTATATGTATTATTATATATAAATTGAGTATCTAAAGGCATAGGCACCAAATGGATCTCAATCCATAACTAGGTGTAAGAAGGAACTGCAGATGCTAGTTTAAACCGAAGATAGACACAAAAAGTTGGAGTAACTCTGCGGGACAGGCAGCATCTCTGGAGAGAAGGAATGGGTGACGTTTCGGGTCGACTCCCTTCTTCAGAGGTTCTCGACCCGAAATGTCACCTATTCCTTCTCTCCAGAGATACTGCCTGTCCCACTGAGTTACTCCAACTTGTTGTGGCTATCTTCAATCCATAACTAGTCTTCTCTGCCAGAAAGACAAAATATTAGGATGTAACAGGGAAAGGTTCCAGCAAACGATTCCTCATATCAGACGAGGCCACAATTAGACAGACAAAAAAAGCTGGAGTAACTCAGTGGGTCAGGCAGCATTTCTGGAGAAAAGGAATAGGTGACTTTTTGGGTCAAGAGCTGAGTCAGGGGAGAGGGAAACAAGAGATATGAAAAGGTACATTGTACAATTAATTGGTTTAGTCATTTATCCAGTTTGCCCTGTGGTGAAGTTACCAGTGGTCAGCCCTTCAGCCAATGAGCGTTATCCAACCAAGTTGCTCTGACTCACACAATTTTAATATTCTCCCATCATGTATAGTAAATCCAAAATTGTGCCAAATGTGACAAGTTCATGCAAAATTAATGAAACTTTCCTTATTAATTTGGGCTACAAGGTTGATAAGTTACCAAAGTTATTTATGCATATTAATGCAGTTAACCAAAATTATTAATGCATATGTGAGAAAGTGGGTTAATTATGGGTTAGCTACTTGACCTGCTAAGTTCCTCCAGTACTTTGTGTTACAGAGTCATAGAGTCATAGAGTGATACAGTGTGGAAACAGGCCCTTCGACCCAACTTGTCCACACCAGCCAACATGTGGCTACACTAATCCCACCTGCCAGGAATTGGTCCATATCCCTCCAAATTATGATTCCAGCATCTGCAGTTCCTTGTGTTTCTATTTTACCTTTATCCTGGATGGTTTTAAATATCATCCGTGGACTTCTCTGCGATGAAGGAAGTGTACATTGCATTAATTACAATTTATGTGCAGCCCCAGCTTATTGTTTTAATTTTGTGATTGATGGCAAAAAAAACTAACAGAGGAACAATATCTGCTTCAACAAATGTCATTAAATTACATCAATAGAGTTAGTTAACCAGAAGAGGGATTGTTGTATTCCTAAACAAGATCCCTGCATACTTACACTATCATGAACTGGAACACAAACACAACACTCAGTTCAAGTTGTATTTCTAGTTTTGAAAATATAAATGGTACAATTTGAGTTTGTTTAAATGGAGTAAAGCGATATTTCATTTAAAAAAAAAGTTAATTGTATCTCATTGTCAACCCTTGCTAAAAAGGATTCACCAAAAAGGTGAATAAGAGAAAAAAAATTTGGACCGGAATCATCAGCTGCAGCTGAACAAGATTCAACGGAACTCTCTTTTCAGCTATTTTTTTTAAATTAAGGACCTTGTAGAAAAGAATCAGAGACAAAGGATATGTCAATGTAATATAAGCTGCGGCTAGGTTTTACTTTTATGATATATCGGAGCAGTAATAAACCACTACTGTAAAGAGCAGTAAATCCTATACCTATCTTTTTTGATGTGGTTGACTGTATGCGGCTACAGTGAATAAAATCAGCCAGATGGTTTGACAGAAGTTTAATACAAAATCTTATTATGGTGATTTGTTTTATGTGACTGCAGCTCACCATCTTCAGTGAAATTGAATATTACTTTTTGTATTATTAATCCCCCCCCCCCGCACCCCACCCCCCACCAGTTCTGCATCCTCCATGAGAGACAGGAGGAACCAGACTAAGAGGTGAAGGCATCTGTTTGGGTCTAAGTTATGCCTGTCACTTTGTGTTACTTGCAGAACTCTTTATTTCAGTATTGTAACCGCTAATACACTTTAAGGAAGTACATCTGTTTGTATGTAAATATTCAATAGGCGTAGAGGCATAGTACAAAACCAGGCCCTTTGGCCCAACTTATCCATGCCAACAAAAATGTCTAAGCTCCTTCCACTTGCTTGAGTTTGGTCCATATCCGTCTGAACACTTTCCATCCATGTACCTGTCCAAATATCTTTTAAATATTGTAATTGTATGTGCCTCCATGGCTTCATTTGGCATTGTGTTCCTTATACCCATTACCCAATGTGTGAAAAGGTTGCTCATCTGGTCCTTTTTAATTCTTCCTCCTCTCACCTTAAATTTATGACCTCTAGTTTTAGACTCCACTGCCCTGGGGAAAAGACTATGAGCATCCACCTAAAGGGGCTGTCCCACTTGGGCGACCAAATTGGCGAGTTTAGAAGAGTTTAGGAGTTATGTTGAAGACCTCCTTCAACCATGTAGAACACCTCCTTCGACCTCCTTCGACTACGTTGAAGACTAGCTTTGAATAGCTATGACTAACCAGGAAAATTGGACACCGAATAGTGGAGAGTGAAGACGACCTCCTTCGATCTCCTTCGACCTCCCTTTGACCTCCCTTCGACTATGATGAAGACTATCTATAACTACCTTTGACTAACTTTGACTACCCTCGATTACCTACGACTAACATGCCGACCTACTACGACCTACTACAACTAAACCTACGAGTAAAAGCAGTATCGATTTTTTCCATGGCGACCTTTTTTTACTCGTGGGCATTTTTCAACATGTTGAAAAATACGCCATGACCTAGCTGAGGCCTGGAGTACACGGGGACTACTCTGGAGCATGAAGGAGTGTTACAAAGACCTCCTACGACCTTGTGCCGACCATGCTGTGAGTATGAGTCAAACTTGCCTGAACTCGCAAGTGGGACAGCCCCTTAATGATTTTATATACGTCCACAAGGTCACCCTGAATCTCCTATGCTGCAGGGAAAATGGTCCGAACCTATGCTGCTTCTCCTTGTAACTCAAGCCCTCCAGTTCCAGTATCACCCTCATGAATCTTATCAGCATCCCAGTTGACATTCAAGATATTGAAATACTGCAAATATTAACTGGAATTAGGGATGCATTAGAACTGAGGATAAAGCTTACAATTCTTCATTTATTCCAGAGGACGTTATTTTCTCCGTTTTAAACTCACTAACACCATTCACGGAATAGGCTAGTGATTGGTGTTCGTTACACATTCATGAACAGCATGGCCACATTGACCACACTTCCTCCCACTCTGCTTCCTGAAAGGAACCCATTCTATTCTCCCAGATTCTCCAAATTTGTTGCACTTGTGCTGACAACACGTTCAACCACAGCCTCAAGTATGACTTTCTCCTTCAGAAACATAGTCTCCCTGCCAATATGATTATGGATCTTTAAACTTCAGAGATACAGCGTGGAAACAGTCCCTTCGACCCACTGAGTGCATGCCAACCAGCGATCACCCCGTAAATTAACATTATCCTACACGGCAGGGGCAATTTACAATTTACAGAAGCCAATTAACCCACAAACATGTACGTCTTTGGAGTGTGGGAGGGAACCGGAGCACCTAGAGAAAACCCACATGGTCACAGGGAGACCGTAAAAACTTTATACAAAAACTTTATTTTATTATTTGTTTATCCCAGTTGTGTCCCCACCTCAACATTTTTACTATGTCCAACTCGTGTCGTCGTCCCGACACGCTCGTTTTTGACACGGACATCGTGCACCGCTGGACTGTCTTCCAGCGCGACTACGAACACTATATCGCGATCGCTCATCCTGGTGCCACTCCTGCGGTACAGGCTCACCTACTCCTCAACCTGGCTGGTCCGGAGGCAATGGAACATTATGCCTCGTTCGAGTTCGCCCCTCCGGAAGACCGCAACGACCCGGTATGTCTCATAGCCAAATTCACTGCCCTATGCGATATACCCACCAATAACATTATTGAGCGTTTTAAGTTCTTCCAAAGGCGTCAGACACCCGGTGAGCACATTGACGCTTTCATTGCCTCTTTGCGACATATGGCTCGGCGATGCCGCCTTGAAGCGATAACACCGGTCAAAATGATCAGGGACGTCCTGGTCAACGGTCTCCTAAACTCTAAGCTGCGTGACGAGCTCCTGATGAAGCCTGATCTAATGCTAAGGGATGCCATGCATGCCGCTCGCATGGCCTCTGCTGTTGGCTCCGTATCTCAACCGGTGTCCCAGGACATCAACTTCACCGGTGCTGCTGGCCGCCGGCGGATCAATAGCCCGCCACGCCAGTGCACCGCCTCTGCACCCGCTAAGGTCACCCCTCGTCGCTGCCCAAATTGCAATTTCTCTTCCCACCAGTTCAACGTTTGCCCAGCGCAGGGTAAAACTTGTAATTCCTGCGGGAAGCTGAACCACTTTTCTGCAGCATGTCGATCGCGTGGGAAACCTGTCCCTGCTCCTAGAAGGAGTCTAAACAACCTTGTGGACTGTGATAGCGCGCCTGGTTCCCAGTACCAGCCAGGTGAACTCCCTGACTCTGATACGAGTTCCTTCCATGGTGATTCAGCTGTGTTTTCGCTTTTGGGTGCACCTGCATTGATAACAGATCCCTCTGTACATGTTACTGTGAATGGGACACTCCTTCCCTGCGAAGGTCGATACTGGTGCTTTTGCCAATGTTATGTCTGTTAGCCTCTTCAAGCAGATAAGCTCGGGGGAGAGGGTGACTCCCGATGACTCCCACCTTCATGCCTATGGGGGAGGTATTCTGGTCGCTGTGGGTAAGGCCACGGTTATCTGTACAGTTCTTGAGACCTCTCGGCCCCTCACTTTTCTCCTGCTGGAATCAGAAAACGTCACCCTGCTGGGCGCCCGTGCATGCCAGGACTTTGGTTTGGTCTCTTTCCACCGCGACATCCACCTGGTGCAGGCTCCCATGGACCCCCTGAACGAGTATCCCGACCGTTTTGATGACGTTCTGGGCAAACTGCCCTGTGCCTACAAAATCGTTGTTGACCCGGGGGTCAACTCGGTGATTAGACCGGCCCACCGTGTGTCTTTTGCCATGAAGGGCCGCGTGGAGTCCACACTGCGTGACATGGTGGCCATGGGCATCCTCAAGGAGGTGAGCGCTCCCACCCAGTGGGTCTCCACCATGGTCGTCGCTGCCAAGAAAGACGCGAGCGAGATCAGGATCTGCATCAACCCGAAAGACCTGAACCTTGCTATCAAACGCCCGCACTACCCCATGCGGACGGTGGAGGACGTCGCTGCACAGGTCGGTCCGGCCACAGTCTTCTCGGTCCTAGATGCCAAGAGCTCCTTTTGGCAGATCCCTCTGGATGAACGTTCCTCCTTCCTGACAACCTTTAGCACACCTTTCAGCAGGTTCCGTTTTCTCCGCATGCCTTTTGGGATCAACTCAGCAAGCAAGGTTTTCCAGCGCACCATGGAGCAGCTGTTTGCCGGGTTGCCGTGCGCTATCATTGTGGATGACATCCTGGTGTACGGGAGGGACATCGCTGAGCACGACCTGCACCTCCGCCAAGTCCTGGACAGGGCTCGTGAGATCAATCTCAAACTCAACCCGAAGAAGTGTCGGTTCCGCGTTCAGGAAGTCACTTACGTAGGCCACGTTTTTACGGCGGGGGGGTCTAAAGCCAGACCCCCAGAAGACGGCAGCGGTCAACGAAATGCCTGCTCCCACCGACGTGCCCGGCCTGCAGCGCTTTCTGGGCATGGTCAACTACCTGGGGAAGTTCATACCCGACCTCAGCGAACTGAGTGCCCCCTTGAGGGAGCTGACCAAGAAGGACAATGCTTGGGTCTGGCTCCCGCACCACCAGTCGGCCTTCGTGGCCCTGAAGTCCAAGCTCGCATGCACCCCGACTCTCAAGTTCTTTGACCTAAACAGGCCAATCGTCCTCACCTGCGATGCATCTCGGTTCGGACTCGGTGCTGCCTGCCTGCAGCTCTATGACGATCGGCAGCTGCCTGTTTCCTATGCCTCTCGCACCATGACCCCTGCTGAGCAGCGCTACGCTCAGATCGAAAAGGAGCTCCTTGCCGTGGTGTTCGCATGCTCCAAATTCAAGGACTACATTCTGGGCAACACCTTCACCATTGAAACTGACCACCAGCCGCTGGTCTCTATCTTGAACAAGCCTATCCATGCGGCCTCTTCACGTTTGCAGCGGATGATGCTGCAGCTCCAGCGTTTCACATTAGAAATTGTGTACCGCAAGGGCAAGGATATGTTCGTGGCCGACACATTGTCCCGTGCGCCGCTCCCTTCCGTTGCCCGCCATCCATACGAATCGTCTGACCTGATGGTACTGAACGTTAACATTGTTCCCTCTTGGCAGATGCAGTCCCTGGTCAAACACACTGCCGCTGATCCTGCCCTGCAACAGCTTGAGGGCGTCATCCGCCGTGGCTGGCCTGACCGCCGCTCTTCCCTACCGGCTGGTGCCGTGCCCTACTTCCTGGTTCGGGACGAATTGGTGCTGCACAACGGCGTGGTGGTGAAGGGTCACAAGGTCGTGGTGCCGGCCGCGCTGCGGGATCATTACTTTCAAACCGCCCACAACGGCCACCCCGGGGTGGAGGCCACTTTGTCCCAGGCCCAAGCCCAGTTTTACTGGCCTGGCATGGTTCAGGACATCCGGGACAGGGTCTCCGCCTGTGCTGCCTGCAACAGTCTCCTGCCTCATCAACAGCGCCAAGCTCTCATGCAGCAACCGGCTCCCGAGTTGCCGTGGATGGCTGTCGCCACTGACATATTCGAATGGCGTGGCAAACACTTCCTGGTCCTGGTGGACTCCTACTCCAGCTGGTTCGAGGTGGACCAGCTGCCGTCCCTCACGTCTGCTGCCGTCATCGGGAAGCTTCACCGCCACTTTTCGACCTTTGGTTCCCCGGTGACTCTCCAATCCGACAACGGCAGCCAGTTTACCAGCGCAGAGTTCGGCGCCTTCGCCACCCGATGGAACATTCGCCACATCACCAGCAGCCCCGAGTACCCGCAAAGCAATGGCCTTGCGGAGCGCGCTGTCCGCAGCGCCAAGGAGCTGCTGGAACATTGTCGGCTTGCTCATTCGGACCTCTACCTTGCCCTCCTCAACCTCCGCAACATTTCCCGGGACCCCGCACTAGGTTCGCCTGCCCAGCGCCTCATGTCCCGCACCACTCGACCCCCTCTCCCGGTCTCTCAGCAATCCCTAAAGCCCGCGGTCCGCAGCCCTGCCGCTGTCAAGGAACGCATCATCGAGAAGCAGGTCATCCAGAAGCGCTCCTTTGACAAATCATCCCGTCTCCTTCCCCGTCTGTTCCCAGGCCAGGTTGTCCGGATGAAGTCCACCTCCGGTCATCACCGGCTGGCCGTTGTCGTTGGCAATGCTGACTCACCCCAGTCATACCTGGTTGACTACGAGGGCACCGTGTACCGTCGGACACTCCAGCACCTGCTGCTTGTCAACGAGCCTGCTCCACCTCCCGCAGACCCGTTTTCACCGCCTGTCCCTTCCCCACTGCCCGAAACTCCTCCTGCCCCTGTCACTCCTCGCATGCCCCGGACACTGCCCTCTCAGCTCCCTGTGCCCCGCACACGCCAGCCTCCTTCTCCTGCCTCACCTGCAGGTGTACCTGTTTCGCCCCCCCGTTCTCCTCCTTCCCCTGGGCGCTCTTCACCCGGATCTCCCGTCTCTGTCCCTGCCCCCGTACCTGCAGCTCCTGCGGTTGAAGGGGAAGGCGGGTTGCGCACCCGCTCTGGGCGGTTGGTCAAGCCGCCTGTCCGGTACGGAGTGTGCGAGTAGTCTGTATCATGATATATTCTAACTGTTCCCTGCTTATGGTCTGATTCTAGCGTATGAGCCGTGGTCGCTTTTGTTTCCAAGAGGAAGGATGTAGATCAGTGCATGCTCCTTTAACATAGTGACCTCACCACTCCTAACCACTCCCCATTGTCTCTTGTATAATTGTAGCTTCCCCACCTCCAGCTCGCTCTCTAGCTCCAGTGATGACCACGGACAGCTAGGGCATAGTGTGTGTAGTGCATATAATAAAGTTATGTAGTAAAAGACTTTGTGTGTCAAGCAAGTCCTTTTTACAGGTTTGTATACTTGGTATAAGTGTAAATTGTCCCTAGTGTGTGTAGGCTTGTGTTAATGTGTGGTGATCGCTGGTCAGTGCGGACTCGGTGGGCCGAAGGGCCTGTTTCCACACTGTATCTCTAAACTAAACTAAATTATAGCAGCCAATCGACAATAACGTTTCTCCCATGGTCCATTATAACGAGGGTTTGGTCTACTGCTATGTTTTCCCATTTCTTACAGCTACCATGGTTCAAGGAGTATGTCAGTGATGATAAAGCTCTTTGGGTTTCTCTAATCTGATGAATTTTACTCCATATAGAATCTCTGCACCATAATTCCCAGTTCACATGATTTTGCACATTAACTTTTTATTGTATATATATTTCTCATAAATCTTTGCTCCTCCTAATATCAAGCTTTAATATGATTTTAAAATAAACTAACTGTGACATACAATGCTAGATTATTCATTTGTGCAGTTTGTGGGATTCTTCTGAGTGAACATTTTTCATCAGGGTTAACTGCTCAATAACACAGGTTAATATTTAGATGTAATTCACTAGTTGCTAAAGGTTTTGAGTTGTCTCATGGATAAGTGCAAAGTTGTTCATTTGGAATCAATCTCTGGCATACATTTTAAATCGCCATCACTTATGCTTGTTCGGGAATTTGTTCAAAACCTGTTCCATAATCCCTGTGTTTCACCTGATTGAAAAACAGGCAGTAATCCCATTAATAAATAATAGCTGGGATTTTGCTCAATGTTCATGGAACTGATACATAACTGCAGATGTTCTGTGACTCTTACACTTGGGCATGCAGTGAATAGAAATGCAAAATATAATCTGGGACCCGGATGCACGTTGCAAGCAATGATGGACCACTTCCAGCAATCAGACAAAATGTGGCTCCTACAGAGGCTGCAGCAAGACCATATAACCATATAACCATATAACAATTACAGCACGGAAACAGGCCATCTCGGCCCTACAAGTCCGTGCCGAACAATTATTTTCCCTTAGTCCCACCTGCCTGCACTCATACCATAACCCTCCATTCCCTTCTCATCCATATGCCTATCCAATTTATTTTTAAATGATACCAACGAACCTGCCTCCACCACTTCCACTGCAAGCTCATTCCACACCGCTACCACTCTCTGAGTAAAGAAGTTCCCCCTCATGTTACCCCTAAACTTCGGTCCCTTAATTCTGACGTCATGTCCTCTTGTTTGAATCTTCCCTATTCTCAAAGGGAAAAGCTTGTCCACATCAACACTGTCTATCCCTCTCATCATTTTAAAGTCCTCTATCAAGTCCCCCCTTAACCTTCTGCGCTCCATAGAATAAAGACCTAACTTATTCAACCTTTCTCTGTAACTTAGTTGTTGAAACCCAGGCAAAATTCTAGTAAATCTCCTCTGCACTCTCTCTATTTTGTTGACATCCTTCCTATAATTGGGCAACCAAAATTGTACATCATACTCCAGATTTGGTCTCACCAATGCCTTGTACAATTTTAACATTACATCCCAGCTTCTATACTCAATGCTCTGATTTATAAAGGCTAGCATACCAAAAGCTTTCTTTACCACCCTGTCTATATGAGATTCCACCTTCAAGGAACTATGCACGGTTATTCCCAGATCCCTCTGTTCAACTGTATTCTTCAATTCCCTACCATTTACCATGTACGTCCTATTTTGATTTGTCCTGCCAAGGTGTAGCACCTCACATTTATCAGCATTAAACTCCATCTGCCATCTTTCAGCCCATTCTTCCAAATGGCCTAAATCACTCTCTAGACTTTGGAAATCCTCTTCATTATCCACAACACCCCGTATCTTGGTATCATCTGCATACTTACTAATCCAATTTACCACACCTTCATCCAGATCATTGATGTACATGACAAACAACAAAGGACCCAACACAGATCCCTGAGGCACCCCACTAGTCACCTGCCTCCAACCCGACAAACAGCCATCCACCATTACCCTCTGGCGTCTCCCATTCAGCCACTGTTGAATCCATCTTGCTACTCCTGCATTTATACCCAACAGTTGAACCTTCTTAACCAACCTTCCATGAGGAACCTTGTCAAAGGCCTTACTAAAGTCCATATAGACAACATCCACTGCTTTACCCTCATCAATTTCCCTAGTAACCTCTTCAAAAAATTCAAGAAGATTAGTCAAACATGACCTTCCAGGCACAAATCCATGTTGACTGTTCCTAATCAGACCCTGTTTATCCAGATGCTTATATATATATTATCTCTAAGTATCTTTTCCATTAATTTTCCCACCACTGAAGTCAAACTAACAGGTCTATAATTGCTAGGTTTACTCTTTGAACCCTTTTTAAACAATGGAACAACATGCGCAGTACGCCAATCCTCGGGGACTATTCCCGTTTCTAATGACATTTGAAATATTTCTGTCATAGCCCAGGCTATTTCTACACTAACTTCCATCAATGTCCTAGGGAATATCCTGTCAGGACCTGGAGACTTATCCACTTTTATATTTTTCAAAAGTGTCAGTACTTCTTTTACTTTGAAACTCATAGTATCCATAGCTACTCTACTAGTTTCCCTTACCTCACATAATTCAATATCCTTCTCCTTGGTGAATACCGAAGAAAATAAATTGTTCAATATCTCCCCCGTCTCTTTTGGCTCTGCAGATAGCTGTCCACTCTGTCTCTCCAATGGACCAATTTTATCCCTCGTTATCCTTTTGCTATTAATATAGCTGTAGAAACCCTTTGGATTTACTTTCACCTTACTTGCCAAAGCAACCTCATATCTTCTTTTAGCTTTTCTAATTTCTTTCTTAAGATTCATTTTACATTCCTTATACTCCTCAAGCACCTCATTTACTTCATGCTGCCTATAATTATTGTAGATCTCCCTCTTTTTCCGAACAAGATGTCCAATTTCCCTTGAAAACCAGGGCTCTTTCCAATTTTTACTGTTTCCTTTCAACCGAACAGGAACATAAAGATTCTGTACTCTTAAAAGTTCCCCTTTAAATGTCCTCCATTTCTCTTCTACATCCTTCCCATAAAACAAAATGTCCCAGTTCACTCCTTTTAAATCATTTCGCCTCTCATCAAAGTTAGCCTTTCTCCAATCAAAAATCTCAACCCTAGGTCCAGTTCTGACCCTCTCCATAATTATATTGAAACTAATGGTGTTGTGATCACTGGACCCGAAGTGCTCCCCAACGCATACCTCCGCCACCTGTCCCGTCTCATTTCCTAACAGGAGATCCAGCACTGCCCCTCCTCTAGTAGATACCTCTATGTATGGCTGCAAAAAACTATCCTGCACACATTTTACAAACTCCAAACCATCCAGCCCATTTACAGAATGTGCTTCCCAGTCTATATGTGGAAAGTTGAAATCTCCCACAATCACTACCTTGTGCTTACTACTAATATCTGCAATCTCCTTACATATTTGCTCTTCCAATTCTCGATCCCCATTTGGCGGTCTATAATACACCCCTATAAGTGTTGCTACACCTTTCCCACTTCTCAGTTCCACCCAAATAGCCTCCCTAGATGAGCCCTCCAATCTATCCTGCCAAAGCACTGCTGTAATATCTTCCCTGACTAGCAATGCAACACCTCCACCTCTTGCCCCTCCAATTCTATCACACCTGAAGCAACAAAATCTTGGAATATTTAGTTTCCAATCACAGCCCTCCTGCAACCATGTTTCACTGATCGCCACAACATCATACTTCCAGGTGTCTATCCAGACTCTAAGCTCATCCACCTTTCTTACAATGCTCCTAGCATTAAAATATGCACATTTAAGAAACCCCCCGCCTCTTATTCTCTGTTTATTTCCTTTTTCTTCTTTCTCCTCTTGTGTCCGAGTGCTTCCCTTTTCTGCTTCCTGCCTCCCATTCTGTCTACTAGCTTTCTCTATTTGAGTCCCTCGCCCCAACCATTCTAGTTTAAAGTCTCCCCAGTAGCCTTTGCAAATTTCCCCGCCAGGATATTGGTCCCCCTCGGGTTCAAGTGCAACCCATCCTTTCTGTACAGGTCCCACCTTCCCCAAAAGAAGTCCCAATGATCCAGAAACTTGAATCCCTGCCCTCTGCACCAGTCTTTCAGCCACGCATTTATCCTCAACCTCGCTCCATTCCTACTCTCACTGTCGCATGGCACAGGCAGTAATCCTGAGATTGTTACCTTTTTGGTCCTTTTCCTTAACTCTCCTCCCAACTCCCTAAATCCTCCCTTCAGGACCTCTTCCCTTTTTTTACCTATGTCATTGGCACCTATATGTACCACGACCTCAGGCTCCTCTCCCTCTGATTTCAGGATATCTTGGACGCGTTGAGACACGTCCGAGACCAAGACGTGTAACTTTGAAGAGGCATTTTGAACCTTCCACACTTAGTCAAAAATCTACATGACTACCCTCCCGCACAAGAAATGCCTAATGATGTTATAGGTTTTTTTCTTACAATATTATTAAATCAGTGCAGGTTCCTTTGTAGATCAATCCAGCTAACACTGCTTCTGAGTTCAGTCCCTATATTCCAGGGATGTTTTATCAGTCAAATATTTATCCAATTCCCTTTTGGATGTTTAATTAAACCTATGTTTACGACCAACTAAGGCAATGTTTTCCAAATCTTAACCGTGTGTTGTGAATGGGTTTTCCTATATTATCACAAGTTTTTTGTCGATCACCATAAATCTGTATTCTCTGTTTTCAGTCACTGGAAATGATGCATCTTTATTTACTGCATGTAAATATTTGTGATTCTCAACAGCTTCATTTAATTTCCTCAGCCAATGAACGGAATAGACCTAACTACTTGCGTAGGCTTTCCTGTGATTTTCATCAACTGCACGCAGCTGCTTGATTAGGGCAGCTAGAGCAGCTATTTCTGTGAACTGTCTAACTGAATTGCCACAAGTCCTGCAATATTTTGAGGCCATCCTTATTCTAGCCCATCATTGCACAGCTCCAATGACTTGGGCTCAGCCCAGACCTTGGCTATTGCCCGTGCAAAATTTGCACGGTCTACCTGTAACCATATGGGTTCCCCCCTTTGAGCTTCAATTTCCTTCCTCATTCTAAAGATGTGTAGGTAGGTTAATTCACTACTGCAATTTACCCATAATATAGTCCAGTGATAGGAGAATTGGGAAGAGTTGTTAGACGTGAGGAGTAAGTAGATTACAGATAGATAAGTGGGGGAAAGGGACTGAAGGGTGAGCATTGAACACAGGCATAAACTCAATGGGCCAAATATCCTCCTTCATTTGTAAGGAAATATAGATTCAGCCTGGATTGTGGTCTATTGAGTAGAAAGGAACTGCAGATGCTTGTTTACACCAAAGATAGACAAAAAAAAAGCTTGGAGTAACTCAGTGGTTGAGGCAGCATCTCTGGAGAGAAGGAATGGGTGACATTTTGGGTTGAGTCCCTTTTTCAGACAAAAGATTTTCTACCTTGCCATCTCTATCTTAACTGTTGATACCCATCTCCCTATGACTTGCAGATACAACCCAGAGGCAGGACAAAGTATCAATGTAAATCACATCAGTTCCACAGGCAATACCTGGGAGAGGGCTGTAATTCAAAACACTTAAAACTGATAACATTGCAATTAATTTCTTGCTTCAGGTGGGCTCTGTTTGCCCTTCTTTAATACCTTGTGAATCGACCATTATGAATTACAAACTCAAATCCAATTATCACTCAAACAGAATTTCTCCCACTATTTAACAAGATTTAGCTGAATTGCGCAACAGACTCGCACATGATATTCCTTTGGGTTAAATGATAATCACGGAACCTATTAAGGTATTAATAGTCCGTTTTATCTTTCTATCAATTTTTCTCCCTTATTAAATTCAAATTTAAATGATATCCCAGGTGCTTGTTAGTTTTTTGATTCCTTTATTTCTATCTTGAGGTTTTGGGATATGTTCTCCAGCGAGTCTGTCCTAAATGCCAAGTGTTCATCTGAATGGTCCTCCATAAACTTTAACATTCTTAAGTTAAGTTTGTAGAGTGCCTTCATGATGGATTCTTTGAACAGCTTGTATTGGTGCCTACCAGGGACAAGGCAATTCTGGATTTAGTGTTTTGTAATGAACAAGATTTGATAAAGGGCCTCGAGGTTAATGAGCCATTAGGAGGCAGTGACCATAACATGGTCAGGTTTCATCTACAATTGGAGAGGGAGAGGAGAAGATTGGATGTGTCAGTTTTGCAGTTGAATAAAGGGGACTATGGGGCCATGAGGGAGGAGCTGGCCAAAGTTGACTGGAAAGAAATGCTAGCAGGGATGACAGTGGAACAATAATGGCAGATGTTTCTAGGAATAATACAGAAAGTGCAGGATCAGTTCATTCCTAGGAGGAAGAAAGATTCCAAGGGGAGAAAGGGGCGACCATGGCTGACAAGGGACGTCAGGGACAGTATAAAAATTAAAGCGAAGAAGTACAACGTAGCAAAGATGAGCGGGAAGCAAGAGGATTGGGTAATGTTTAAAGAACAACAGAAGATAACCAAAAAGACAATACGGGGAGAAAAGATGAGGTACGAAGGTAAGCTAGCCAAGAATATAAACCAGGACAGTAAAAGCTTCTTTAGGTATGTGAAAAGGAAAAAATTATTTAAGACCAAAGTTGGACCTTTGAAGATCGAAAAAGGTGACTTTATTATGGGGAACAAGGAAATGGCAGATGTATTGAACAGGTACTTTGGATCTATCTTCACTAAGGAGGGCACAAACAATCTTCCTGATATAGTAGTGGCCAGAGGATCTGGGGTGAGAGAGGAACTGAAGGAAATCCATATTAGGCAGGAAATGGTGTTGAATAGACTGATGGGACTGAAGGCTGATAAATCCCCAGTGTCTGATGGTCTGCATCCCAGGGTACTTAAGGAAGTGGCTCTAGAAATCGTGGATGCATTGGTGATAATTTTCTAATGTTCTATAGACTCAGGATCAGTTCCTGTGGATTGGAGGGTAGCTAATGTTATCGCACTTTTTAGAAAGGCGGGAGAGAGAAAACAGGGAATTATAGACCAGTTAGCCTGACATCAGTGGTGGAGTCAATTATAAAAGATGAGATAGCCGCACATTTGGATAGCAGTAACAGGATCGGTCCAAGTCAGCATGGATTTACGAAGGGGAAATCATGCTTGACTAATCTTCTGGAATTTTTTGAAGATGTAATAGGAAAATGGACAAAGGAGAGCCAGTGGATGTAGTGTACCTGGACTTTCAGAAAGCATTTGATAAGGTCCCACATAGGAGATTAGTGGGCAAAATTAGGGCACATGTTATTGGGGGTAGAGTGCTGACATGGATAGAGAAGTGGTTGGCAGACAGGAAACAAAGAGTAGGGATTAACGGGTACCTTTCATAATGGCAGGCAGTGACTAGTGCGGTACCGCAAGGCTCAGTGCTGGGACCGCAGCTATTTACAATATGCATCAACGATTTGGATGAAGGGATTCAAAATCGCAGCTATTTACAATATACATCAAATTAGCAAATTTGCAGACGACACAAAGCTGGGTGGCAGTGTGAACTGTGAGGAGGATGCTATGAGAATGCAGGGTGACTTGGACAGGTTGGTGGAGTGGGCAGATGCATGGCAGATGACGTTTAATGCAGATAAATATGAGGTTATCCACTTTGGTAGCAAAAACCGGAAGGCAGATTGCTATCTAAATGGGGTCAAGTTGGGAAAAGGGGAAGTACAATGGGATTTGGGGGTCCTTGTACATCAGTCTATGAAAGTAAGCATGCAGGTACAGCAGGCAGTGAAGAAAGCGAATGGCATGTTGGCCTTTATAACTAGAGGAATCGAACATTGGAGCAAAGAGGTCCTTCTGCAGTTGCACAGAGCCCTAGTGAGACCAAATCTGAAGTATTGTGTGCAGTTTTGGTCCCCTAATTTGAGGAAGGACATTCTTGCTATTGAGGGAGTGCAGCGTAGGTTTACAAGTTTAATTCTCGGGATGGCGGGACTGTCATATGCTGAGAGAATGGAGCAGCTGGGCTTGTATACTCTGGAGTTTAGAAGCATGAGAGGGAATCTTATTGAAACATGTAAGATTGTTAGGGGTTTGGACACGCTGGAGGCAGGAAACATGTTCCCGATGTTGGGGGAGTTCCGAACCAGGGGACACAGTTTAAGAATAAGGAGTAAGCCATTTAGAACAGAAACGAGGAAACACTTTTTCTCACAGAGAGTGGTGAGTCTGTGGAATTATCTGCCTCAGAGGGCGGTGGAGGCAGGTTCTCTGGATGCTTTCAAGAGAGAGCTAGATAGTGCTCTTAAAAATAGCAGAGCCAGGGGATATGGGGAGAAGGCAGGAACGGGGTACTGATTTGGGATGATCAGCTATGATCACATTGAATGGCGGTGCTGGCTCAAAGGGCCAAATGGCCTACCCCTGCACCTATTGTTTGAAAACACTACCTCTATTTGTTGTCCTCTAGTATATGTCCTAATCCTTACAGAAGTCTCCAAATCAACAAAGGATCTTGTCTGGCACCAGCACCATACAAGTCAATGCAATTTACATTTGTAGTGCATAACTCCACCTTTAATTTGTGATTGTCATTCTCAGTATAATCCTATTAATCAATCCAGGTAGTATAAATTATACTTGCATTGAGGAGGTTGCACTTTTGCTTCCTATCTGTGCAAAATAGCACCTATGCTATTCTGATAAAATGTCTATAAACATTGCTTTTTATTCTGCAGGATTGGGCTTTTCTCACATTGTCTGGAGAATGTGAACAAGTAATTGAGTTCAGTAGTACTGTTTTTTTGTGAAGACTGTTGTGGATTCAAGTTGTCATCGAAGGCAGGCATAGATTATTTCTAACAATTAGCAATATCTTAGTGTAAACATTAATGAACATTAATTTGTTATCAGTGGGGAGGTATGCACAGTCTGTTGTAGTTATGTTTATACTACATCTAATATCAAACTATTGTGCTTGTACACTGGATATACAGTGTAAAGGACATATTGTGGCTTTACGAGCATTCGGCAATTTCATTTGAGAGTATCGATTTTGTACAACTGTTTTTATGGATGTGATTCATATGGGTGGAAACCTGGGAAAGAGAGAAAGCAGAATAAGGTGAATCTCTTCTAGCGATACATGTGGTTAAAAACAATAATGAAAAAATATTTTTATTATAACATTTTGAAAATATTGCTGAAGGGAAAGTCCTGATGATCAATTCATGAAATAAAATTCCATTACAGCGGTCAAATATAGTACTCTTCAAAACAATTCTACTTCTGTTCATAGATCTTGGAGACTTTGACTTGTCATAAACGTTTGCGAAAATGAAATTACCATTCAGTCATTGGACCTAGTTCAGGTGGGATAAAGGGATTGTTTTTAGT
Organism: Amblyraja radiata; assembly: GCF_010909765.2. NCBI lineage: Eukaryota > Metazoa > Chordata > Chondrichthyes > Rajiformes > Rajidae > Amblyraja > Amblyraja radiata. The sequence goes on from NC_045957.1 coordinate 75,723,371, forward strand.
TTTTAGTTTAATTTACGTATTATTGTCATGTGTGCAGAGGTGCGCTAAAAAACTATCCAGTATATAGGTATGTTACAAAACTTACCTTCAGCGGCGCTGTAGTTCTGCCACTGGCCGTGTGCACGACTTTGGCGCCTTTGAGGGGGGGAATGGGGTTAAAATGCAGTTTTCTCCTGCCTGTCCGAGATACATTTTCTCGGGCTGCTAGCTGATGTTGAAGAATTGTTCCGACTGCCGTTCTGTGGATTTTTTTTTTAAACCGCGGGACAATTTCAGAGCTGGAATAAAATAAAAATCCGCTTCTAAAGCCGTCAACACTGACAACGGGACGTATCTCCCGTACGGGACAGCTAAAGGTAAGCCATTTATTTTACATATAAACGTGCTTCTTAGGATTACCTTAATCCAAATTTTACGTTGCGAAAAGGTGATTTAGGCCCCATACGAACCGGCAGTGTTTTCCTGCCGATATGGGGTTTAAATTCACCGCAAACCGCAACGTTCCAATCGATTGCATTCCACAAAATCACACTCGCAAGATGATTTAAATGGCCATTAATTTACGGGAATTAAACACTAAATTCCTTCCATTTGGCCTATAAATTCATGACAATGAGATTTAAAAATCATGTTATATTGTGAATTCTTGTGTGAATGTTATTTGGACACTTAGGCTATTTAAAAATGTTAATCTTTTCTTAAGAAATGGATAGATGTTTAGATCTAGTAATTGAATTTTGTAATTAGTTACAATTAGGTAACTAACTAATTATATGCTTTAATTTCAAGTCATCCAAGTAAGATTGTTTCATATTTGTTTCAGAATGCTTCAATCTATAATTACTGAACATTTCATTCAGTTCTCTTAATTTTTAAGAAAGTTTTGGGCTTTTGACTCCTCGATCACAGCTTTTGTGTTAAGTCAATGGAAAAGCAATAGGAACAAGATGCTAATTTCCGAGTATGAAAATGGCCATAACTTTTTTAATACTGAAGATATGAAAGTGAATAAGATGTCAAATTAAACTTATTTTTATGCTTTATCTGATGGGATAAATTGCAGACTTGGGGTTGGGGCCGCAAATGTTTACCATATATGTTAATGATTTGGAGGAGGGAATTAGGAGCAACACAAGCAAGTTTGCGGATGAAACATAGAAACATAGAAACATAGAAATTAGGTGCAGGAGTAGGCCATTCGGCCCTTCGAGCCTGCACCGCCATTCAATATGATCATGGCTGATCATCCAACTCAGTATCCCGTACCTGCCTTCTCTCCATACCCTCTGATCCCCTTAGCCACAAGGGCCACATCTAACTCCCTCTTAAATATAGCCAATGAACTGGCCTCGACTACCCTCTGTGGCAGGGAGTTCCAGAGATTCACCACTCTCTGTGTGAAAAAAGTTCTTCTCATCTCGGTTCATCTCGAAACAAAGCTGGGTGGCAGTGTGAACTGTGAAGAGGATGTTAGGAGGTTGCAGGATGACCTGGACAGGTTGAGTGAGTGGGCAGATGCAGTATAATATAGATAAATGTGAGGTTATCCACTTTGGCGGCAAAAATAAAGGGGTAGATTATTATCTCAATGGGGTTAGGTTAGGCAAGGGGGAGGTGCAGCGAGACCTGGGCGTCCTTGTACACCAGTCACTGAAAGTTGGCATGCAGGTACAGCAAGCAGTAAAGAAAGCTAATGGAATGTTGGCCTTCATAACAAGAGGATTTCAGTATAGGAGTAAAGAGGTTCTACAGCAGTTGTATAGGGCTCTGGTGAGACCACATTTGGAGTATTGTGTCCAGTTTTGGTCTCCTAATTTGAGGAAGGACATCCTTGAGATTGAGGCAGTACAGCGTAGGTTCACGAGATTGATCCCTGGGATAGTGGGACTGTCATATGAGGAAAGATTGAAAAGACTAGGCTTGTATTCACTGGAGTTTAGAAGGATGAGGGGGTTCTTATAGAAACATAAAGAATTATAAAAGGACTGGACAAGCTAGATGCAGGAAAAATGTTCCCAATGTTGGGCGAGTCCAGAACCAGGGACCACAGTTTTAGATTAAAGGGGTAGCCCTTTAAGACTGTGAGAAAAAACTTTTTCACCCAGATTGTTGTGAATTTGTGGAATTCCCTGCCGAGGGCAGTGGAGGCCAAGTCACTGGATGGATTTAAGAGAGAGTTAGAGAGCTCTAGGGGCTAGTGGAATCAAGGGATATGGGGAGAAGGCAGGCACAGGTTATTGATTGGGGGCAATCAGCCATGATCACAATGAATGGTGGTGCTGGCTCGAAGGGCCGAATGGCCTCTTCCTGCACCTATTTTCTATGTTTCTATGAGAGGGGTGGTTTGGGTGGGAAGGGACAAATTGACCAGGGGGTTACAGGGGGAGCGGTCTCTGCACAAAGCCCAAAGGGGAGGAGATGGGAAGATGTGGCCAGTAGTGGGATCCCGTTTGAGGTGGCAAAAAAGTTAGAAGATTATCTGTTGTATGTGACGGCTGGTGGGGTGGAAGGTGAGGACAAAGGGGACTGGCCTTGTTACGAGTGCGGGCAGGAGGAGTGAGAGCGGAGCTACTGGGTATAGAGGAGACCCTGGTGAGAGCCTCATCTATAGTCGAAAAGGGGAACACCCGTTCACTAAAGAATGAGGACATCTCCGACGCCCTTGTTTGGAACACCTCATCCTGGGTGCAGATGGAGGAATTGGGAGTAGGGGATAGAGTCCTTACAGGAAGCAGGGTGGGAAGAAGTGTAGTCCAGATAGCCAAGAGAGTCAGTGGGTTTGTAGTAGATGTCGGACAGTATTCTGTTAAGACTTCTTAGATACATCTTGACCATTTAATTTATTTTTTTGTTGAAAGTCAATTTCATCCCTCCTTTACTCTGGGGTTAAAGAAATGTTTTCTTCACAAGAGTTGTCAAGCCATGTTAACTTCATAATCAAGTTATCTATTTTATTGTCAAGAGTCTAAAATGAAAATCCTTCTTCCATCTCCATTGTCTACTGCCTTCAACAATTTACAGGGAGATATGCTATCTTTTCCCTTCTGAGATTCAAGATAGTCATTTTCCAAGACAGTTGACTTCCAGGACAGATACCTGGGTAGTATTCTGTCCTCAGGTACTGCCTGTGTGGAGTTTGCATATTTCTAATGACCATGCAGGTTTCCTCTGGGTGCTCTCCTTCCCCCCCCCCATCCGAAAGATATGCAGTTTGCTAGATTAATGGGCCAGTGAAAACGGCCCCTAACATGTAAATACTGTAGGTTGTGGAACCTGGGGGGAGTTGATGAAAATGTGGGAAGAAAATAATGAGATTAGTGTGGATGAATGTAAATGAGTGGTCGATGGTTGACACATACTCAATGTACCGAAGGGCCTGTTTCTCTATGACTCGATCCCCTACTGGAAGCATAACCTAACTGACATTGTTCCTCAAAGTAGTGTAGATGAGAGTATGATCCCCTGTGTAGGATAGGATATTGGGTGTTGAGCTCTTGACTGCTTCCCATGACATGCACACATATCATTTATCACTAGTTCATGCAATCTACTGGTTGGGAAAAGGGACATTTTCATCAACTCCCCCCAGGTTCCAAAACCTATAGTATTTACAAGATAGGTGCAGTTTTCAGAGGCCCATTAATCTACCAACCTGCATATATTTTGGATAGGGGGAAGGAGAGCACCCAGAGGAAACCCATATGATCATTAGGAACATTCAAAGTCCACTCAGACAGTACCTGACGTCAGAATCCTACCCAGGTATCTGTCCTGGAAGTCAACCACTATTAGATGGGTCACAGTGTCTAATTCTCAACTGTAACATCATAAAACCTCAAATATAAACTTGCACATCTTCCAGAATTGCTCTCACAGTGGAAGCTAAGGTCCCCCTAATGTAGAGGGACAGCAGATACTGGTTTACAAAAAAAGACACAAAATGCTGGAGTAACTCAGCAGGTCAAGCATCATCTCCGGAGGACATGGATAGGTGACATTATTGGTAGAGAAGATAAAGTCACTTTGACACTCTGGGTTTGGTTCCTTCCAACCCACAGCTGCTGGTACATGCCCCAATTCACAGATCACTGATCAGTGCTGCTGTAAGCAGTTAATTAGCACTCACTACTCCATAGGACCAGATTTTGTGAACTTTTCCTTCAGTCTGCAAGCAACAGGCAGACCAGCCACACGTATTGGTTGCACTGCTGGCTTCACCAAGTTGTAAACTGGATTAACATCGCACAGGCAACAGTCTAGCATGTTCCCGCCAGGAGTACCATCAGATGAGTTTCCATGGGCTGCTAGAATGGAAAATGTCCCTTGTACAAGTGATGTGACTCACTTGAGGAGCTTCTCAGTAAACATAGGAGCATGCTTCATGCCTTTTAGTTCAAGCATGTTGCCATCCGCAAGTGAAGAGTGCTTTCCAGTAACTGGAAGAGCACTGGTGGTATTTTTCACTACGTTTTAAGAGCAGGCTGATGAGTCCTTGGTTACCCATGAAGGTGATGGCAGCTCTGAGCTTTTCAGTGATGCCTTCTGTTTCCAAAAGACCATGGTGTTACACAAGGGAACCTACAACAGCTATTTATAAAATGGCTCTGTCGAGTGCCACAACCTTTTTCAAGCTTTTTTTAAAGCAATACAAAGGGGATGTAAGATATTTCAATGCCATGATCAACATAGCTGAATTTTTTGGCCAAAATGAAATATTGGATTAGATATGTATCAGATAGCATAAACAGGTGATTTATGATTAACTGGTTGTTTGTTGTAATCACAATTAATTCAAAACAGAATGAAGTTATTCCAAGGACATGTCACAATGAAATATGTGTAAGTGTATCGGGGTCAAGGGCAAAATTTCCATTTCATGTTTCAATGTAAATTGAATAAATAGGAATCTTCATTAACATATCTCTTTTTTTAAAGTTTTATTGCATTGTTATTGTGGTTTATGTAATAGTTGGGGCAAAGCAAGTGGAGGTGGAGAGATGAAACTAATGGGTGTCTTTGAAATGCTAGAATCTAGAATTTGCTAGACGTAGTTGGTGGAACAAGATGAAGGGTCTAAACAAAAATGTGTTTTATCTATTTCCCTCCACAGATGCTGCCTGGCCTACTGACTTTGTTGTTTGCTTAAAGTTTAATAGAGTTATGGACAGGGTGTGGAAGAGGTCTTTATTACTTATTCCTGGGAAACATACTGTATCTTCAGATTTCTCAGCTAAGGCAACATTATTTACATTGACATAATGGAACAGAAATGCAACAAAATATTTAACATGAAGAAAAATCCACCATTTGCCAACATTTTGGCCTGTGCCAAAAGTAAAATATTTTCCCTCTCCTAATATGCCTCCGGTAGAAAAAAAATTGTAAATATTTGGATTTAATGTATTCCATGTTCACATCATTAATTGCCGTTTTTAAGGCAATTATTATTACACAAATCCAAAATTCTTGTGTTCACCAATGTAAAAAGGTAATGAATCTGTTCATTTATTTTATCTGTTATTAGTATTAAAACACATAAACCAGAAATCTACTGTTCATAAAACAATCAGTGTATGTTATCCAATATCAAACTTTTAGGGCAAATGAGGAAATTGAATAGCTTTAATTTTTTTTTAAATTATTATTTAAACGTGTCTGGAGATTGAAATGTTTTACGAAGGTACAGCTTTTCTGGAAATCGCACCAAACGTAGAGGAACTTTAGGGCAGATTAATGGAAGGTGAAGTTCTCAAGATTGCGAGCAGCAAAAATCAATGTATCCAGAGCCAGGGCTCCCATCATTCACTGGTGTTTTGTTTAGAAAACACAGGGAAAGGGCTTGTAAGTTATACTCCGAAAATTTAAAAACCATTAAAGGTCATAAGTTGAATTTGTGGTATAGATTTTAAACATGCCCTCCAATTTATCTCAGACAGAGTATTGGAATTTCTGCTGATTCACTAACTAACTCAATTCAATGAAAGCATTAGCATTTATTGAAAAGAGTAATATGCTGCAGCAGTAATAAAGATGCTTGATTATTCAGCTGCTGCTGCTGTTGTCAGATGCTGCGGGAGCAGTCATATTTCAAAAACAATACCGTTCATTCTATCTTCCACTTATCATTCACATTCTTTGCTGTCCAACCATTTCCATCTCTCCTCTACCTCAAGGGTGGCATGGTGGCGCAGCGGTAGAGTTGCTGTCTTAAAGCGCCAGTGACCTGTGTTCAATCCTTACTACGGGTCCTGTCTGTACGAATTTGAACGTTCTCCCCGTAACCTGCGTGGGTTTCTCTGGGTCATTCAGTTTCATCCCACATTCCAAAGACATACAGGTTTGTAGGCTAATTGGCTTGGTAAAATTGTAAATTGTCCCGAGAGTGTAAGATGGTGTTAGTTTACGGGGTGATTGCAGGTCTGTGTGGACTCGGTGGACTGAAGGGCCTGTTTTCACGTGGGATCCTGTTAAACCTGGTGGATGAAATGCTGGATGCAGCGGCCACTGGAAAAAAAACATTGGGATCAAGGGAAGTCTATCTCTGCACACATTCCCAGAATTCATTGAAGTGCTAGTGCAGGGATACAAAGGTGAGGCCTCTTCGGAGGACATAGTCTATCTTCGTTCGATCTGGGATTGGAGGTTGGCGAGAGTTGAGTGTGGGAAATGGAGGAGATGCATGTGGGAGCTCAATCAAGTACAAAGAGGAGAAATTATGTTTCCTGAAGGAGGCTATTTCTGCAGTCACAGAGTAGTAAACCTTATCATTAAAGCATCTGCAGCAAGGACAAATTGAGAGAAGGGAATGTCGTGACGGCAAGAAACAGGGTGAGAGGAAGAAGAGTTCAATGTAGATGTGGGACTCCAAAGATGTATGGTAAATATTAGTGGATAGTTTGACTGCTGAGATGGAGACAGAGAACCAGAAAAGGAAAATATGTGTCTGAAATAGTCCAGCTGAATTTGAGGATGGGATGGACGTTGGAGACAAAAGTGATGAAATTGAAGAGTTCCACGTGAATGCAGGAAGGAACACCAATGCACTCGTTGATTTAGCACAAAAGGGGATGGAGAGGAATACCAAAGTAGATTTGGAACAAGGACAGTTCCACATAACCAGTGAAAAGACATGCGTAGCTGAAGCCCAGGCAAGTGTCCATGACTACAATTTTGTCTTGTAGAAAGTGGAACAAATCAAAGGATGCATTGTGCCGGGCAGATGAGAGTGTTGGTGGAGAGGAACTGTTTCGGCTCTTTTTTTTGGATTTCTCCATCTTCCTCTAAGGAGTCACAACGGGCGGCACGGTGGCGCCAATGTTAGAGCTGCTGCATTAGAGTGCCAGAGACCCGGGTGCGATCCTGAATACGGGTGCAATCTGTTCAAAATCTGTACATTCTCCCTATGACCGTGTGGGTTTTCTCCAGGTGCTCCTGTTTCCTTCCACACTCCAAGGATGTACAGGATTGTAGGTTAATTCGATAAAATTGTAAATTGTCCCGTGTGTGTAGGATAGTGTTAGTGATCACTGTTAGTATGGGGTGATCGCTGGTTACCGCGGACTCGGTTGGCCAAAGGGCCTGTTTCTGTGCCGTATCTCTAAAATCTAAAGTCTAAAATAAAGTCAAAAGAGACAAACTATCTACCAATAATTACCATCAAGTCTCTCAGGTCATTACATCTGTCTATCTGTCTATCTGGCTATCTTCCCGTCCATCCGTCCGTCCGTCCATCCATCCGTCCGTCCATCCATCCATCCATCCATCCATCCATCCATCCATTCATCCATCCATCCATCCATCCATCCATCCATCCATCCATCCATCCATCCATCCATCCATCCATCCATCCATCCATCCATCTATCTATCTCCACAAGCTATGCTGATTGAGTCCGCAAGCCGTGTTGAGTGAGTCCGTGCGGAGGAGAATGACTAGCAAATCGGCCAGCGAAGTGACCAGCGCCTGTGAGTCCCCATCGCAACCCCAACCCCTTCCTCTCTGGTCCCCCTCGCTGGCTCCTGCCCCCCTCTTCCCCTGTCTTTTCTCCAAGCTCTATCCCCCCTGCCCCCACACCTCAACCACGCCACACCCCAAACGCCCCCTCCACACATCCCTCCCTCCCACACACCCCTCCCTTCCACACACTCCTCACAACCCTCCCTCTGTCCACACACACCCCAAGCTCTCTCCCCCCCTGCGTCTTTACTGCAGCTGCGGGTGGCTCTGGATGGCCCGACCCGGCCCGACCCGGCCCGACCCAGCCCAGCCAACGTGGAGTCGGAAAGCGGAGGAGAACGACCAGCGATGCGGCCAACGAAGCGACCAGCACCTGCTGTGAGTTCCCATTGCAACCCCCAAACCCTTCCCCTCTGGTTCCCCTCGCTGGCTCCTGCTACCCTCCTCGTAATATTGCACTCTCCCCATGACTCTTCCCCCGTCTTTTCCCCGAACACTCTGCCCCCCTGCCCCCACTCCCCTCAACCCCACCCCCACACCCCTCCCCCCCCCACACAGCCCTCCCTTCCAAACACCTCTCCCTCCCACTCACCCTTCCCTTCCATACACCCCCCACAACGCTCACCCTGGCCACACACACCCCTCTCCCACACACCCCCCGCCCACACACCCCTCTCCCCCAAACCTCCCCTGCCCACACATACTCCCCCTCCACACCCCTCACCCCCCATCTCTCTGCCCATACACCCCTCCCTCCCACACACCCCTCCCTCCCACACACCCCTCCCTCCCACACACCCCTCCCCCAACAACCCACCCCCCCCACAACCCCTCCCTGCCCACAACCACTCCTCTCTCCCGCTACCCCCCCACAACCCCCCCACAACACACCGCCCACACACCCCCGCAACGCGCCCCCCCCCAAAATGACCCCCCCGACAACACCACACCCCCCGCCCACACACCCCCCCCTACAACCCCCCCTGTACACACACCCCTCTCCCCCACAACCACTCCTCTCCCCCACAACCCCCCCTCCACCCAACACCTCCTCCCCCCCACAATCCACCCCTCCCCCCACAACCCCCCCTTCCCCAGGGCTGAGTCCGTCCATCCAGAAGCCATCCAGAAGCAGTCCAGAAACCCACACGCTTGCAGGGAGAATGTGCAAATTCAACACAGACAGTGCCCGAGGACAGAATCGAACATAAATCTCTGGCGTGTGAGGCAGCAAGTCTACCAGCTGTGCCACTATATTTTGTTTTCCAACACAGATAAAATTATAAGTTGATAACTTTGGTTACTAAAAAAAGTAAACTATCCATTTTCAGTCTTAAATCTCTAAGTCACGCTATGTCCCCCTTTACATTGGACATAAAGTTGCTGCATATAAACTGACAGAGACCCAGAATTGACCCTAATTATGGGTGCTGTCTGTATGGAGTTTGCTCCTTTTCCCTTTGATCGCATGTGTTTTCTCCGGATGCTCTTGTTTATTCCACATTCCAAAGGTGAGCAGGAAACTTTTTCAGACCTAAAACGTAATATTTTCCTTTTGTCCAGAGATTCTGCCTGACCTGTTGAGTTAATTCAGCTTTTTGTGTCTATCTTCGGTTTAAACCAGCATCTGCAGTTCCTTCCGACACACACGATTCTATACGATAGAACTTTATTAATCCCAGGAGGGAAATTGCGTGTGTGTGTGTGTGGGTATATATATTATACACACACACACTTATATATATATATATAGAGCTATATACATTTATATAGTTATATATTCATATATAAATATATACTGTTTTGTTTTCTCGTTTATAACATTGTTTACAGAGTACAGAGTACAGGTGCACAACCTTTTATCCGAAGATCCAAATAACGAAAACCTCCGAATAGCGGCCATTTTTTCGGTCCTTGAAGAAAGGTCCTTGAAAACGTTCACCGAGGGCGGCCCGCAGAGGTGACAGCGGAACCTCCGGTCGGTCCTCGAAGAAAGGGGAACTAAATCCCCATTCATAAAAGAGAAGGTGAGGGTATATTGCGCGGGAGGGTTAATAATTGACAATATGCTGCTGCCTGCCCGCTGAGTTAAAAAGTTCCCACGGTAGACTCACGATATACAGTGTTTCGTGAGTCTTGCGTGGGAACTTTTTAACTCAGCGGGGCAGGCAGCAGCAGATTGTCGCTCCCTTCAGTTTCACCCCACCTACACCCCTCTGCTTCCCGGCCATGTGTGTGACCCCTTCCCTCCCCTCTCCAGCTCCCCGCCCATTGCACCGGCGCGGGGGCTTTGCACTGTCACCGGAGACGTCAGGACGAACGGGACACCGACCCCCAGGCCCACTGCAAGCACGGAGATCCCAGAGACCCACAGCCAGCAGCAGCCCAGCCCCGTTCCAACTCCAGAGGAAAACTGCAAACTGGCCGGAGACGTCAGGACCACCAGAAGCCGTTCCCCGAGCTGCGCCCCCTCATCGGGACACCGACCCCCAGGCCCACTGCAAGCACGGAGATCCCAGAGACCCACATCCAACAGCAGCCCAGCCCAGCCCCGCTCCAACTACAGAGGAACCTGGGTTGCGATGACGGGGCGCAGCTCGGGGCGTCGTAGGGGCCCATCGGGGAGCGGGTTCCTGTCGGGCTTGACGTCTCCGGCCACCTGCCATCCTCCGGGAACCGTACCGCCCTTGCAGGAGAGTGGGGTTGTTTGCAGTTGCAGAGGGAGGGGGCAAGGGCGGTACAGTTCCCAGTCTCAGCTCCAGTCCAGGGGGGTGGCCGGAGACGTCAGGACCAACGGGACACCGACCCCCAGGCCCACTGCAAGCACGGAGTTCCCAGAGACCCACATCCAGCAGCAACTCCAGCCCAGCCCCGCTCCAACTCCAGAGGAACACGTAGGGGCAGAAGCTGATGGTGTGCAAGGTACGTCTTGTTCTTGGGGTGGCGGATGAGGGGGCGCAGCTCGGGCTGTGGGCATACTGCCACTTGTCGCCGTAGCGGCCCATTAGGGAGCGGATTCCTCTGGAATTGGAGGGGGAGGGAGGTATTGTGCTGTTTGATCGCCCCCTGCTATCCCAGGGACAGGGAGACACAGCGGCTTTTTAGACTGGTGGGCAATCACTTCCAAAGTTCTGCCCACACAGTCAGTACACCTCTCCTACACTGCATTTCATACAAACATTTATTCTGCAAGAAAAAACTACATTGAAGACTCAAACTCGCGACCGAGTTTACTGCCGGGATCAAGGCGCAAACTCGCGACCTTGCGGATATGAGCCGAGCACTCTACCACTGAGCCAGCCATTAAAATCTACGCTAAAAAATTCCATTCCGAAGACCGACAAATTCTGAATTACGAAAAGTGTCTGGTCCCAAGGCTTTCGGATAAAAGGTTGTGCACCTGTACTATGTTTACATATTCTGTTGTGCTGCTGCAAGTAAGGATTTCATTGTTCTAGCTGGGACGTGAGAGAGTAAAACACTCTTGACTCTTGACTTACGTCGCTAATGTGTGGGATAGAACTAGTGTATGGGTGATCGGTGGTCGGTGTGGACTCGGTGGGCCGAAGGGCCTGTTTCCGGGACTTCAGGTGGCCATTGGCAACCGGGCAACCATTAATCTCGAGCCCTGCTTCACATGTAGATGCATGATTATGATACTGTGCCTAAATATCCACAGAGACTTGGAACACAACATTGAGGAAACATTTCATTTTCAAAGATGTCATTCTTCAGATATGATGAATAACCAAGTACCCACCTGTCCTCTGAGGCAGAGGTTTCTGTAGCTACTATTTTATATGTATCTCCTGGTCCTGGCCAATATATACGGCAAAACCAAATTATCTTATCTGCGTCCCATGTTGTTGGTGGAATCCTGCAGTGTGCAAATTAGAGATACGCTTCCCACAGTAGCATAACGGCTAAAGCTCATTGATTGTTCTGAAAGGCATGCAAAAGCACCAGGGATATACAAGCATTCTTTTTTCACATATCTAACAGATTGTGTGTCGCTTTGCCATGAAAAGAAAGCGACTTTCAGGCTTTCTCATTTAATGCTGTTCGGGTGCGATGCACAGGCAATTCTCAAAGCAGGAGTTACTACCCTGCATATTCTAGATCTAACTAAAACTTGAGGAGGACAGGAACCATTGATCCTAAGTGAGTGTGATGCTGTGGAGTTGCCAACAGCTGCTGTGAGCTTTCACAATCAGTCACTCTGGCGTCAATAATCAATAACTTCTACTGCTGCTCAGGGAGGTGAATGGCCAGAAATTAGAAACGGGAATTTGGACAGCTGGTCAGCAGGCTGCCGATTTTTTTACTCCCCCATTTTGTGGCCCAGTATAATTAGAGTTACGAAGACCGGCCAAAATGCTGATCTTCCAGCTGCATATTAATATTGAATTCCTATCCTCGGGCACTGGCCCATCTGTGTGCTCAACAATAATCATTACGGAGGAAATAAGTCATTGGCATGATGAGGACTGTCCAGCTGAGGGATTTTATAATATGCCCCTGAACTTGAGGTCAGTGGAGAAGCAATCACACTCGTTGCAGATCACCATGAATGTTGTCTGCAAAGATTTAATTATCTCTGCGGGGAGTACCGCTCCCTTTTTCATGCTTGCTGCTGTCAGATGTCAATTGCAGAGAACCCATTATGTCCAAACAACTTGGTGTTGCCCAACTGATGCTGGAAACCTGAAATAAAACAGAAAATGCTCAAAATCCTCAACTTGTCAGCAGCCGTGGAAAGTGAAGCAGGGTTAGATTTTTATGTCGATGACCTTTCTTGAGAACTAATTGTCAAGTAAAATATTATGTTACATTGAGTGCAAAATAAAGACAGGAAGGTGCGCACGATGTTGGGACATTCGGAATTGGGACAATTGGAATTTTGGTGGCTTTTGGTGTGCTGGCCTTTATAAATCAGAGCATTGAGTATAGAAGTTGGGATGTAATGTTAAATTTGTACAAGGCATTGCTGAGGCCAATTCTGGAGTATGGTGTACAATTTTGGTCGCCAAATTATAGGAAAGGTGTCAACAAAATAGAGAGAGTACAGAGGAGATTTACTAGAATGTTGCCTGGGTTTCAGCACCTAAGTTACAAAGAAAGGTTGAACAAGTTATGTCTTTATTCTTTGGAGCGCAGAAGGTTAAGGGGGGACTTGATAGAGGTCTTTAAAATTATGAGAGGGATAGACTGAGTTGACGTGGATAAGCTTTTAACATTGAGAGTAGGGAAGATTCAAACAAGAGGACATGATTTGAGAATTAAGGGACAAAAGTATAGGGGTAACATGAGGGGGAACTTCTTTACTCAGATAGTGGTAGCTGTGTGGAATGAGCTTCCAGTGGAAGTGGTGGAGGCAGGTTCGATTTTATCATTTAAAAATAAATTGGATAGGTATATGGACGGGAAAGGAATGGAGGGTTATGGTCTGAGTGCAGGTAGATGGGACTAGGTGAGAGTAAGTGTTCGACACGGACTAGAAAGGCCGAGATGGTCTGTTTCCATGCTGTAATTGTTATATGGTTATATGGTTATATTGAGGCACACACTAAAATGGGTCAATGAACTTACTAAAAATGATATTAAACTATATTTAAATTCTTTACACCTTGAAATATTTAGGTGAGGAAATTACAATGCACAATCGTAAAATTATTTTTTGGAGAGTGAGATATTTTGCCAATCGGCAAAGTCATGGCAAAGGAGCACATGACCTTAGATACTCACTCAACTTGCAGGAAAGTGTTAGTTTTCAGCACATGTATAGCTTAAATTTGCATCAATCCATGTGGCTTACCTTGACTGTGGTGGTGAAGGTTGCAAATAGCACAGCCTGTGGCGTCAATAGAATGGCTTGTAGTGGCGTTGGGACTTCTAGGCTAAACGGTATGCATGGAAATCCCAAAGGATACTATCAGTTTCACCAAGTTATGTACCTTACACCAATAATTCCTCATTACTGCAAGATTGAGGCTTAGATTTTTTTTTAACATTACTAAAATTCCACCCGACTCAGAAAATGGACAAGGAGAAAAGTGCTAATGTTAAATAAATTGGGTGCAAGGAAATATAAATGTATGCAGTTCACACCACGTAACTGAATCATGGCAGCAATTGATCGCTGAACCCCAAGTATTTACATTGAGCGAACAATTAGAGATCAACTGAAGCGTCTTCTGCAAGAATCAAATGTTGGGGAAAAGTGACTGACACTTGTAAAGGGCCTCTCCCACTGTGCGAGGTAATTCAAGAGTTCTCCCGAATTTCCCCTGATTCAAACTCGGAGAATTACGGTAATAGCCGCTCATAGGTACTGGGGGCTCTTGTGGACATTTTTCAACATGTTGAAAAATCTTCACGAGCTTACCGCGTTTCCCGAGTACCTGCTCTTAGCACTACGAGTCGCTAAGAGATGTCCCGAGCTCCGACTTATCCGCTACGTACATTCTACGTACTTACCACAAGCTTGATTTTTTTTTAAACTCAGGAGAGCTCTTGAATTACCTCGTACAGTGGGACAGGCCCTTTAGAATGGTGTTAGTCCATTGTTAAACCAACATAAGATGCACCAGTATACAAAATCCATGACTTCAGAAGGGAAATCCTTATGGGCCAGTCCCACTTGGCAATTTTTTAGGCAACTGCCGGCGACTGTCATAGTCGTTGCAGGTCACCGAAAAACCGGTGAGAACATATGTCATCCTGGCGACAACCTACGACATTACCTATGTCAGGAGAAGTCAAACTATGCTCATTGGCGGCAAGCCCACTGTCGCCAAAAATGTTTCAATATTGAAAATTTAGCGGCGACCAGAAAGACGCTATGACTTTTTGCGCGACTGAGGAAACTACTCCCAGCGACCACCAGCGAATATGTGGTGACAAACTAGTCGCCTGCAGTTGCCTAAAAAAATCACCAAAGTGGGACTGGCCCATTATTCATCCTTACTCCCATGAATTTGTCTGCAAATTTCCCTTCCGAATGACCGTTTAAACTGCTCTCCGGCATACAAACTATACTACCAATCTCATTTTGTTTCCACAAAGTCTCTATGTTCTAGAGGTTTCTTGTTCTTGTCAGCACAAGTATGGCCACATTTTATAATTGGCAATTCACAGAGCAATGTGTCCTCTGCTGAAGGTGAAAGAAAAATCACATCCAAACACATTATTTCTTTTTTTTTAAATCCTTGAATTCTAATTACAAATAAAATATTCCATTTAAATTACATCTTTAGCATTGCAAAAATATATCCCAAGCTGCATTAACAAACATTGGCACCAAACTTCACTCGGAGATAATGGGGCCAAACACTTTGTTTAATGAGACTGGTTTGAGGATGAAAAGGAAGAGCAATTGAAAGGCTTATGGATGACTTCCAAGGAATTGAGAATCAATCTGTATATTAAGCAAATGAAGATGATGTTTTTTTATAAATCTGTCTAACAACATAAATCCAACAATTTCACGAGTTGCTCTCTTTTGCAGCTTACTAAATTCAGTTGGCATTCAATGAAAGCTGAAAAGCTTGTTTAAAGGACTATAAAACACAATTCTAACTAAGTTTTATCATCATACTCCTAAGGTCTTGGTTTCAATGATGGTACAATCAAAACATTTACAATTTAAACATTTGAAGTTTTATGCTAAATTTTGTGGAATGGGGCAAGCGGCGCTTATCTTTTGAATGAGTAAGCATATAAATATTTATAAATTGCCACGGCTTTTTAAGACGGTTAATTTGAATTGCTACAACAATATTTAGGAATCTACAGTACTGATGTGCATCATGTACACGCTTGGTGCATTATAGCATTCTGCAGTTGAAGGTAGCTAAATTGAGCACAATGCTGAAAAACATAACCCTAAAATGCTGTAAGTGCTTCTAGTTTGCAAACCAATGGCACTTATTTGATCCATATGTTTAAGATCTTCCAACTGGATCTGTTAAGTTGAATATTCTATTCTGATATTGGAGGGCCATTCAGTCCACAAATCTGCGTTGTCCCTAAGAGCAACCCAACAAAGATGTATCTTCTCATATTTCCACCTACTCTTTCTTGTGTATCTATCAATTCTACTCTGATTTTCTTACTTAATGGTCTAATGTCAAAAATGAACTGAGAGGGGAGTCAGTATGGTCTAGTTAGTGCTGGCCACATCATTAAGCACTTTGACAACACTTCACCTTAAATTCATAAACCATGGTAAATCTTAATAACCACTTAATCCTTTGTGTTGACATCAATCAATCAATCAATCAATCAATCAATCAATCAATCAATCAATCAATCAATCAATCAATCAATCAATCAATCAATCAATCAATCAATCCATCAGTTTTATTCGTCCCATTGCACATAAAGTGCAAGTGAAATGAATTTGCCAGCAGCGGTACAATGAAAAAGAACACACAAAAACACAACAAAAATTCAACACAAACATCCACCACAGCATTCATCACTGTGGTGGAAGGCACAAAACTTGGCCAGTCCTCCTCCATTTTCACCCGTGGTTGAGACCTCAACCCTCCGCAGCCGCCGCTGCGGGCGTCCAGATGAGTAAAAGTCAAGGTAAGTCCCGAATCGGTGCCACCCCATCGGAGACCGCGGCTTCAGGTTGGTGTAGGCCGCAGGCCGGCGGTCGAAAATTTAATGTTCCCGCTGCGCCGCAACCAGGAGCACTGCAGACTGCAGGGCCGGCGTTCGAAGCTCCCCTCCAGGAGTCCCCGGCGAGGGACCCCGCTCCTGATGGTAAGTCCCCGCCGCGCCCGCGGTAGAAATAAGCCACAGGCCGGCAGTGGGAGCTTCCGCTCCCGGGTCCCCAACGAGGGATCCCAGGCTGCGGACTGTGGCTTCAGGCTGCCGCGGGCCAGCGAACGGAGCGCTCCCCATCCGGCTGAAGCCCAGGGCGCGTCTCCGGAAAAGGCCACACCGATCCTCGATGTTAGGCCATGGGGGAGGCGACATGGAAAAGTTGCCTCTCCGTGGAGGAGGTGACCGAAGCGGCTTCCCCCTTACACCCCCACACAACACCTACACAAAACACTCAGAGAAACATCAACAACATACATTTAAACACACTAAAAAACAAAAAAGTAGAAAAAAACGACACGCTGCTGGCAGGGCTGCCAGCTTGCAGCGCCCCCACCGACCCCACCCTGGTACAATCCAGGTCTAATCGATTAGAGTTCAGGAATCTGTGGGTTGACACCACATTAGGAGCAAGATGAAGTCAATCCAAAGCATAGGAATATCACCTTCCCATCTTTCGGATTAACTACTTCTGACCCATCTTTCTCTCCAATATATCTCTCCAATATATCAGTTCACGCTGTCACATCCATCTTTTCCCTATGAGGAAAGGAAGCAACCTGTTAGGTATTTAGGTTTTTGTTTGATTAAATATATAATTTCCTCAGTGTTATTGTTCAACTCATAAGCTTTACCTTTTATATACAGTGTGTGTATACATTTTCAATGTTCAAAGCCAATGACTGGTTTACCCCAGATTAAATTTGAATTATTACATATCTAATGCAGGAGAAATTCCATTAATGCTCAACAATTTGTAAAAAGGTATCCTTCCACTTCAAAGAAGAGCAAAGGGATTTCTCAACTGACCAATATTTTAATAACACACAAAAATGCTGGAGGAACTCAGCGGGTGCAATGGTCCAGCATTTTTGTGTACCTTCGATTTTCCAGCATCTGCAGTTCCTTCTTAAAACACATAAATATTTTAATAGCTCTTAGAAACAGGCATAATCATTCATTTGATTTTCACAGTGGAAAGTGATTGCACATTTTCAAACCGATTGTCTCTGAAAATCCAACTTGCCAATTCCACTTGCACTTTAACATTTTGCATCAAAATACATCATTTACCATCGTTGGATGCTCCTAGAACCATGTAGTTTTAAGACGTTTCTGTGGACTGAGATTAAACTTGGTTATGTCTTATTTTCATCTTCCCACTTTCTCCAGCCTGCTACCCATTCTCCCAGCACACCTCACTTACTGAATCAGACCCAAAACTGCATCTTCCCATCACTGGCCTGATCTCTAATCCCATATCAACCTCCCTGATTTCCCAATTCTCAAATGACCTGGGTCCTCATCCATTTTGCATCCCATCGTCAAACTCCTGACTTCCTCCCTCCCAATTATTGCTACAACCTTACTGATATCACCTACACACATCATATTACTATAGTCAGGTATTTTCAAGCTCACTGCATCACATGCAAAACCCATTGATCTCTGGCTAGCCACTATTCCCAGGCCATTTAGGAACTACTTGCAATTCCCAAATCTTGACAAGGCACCAGCGGTTGGACACTCATTTGCTTACAATTTCCTGGAAATTATTTGTTTTCCTGTGTGTTACAATGGAGAGCATAAACAATGCTATTACAATGCCTGAAGCCTTATGTTAGCTCACCATACAATAATACACGAGCTAATTAATTTTGTAGGAGAGAATACCTGGTCTTAAGTACATTGTTGTTTATGAGTTGTTTCTGTGTGAAAATTGACTGTCAGACTGCCCATAATAGAAACATCTCCACAGTTCCAAAGAACTTTGAGTCACCACGGTGTTGTAGTGATCACGGTCAGAGTTGCTGCCTTATAATGCCAGAGTACCTGGTTTGATTCTGACTACGGGTGCTGTTTGTATGGAGTTTGAATGTTCTCCTTGTGACTGCGCGACATCCCACATGGGATGTTTCCTCCCACATCCCAAAGACGTGCAGGTTTGTAGGTTAATTGGCTTCTGTAAATTGTCCCTAGTGTGTAGGATAGAACTAATGTACGGGTGATCGCTGGTCGGTGCCAACTTGGTGGGCTGAACCTTACTGTATCTCTAAAACTAAAACTAAACTCCACTGGTACTGAAGAGACTTGGGATGGCTCAATAGGGTTGTAAATGAATGCAAAACATGTTTTTTCTTTAAAGTAGTTAACATGGAGAATAGAATAACATATTCAAAAGAAGTAGGCCGACATTAATTTTGTGAAATATAGCACAGTTTGTACATCATGCCAACAACTTTATTAAAGTGCTTGAAGTATGTCCAAAATGCAGTGGATGATTTTTCTTAACATATTCCATAGCACCCAAGAGAAAATATTACATCACGCACCAAGGACTAGACCAGGGTCATGGAGAGTAGAAGAAGGAACACTTGTCATTGAACCCCAGTCAGGACCAATGTGGAGATGTAGGAACTTCAAAGAACAATCAAGATCAAAAGGTATAAAGTTCCGTTCAGCAGGAGATTACTGATCAGGGGTATCGGGGATTATGGGGAGAATGGGGTTGTGAATGAAAGATAGCTCAGCCATGATTGAATGGCAGAGTTCCGAATGGCCTAATTCTGCTCCTAGAACTTATGAACTTATGAACCTATGATCAGTATTGTGGCTGAAAGGATATTGGGTTGAAGAAAAATTACTTTGTTAGCAATTTGGCATTTGGGATGGGGCGGAGTTGATGGAGGATCAGGAAGTTCAGTCGGTTAGAGTGATGGGGGCATCAAGAAGTCAGAGAGCTGAGGATTCAGTGATTTGGGGCAATTGTGGGAGGGGCATCACCTGGGTTGTTGTGGCAAGTTGTGGGACAATCTCAATAGAGGTCCAGTGTGGTATTTCAGAAAGAAAACCAATTTATCCCAGGGAAATCAAGAATAATCGCTCCTGGTACCATGGCAGTACTCTAAAAGGTGATACTGCGAGGAATGACTACACTTGATTCATGCCTGACACTAAAATTGTTACAGGCATGCAAACACAGGGCTTGTAATGAGAAGTGCCCAATTGAATCTTTTGTGTTAGTTCTTGGTGCAAGTCCTACGTTTGACTGACATAAACAAATCAGGAAATTGTTGCGATCACATTTCATTCTAGGAAAAATCTATTTCCATTTTTGTAGCACTGATATAAACAACATTGCAGAATTTAATTTATTTATTATTGTTTTTTTTCATTTTGTACAAAAGATCTTTCTTAATATAGTAAAAACATTGGAGCCACATGGACTATAACTGGAGAAGAGTGGTTGGAGACAGACATGATTTGATTAAAGCTACAGGCATAAGCCCAATGAGAACTGACAGCACCAACAGGCAGTGATCAAACATCTTGTTGTTGGTCAGAGCTGCCTCTTTATGTCTCTGATTTGAAGCAGTTCACCCATGTATTGCTGAAGCCTCGCAGTTTCTCAGAGTACCAGGCATTGAGTGGATAAACTGGTGAGCTAGACGAGAAATCATATGCATTCTTATTGTACTCAAAGTTGCTGTTTAGTCGTCTGTTTTGTCACTCTGCTGTCAATATGGAGCTGGCACTTATTTCATAACCATTAGCTCTTTGTATTAAATGAAAGGATGTGTCCTATCATCCCAATGCATTAGGCAGCATTGCACCAATAGGCAAGGTTGTAGTGCGTGGGTCTCAAAAGGAGGCACGAAGTACAGGGGAGCCGCCACAGGACCCCCGCCCTCCGCCTCCGGACTGAATCACTCCTGTGCCGAGGGGTTCGACACTATGATGGCACGACCCTTGGGAGCCGCCACAAGGTAGCATTTCAAACCCTGTGAAGGACTGTTATTTAGAATTTATTTGCTTTAAATATGCTTCCACAATACAGATATGCCAGTGTGTGATATCAGTGCTTCCTGCCAAACTCCAGTCGAATCCAGTTTGCTTCATTTGGAATCAACACAATGACATCTGACTGATTTTATTGTTAAATCCTATGGTTTATGGTGATGAGAAAATGTGCGAAAATTGATGGCAATTATCGCAGGGTATATTGGGTCCGCTTTAAAGGAAATGGTAAAATTATTCATCCCTTATGCCCTAAGTAAAAATTACACGTGGCCCTCTTCATCCAAGATAATTACATTAAGTAGCAGAGATGCCCTGCTATCTGCTAATTATATTGTCACTATTAAAGCCTGTGATTTTGCTTTATCCAGCATGACACCTTTGCATTAAGAACGGGTCTTGAAATCATATGACATCTCAGCACAGAAGAGGCATTAAGACTCCAAAACTATTTTTTTCTGCACATGTTATTTGGTTTCATGATCTCAGAAGGTGATAAGGAAATTGTAGAACTGTGTTAATGTAGCATATTTTTCAATTAGCATTTGATGGACCTCATTCAAACTTACCGAATAGTGAAAGGCCTTGATAGAGTGGATGTGGAGAGGATATTTCTATTAGTGGGAGAGTCTAGGAATGAAGACCATTGTCTCAGAAAAAAAGGGCAGACATTTAGAAAGGAGATGAGAAGGAATTTATTTCGTCAGAGGGTGATGAATCTGTAGAATTCTTTGCCATAGAAAGCCGTGGAGGCCAAGTCAATGGATATTTTTAAAGTGGAGATTGATAGATTCTTGATTAGTTCGGTTTCAAGGGTCATGGGGAGAAGGCAGGAGAGTGGGGTTGAGAGTGAAAGATAGATCAGCCTTGATGGGCCAAATAGTTTAATTCTGCTCCTATAATCTATAAACTTATGAACATGAATTAAGTCTATAGATTGCACAACTGGGATGTTTATGTTTATTGCTGCATCGGCCTTCTTTCCTTCCCAAGCTATTTCCTCCCTCAAATTTTGAGACTGCTTTGAGTCAGTGCACTGGCCCATATTCTGGGATTCCGTAGCTAACCTAAATGAGTACGCCATTGCCGTGACTGATGTCATTAGCAAGTGCGTGGAAGACTGTAAGCCGATGAAGTCAATCTGAGTGTTCCCCAACTGGAAACAATGGATAAACTGCGAGGTACATTCACAGGTTAAAGCCAGGTCCGCTGCATACAAGTCAAACGATACAGAGTGGTACAAGAAGGCCCGCTAAGATCTCCGCAAAGCCATCAAGGGTGCCAAGAGACAATATTGGAACAAACTAGAGTCCCAGTATAATCACTCGCTCACAATGAGAATGTGGCAAGGTTTGAATAAGATAACTGGCTGCAAGGTCAAGCAACATTGACTGTAGCAAAGGTTAGATCATCTTCCCGAGTGTAAACCCACGAAAAGCAACTGGACCAGACGGAGTTCCTGTTTGTGTCCTTAGTAGATGCGTGGACCAGCTAGCGAACATTTTTAATCTCTGCCTACTCTGTTCTGAAGCACCCACCTGCTTCAAGAAGACCACCATCATCCTGATGTCAAAGAAATGCAAGACATCATGCCTAAGTGACTACCATCCAGTGGCCTTGACATCCACCATCATGAAATGTTTTGAGAGGCTAATTATGGAATACAGTCTACCCTGTGGCATTGACCCACTGCAGTTCACCTACCACCACAACCATGGATGATGTCATTGCCCAAGCCCTACTCTCATCACTGGAACACCTGGATAAGTGGGAAACGTATGTCAGACTCCGATTCATAGACTACAGCTCTGCCTTTAATGCCATTATACCATCCAAGCTTATTACTAAACTCGCGGGACTTGGTGTCAGCACTCATCTCTCCAACTGGATCCTCAACTTCCTGAACAACAGACCCCAATCAGTGAGGAAAGGGGACCAATCATCCTCTACAATAACCCTCAATATTGGTATTCTGCAAGGATGCGTTCTCAGCCCCCATCTTTACTCCTTGTACACTCATGACTGTGCAGCCATGTATAAATATAATTACATTTTCAAGTTCGTAGACGACAACACCATTGCGAGCCGGATATCAAATAATGATGAGACAGAGTACAGGAAAAAGTTCGACAACCTCATGTCCTGGTGTTGAGGCAACAACCTTTCTTTCAATGTCAGCAAGACAAAGGAGATAGTGATCGACATCTGGAATCAAAGCGGTACACATACCCCAGTTTGCATTGACGGTGCTGAAGTAGATGGTTGAAAACTTCAAATGCTTATGAGTCAATATTACCAACAACTTCTCCTGGACCACCCATATTGAAGCAACAACCAAGAATGCACACCAATTAATTAAATAATTAACAAAATAATTAATTTATACTAATCTTGACTTCTATAACTTATGTTGAGTGAAATATTCCACTTCCTTCTGTAGTTTTGCTTATATGCATTCATTGTTAGTTAATTATACTAGAGTCCCACTATAATCACTCGCTCACACGGAGAATGTGGCAAGGTTTGAATTAGATAACTGGCTGCAGTTATACAGAACTGGAAATACATATATACTAAAGTGACCTGTAAATGTTTCTCATCATGTGAAAGCTAGTTTTTGAGATATCCAATTACTTTATCTCTTGCCCTGATTATGTGTGGTTGTACCCTTGTTTCTAACATTATTCTTAAATCTGATCTAGTGTTCAAACGTGCCATGCATCATCATCAACAATTGTTCATCCCCCAAATATGTTAGAAAGATAGAAACATGGAAAATAAGTGCAGGAGAAGGCCATTCGACCCTTTGAGCCAGCACCGTCATTCATTGTGATCATGGCTTATCATCCGCAATCAGTAGCCCGTGCCTGCCTTCTCCCCATACCCCTTGATTCTGCTAGCCCCAAGAGCTCTATCTATCTCTCTTTTAAATTAATCCAGTTAATTTGTCTCCACTGCCACAATTCACAATTCTCTGGGTGAAAAAGTTTCTTCTCATCTCAGTTTTAAATGGCCCCCCCTTTATTCTTAGACTGTGGCCCCTGATTCCAGACTCCCCCAACATTGGGAAAATTTCTCCTGCATCTAGCTTGTCCAGTCCTTTTATAATTTTATATATTTCAATAAGAACGCCTCTCATCCTTCTAAATTCCAGTGAATACAAGCCCAGTCTTTCCAATCTTTCCTCATATGACATATGTAATGGGACTGTTTTAATTTGAATCATTGTTGCTAGTTTTTTGGCCTTGGTTCATCCCTGTAAAAGTATGATCTTGTGGCACAAATAGACTCATATTTTCTTTCTGTTTCTGTGAGCATTATACTTGCCATCATAACCCATTTAAAGAGGTTGTCATGACGCCACCGAGCCTGGGCTCTGCTTGCCCCTAAATATCGGGAATTGAAGAAGACGTGGTGGGTCAGTGAGAGCGGCAGATGCTGGACAATGAACGGTAGGAAGAACTGGGGGGGCTCATACCTTCCGTGGCATGAAGGTTGAAGATGACCGGGCAAGGAGAGGGACGAGGGTTCGCAGGGCGACTGCAAGGAGGGGACGGCTGCAATGTGCCTTATGGCCAGCTGAAGTTGTGACTGTGATATGGCGCCAAAACCTGGCGACTATTGCAGAAAGACACAGTGGGCTGTTTCTATGCATTATGTATCTAACAATAATCTTACTGACCTGTATGCAGAAAAACAATCTTGCTGTATCTTGGTACACGTGATAATAATAGAATTGTTGAATCCATAAGGAAATGAAAGGAGACTACCTTTTGTTCAGGTGCAATATCTGCTTAGCCGTTTGTGGTTCTGGGTAGAGAGAGCTATCCATGATCCTGCACTGCTGCCAGGCATAATTTGTCTCCATCTTAGCTTCCTAATTGTTACTTTTCTCATATTACTTCTCCTCTCGCTCCATCATCCATCCCTACGTCCACCCCCATGCACTTCTTCACTCTTGGTAGCACCAGTGAACCACCCCTGAAACCTGCACTCATCTGATGTGGCAGTCAGACAATATTAAGAGAAAAGCGGCCACATGGACTACGATTGATTCCTAATCCAGAAAAAAAACTACTGAAGAAACTCAGTGGGTCAGGTAGCATCCCTTGAAGGAAATGAATATGACAACTTGGGTCAGGATATTACTGTAATCTGAAAAAACTGCAAGTCTGATTCTGCCTGACCACTGAATTTCTCCAGCAGTTTGTTTTTTGTTCAACATTCCAGCATCTGTAGTCTCTTGTGTCTCCATGACTGATTCCTAGTTCGGATCTGATCTAATAATTAGGCAAAAATATCAAAACATATTTGAGTGAGTAATTTTTGAAGAACTAAATATTTTTAACCAAATATCTCGGCACGGACTTGTAGGGCCGAGATGGCCTGATTCCGTGCTGTAATTGTTATATGGTTATCTGTCATTGGCACAATGGGCTGAAATGTCTCATCCACGTGTAAATCATTGATTCAAACTGAGATGCAAGTCTTTCTCATGGGCAATTTGTGATGTCTCTTCTTAGAATTACTTTCATTAAGCAGATCAAGGTGCAGGAGTATCTGTCCAGTTGGTTTGTCAGCTAACCCATTTAGTGTGATCATCAGCTTCTATAATCACTTCAAGTGATTCTGTGCTTTTACATTCTGTTTTAAGTTCATTGCCTGGGGGAGAAAATCATTTATTTTCCAAGATGTTTCTATGCAACCTCAAATAATCTGAAGCAATGTTTTCTCGGCAAAAATCTTGGAACTAATCATTACATGCAGTACACTCAACACTGGTCAATATTTCTTCATTTCTCCTACAATGGGCTTTGGCAGCAAGTTCTCGCATCACCAGCTGAATTGCTTAGTAATAGCAAAGGCTGAAAAACAGCACATATACCAATGAACGTAGTACCCTCCCCTAATCAGAGGTGCATGCATGCACTTGACAATAAACTCTCATTCTTACAAATATAATCTTACGAAAAGGCCCCTCTGGATTTTATTAAATGGTAGGACATGCTTAAGGGATCAGGTTGTTACGGACTCTTGTTGCTATTCTCATGCATGTCAACTCACTCAGACAGCACAAACCATCAAGCACACAATTGCATATAGGTGTTTCCATATATACAGCACTCAGTAGTAAGACTAGTCTCCACACTTCCAGGTTATTTTCCTGTTTTTTTAATGAAATATTCCCATTGTTTCATATCCTGTATTATAAGTAGTATAAATCATGGTGTATAGCCAAAATAATGAGATGAAGCAAAAATGAATAAATCTGTTTTTACAAAGAAAAATATCAGATATGTCCATGTGTTTTCTTGCCTTTTTTTGTGACTTTTTTCAAGCAAGATTTCATCAAATCCATAGGTTTATTTATACCAGAAAGATGACATTAATTTTGCAATTAAATAATTCCATATAAGCCAAATTCTGATTATGCTTATGATTTTTAATCATTTATCACCCGATAAGGTGGTTTTCTGATGCCCCAAGTGTTTGCAGCAGAACGCGAGTAGCAGTCAATTTGGTCACGTGTTAAATGTGTGAATTAAAGGCAGAGTAATGGGCCTGTCCCACTTACGCGACCTTTTTGGTGACTGCCAGCACCCGTCATAGGTCGTTACAGGTCGCCAAAAATGTTCAACATGTTGAAAATCCAGAGGCTACCAGAACAAGGTAGGACTCATTGGGCGACTACTCATGACCATACTTAGATTAGATTAGATCCTTTATTTGTCATTCAGACCTTTTGGTCTGAACGAAATGTCGTTGCCTGCAGCCATACATATAATAATAAACAACAAAACACACAATAAACACAAATTAACAACCACCACAGTGAGTTCACCAGGCACCTCCTCACTGTGATGGAGGCAAAAGTCTTAAAGTTACTGTCTCTTCCCTCCTCATTCTCCCTCTGCGCTGAGGCGATATGTTGTGACACCACCGGGCGATGGTAGTCAGTCCCGCGGCTCAACCGAGCTCCGCGAACGGGCCGGTTCAAGCTCCGCAGCCCGGGGTGGTCGAAGCTGCCGCCCTCCAGTCCAGCGGACGCAGCTATTGCCGTGGGAGCTCCTGAAAACAGGCGCCAGCCTGTGACCTGCGAGCTCCCGACGATGTCGTCCACTGGCCCGCGGCCGAGCCCCGGATTCAGGTCACCGCCGCCGGAATGCCACCTCAGCCACCGGAGCACCGTCTCAGCCCTGAGTCAGGCCACCCTCACTGGAGCGGTGTCTCAGCCCCGAATCGGGCCACCCCCAACGGAGCGCCGTCTCAGCCCCGAGCCGGGCTGCCATCACCGGAGCGCCGTCTCAGCCCCGAGTCGGGCCGCCCTCACCGGAGCGCCGTCTCAGCCCCGAGGCGTGCCGCTGCCACTGGAACGCCGGAACGCCGCCACAGCTCGAAGACGGCCAGCCTCGCGTTGTAAGTCCTGGCTGGCTCTGCTTCCGGAGCCTCGAGGTCGGTCGCAGTTGGAGGCCGCCGGCTCCGCCATTAGGCCTCAGCGCAGACGGAGGCAGAGAAGGGGGGATACGACAGAAAGAGTCGCATTCCACCAAAGGGAGAGACAGAAAACCATGTTTCAGCCGGCCCCCCCACACATAACACAACCTAATAAACAACAAAAAAAAGTAAAGACTGACGGACTGCAGGCGAGCCGCAGCCGTCCAACAGCGCCGCCACTTCCGCCACTTCCCGTGACATGTCGCCAGGGTGTCGCCTGTATGGTCGTGAGTAGTCTCCTCAGTCGCCCAAAGAGTCGTAGCATCTTTCTGGTCGTCGCTGAATTTTTAGCGTGTTGAAAATTTTAGCCGACCTGCAACGACCTATGACGTGTGCCGGTAGTCGCCGAAAATGTCATGTAAGTAGGATAGGCCCATAACCGTTTTTATATTTATTGTTTCTGTTTTTATTGTTTATATTTTTTGTTTAAGCTTTCCATTGAAATAGTTACTAATGAATAGAACTTAAAATCATGAAATAAAAATCTGCATGGTGGCCTATATCTTGCATAACACTTTATGGCTCTTTATATCAAGAACATAATTAGACAAATGATTTACATTAAGAGTCTAAATAAGTATTGGAACGAACAATTTTAATTAATGTTAAGCGCTGGTAATTTTGCAAGGACAAAAACTATTTACAAACAGACCTAAAAAAACACAACAATTTTCCAAAAATTATGTAATTGATACTGAAACTTTGTTTGATGTCTGAAGATATTCTAAAGAGATTAAAGAGCCATTTTGATATGGAGCTGAGTAATCATTGCCACTGCTTCAGCTCTGGAGACAATGGATCTGTGGCTTGAAAATTGTCCTGAAAAGCAGCAAATGTCCTGGCTGGAAAGGGCACAGCGGCTCCTGATGCTAGTGGTGCACTTTTAGCTGGAGACAGCGATGTCACATGCTGTTCTTCCTGCAAGCTCTACTCACCTGCACACACTATTTACTTCTCATTTCTTTTTCAGAGGCCTTTGCTTAGTTTATGGTATGGTTGACTGCCTAACTGAACAGCTGCCTTTCATTTGTTCACGATGATACAAATTGCCTGAAAGCTTTTCTACAGGTGACTTTGAAGTACAGGTGTGGATTCCCAAATTGCCTTTTTGTTCAGGCTGGCTGGCTGTCTGTGGAAAATGGCTTTGTGAATTCCCCCAATGTTCATCTGGTGTTCTGTTGTGTTATTGTGCCTGTAAAGCTGCAGCAAGTAGGAATGTATTTGTTATGTTCCTGGTGCATACAAGAATTAAATATACCTCTAGTTCCCTCCCCTCTAATTTCAGTCTGAAGAAGGGTCCCTATCCGAAAAGTCACCCATCCTTTTTCTACAGAGATGCTGCCTTGACCCACTGAGTTACTCCAGCACTTTGTGCATATCTTTAGTATAAACCAGCAACTCCTTTTCCTTTCTACGCAAAGTTATTCAATGCTAATGCATGCAAACAAATATGTGCTTTTATCTATCCAAGGTAAATTCA
This sequence comes from Amblyraja radiata, assembly GCF_010909765.2. Lineage (NCBI taxonomy): Eukaryota > Metazoa > Chordata > Chondrichthyes > Rajiformes > Rajidae > Amblyraja > Amblyraja radiata. Next base: position 75,751,932 of record NC_045957.1, read on the forward strand.
AAAGAGCCATTGCAATCTTATATATTACTAAAAGTCTGTTCTTGACCAGTTTTGGCGATCTGTGCTGCGATTTCTGAGAGAACGCCGCAACCTATGGCCGTCATTTTTAGCCACCTCGCTCAGAGCCCCCCTCCGCCGCATGTGTGCCGAGGATTTTTCTAGTCGATGAAAAATGAGAGAGATATTAATGATTTTACAAAATTCCCCATTCTCTCGGCTGCCCCCGCTGGCGGCAGGGGGGAGGGACTATAAAACCAGGAAGTGGTGTGCCTCATTCAGTCTCTTCAAGATGGAGGAAGGCAGAGGGTCACGTTTCTCTGAGCTGTGAATAACACAGAACACATGTTCACACAACTGAGTAAGTACCCTTAATGTGGTTTGAAAATGAAAATTTGGTTAAAGTAAAAATGCACTGCCTGCAAATGGTTGTTTGGGGGGTTTGGGTTGAAATAAAAATGCACTCTCTCTCTCTCTCTCTCTCTCCCCCCTCCACTCCTCTCCCCCTCCCTCTCCTCTCCCCCTCCCTCTCATCTCCCCCTCCCTCTCCTCTCCCCCTCCCTCCCCTCTCCCCCCACTCTCTTCTCCCCCCCTTTCTCTCTCCTCTCCCCCCTCTCCCCCCCTCTCCTCTCTTCCCCCCCTCTCCTCTCCCCCCTCCTCTCCTCTCCACTCCCCACCTCTCTCTCTCCCCTCTTTTTCTCCACCTCCTCCCCTCCATCCCCTCCCCCACCTTTCCCCCCTCACCCATCCTCACTCTTCTCCTCCTCTCCACCCCCCTCTTCCTCTTGCCCCTCTCTCTGTGTCTCTGTCTCTGCCCCTTCTCTCTCTGCCCTAACTCTCTACCCCCCCCCCCCCCCCCTCTCTAGATGTGACTGCAAGTTGGGGGCTATGCGTCAGTAGATAGGGTGGTTATGGGGTAAAAGGAGCAAATTAATAATATTAATATAATATCAAGGGGGGTAATTAGCGTGAGTGCGGGGGGGATAGTTAGTGTGTGTGACGCTGCATGCCGCCTCCCCCCCGCACAACCGCACGCTGGGGGAACAGACCCAACGGGTCTGCACTTGGTCTAGTAATATATAGATTTAAAGGAGATAATATTCTTATTTATAAGGCCCTCCCACCATTGCACACTAAGAGGTTGAAATTTGTCTGAAAATTCCTCACACATTTTGGTCACGGCCTAAAGAAGGGAAATAAATCTGGTGCCATCCATATAATGTTAATCTTGTAGTGAGGTGGAATGATCCAGTATACTATGAATGATGACTAATGATTGTAATTGATAATGTATTTTCAAATTTAATGAACAAGGCACATTTCAGGTAAAGAATACTTGCAATTATACATTGCATTCCATGATAGAAACATAGAAACATAGAAAATAGGTGCATGAGTAGGCCATTCGGCCCTTCGAGCCTGCACCGCCATTCAATATGATCATGCTGATCATCCAACTCAGTATCCTGTACCTGCCTTCTCTCCATACCCCCCGATCCCTTTAGCCACAAGGGCCACATCTAACTCCCTCTTAAATATAGCCAATGAACTGGCCTCAACTAACTTCTGTGGCAGAGAATTCCAGAGATTCACCACTCTCTGTGAGAAAAATGTTTTCCTCATCTCGGTCCTAAAAGATGTCCCCCTTATCCTTAAACTGTGACCCCTTGTTCTGGACTTTCCTAACATCGGGAACAATCTTCCTGCATCTAGCCTGTTCAACCCCTTAAGAATTTTGTAAGTTTCTATAAGATCCCCCCTCAATGTTCTAAATTCTAGCGAGTACAAACCGAGTCTATCCAGTCTTTCTTCATATGAAAGTCCTGACATCCCAGGATCAGTCTGGTGAACCTTCTCTGTACTCCCTCTATGGCAAGAATGTCTTTCCTCAGATTAGGAGACCAAAACTGTACGCAATACTCCAGGTGTGGTCTCACCAAGACCCTGTACAACTGCAGTAGAACATCCCTGCTCCTATACTCAAATCCTTCTGCTATGAATGCTAACATACCATTTGCCTTCTTCACTGCCTGCTGCACCTGCATGCCTACTTTTAATGACTGGTGTACCATGACACCCAGGTCTCGTTGCATCTCCCCCTTTCCTAATCGGCCACCATTCAGATAATAGTCTACTTTCCTGTTTTTACCCTACCAAAGTGGATAACCTCACATTAATCCACATTATACTGCATCTGCCATGCATTTGCCCACTCACCCAGCCTATCCAATTCATCTTGCAGCCTCCTAGCATCCTCCACATAGCTAACACTGCCCCCCAGCTTCGTGTCATCCGCAAACTTGGAGATGTTGCATTCAATTCCCTCTTCCAAATCATTAATATATATCGTAAATAGCTGGGGTCCCAGCACTGAGTCTTGCGGTACCCCACTAGTCACTGCCTGCCATTGTGAAAAGGACCCGTTTACTCCTACTCTTTGCTTCCTGTCTGCCAGTCTGTTCTCTATCCACATCAATACTGATACCCCAATACCATGTACTTTATGTTTGTATACTAATCTCTTATGTGGGACCTTGTCGAAAGCTTTCTGAAAGTCCAGATATAACACATCCACAATTCTCCCTTATCCACTCTACTAGTTACATCCTCAGAAAATTCTATAAGATTCGTCAGACATGATTTACCTTTCATAAATCCATGCTGAATTTGTCCAATGATTTCACCACTTTCCAAATGTGCTGCTATCCCATATTTAATAACTGATTCTAGCAGTTTCCCCACTACCGACATTAGACTAACTGGTCTGTAATTCCCCGTTTTCTCTCTCCCTCCCTTTTTAAAAAGTGGGGTTACATTAGCTATCCTCCAATCCTCAGGAACTGCTCCAGAATCTAAAGAGATTTGAAAAATTATCACTAATGTATCCACTATTTCTGGGGCTACTTCCTTAAGTACTCTGGGACGCAGCCTATCTGGCGCTGGGGATTTATCGGCCTTTAATCCATTCAGTTTACTTAACACCACTTCCCGGCTAACCTGGATTTCACTCGGTTCCTCCATCTCATTTGGCCCCCGGTCCCCTGCTATTTCCGGCAGATTATTTATGTCTTCCTTAGTGAAGACAGAACCAAAGTAGGTGTTCAATTGGTCTGCCATGTCCTTGTTCCCCATGATCAATTCACCTGTTTCTGACTGCAAGGGACCTACATTTGTTTTAACTAATCTTTTTCTCTTCACATATCTATAAAAGCTTTTGCAGTCAGTTTTTATGTTCCCTGACAGTTTTCTTTCATAATCTATTTTCCCTTTCCTAATTAAGCCCTTTGTCCTTCTCTGCTGGACTATGAATTTCTCCCAGTCCTCTGGTAGGCTGCTTTTTCTGGCTAGTTTGTACGCTTCATCTTTTGTTTTGATACTATCCTTGATTTCCCTTGTTACCCACGGATGCATTACCTTCCCTGATTTATTTTTTTTCCAAACTGGGATGAACAATTGTTGTAGTTCATCCATGCAGTCTTTAAATGCCTTCCATTGCATATCCACCGTCAACCCATTAAGAATCAATTGCCAGTCTATCTTGGCCAATTCACGTCTCATACCCTCAAAGTTACCTTTCTTAAGTTCAGGACCCTTGTTTCTGAATTAACAATGGTACTCTCCATCCTAATGAAGAACTCAACCATATTATGGTCACTCTTGCCCAAGGGGCCACGTACAACAAGAATGCTAACTAACCCTTCCTCATTACTCAATACCCAATCTATAATAGCCTGCTCTCTCGTTGGTTCCTCTACATGTTGTTTTAGAAAACTATCCTGCATACATTCCAAGAAATCCTCTTCCTCAGGACCCTTGCCAATTTGATTCACCCAATCTATATGTAGATTGAAGTCACCCATTATAACTGTTTTACCTTTGTTGTCAGAATGTTATTAGGTACTTTCCAACAAATGAATCATGGAAGTGCTATCATTGCTGTGTTATATCTTGAAAGGAGGAAGCTGAGTTTCATCCTTTTGGCAGTATTATTTATTTATTGCAAACTTCATGTCCCAGCAAGCATCTGCCTCACAAACTGCATCGAGAAAAATTACATCTGCAAGCATCAGGGATTAAAACGAGATAATATCAAAGCTCAATGACTCCCTGATGGCTTGGAGGAAAAACTTAAGGAAGTAGGATCAGGACTAGGCCACATAAACCCTCATGCCTGTCTTACATTCAACATTAACATGTCTGATCTATCCCAGCCAACCCTTCTTTTGTGCCTGCTCTTCCGAGCCCAATCCATCAATTACCTGCTCTTTCAAAAATATACCTACCTCTATTTTAAATACTTCCAATGAGCTAATCTCAGCAACTCTCTGGGGCAGAGAATTATGGAAAGTCAATCCCCTCTGTGAGAAAAAAATCAATGCACCTTTTGGTTTTAAATGTCACCATATCTGAGGAAGGATGTCCTGGCTCTGGAGAGGATCCAAAGGAGGTTTACAAGAATGATCCCAGGAATGAGTAGGTTAACCTATGATGAGCGTTTGTCAGCACTGGGCCTGTACTCGCTGGGGTTTGAAAGAATGACGGGGACCTCATTGAAACATACTGAATAGTGAAAGGCTTGGATAGAGTGGATGTGGAGAGGATGTTTCCACGAGTGAGAGAGCCTAGGACTAGAGGTCATAGCCACAGATTTAAAGGACGTTCTTTTAGGAAGGAGATGAGGAGACATTTTTTTTAGTCAGAGGGTGGTGAATCTGTGGAATTCCTTTCCACAGAAGGCTGTGGGGGCCGCCAGTGGATATTTTTAAGGCAGAGATAGATAGATTCTTGATTAGTACAGGTGTCAGAGGTTACTGGGAAAAGGCAGGGAAATGGGTTTAGGGGAGAGAGATACAGTGCAATCAGAAAGTATTCAGACTCCTTAACCTTTTCCACATTTTGTTACATTGCAGCCTTATTCTAAAATTGATTAAATTATTTTTTTTGATCATCAATCTACACACAATACCCCACAATAAAAAAAAACAAATTTTGTGTTTAGACATTTTTGCAAAGTAATTTAAAAAAAACTGAAATATCACATTTACATAAGTATTTAGACCCTTTACTCAGTACTTTGTTGAGGCACCTTTGACAGCTTCAAGTCTTCTTGGGTATGACGCTACAAGCTTGGCACACCTGTATTTTTCTGCAGATCCTCTCAAACTCTGTCAGGTTGGATGGGAGAACATCGATGCACAGCTATTTTCAGGTCCCTCCAGAGATATTCGATCAGGTTCAAGTCCGGGCACTGGCTGGGCCACTCAAGGACATTCACGAAGCCACTCCTGTGTGGTCTTGGCTGTGTGCTTAGGGTTGTTGTCCTGTTGGACGGTGAGCCTCTGCCCCAGTCTGAGGTCCTGAACGCTCTGGAGCAGGTTTTCATCAGGATCTCTCTATACTTTGCTCCGTTAATTTTTTCCTCGATCCTGACTTGTCTCCCAGTTCCTACCACTGAAAAACATTCTCACCACATGATGCTGCCACCACCATGCTTCATCGTAGGTATGGTATTGGCCAGGTGATGAGTGGTGCCTGGTTTCCTCCAGGCGTGACGCTTGGCATTCAGGTGTTCTTCCACTTATGAATTACGGAGGCCACTGTGCTCTCCAGGACCAGCAAAGCTGCAGACATTGTTTTATACCCTTCCCCAGATCTGTGTCTCAACACAATCCAGTCTCGGAGGTCGACGGACAATTTGCTCAATTTTGAGTGCCAAAGGGTCTGAATAATGTAAATGTGATATTTCAGTTATTTCTTAGCAAAAAAATGTAAACACCGTTTTCACTTCTTCATTCTGGGATATTGTGTGTAGATTGATGATAAAGAAAATAAATTTAATCTATTTTAAAATAAGGCTGTAACAAAACAAAATGTGGAAAAAGTGAAGGGGTCTGAATACTTTCTGAATGCACTGTATATCAGCCATGATAGAATGTTGCAGTGGACTTGATGGGCTGAATGGCCTAATTCTACTCTTATCACTTATGACCTTATGGTATGGGTTCATTTATGTTACCCCAAGAGAACAGTCAACATTGTGTTTGAAGTTTCCTCCGCAGGTAGCATCTACAACCGTGGAAAAATGTATTTTTGAATTCCAAACGTTCGTCTGTATTTCTCTACATATTTATGATTGTCTCTCCGTCAAATTACGGATTATCTCACCATGCACACTGACAGAATTCTACTGAAGCTTGATAGCAAATCCTGCACATGAATACACAGAAGCGAACTGCCAAGATAGGTCAACTATAAACTTTACATCCAGGATTCAAACTGTGCAGTTAACAGAATTAAAGCTATTTAAATACATGAAAGATAATCTTGTTAATACATTCAATCATGTTATTGAGAATAGTTTTCCTTTATGCTCCATTGCATACCTTGCATATTAGAAGTTAGGTCTTCAGAAAATTAGTGGTGCACTTTTTAAAGTCAGAAATTTCAGTGATTAAAAATTAGTGGTGCAATTTTTAAAGTCAGAAATTGAATTGTTGTATAATTTCTTTGAGATGTACCATCATGCTAATTATAATTAATGAATTTGAAGCAGTTACCATTCTTGTATGGCATTCAATCAGGTGGAAGAAATTTGAATCAGACCTACATTTAATTATATCACTTATTTAATTATATCACTTAAACTTGGTAGCTAACATGCAACAAAATACACGAATGATCAGATTTAATATGATGCCAGTGTGATGGAAAAAGTATATGTTAAACATACTGTATTATTAAATAGATAAATAAATATTAATAATCTGATTAATTGGTTCTGTAGGGTGGAGCTGTGTTCAAAACTGTATTTATTCATCTAGTTATGTTATTTTCTCAGGGTCTTTAGTGAACATTCTACTTAGGGACTGTTACAATTCACAGAGTTTTATTCAATCTATGGATGTGCATGTAAAGCAAAATAAGACTCCTGCTCCTCAGAGCTGCTTAATTGTTCGACATCTGAAACTTTCGGAGTTAGTTCAAACACTTAAGGATGCAGTACTCTAGGCTTTAAATAGGGCTTCTCAATGGGAGCACAGAAGTGCCGAATTTACATTTCATGCTTGCTCCTGCTGCTTCAAACCAACTTATTTTAAAGTAATTAATATAGATGCTACTTATCCATGGTTCAATGACAAATCAGTACTGTTTCCAATGAATATTCACATGTATTCTCTGTCATTCGAATAAAGATTCCTTGAAACAGGACCAAAATTAGTAAGACTTTAATATGATATTATTATGTGCATTTATTGCATTTAAATACAACTCAGCACATAAGAGGTTTTTTTATGCAGAAGTGCAATGAATTAATTTATGTGACAAATTAAGTATGTATAAAATCTACTTAAGGCAAATTGATTTGGGCCTGCTGCGCAGCAAAGTCCCAAGTGTGATAATTCCAACCATAAGACATCTGATTAAATAGATTAACTAATTCAAATCCATAAAACATTAATATGAAGTTTCTGTCATTTGAGTTATATGCTTAGTAGATTATCTTCAATGTTTCCAATTTGTTTCTTGACTGGAACCAATGTATGAATATTCACAATTGACTGCACCGTTTAGAAGGAAACTCCATAAAAGTACAAAGTACTGCAAATGCTGGGAAAATATTAGGCTGATAGTTTTATAGCATATTTCACATGCCTTTCTGGATCCCTTTCCGAAACAACATTTCATGGACATAGAATATAGAACAGGAATGGGCGGATTGGATCATGATGTTTGTGCTAAACGTGATGCCAAGTTAAACTGCTCTCATATCCCTGTAGATGATCAACATCCCTCTATTCCCTGCACTTCCATGTGCCTATATAAATGCCTCTTAAATACCAATATCAAATCAAATCAAATCACCTGTGTATATTTGATTTTTGGGTGGAATAATACTTTCATAACATGGCCATATGCACTCTTACTTTCACTTTCCTTTGTTGATTTGCAAAGTGGCTGTCTCCCTTGGGCGACCTAATTGGCGAGTTTAGAAGAGTCCTTTGACTAGGTTGAGAACTAGCTTTGACTAGCAATGACTATCTACGACTAACTTCGGGAAAATTGGTCACCGAATAGTGGAGAGTGAAGACGACCTCCTTCAATCTCTTTCGACCTCCCTTGGACCTCCCTTCGACTATGATTAAGACTACCTACGACTACTATCTACGACGACTGAGATTATAATGCAAACTTAAAGCACACAGTATTGTGGGTTCAGTATTGATGTGGATAGAGAACTGGCTGGCAGACAGGAAGCAAAGAGTAGGAGTAAACGGGTCCTTTTCACAATGGCAGGCAGTGACTAGTGGGGTACCGCAAGGCTCGGTGCTGGGACCCCAGCTATTTACAATATATATTAATGATCTGGACGAGGGAATTGAATGCAACATCTCCAAGTTTGCGGATGACACGAAGCTGGGGGGCAGTGTTAGCTGTGAGGAGGATGCTAGGAGGCCGCAAGGTGACTTGGATAGGTTAGATAAGCCAGATGCAGGAAGATTGTTCCCGATGTTGGGGAAGTCCAGAACAAGAGGTCACAGTTTAAGGATGAGGGGGAAATCTTTTACGACCGAGATGAGAAAAACATTTTTTCCATGTCGACCTTTTTTTACTCGCGGGCATTTTTTAACAGATTGAAAAAAACGCCGCGACCTAGCTGAGACCTCGAGTACACGGAGACCACTCTCGAGCATGAAGGAGAGTTACGAAGACCTCCTACGACCTCGTGTTGACCATGCTGCGAGTATGAGTCGAGGGCAAACTTGCTAGAACTCGTGGATTAGGTCACCCAAGTGGGATAGGTCCTTATATATCGTCAAATGCAGGATAATGTCAGTAGTTTAAGTAACATTTCTCCATAAGGTTCAGGTCATTGTGGGCGCAATGCCGAAAAGCCAACTCACCGAACGGACGCAACGTCAAAAAGCCAAATAACGGACATGATGTCGCCGGGGGGCGGGACTTGTCAGCGATTGGTCCAGACACCCCATCCAGACGACCCTGGGCGCTGGCAGCCATAGTAAATCGCTTTGAAAACATGGGGGTGGGACACAAATTCCCTGGTGGGCCGATGACATGTGTGCATGACAACAATGGGGGTCGGGGGGTGAATCACCCTGGTGTGGGGGTCGGGGTCCTGTGGCGGTGCATCGTGGTCAGTGTCTCTGGGTGGACGGAAGGAACAGACTGTCCCCAACTCTTCTCCACCCGGCCCCGTGTTGTGTGCTGCCGACCCACAGCCCATCACAGTGCGGCCGCATGGGGGAGACAAGGCGGAGGGCAGCCATGGCCAGACAGCGCTGACCCCGGTGGGTAGAATGGGGCTGTCCTGAGGGATACGTTCCTTCGGCCATTTACACTTTGGTGCTCAGGTTCAGAGTGCCCAGTCACCCTCCAACCCTGGGTGGTCTTAAGTGGGAAAATGACCCCCACCCTCCCGTCTCCCCCAGCCAGTAATGTGATGGACGCGGGGGTCAGGACCAATTGCTGACAAGTCCCGCCCCCCAGCGACATCATGTCCGTTATGTGGCTTTCCGGCGTTGTGTCCGTTCGGTTAGTTGGCTTTTAGACGACCCGCCCTTTTGGTTAGTTGGCTTTTTGGCGTTGCGTCCGTTCGATTATTTGGCTTTTCAGCGCTGTACGCTTTCAGTTATTTGGCTTTTCGCTTCTTCGCTTCAGCTTCACGTCCTTCGACGCCACGTCTGCACATGGTATTCACTGCACCATTGTAGAAGTAAGCAAGATAATGGGTCAGGTTTTGCTTCCAGTGTAAGTGTGAGTTTAATGGAACTTGTGGTTGTAAATGTACAATTCATCTGGTAAATTTTAAGAAGGGAAAGATACCTGTGAATTGAAAATCACCACGGGCTGTTGGACAATTTATTTTACTTCACTATTTAGCTGCAAATCGAATATCTCCGGTTGAATCGTCTGGTGGCTTTTTTACAGAAATTGTCAGATTAATTTTCCATTAAACTCATTGAATAAAATCTAATTGTGGAGCATAACAATGTAAGTACGATTTTAATGGGGAAATTTATACAACCAATCACATTGACCACCCTAGTGAAGGAACAATGTAAACTAATCTAATTGTGATAGGCAATAAATTAGGGCAAGTGATTTCTCAAATTTAGGATCTCTCTCAATTCAAACATTTTTTATCTCACCCCCTGTGCTTGATTTGTCCCGTGCTCAACTGCTTTCTCTACCTATCCTTCCTTTGTTCGTTTCATTACACTCCTGCTGTTTAAGGTAATAAACAATTGCTCCCACAATTGAATAAAGTCCCACAGATCCTTTTGGCAGATCATACTAGAAAAGGGGCAGCAAAATTGGAGCTGAATAGAAAGGGGAAATGTATTTTTTTTAAATTGTGCCTGTCATAACCAAAGTCATCAGTCCGTTAGAGTCAAGAGTCTAGAGTCAAGAGTTAAGAGTGTTTTATTGCCATATGTCCCAGATAGAACAATGAGATTTGTACTCGCTGCAGCACAACAGAATATGTAAATATAGTACACTGTAAACAAGAGAGAAAAAAAAGTTCAATGTGTACAGTATATATACACATGCTCACAAGTACATACACATACATATATATAATCATAATTTACAGCAGTATCTTAATCAGCTGGACAAGTGGGCTGATGAATGACAAATAGAGTTCAATGCAGATAAGTGTGAGGTGTTGCATTATGGTCAGCTAACCTAGAGCAAGACTTACACATTGAATGGTAGAGCTCTGGGGTGCGTTGTAGAGCAGAGGCATTTAGGAATGCAGGGGCACAGTTCCCGTTCATCATTGTCATGTCTATTTCCAAGTGGGATTGTTTGGGAGTAGAATCTGTAAGAAATAATTTGCGTTTGTTGCCAAAATCGTTGGTCGGCATGGACTCAGTGGGCTGATGGGACTGTTGTCGTGCTCTATCTCTAAGCTAAACTAAACTAAACTACGTGGTTGCAATATTTTTCTTAATAAATGAAAAATTGCAAGCATTTTACAAAATGTATCTATTGAAGAATGCATGCACGTGTAAAAATCTGTTGCACTCTAAAACTCTTGTAATCAAAGCTAGTAAAATGATGTGCAGGGTAATTGCACGTGCATGTAATTAAGTGAAAATTAAGCTCCTGAGTGCATGAACAAATTTATTTGATTTCTGGAATATTATAATCACAATTACAATTAATATTTTCTGTAATTTTGAATTGCAATAGTGGTACAGAGTTGACTATTATCTGTTTAGACTTTTAAAGCTTCTATAGGTGACTCAGGTGTCTTATTAAGAGAATTTTGATGAGCTATTAAAACCAGATGCTACATGTTTCTTTGTTTAAGAAGGAACTGCAGATGATGGAAAATCAAAGGTAGTCAAAAATGCTGGAGAAACATCGAGTTTCTCCAGCATTTTAGTCTACCTACATGTTTCTTTTGTCAGTTAGGCAGCCAATTACTGAGGTTGCAGTTGGCATTTCCAGTTACAACATAGATTTTGTTTTCCCAATGTTGATTTAAAGGAAACAATTTTTATGAATTGGCAATGGACAATTTTAATGGGCTCCCAAAGGATCAGTGTAACATAGGTGCATTATTGACTCATCATAGTTTAATGAATGCTCCAGCAAATCTAATTTACCAAATTATGGTTAAGTCTATATTGTGTAGTAAACTGAGAGATGATGATAGACATAAGAGGTAACATGTGAGACTTTGATGCTGCATGCTATTTTTTTTTTAAAAGAGCATAGTCTCTTTCTTCAAGCTGTGTACCATCAACACTGGTCGCACTGAGACTATTATCCAGTCAATAAATGACAGTGATGAAATATCCATTCAGCGTTATTGAGGGTGAAAGCAAATCACAATGATTAGATGGCAATGACTATATTGAGCAACTGAATATTTACCTCTTTTGGAGAGTGGAAGTGGTTGGGTTAAAGCTGATCACTTTTTCCCAACAACTTTGTTTTTGGTGTGAAACATAACCCACTTGTTGATCAGGTAAAATAAAATCTGTGGAGAAAAAAAAATGAGTTAGCATTCCTGGTTGATGACTTATTGCCAGAACATACAGATGCAGTCTGATCTTCTTTGTGATTTTAACATTTATGGGTTTTTTTAGATGTCACATAATGTCCCATAGCTGTCATGTTTTGTTTTAGGCTTGTTCCCTTTGGGTTTTAGGTATTAAAACGCAGACCATGACCCCATCCATACTGGAGCAGATATAAGGCTTTGTTGTGCTGTTTACAGTGGCTAATTCCTTTGGTCACTATGTTACACGTCTATGGAATGCCTGATAAAATTCATGCTGACAATTGATGGGCCATTGCTTTACCATCTCTGTTGTCTGCACAAATAAGTTGTGTGTAAATTAAGTGGATAACATTATATCTCACTGTTCAAAAATTAAAATTCAATGGGCTGGAGCTAAAGAGAGAGGGTTCATCTCCTCAATGAAACACAAGGAACTGCAGATGCTCCAATCTTGAGTAAAACACAGTGCTAGAGGAACTTAAAGCATCTCTGAAGGAAATGGAAAGTGACGTTTCGGAACAGGACTCTTGTTCTGTCTGAAGAAGGATCCCAACTTAAAACGCTGCCTAACCATTCCCTCCATAGATGCTGCCTGACCTGTTGAGTTACTCCAGCAGTTCATAGAAACATAGAAAATAGGTGCGGGAGTAGGCCATTTGGCCCTTCGAGCTGGCACCGCCATTCAATATGATCATGGCTGATAATCCAACTCAGTATCCTGTACCAGCCTCCTCTCCATACCCCCTGATCCCTTTAGCCACACGGGCCTCATCTAACTCCCTCTTAAATATAGCCAATGAACTGAACTCAACTACTTTCTGTGGCAGAGAATTTCACAGACTCACCACTCTCTGTGAAAAAAAAAGAATTCTCATCTCGGTCCTGAAAGACTTCCCCTGATCCTTAAACTGTGACCCCTTGTTCCCAACACCGGTAACAATCTTCCTGCATCTAGCCTGTCCAACCCCTTAAGAATTTTGTACGTTTCTATAAGATCCTCCCTCAATCTTCTAAATTCTAGCGAGTACAAGCCGAGTCTATCCAGTCTTTCTTCATATGAAAGTCCTGCCATCCCAGGAATCAGACTGGTGAACCTTCTCTGTACTCCCTCTATGGCAAGAATGTCTTTCCCCAGATTAGGAAACCAAAACTGTATGCAATACACCAGGTGTAGTCTCACCAAGGCCCTGTACAACTGCAGTAGAACCTCCCTGCTCCTATACTCAAATCCTTTTGCTATGAATGCTAACATACCATTCGCTTTCTTCACTGCCTGCTGCACCTGCATGCCTACTTTCAATGACTGGTGTACCATGACACCCAGGTCTCGTTGCAACTCCCCTTTTACTATTCGGCCACCATTTAGATAATAGTCTACTTTCCTGTTTTTGCCACCAAAGTGGATAACCTCACATTTATCCACATTATACTGCATCTGCCATGCATTTGCCCACTCACCCAACCTATCCAAGTCACCTTGCAGCCTCCTAGCATCCTCCTCACAGCTAACACTGCCCCCCAGCTTCGTGTCATCCGCAAACTTGGAGATGTTGCATTCAATTCCCTCGTCTAAATCATTAATATACATTGTTAATAGCTGGGGTCCCAGCACTGAGCCTTGCGGTACCTCACTAGTCACCGCCTGCTATTCTGAAAAGGACCCGTTTATTCCTACACTTTGCTTCCTGTCTGCCAGCCAGTTCTCTATCCACATCAATACTGAACCCCCAATACCATGTGCTTTACGTTTGCATACTAATCTCTTATGTGGGACCTTGTCGGAAAGCCTTCTGAAAGTCCAGATATAACACATCCACTAGTTCGCACTTATCCACTCTACTAGTTACATCCTCGAAAAATTCTATAAGATTCGTCAGACATGATTTAACTTTCATAAATCCATGCTGACTTTGTCCAATGATTTCACCACTTTCCAAATGTGCTGCAATCCCATCTTTAATAATTGACTATCATTTTCCCCACTACCGATGTTAGACTAACTGGTCTGTAATTCCCCGTTTTCTGTCTCCCTCCCTTTTTAAAAAGTGGGGTTACATTAGCTACCCTCCAATCCTCAGGAACTACTCCAGAATCTAAAGAGTTTTGAAAAATTATCACTAATGCATCCACTATTCCTGGGGCTACTACCTTAAGCACTCTGGGATGCAGCCTATCTGGCCCTGGGAAATTATCTGCCTTTAATCCATTCAATTTACCTAACACCACTTCCCGGCTAACCTGGATTTCACTCAGTACCTCCATCTTATTTGACCCCCGGTCCCCTGCTATTTCTGGCAGATTATTTGTGTCTTCCTTAGTGAAGACAGAACCAAAGTAGGTATTCAATTGGTCTGCCATGTCCTTGTTCCCCATGATCAATTCACCTGTTTCTGACTGCAAGGGACCTACATTTGTTTTAACTAATCTTTTTCTCTTCACATATCTATAAAAGCTTTTGCAGTCAGTTTTTATGTTCCCTGCCAGTTTTCTTTCATAATCTATTTTCCCTTTCCTAGTTAAGCCCTTTGTCCTCCTCTCTTGGACTCTGAATTTCTCCGTCCTCTGGTAGGCTGCTTTTTCTGGCTAATTTGTATGCTTCATCTTTTGTTTTGATACTATCCCTGATTTCCCTTGTTATCCGGATGCACTACCTTCCCTGATTTATTCTTTTGCCAAACTGGGATGAACAATTGTTGTAGTTCATCCATGCAGTCTTTAAATGCCTTCCATTGCATATCTACCGTCAACCCTTTAAGAATCAATTGCCAGTCTATCTTGGCCAATTCACGTCACATACCCTCAAAGTTACCTTTCTTTAAGTTCAGAATCATTGTTTCTGAATTAACAATGTCACTCTCCATCCTAATGAAGAACTCAACCATATTATGGTCACTCTTACCCAAGGGGCCACGCACAACAAGACTGCTAACTAACCCTTCCTCATTACTCAATACGCAGTCTAGAATAGCCTGCTCTCTCGTTGGTTCCTCCACATGTTTTTTTAGAAAACTATCCCGCATACATTCCAGGAAATCCTCTTCCTCAGCACCCCTGCCAATTTGATTCACCCAATCTATATGTCGATTGAAGTCACCCATTATCACTGTTTTACCTTTGTTGCACGCAGTTCTAATTTCCTGTTTGATGCCATCCCCAACTCCACTACTACTGTTAAGTGGCCTGTACACACCTTCCACTAACGTTTTCTGCCCCTTAGTGTTTCTCAGCTCTACCCATATCGGTTCCACATTCTCCAAGCTAATGTCCTTCCTTTCTATTGTGTTAATCTCCTCTCTAACTGGCAACACTACCCCACCTCCTTTTCCTTTCTGTCTATCCCTCCTGAATATCAAATATCCCTGGATGTTCTGCTCCCAGCCTTGGTCACCCTGGAGCCATGTCTCCGTGATCCCAACTATATCCTATACATTAATAACTATCTGCACATTCAACTCATCCACCTTATTACAAATGCTCCTTGCACTGAGACACAAAGCCTTTCGTGTTCTAATCTCCCTGAGATTCTTTACGAGCCATTTCTATCAAAGCAGGTTTTGGTGAAAAATTAGACATTTGGAGAAGTGAGGAGAGACTCAAAATCATGCCCTGGTTCGTTTCATACCACACATAATATATCCAGACGCAGAGTAGGGGCACTGGTAAACAACCAAATATTTTATAAAAGAAACCCAAGTCTCATTTCAGGCTGACCATGTCCTTACAAATAAAGCTAGCTCTTTATATGGATCTTCTATTTCAGATGAGTGCGATGTTATTAAACCATACACTCTCACCTATTCCTTTTCTTCAGAAATGCTGCCTGACCAGCTGAGTTACTCCGGCATGTTGTGTCTGTCTTTGGTGTAAACCGGCATCTGCAGTTCCTTCCTACACATTTTGTCTGCTCCACTGTGAAATCTCGTCAAGGTATGCCTACTTTGAAAAAGTTATCCTTCCTTTGTACCGTTTCATACCTCTAGCTTCCCTCACCCCTGACTCTTAGGATGGAGAAGGGTCTCAACCCATAACATTACCTATTCCTTTTCTCCAGAAATGCTGCCTGACCCGCTGAGTTACTCCACAATTCTTCAGTGTAAACCAGTATCTGTTCCTTCCTACACAATTTCTTTTCGCCTGGACACATGGTGAGCTGACCTGCTCCTCTTCAAAACAATGCTATGGGATTTTTCTATGTCTGTCTGTGTGACCAGATGGAGCACAGATAAACACAGCAGACAAAGCTGCACCCAGGGCTCGGCCTCTATGCACAACCCCCCCCCCCCCCCCGAACACAGGAATTACTGACCTGGAAACATTTATTCGATTGTCACCTTGAACCAAGAAAAATATTGTGGAAAGATAACATGATGTAGCAAATATAAAAACATGAGATATAGAAGCAGATGTCTACCTTCTGGGTGAAGATGTTTCTTCTCATCTCAGTTTTCATCAGCTTCACCCTTATGTTGAGCCTGTGACTCACGATTGTAGGCACCCCAGCCAAAGGAAACCACAACTCTGAACATGCCTGGTACTAAATTTGGACACTTCAATGAGCTTACATTTGAGAAAAGATTACTGAGGGAATGACACTTGTCCTAGCTCTCTTTCTAGACCTGACAAACTGTTCATTTTGAAGTTGACATCACATTCAAAAGTTCAGTTATCTCCCCTTTTGAAAGACAAGAGCAGATTAAATTGTTGCAAGCACAAAGCTGGATGGAAATTCTTTAAACCCTTGAGAGTTTGTCATTTTTCTTTGCATTACAGCTCTGATCGGACTTCAAAATGTTGGTTGTAAATTGCTTTGAGAAATCCTGAGATGGGTATGAAAGGAATATATACTTTTATTTCTTCGTGCTCAGATGTCAAACTGTAAAATGATAGCGCCTTAATGAGGCCAAGATGTAAACTCCACTGGATTGCTTAAGGCAATGGGCCAGGTTGTTTTTGACCCAGCCAAAGCCTAGCATTCTTCCGCTGTGATTTCCACAATGTTTTATTCACTCTTAGTTGCAGTGCAGCTCTTGGTGTCTTCCCAATCTCAATAGATGCAGTTGTTTCAGTCTGCTAGTCATGGCCGGGCCTCATGTGGTGCAAATTGTCCTGATTGGCTTCCAAATGTGTTGTCAAAGGCCTTTTCACCTTTTCTAAATTATCTGAGGATCAAAAACATTTGGAGGCAGTCGAAATATGCTTCGGTTAAACGAACAAATCCAAAACTATTTGAAAAGAAAGTGTGTTTAGTTTGAAAGTGGATTTAAATTATAAAAATGAGTGGCCTTACAGAACCAGAAACCTATGTTTGATACTGACTGTGTGTGCTGTCTGTACGGGGTTTGTGCGTTCTCCCTGTGACCGCGTAGGTTTTCTCCGGGGGCTCCATTTTCCTCCTACATCCCAAAAGATGCAGGTTTGTCGGTTAATTGCCTTCTGTAAATTGTCCCTTTTTGTGTAGGATTGAACTAGTGTATGGGTGATCGTTGGTTGTCTTCGTTGGTAGGGAGAAGGGCCTGTTTCCTTAGTCTGTAAACTAAACTAAACTAAATTAAAAGAGAGAGATGGTAAAAGAACAATTTATAAAAAAACACAGCTTCACCAACTGTTTTAATGAAGGTCAGGACCTCACTGAAATGAAGGGATTTCCTGCTTGTGTGTTAACTATGTCTGGCATAAAGATGAGGCATTAGATACAAAGAACATCTGGTTCTTCAACTCAGTAAGATTAAAAACATCCTTGGATTGAATCCTGATTCCAGGAGCACAACAGTAAATCAAATGCGCCAATATCTGAGCACCGCTGTGGTCATGCCCCCACTCTGCCATGTGCTGATGTGAAAATTTGATACCCACTACACACACACAGCAGCCAGCTGTCACCTCTCTGCAGAACCATGTGCCAACCAGTAGTTCAGTCCCATCCATTCCTTGCTACTCTTATACCGTCCATACAGGACAGTTTATTCAGCACTGAGAATCAGTGCACACACCATATAGGTATTGATCTAGATTTTCCTGAGAAATACTGCCTTTTTTTCATGTAACTATCAACATTTCTCCAAGTGACGTTCAGAAAGTATTGGGTTCCTACATAACTTAACACAAAGTTCCGAAGTTCCTTGATGCTCCATGCCATTGGTAAGCCAACTGTGTAGAACTCCTTATGAAAAAAGTGGAATATCTAGATGGTGAACCTCTGGCAAGTTGAAAGTGTTTGGAGTGAATTATGTATCTGACAAGCACCATCATTTTGCTTTTGGCCCCATCTCCCTCTTAATTACATCTGAGATTGAAGCAATACATAAAGAAAGTTTCATACAATAATGATGACTTCTTAAATAAGATGGTTTATTCATGCCCAGTTACAATAGATACCAGGGAAGCACTTTGATTGAGGCTCAAAGATACTCCACTCACTCAAGAAACTTTCAGCAATATCCTGAGTTTCAACTTGAGATATAATAGTTACATGTAGATTTTACATTTTTGCACCACTTAATCTGTAACCTACGGTACTTTGTCTGGCATAAAGCTGAGGCATTAGATACAAAGAACATCTGGTTCTTCAGCTCAGTAAGATTAAAAACATCCTTGGATTGAATCCTGATTCCAGGAGCACAACATTAAATCAAATGCGCCAATATCTGAGCACCGCTGTGCTCATGCCTCCACTCTGCCATGTGCTGATGTGAAAATTTGATACCCGCTCCATAGATGCTGCTGCACCCGCTGAGTTTCTCCAACATTTTTGTGTACCTTCGATTTTCCAGCATCTGCAGTTCCTACTTGAACACTCTGTCTACTCCACTGCGAAATCTCCTCAAGGTATGCCTACGTTGAAGACGTTCTCCTCCTCTCTCCGGAGCCACCACCTATCAGTCTGAAGAAGGGTTTCGGCCCTAAACGTTGCCTATTTCCTTCGCTCCATAGATGCTGCTGCACCCGCTGAGTTTCTCCAGCATTTTTGTGTACCTTCGATTTTCCAGCATCTGCAGTTCCTTTTTGAGTACTTTTCTTTATCTTTGTTTCACCTCTGTGGAGATGCCTCTGTTTACATTAGTTTGAGTTTTTTAGTTTTGGTTTTACAGATACAGTGCGGAAACAGACCTTTCGGCCCAATGAGTCCGTGCAACATTAACCTGCACAAACTAGGGATAATTTACACACACACACCAAGCCAATTAACCTACATACCTGGACTTCTTTGAAGTGTGGGAGGAAACTGCAAATCAGAGAAAACAGGGAGAACATACAAACTTCGTACAGAAAACACCCTTAGTCGGATCGAACCTGGGTCTCCAGTGCTGCAAGCACTGTAAGGCAACAACTCCAGCAACCTTTTCAGCTTGACAACTGTTTTCCACACTGAAATGAGCATTACAAATTATGGCTATGTCTGTTTTCACTTCTGTTATCTAATAATTAGCTCTCTTGCATTCAGCCTGTTTTACAAACACCATGTGTATATTTTTGCTGCATCTTCCGGTGTGAACATTACCCTAATCTAATTACTCCTTCGAACATAATCTTTATGTTACTTTTACTAAGTTAATCAAATTTCCCATCATCACTCTCCAATGCTCTTCAAATAACCATATTACAAGCTTACCCAATTTCCTTATGATTTCGGAAGATTACTCCTTTATATGTATTATAGATTTTTTTTAATTTTAGTTAACTTACAAGTTTTAAGTGTTTTTCTCAGTGTTTTATATTCTACATTTTTAATTTAAAACAAAATCAAAATCATCTGTAATGGATTTGGAAGTATGTTTACCTCTTCTTTTTGCTGTGCTCAGGTAGCAAGCCATAAAATGACGCTACTCGGAAGTGGCGCCGACGGACGAGGCTGAAGCAAAGAAGTCAAAGCCAAAGAACAGAATGGAAATGAGGCCGAAACGCCGCATAACCGAAAGAGTACGAAGCCGAAACACCAACAAACCGAAAGGATGGGACGCCTAAATGCAAACTAACCGAAAGGGTGGGACGCCTAAAACGCAATTAACCGAAAAGCTGCGTCACCTAAAGGCAAACTCACTGAATGGCCACTCTGCCGGAACGCCACCTACCCGAAAGGCAGCGTCGCCTACAAGCCAACGAACCGAATGCAGCTCAACAGAAAAGTCCAATAACGGACATGACGTTGCCGGGGGGCGGGACCTGTCAGCGATTGGTCCAGACCGTCGTGTCCGTCACATCACTACATTGTCCCACACCTCCGCTCCACTCGACCCGCAGCCCACGGAGGGTGGCCGTGCGAGAGTGGGGGCTGTCACGAGGGACGGGCACCTTCGGCCGCTTACAACTTGGTGCTTGGGTTCAGATTGCCCAGTCACTTCTGGCTTGTGTGGAAAAATGACCCCTATGCTCCCGTATCCCCCTTCTCTCTCATCTCTTCTCTCTCTCTCCCCCTTCTTTCTCCCCCTCCTCTCTCTCTCCCCCTCTCTCTCCTCTCTCTCCCCTTCTCTCTTTCTCTCCCCCTTCTCTCTCTCACCCTTCTCTCTCTCCTCCGTCTCCACCAGCGGGAGTGAGGGGGGAGAGAGAGGGGGGAGAGAGAGGAGGATGTGAGAGAAGGGGGAGAGAGGAGAGAAAGGGGTCGATGGAGAGAGGGGGGGAGAGGGGAGTGGAGAGAGAATGGGGAGAGAGAGAGAAGGGAGAGGAGAATGAAGTGGAGAGAGAGAAAAGGGGGGAGAGTTAAATAAAAAAGGCGAGAAAGTGGAGAGCAGGGGGGAGAGAGGGGAGAGACGAGAAGGGATTGAGAGAGGGGGAGAGATGATAGGGAGGAGAGAAAAGAGAGAAGGGGATAGAGAGAAGGGAGAGAGAGGAAGGGGGGAGAGAGGAGGGGGGGGGAGAGAGAGAAGAGGAGTGAGAGCGAAGGGAGTGATGAGAGATGAGCGAGGGGGGGAGCGAGAGAGAGGAGGGAGGGGAGAGGAAGGGAGAGAGAGAAGAGGGGGAGAGCCATAGAGAGAGGAGGGGGGAGAGAGCAGGAGAGAGAGAAGGGGGAGAGAGAGAAGGGGGGAGAGAGAAGGGGGAGACGGGAGCATGGAGTTCATTTTCCCACACAACCCAAAGGTAACTGGGCAATCTGAACCCAAGCACCAAGTTGAAAGCAGCCGAAGGTGCACATCCCTCAGGACAGCCCCCACTCTCCCATTGCCACCCTTCGTGGGTCGGGTGGAGCGGAGGTGTGGGACAATGTTCATCCCTCCACAGTGATGTGATGGAGGGGTGGTCTGGACAAATCGCTGACAAATCCCGCCCCTGGCAACATCGTGACCGTTATTTGACTTTTTTGTTGAGCGGCATTCGGTTCGTTGGCTTGTAGGCGACGCCGCCTTTCGGGTAGGTGGCGTTTCGACAGAGCGGCCATTCGGTGAGTTTGCTTTTAGGTGATGCAGATTTTCGGTTAGTTGGGTTTTATGCATCCCGTCCTTACGGTTAGTTTGCATTTAGGCGTCCCATCCTTTCGGTTATTCGGCGTTTTGGCCTCGTTTCCATTCGGTTCTTTGGCTTCGATTTCTTTGCTTCGGCTTCTCGTCCGTCGGCGCCATGTCCACACATGGAAATGACAGTGCCTCAGTAAAGTCAAGCCAGAAACTTTAATGGATATCTCAAGGTAATAGGCAGGATCATCTTTCACAAATAGTTATGCAGCTTGTGAGCATTGGCAGATGATATGGCCTGGGATGTGACTTCACTAGCCTTCATAACATTTCTCTGGGAAATGTAATCAGAAGATTTGTGCATTGGATAGTGGCTCTCCAATTAGTTATCGGCCACAGCCACTGGGGAAATTCTCAATATTAAGGTCAATGCAGGTTTGGTGGACAGCTCAGCTGTGCATTCTGAGGTTGTGCACTGTTCACGGGAAATTCTGGACTGATGCATTGTTGCCGTGGGAAACATCTAATGTGGAATCATTCTTTAATATAACAATTGAACAGATGTAATTATATCCAAAAAATTAACATTACTCTTTGAAGTCAAAAGATCAAGAGATATCATTGTCCTCAAAATTGTAAAAGGATTAAAAAAATTAAGCAGTGACAAAGTTATGTGTAGAAAGGAACTGCATATGCTGGTTTATGCCAAAGATAGACACAATGTGCTGGAGTAACTCAGCAGGTCAGGCAGCATCTCTGGAGAAAAAGGATGGGGGACACTTTGGGCCGGGAAGAGTTCCGACCCAAAATGCCACCTATCCTTTTTCTCCAGAGATGCTGTCTGACCCGTTGAGTTACTCCAGCACTTTGGTTCTTATTGAAAAGTTATTTCCAATGGGTGGTGGATTTTTCAAAAGAAAAGTGAGTAGAGATTTCTTCACTGAGAGAAATGTCCACCTTTGAAATTATTAAAGCTGAGAACTGTGGAAGGTCAGTTGCTAAATCAAAACATGTTTAAATATTCAGTGAATAAAGGAATAAATAAAGGAATGTGGAAATGTGGTGGGAGGTCAGCTATGAGCTTATTGAATAGCAAAGCAAGTACAAGGGGCTGAATGAATAGCTATTCAATCTATTGTTTTCTTATATTCTTACCACCCCAGAGTATCATTACAGGATTACATCAATAGCCCCTCTTCTGTCAGGAAGGAGAAGAAAATTGGAATAATTGTGTGGTGTGTTTCTAAAGATTCAGATTCATGATCCAGAGATAGGAGTTTGAATCAGACAACACAGAGTAACATTCTGTTACTTAAACCTGTCAGGAATACAAAGGTTGTATTAACAATTGTAACTAAGAATGTATTGGTATTGATACTAGTTTATTATTGTCACATATGCAACATACAGTGAAAAGTTTTTGTTTGCATGATATCCAGTCAAATCAAATCACATTATACACGTGTATAATGAAGAATATAAGTACAACACAAATATAAGTACAATAATTATGCAAAAAGATAAATATCCAGGTACAGAATATAATATTACAACATTGTTGCAGTTACATAGAAAAGGTCCAACATCCATAGTGAGGTAGGTGGGAAGATAGGAACTACATCCTGGCCTATGAGAGGCCCATTCGGTAGTCTGAGAGGAAAAAGCTGTTCCTGAATCAGGTGGTATGTGCTTTCTAGTTTTTTAAACTTCTGCCCAACTGGAAAGGGAAGAAGAACGAATGGCTATGGTGTAAATGGTCATTGGTAATGTTGGATGCTTTTACAAGGCAGCGTGAAGTGTTGATGGAGTCAACAGTGGGGAGTCTGGTCTGTGTGATGCACTGGCCTACATTTTCGACTCTCTGCAATTTCTTGGGGTCTTGGGCAGAACTGTTCCCAAACCAAGGTGTGATGCAACCCAATAGCATGCTTTCTATGGTGCATCTGCAGAAATTGGTAAAATTGTTGGAGCCATCCTGAACTTCATTAGACTCCTTAGGACATGTACTTTTTTAGCTGCAGTTTTAATGTGGTTCACGAGGACAGGTTGATGATGATATTACCACCTAAGAACTTGAGGTTCTCGACTATTTCCTATTTGGCAGAATTAATACTGATTGGGGCATATACACCACTATGCTTCCTGAAGTCAATAACTAGTTCTTTCGACATTGAGAGAGAGGTTGTTGTCTTGACATGTTATTACTAAGCTCTCTATCCCCTTCCTATACTACTCCTATATTCCTATTCCCGATGTTGGGGGAGTCCAGAACCAGGGGCCACAGTTTAAGAATAAGGAGCAAGCCATTTAGAATGGAGATGAGGAAACACTTTTTCTCACAGAGTGGTGAGTCTGTTGATTTCTCTGCCTCAGAGGGCGGTGGAGGCAGGTTCTCTGGATGCTTTCAAGAGAGAGCTAGATAGGGCTCTTAAAAATAACGGAGTCAGGGGATATGGGGAGAAGGCAGGTACAGGGTATTGATTGGGAATGATCAGCCATGATCACATTGAATGGCGGTGCTGGCTCGAAGGGCCAAATGGCCTACTCCTGCACCGATTGTCTATTGTCTATTGTCTATACTTCTCTTCATTGTTCAAGATCCACCCACTTTAGTGGCATGATCTGCAAACTTGCAGTTGAGGTTAGAGCAGAATTTGGCTGCAGAGTCATGAGTATTTAGGGTGTATAGAAATGGGTTGATAATGCAGCCTTGTGTGGCACCTGTGTTGAGAATTATTGTGGAGGATGTTTTGTCGCCTATCCTCACAGATTTGGTCTGTGGGTCAGAAAATCAAGGAAGCAGCGGCAAAGGGTAGTGTTAACCCCTAGGACCAGGCGTTTAGAGATGAGTTTTGTTGGGATTATGATCGTGAAGGTGGAGAAAAGTGCTGGAGAAACTCAACGGGTGTGGCAGCATCTATGAAGCAAAGGAAATAGGCAATGTTTTGGGCTGATTTTCCTGCATCTGCAGTTCCTTCTTGAACACTTATGATCGTGAAGGCAGTTATAGTCAATAAATAGAAGTCAGGTGTAGATTCTGGAACTAGATGTTCGGTGAATGTAGCACCAGGAATATGGCATCAACCACGGACCTGTTGCAATAGTATTCAAAAGGTAGTGGATCAAGGCCATCTGGGATGCTGGAGTTAACGTGTGCCATAACCTAACTCTCGAAGCATCATCTTGGTTTTTGTCAGAGCTACTAAACATTAGTCATTAAGGCACACACCCCGGCTTTTATTTGAGCCAATTGAGCCAATTGCAATTTGAGCCATATGAGTCAATTGCTTTTCACAGATTAACTTTCAAGAAGGTCGATCGGATATTTACTACAGTGAACGTAGTAGAGACAGGCGCACCCAAGGCTGTTGGGCGGGTTATGTCATTCCACCATCCTTCTGTTCAATTATATCCAACTGTAGTCAAAAAAGCACTATTAGAAGGGAAGGAAATGTTGTAAATTATAATGTCCTTACCTGGTCTGATTTATATATGTGATTTCAGACCTTCAACAACATGGGTGAACCACCTTCTGAAATGGCTGTGCAAGCTACTCAATGTAAATCCAATTTGGGATAGGTAATAAATGCTACCTTACTAGTGAAGCGCACATCATGAAAATTAATCTCTTTCATAATGCAGTACTTTAGAATATAGCATGAGATTGGTTCCTTAATGCTGATTCAGAAACAGTGCACAGTAGGAAAGTGTTAACATCACAGTAGAAAGCAACACCAATCCCATAATCTCTTCATAGGGATGGTCCTTGCATGATTCTTCTTCAATTTACAAAGTATTTTTGCACATTTCTATTCATTTTGTTTTCATGAGAATATTTATACTTAGGTTATTGGTGTGATGAATTCACATATCTCTAGGAAATACTGTGGACATCATGAGAGAGTATCGCTTGCACACAAATACCGTACTCCATTCAAGGTATTAGTGTATTCAATGCTTTTGACACATCAAGTCTATGCAACATAACTAGGGTGGGTGGGGATGGGGCTAGTAGTGGGGAAAGGGGTCAGTCAAGCCGCATGTTTGGGCTGCACAATAAATTGCAGATGCTGGAACTTTGAGCAAAAACTGTAGTGCTGAAAGAACTCAGCAGGTCAGGCAGTATCTGTGGAGGGAATGGACAGACAATGTTTTGGGTCGGGACTCTTCTTCAGACTGTGAGTTAAAAAGAGACATTGTTAAAGATGGGGCCAATTTTAGCCAGGTGTAGGTAAGGTAAGGGGAACTGATTGAGAAAGAATCAGACGGCGGTGAGACCTTCCTGGTGAGGAATGGATGTGTAAAGGGGACTGACATCCATTATAAGATGAGTAATTGGGGTTTAGGAATTGAATGTTATTGAAGTGTTGAAGAACATGTGAGATGTCTCGCATGTTGATTGATACTTTATTGTCATATGTTCTTGGTACAGTAATATTCTTTATTTTGCACCAAACAAGTTACAAAAGTGTTCAATATAGTCCCTTTTACTTCTCCCCCCCCCCCCCCCCCGCCCCCTCCATCCCTCTTTGTTCTTGGCAGCCCCACTGACCCCCCCCCCCCCCCCCCCCCCTACCCCCGGCACTGGATCCGTCCGTTCTCGGCGCCGACAGGACTCACACGGGTGATCGCTCTCTGACGGCCTTCCATTCTCACCGTTGTCCCCCCTCGCTTGCTGATGTCACTCACACTCGCCAGCGTCCCTCTTGCTTGGCCAGCGGCTGGGCCCGCCATTCATGTGTAATGTTGGTCGGAAAGGACAAGGTAAAGGAGTGGACAAGAAGGGTCAAAAGAAGGGTCCAGACCTGAAATGTCATCTGTCCATTCACTCCACTATTACTGCTTAACCAGCATTGTGTGTTGCACAGTGTTACAGTGCGGGTTGACTGAAGGTTGGAGCCATCGAAGTGTGATATGTACAGAGGTTGGGGCTTTGCTGAAAGTGAAACAAACTAGATAGAAATTGGCTGGTTGTGGAGTGCCAGAGATTGGGGCCATGTATTCGAGAATGGGGTCATGAAGGATTGCGGGTTGCTAGGTGTGGGGAAAGTTGACTGGAAACTATGGCTAGATAGCGAGGGGCAGGGTATTAGGTCCAGGTGTCACGATAGCTGTGGGCAGATATCAGTCCCAATAGAGATGAACTTTCTGAATACTGAGACCTAGGTCTGGAGTCCAGGGTGTCATCAGAAGATTGCAACAGGGTGAAAGCTAGGGTGGATGGGCGGATATTGGGCTTAATGGAAGCTGATGTTAATAAAAGTTAGAGGGGGATTTCCTGGGTTGGGTTCCTGCTGCTGGCCTGGTACTTGCATCATGAGCCTTTCCGTAAACTACAGATGCAGCAGAATTATGAAACCATGGTGGCATCAGGACGGGCTGATGACTGGTGGGCATTCTTAGGGGGAAATTATATTTTAATTTACTAAGCAATTTGGTTCAAGTAATGCACCATCTCGTAAGCTTGTAATTCCTTCAATTCCACAGCATGTAATTACAAGGTATTTTCAAGTGCAAGAAATGCGAGTGACATCTTGATTGAATAGTTTCTCATTTCTCAAGAAAAATCAATGATATGGCGTGTATAATATCCTGAACGTATCACAATGAGATTAATATGTCTCCATTTGTGACACAGATCCAACTGTTTTTGACAGTTGGCAAAGACCATGCAAAACAATCCTACAAGATTTTAGATTGAATTTTAATCATGGTCCCAAATAAAGGTCATCGGACTCCACATTTTAAACAGATTCTGGGGCTTGTAAACTCTGCTCGATTGGACTGGCACCTCCCAGTTATGGCTCACTGCTTTGCCTTCTGTCAAGTGCTGCATTGAACAGAAAGCTGGTTCATATTCATCCCAGGAAAGCAGCAGGCTGATGCTGTCAATAATTTACAGCCCTCACTGAAAAGGTACGGCCAAAGTTTGATAGAAGAGTGCATTTATTCTAAAGGGCACATCAACCATTGCAGGATTACAATATTTTTTCCAGCTCTTTGAATCCCAGAGCCATATTTACTTGCTGCTCCTCTGCCTTTTGCTTGAAGAGTTCACTGCTGCTGACCATACAGTTAAAGCCCTGTCCCACGGTACGAGTTCGTTCCAAGAGCTCTCCCGAGTTTAAAAAAATCAAACTCGTGGTAAGCACAGAGAATGAACATAGCGGGTACGTCGGAGCTCGGGGACGTCTCTTAGCGGTTCATACCGCTAACGGCAGATATAACCATCTAACCATATAACAATTACAGCACGGAAACAGGCCATCTCGGCCCTCCTAGTCCGTGCCTAACACTTATTCTCCCCTAGTCCCATCTACCTGCACTCAGACCATAACCCTCCATTTTTTTCCCGCCAATATACCTATCCAATTTATTTTTAAATGATAAAATCGAACCTGCCTCCACCACTTCCACTGGAAGCTCATTCCACACAGCTACCACTCTCTGAGTAAAGACGTTCCCCCTCATGTTACCCCTAAACTTCTCTCCCTTAATTCTCAAATCATGTCCTATTGTTTGAATCTTCCCTACTCTCAATGGAAAAAGCTTATCCACGTCAACTCTGTCTATCCCTCTCATCATTTTAAAGACCTCTATCAAGTCTCCCCTTAACCTTCTGCGCTCTAAAGAATAAATAATAATAATAATGGATGGGATTTATATAGCGCCTTTCTAATACTCAAGGCGCTTTACATCGCATTATTCATTCACTCCTCAGTCACACTCGGTGGTGGTAAGCTACTTCTGTAGCCACAGCTGCCGTGGGGCAGACTGACGGAAGCGTGGCTGCCATTCTGCGCCTACGGCCCCTCCGACCACCACCAATCACTCACACACATTCACACACATTCACACACAGGCAAAGGTGGGTGAAGTGTCTTGCCCAAGGACACAACGACAGTATGCACTCCAAGCGGGATTCGAACCGGCTACCTTCCGGTCGCCAGCCAAACACTTAGCCCATTGTGCCATCTGTCGGCCCAAATAAAGACCTAACTTGTTTAACCTTTCTCTGTAACTTAGTTGCTGAGACCCAGGCAACATTCTAGTAAATCTCCTTTGTACTCTCTCTATTCTGTTGACATCTTTCCTATAATTTGGCGACCAAAATTGTACACCATACTCCAGAATTGGCCTCACCAATGCCTTGTACAATTTTAACATTACATCCCAACTTCTATACTCAATGCTCTGATTTATAGAGGCCAGCACACCAAAAGCTTTCTTTACCACTCTATCTACATGAGATTCCACCTTCAGGGAACTATGCACAGTTATTCCTGGATCCTTCTGTTCAACTGCATTCCTCAATTCGCTACCATTTACCATGTACGTCCTATTTTGATTTGTCCTGCCAAGATGTATGCACGGGAAGACTCGTGAAGATTTTTCAACATGTTGAAAAATGTCCACAAGAGCCCCGAGTACTGACGAGTGGCCATTACCGTAAATCTCCGAGTTCGAATCAGGGCAAACTCAGGAGGGCTCTTGGAATGAACTCATACCATGGGACAGGGCTTTTAGAATAGTTTTTCCATGTGGCTACATTGGCTAAGTAAAGAAGTGCCACTTTTGCCCCGATTTATGACAACCCCTTTCTTTAATGTTATCGGTGACTGGCAGTTCCTAGTGAATATTTATTTTTCATGTCATGCTTGGAAAAGCCTCCCACGTCGAAGCCTGATACTATTGACAAATATGTACATTAGACAGGAACTGGTTTCCCACAGTATCCCAGGAATGGGTTAAGGGGAAAGGTGTAGGAAGTAAGAAGAGAAGAGCACTGGAGAGGGGATGGATAACTTCATCCCTCTTTGCTGCAGAGAGAAAAAAATGAATAGAAATCTTGAAAAATAATCATTTTTAAATATAATTTTTATGAATGATGAGGACACTTGCATCATAAACTTTGACGGATGAGCGAATGTGTGATGTCAATATAATTGAATTATGATGATATATCTTTCCTGTTTTGTCATTACATTTAGATTATCTCCATGTTCCCAGGTGTGCTTCAAAGAATAACCATGAATTTTTAAAAATATTGCCTTATTTTGTCAAAGGATAAAAAGATCTTCAATTAAATGTTTCATTCATCTTGGGGGGGGGAAAAAGGGGACTTGCAGTTCAGTTTCCTTCCCAGATCTCGAATCAGTCCGGGGAATCAATCTTCTTTTGAGCAAAATGATCTGATTTCTTCCTAATTTCTCCCTACATCTAGAACCAGGGAAGAGGAAATCTTTATGAATTTCCAATTTATATCAATAGGAGTCCAGATTTCACCAGCAGATGTTAAAAGTACACATAGGATTTTGATGATAAGATCAGTCCTTGCGTTTTATTTGCATTCGACCAATGATTAGGTCCTGATCCCCCCTCACCCCCACTCCGCCCCTTGCCCTTCCACCCCCCACGCACTCACTCCAACACCCCCCATCCATTCTTAGTGGTTCTCCGGCGGCGCAGCCATTCCTACCCATTGGGCTCCCATTGTGACATACAATACGCAGGCATTATTGCGCAGGCACAGCTGACGGGCATGGCAAGTTGGAAAGGGATATATTAATGCGTAAAATGTGAATAACTTAAAATACAATAATGATTTGAACATTAAAGATGAGATTTATTCAGTTCAGTTCGTTCTTGTTGCGTCTCTTGTTGCATTCTGCTGCTCACTGCGTCTCGATGTCTCTTTGCTGTTGTTGAAAATAAAGACACACAATTTTAATATAGAGACATTATTGAGTGGTTAAACTTTAACGAAGAAAACCTGAGAATTTACCTCAGAAGTCATCGTTCAACCAAGTCATCGTTTAATGACAACATTCTTGGTTGATGTTCCATCCTTCAGGAAATCTTTGACATTTTTCTGCACCTTTCCTCGGCTAAGAGCCACATATAGTTGTCAATGCTGAAATGCCAGTTTCTCGATGTATATCAACACTTTCTCCATGGTTTGCCCTTGTACTTTAAGGATCGTCATAGCAAAACTCACTGAATGGGGAATTGGCTCCTCTGAAGGGGAATGTGTTTGCCTTCTGTCAAATTGAGCATTATCCTAGGAACGAGAACAATGTCATCTTTGAAGGCTCCCATGTTGATTCTTGCAATGATCAGATTATTGTGTAGCTCTTCGACAATCATCCTCGTTCCATTGCATAAGTTTGGGGTTCCATGTTTCTCATTAACATGATTGGAGATCCTTTTTTCAACTCCAATTTGTGTGGTGGTAAACCAGAGATATCGAGTGAATCGAGGAATTCTGTTGGGAAGTGAGTAGCATCAGTTCCCTCAATTGCAGCATTGAAAGAAAAGCACTCCTTAATGATTCCAGGGAACCGTCTGATACATGAAGATTTCATGCTTCTCATCGTATCGTTCTGCGGAACCAAGATACAATTGTCGGAGAATAATTTCAGGAGATACAATTGTCGGAGAACAGGATTGTCAAATGCAGGATAGATGAAATCAAAACAATCCTCCAGTGTTTTTACTGATAGAACCATGTCTTCTGGCATTTCACTTTCATCGTTGAAGATTCTTTAAAATCTCGTCTTCTCCAACTTTCAACAAAAACTTTCAACAAAAATTGCGAATAGTCGCCTTCTCCCTCTTTCGATCGCATATTCATCTGCAATTGAAACTTGGTGAAAAGTGTCCACAAGTAGGATTTCTTGATGCAGGAATTTTCAACATCAGCATCATTTCCCCTTTTCACTACAGGAAGGAGTTGTCAAAAATCACCACAACAAATGGTAAGAATGCTGCCAAAAGGCTTAGTTGTCACATCTTGAATAGTTCTGTCCACCACTTCAAAGCTCTCCCTCCTAATCATTGGGCATTCATCCCCAAAAAATTATTCACTTGCCTCATCAAACGTGTCATGTTAGAGTTCTTCGCAATGTTGCAGAATGTATCCTCAGTCACTTGGATGGGTATCTTGAATCGAGAATGTGCAGTTCGTCACCAGGCATTAATTTAGCTGCTATCCCAGAGGATGCTACAGCAATAGCCACATCACCTTGACCTCTAACTTTTCCCGTTCATCTGGTGAATCAATGAAAAAAATTGAAGGAAGCTTCCTTTTCAAGCAGTTGCACACCTGGTAATACACTGCTCCCTGTTCAGCATTCAGCAGAGGCTAATTCTCCTCAACAAATTGCTATTGTTCAGTTCAATTCTATTGCAATTCCGGCAGCAATTCTGGATTGTCATCATCAAGTTGCATCCTTCCATTTCTTGGTCATGGCAAATGAAAGCATTCCTTTGTTTTGTTGTAAATCTCAAGCTTGTCTTGAATATACAACAGAGCCTAATCATGATGCTTCTCCAATCATGATATTAGGATCACTCATTGTTCTCCGTTCTTTGTACTTGAAGCGGGGGCTGTCGAGGGGGGGGGGGGTGCGAGTGTCCTGTAGCTGGGGGAGGGGGACAGCTTGAGGCAGGGGCTGTCGGGGGCTGAAGGGGGGTGTGTGATCATTCTACAAACTCACTTAGCACGGCTTGTGGACTCACTCAACACCTCTTGTGGATTCAGTCAGCACGGCTTGTGGGCTCACTCACTCACTCAGCATGGCTTGTGAATGCACTCACTCACTGAGCAGGGCTTCGGGGCTCACTCACTCACTCACTCAGCATGGCTTGTGGACGCATTTACTCATTCAGCACGGCTTGTGAGCTCACTCACTTACTCACTCACTCACTCACTCAGTACAGATGTGGGCTCACTCACTCACTCAGCACGGCTTGTGGGCCCACTCACTCACTCACTCAGCACAGATGTGAGCTCACTCATTCACTCAGCATTGCTTGTGGACTCACTTAGCACGGATTGTGGACTCACTCAGCACGGGTTGTGGACTCAATCAGCAAGGCTTGTGACTCACTCATGGACTCTCCGGATCTTTATTCTCCTCACCCCGGTGATTGACAGTGGGTGCCGGAAGGGGCGAGAAGACCAATCTGCTGATCTCATGATTTCTTAAACCTTCATACTTTTTGTAATATTCCACCGATCGGAACAAAACTTGGTGCGCTTGGAGCAGAGGAGAATGGTGTGTAAGGTGGCGAAACAATTCTAACAATATATGGTACCGTTTTTGCGCAAATTTTAAAACAACGCAAACTGGAAGAGGACAAGATGAGAGTTTTGGTAATAGTATAGATAGATAGAAGTTAGGTTCATGTTCAATTGAAGGCTGTGTAGGTTGTCAATTGATAGTTTTTAAGGTGGAGATTGACATATTCTTAATTAGTACATGTGTACATGGGGAGAAGGAAGGAGCATGAGGTTGAGAGGGAAAGAGAGATCAGCCATGATTAAATGGTGGAGTAGACTTGATAGGCCAATCGGCCTAATTATGCTCCGATACGGGACCTGAATGTGTGGCTGAGGAACTGGTGCACGGGGCAGGGATTTAGATTCTTAGATCACTGGGATCTGTTTTGGAGTAAGAGGGAACTGTACAAAAGGGACGGATTGCATCTTAACATGTGAGGGACCAGCATTCTGGCAAGTAGGTTTGCCACTGCTACACGGGTGGTTTTAAACTGAATAAGGGGGGTGGGGTGTCAAATGGGATAGTCGAGGATGGAGTTAAAGGGAAAGGGTTTCTTAAATGTGTGAGCGTAGAGACAGAGGGGTGTAAAATGAGGGTAGAAGCAATAGGTAGCAAGGTGAAAAGTAAAAGTGGCAGGCAGACAAATCCAGGCCAAAAATCAAAAAGGGTCACTTTTCAACATCATTGTATAAGGGGTAAGAGTGTTGTAAAAACAAGCCTGAAGGCTTTGTTTCTCAATGCAAGGAGCATTCGTAATAAGGTGGATGAGTTGAATGTGCAGATAGCTATTAATGACTATGATATAGTTGGGATCACGGAGACATGGCTCCAGGGTGACCAAGGCTGGGAGCTGAACATCCAGGGATATTCAATATTCAGGAGGGATAGACAGAAAGGAAAAGGAGGTGGGGTAGCGTTGCTGGTTAGAGAGGAGATTAACGCACTAGAAAGGAAGGACATTAGCTTGGAGGATGTGGAATCGATATGGGTAGAGCTGCGAAACACTAAGGGGCAGAAAACGCTAGTGGGAGTTGTGTACAGGAAATTAGAAATGCGTGCAACAAAGGAAAAACAGTTATAATGGGTGACTTCAATCTACATATAGATTGGGTGAATCAAATTGGCAAGGGTGCTGAGGAAGAGGATTTCTTGGAATGTATGCTGGATAGTTTTCTAAACCAACATGTAGAGGAACCAACGAGAGAGCAGGCTAATCTAGACTGGGTATTGAGTAATGAGGAAGGGTTAGTTAGCAGTCTTGTTGTGCATGGCCCCTTGGGCAAGAGTGACCATAATATGGTTGAGTTCTTCATTAGGATGGAGAGTGACATTGATAATTCAGAAACAAAGGTCCTGAACTTAAAGAAAGGTAACTGTGAAGGTATGAGACGTGAATTGGCCAAGATAGACTGGCAATTGATTCTTAAAGGGTTGATGGTGGATATGCAATGGAAGGCATTTAAAGACTGCATGGAAGAGCTACAACAATTGTTCATCCCAGTTTGGCAAAAGAATAAATCAGGGAAGGTAGTGCATCCGTGGATAACAAGAGAAATCAGGGATAGTATCAAAACAAAAGATGAAGCATACAAATTAGCCAGAAAAAGCAGCCAACCAGAGGACTGGGAGAAATTCAGAGTCCAGGAGAGGAGGACACAAGGCTTAATTAGGAAAGGGAAAATAGATTATCAAAGAAAACTGGCAGGGAACATAAAAACTGACTGCAAATGTTTTTATAGATATGTGAAGAGAAAAAGATTGGTTAAAACAAATGTAGGTCCCTTGCAGTCAGAAACAGGTGAATTGATCATGGGGAACAAAGACATGGCAGACCAATTGAATAACTACTTTGGTTCTGTCTTCACTAAGGAAGACATAAATAATCTGCCGGAAATAGCCGGGGACCGGGGGTCAAATGAGATGGAGGAACTGAGTGAAATCCATGTTAGCCGGGAAGTGGTGCTCGGTAAATTGAATGGATTAAAGGCCGATAAATCCCCAGGGCCAGTTAGGCTGCATCCCAGAGTACTTAAGGAAGTAGCCGCAGAAATAGTGGATGCATTAGTGATAATTTTTCAAAACTATTTAGATTCTGGAGTAGTTCCTGAGGATTGGAGGGTAGCTAATGTAACCCCACTTTTTAAAAAGGGAGGGAGAGAGAAAACAGGGAATTACAGACCAGTTAGTCTAACATTGGTAGTGGGGGAACTGCTAGAATCAGTTATTAAAGATGGGATAGCAGCACATTTGGAAAGTGGTGTAATCATTGGACAATGTCAGCATGGATTTATGAAAGGTAAATCATGTCTGACGAATCTTATAGAAACTAGTAGAGTGGATAAGGGCGAACCAGTGGATGTGTTATATCTGGACTTTCGGAAGGCTTTCGACAAGGTCCCAAAAAAGAGATTAGTATACAAATTGAAAGCACACGGTATTGGGGGTTCAGTATTGATGTGGATAGAGAACTGGCTGGCAGACAGGAAGCAAAGAGTAGGAATAAACGGGTCATTTTCACAATGGCAGGCAGTGACTAGTGGGGTACCGCAAGGCTCAGTGCTGGGACCCCAGCTATTTACAATATATATTAATGATTTGGACGAGGGAATTGAATGCAACATTTCCAAGTTTGCGGATGACACGAAGCTGGGGGGGCAGTGTTAGCTGTGAGGAGGATGCTAGGAGGCTGCAAGGTGACTTGGATAGGCTGGGTGAGTGGGCAAATGCATGGCAGATGCAGTATAATGTGGATAAATGTGAGGTTATCCACTTTGACGTCTAAAACAGGAAAGTAGACTATTATCTGATTGGTGGCCGATTAGGAAAAGGGGAGATGCAACGAGACCTGGGTGTCATGGTACACCAGTCATTAAAAGTAGGCATGCAGGTGCAGCAGGCAGTGAAGAAAGCGAATGGTATGTTAGCATTCATAGCAAAAGGATTTGAGTATAGGAGCAGGGAGGTTCTACTGCAGTTGTACATGGTCTTGGTGAGACCACACCTGGAGTATTGCGTACAGTTTTGGTCTCGTAATCTGAAGAAAGACATTCTTGCCATAGAGGGAGTACAGAGAAGGTTCACCAGACTGATTCCTGGGATGTCAGGACTTTCATATGAAGAAAGACTGGATAGACTCGGTTTGTACTCGCTAGAATTTAGAAGTTTGAGGGGGGATCTTATAGAAACTTACAAAATTCTTAAGGGGTTGGACAGGCTAGATGCAGGAAGATTGTTCCCGATGTTGGGGAAGTCCAGAACAAGGGGTCACAGTTTAAGGATAAGGGGGAAATCGTTTAGGACCGAGATGAGAAAAACATTTTTCATACAGAGAGTGGTGAATCTCTGGAATTCTCTGCCACAGAAGGTAGTTGAGGCCAGTGCATTGGCTATATTTCAGAGAGAGTTAGATGTGGCTCTTGTGGCTAAAGGGATCAGGGGTTATGGAGAGAAGGCAGGTACAGGATACTGAGTTGGATGATCAGCCATGATCATAATAAATGGCGGTGCAGGCTCGAAGGGCCGAATAGCCTACTCCTGCACCTATTTTCTATGTTCTATGTTTCTATATTTCTATAACATATGAACATCAGGAATTTTGGCTTGGTACTAGCCAAGGTCATTCTCTAAAGCACATTTCACTTCCCTGCTATACTTTGCACATGAGATGATGTCAGCTCAACAACATCATTTTAGTCATTATTTAATTATTTTAGGATAATACAATTATGACTTACTAGATGTGTGTATAACTCAAAATAAAATCACATTGAAAGTAACAGAATATGTTTGAATTCAAATAACCTGTGGCAGCCCCATTTTATAATTAAGCACTCATGGTATTACGTTTTAATTGGAAAAAAAGCACATGCGAGCATCCATCTGTAAAGAGCAAGGCATCCACAACTGCAAACCTATCCTCACAGATCTCTGATCTGATGCTGCAGCTGATTGCAGGGGCTTGGAGCCATCCTTGTTCATGGAATCAATCAGTCACTTCATAGTTAGTGGATGGCTCCACAAAGAGACCAGAGCATTATTAACCACCAGACCACCCCTCACCAAATTTCCACCTTTCACCTATCACCATTTTCATGATCCACTGTGCAAACCTGCCAGGCTGTGATTTTGCATGGGTTAGTCCTAACGGATGTAGTCCCAGGTACGAGGGATGTAGTCCTAACCACGAGGCAAGAGTCATAGGGTCATACAACATGGAAACAGGCCCTTCAGCCCTATATATCTATCAGGCGATGAATGAAAAGGTTGCTCATTAGCTTCCTATTAAATCTTTCGCTTATCACCTTAAATCTAAATCCTCAGATTCTTGATTTCCCTAAAAAGATTCTGTGCATTCACCCTATCAATTCCTCACATTATACATCTCCATAAGGTCATCCCTTAGTCAATTGCACTCCATGGAATACAGTCCTAGCTTGCCCAATCTCTTCCAATAGCTTATCCCTCAAGTTCTGGCAACTCCCTTGTAAATTGTCTCTGCATTCTTTCCAGCTTTCTCACATCATTACCAGTAGCAGTCTGTCAAATATGCATGTTGGTCTAATGCTCTTAAATTAGATCCAATTATAATCAGAATTCCTATGGTATGGATATCTAAATTATGAGTTGTTTTTGTGATTTACAATTTGTTTTTTAGAGATACATTGCGGAAACTTTGGCCCACTGTGTCCGCACCGAACAATGATCCCTTCACATTATAACCTTATAACCATATAACAATATACAGCACAGAAACAGGCCATCTGGACCCTTCTAGTCCGTGCCGAACACGTATTCTCCCCTAGTCCCATATACCTGCGCTCAGACCATAACCCTCCATTCCTTTCCCGTCCATATAACTATCCAATTTATTTATAAATGATAACAACGAACCTGCCTCCACCACCTTCACTGGAAGCTCATTCCACACAGCCACCACTCTCTGAGTAAAGAAGTTCCCCCTCATGTTACCCCTAAACTTCTATCCCTTAATTCTCAAGTCATGTCCCCTTGTTTGAATCTTCCGTACTCTCAGTGGGAAAAGCTTATCCACGTCAACTCTGTCTATCCCTCTCATCATTTTAAAGAACTCTATCAAGTCCCCCCTTAACCTTCTGCGCTCCAAAGAATAAAGCCCTAACTTGTTCAACCTTTCTCTGTAACTTAGTTGCTGAAACCCAGGCAACATTCTAGTAAATCTCCTCTGTACTCTCTCTATTTTGTTGACATCCTTCCTATAATTAGGCGACCAAAATTGTACACCATACTCCGGAATTGGCCTCACCAATGCCTTGTAAAATTTTAACATTACATCCCAACTTCCATACTCAATGCTCTGATTTATATAGGCCAGCACACCAAAAGCTTTCTTTACCACCCTATCTACATGAGATTCCACTTTGAGGGAACTGTGCACAGTTATTCCCAGATCCCTCTGTTCACCTGCATTCTTCAATTCCCTACCATTTACCATGTACGTCCTATTTTGATTTGTCCTGCCAAGATGTAGCACCTCACACTTATCAGCATTAAACTCCATCTGCCATCTTTCAGCCCACTCTTCCAACTGGCATAAATCTCTCTGTTGACTTTGAAAATCTACTTCATTATCCACAACCCCACCTATCTTAGTATCATCTGCATACTTACTAATCCAATTTACCACACCATCATCCAGATCATTGATGTACATGACAAACAACAGTGAACCCAACACAGATCCCTGTGGCACCCCACTAATCACTGGCCTCCAACCTGACAAACAACCATCCACCATTACTCTCTGGCATCTCCCATTCAGCCACTGTTGAATCCATCTTGCTACTCCACCATTAATACCCAACAATTGAACCTTCTTAACCAACCTTCCGTGAGGAACCTTGTCAAAGGCCTTACTGAAGTCCATATATACAACATCCACTGCTTTACCCTCATCAATTTCCCGAGTAACCTCCTCAAAAAATTCAAGAAGATTAGTCAAACATGACCTTCCAGGCACAAATGCATGTTGACTGTTCCTAATCAGACCCTGTTTATCCAGATGCTTATATATGTTATCTCTAAGTATCCTTTCCATTAATTTGCCCACCACTGACGTCAAACTAACAGGTCTATAATTGCTAGGTTTACTCTTGGACCCCTTTTTAAACAATGGAACAACATGCGCAGTACGCCAATCCTCCGACACTATTCCCGTTTCTAATGACATTTGAAATATTTCTGTCATAGCCCCTGCTATTTCTACACTAACTTCCCTCAATGTCCTAGGGAATATCCTGTCCGGACCTGGAGACTTATCCACTTTTATATTTCTCAAAAGTGTCAGTACTTCCTCTCCTTTGAATCTCATAGTTTCCATAGCTACTCTACTTGTTTCCATTACCTCACATAATTCAATATCCTTCCCCTTGGTGAATACCGAAGAAAATAAATTGTTCAATATCTCCCCCATCTCTTTTGGCTCTGCAGATGGCTGTCCACGCTGACTCTCTAATGGACCAATTTTATCCCTCGTTATCCTTTTGCTATTAATATAGCTGTAGAAAACCTTTGGATTTACTTTCACCTTACTTGCCAAAGCAACCTCATATCTTCTTTTAGCTTTTCTAATTTCTTTCTTAAGATTCTTTTTACATTCTTTATACTCCTCAAGCACCTCATTTACTCCATGCTGCCTATAATTATTGTAGATCTCTCTCTTTTTCCGAACCAAGTGTCCAATTTCCCTTGAAAACCATGGCTCTTTCCAATTTTTACTATTTCCTTTCAACCGAAAAGGGACATAAAGATTCTGTACTCTTAAAATTTCAGCTTTAAATGTCCTCCATTTCTCTTCCTCATCTTTCCCATAAAACAAACTGTCCCAATTCACTCCTTTTAAATCCTTTCGCATCTCCTCAAAGTTAGCCTTTCTCCAATCATAAATCTCAACCCTAGGTCCAGTTCTGACCCTCTCCATAATTATATTGAAACTAATGGTATTGTGATCACTGGTCCCGAACTGTTCCCCAACGCATACCTCTGCCACCTGGCCCATCTCATTTCCTAACCGGAGGTCCAGCACCACCCCTTCTCTAGTAGGTACTTCTATGTATTGCTGCAAAAAACTATCCTGCACACATTTTACAAACTCCAACCCATCCAGCCCATTTACAGAATGTGTTTCCCAGTCTATGTGTGGAAAATTGAAATCTCCCACAATCACTACCTTGTGCTTACTACTAATATCTGCAATCTCCTTACATATTTGCTCTTCCAATTCTCGCTCCCCATTTGGCGGTCTATAATACACCCCTATAAGTGTTGCTACCCCTTTCCCATTTCTCAGTTCCACCCAAATCGCCTCCCTAGACGAGCCCTCTAATCTATCCTGCCAAAGCACTGCTGTAATATCTTCCCTGATAAGCAATGCAACACCTCCACCTCTTGCCCCTCCAATTCTATCACACCTGAAGCAATGAAATCCTGGAATATTTAGTTTCCAATCACAGTCCTCCTGCAACCATGTTTCACTGATCGCCACAACATCATACTTCCAGGTGTCAATCCAGGCTCTAAGTTCATCCACCTTTCTTACAATGCTCCTAGCATTAAAATATAGACATTTAAGAAACCCACCCTCTCTTATTCTCTGTTTATTGTCTTTTTCTTCTCTCCCCCCTACATTTTGGGTCAGAGTGCTACCATTCTCTGCCTCCTGCCTCACACACTGACTGCTAGCTTTCCCAATTTGAATACCTTCCCCCAACCATACTAGTTTAAAGTCTCCCCAGCAGCCTTTGCAAATCTCCCTGCCAGGATATTAACACTGTCTCATACTGATTCGGGACAATTTACATTTATACCAAGCCAATTTACTCACAAACCTGTAAGTCTTTGGAGTGTGGGTGGAAACTGAATATTTCGGAGAAAACCCATGCAGTTACGGAAGAACGTCCTGTACAGACAGCACTGTAGTCGATATCGAAACCGCATCTCTGGCACTGAAAGCGCTGTAAGGAACTCATCCCTTGAGGAAGATAGACACAAAAAGCGGGACAGGCAGCATCTCTGTAGAGAAAGAATGGATGATGTTTCAGGTGGAGACCCTTCTTCAGAATGGTTAGGGATAAGGGAAACAAGAGATATAGATGGTGATGTGGAGAGATAAAGAACAATGAATGAAAGATATGCAAAAAAGTAATGATGATAATGGAAACAGGCTGTAAGCTGTTTGTAGGGTGAAAATGAGAAACTAGTGTGACTTGGGTGGGGGAGGGATAGAGAGTGAGGGAATGCCGGGGCTACCTGAAGTGAGAGAAATCAATAACCATGCCATTGGGCTGTAAGCTGCCCAAGCATAATAGGAGATGCTGTTCTTCCAATTGGGGATGCATCCCCTGCGGATGCTGAAGGCAAAACCCATGCTCATCGTCCATATTTGATATTCCTGCAACTTTTTGGATTGTTTGGGAGACATTGAGGTTGTTCTGCTTGTCAAGTCTAGTCTTCTATGTGACTTTAACAGCAGCAAATCATCAACACGCATCAACACACATAATATATTGTTGTAAATATATAACCAATAATAACACCATTTCATCATTCCCTCAAGCCTCTTCCAACACTAAAGAAGATTGTGGTTAAGATGATCAGGGGCTTATCTTCACTGTCCAGCCAGTTCCCAATAACTCGCCATCCTATCACAGATATTCTCTTTCTTCTTCCCACTTACTCCCCTTGTCTGGCATTTCCACGTATATGAATTTTAACTTTTCTTTGGTATAAAATGTCTCCCTCAATTGGTGTTACCTGAGTTACTGGGTCTTCCAACATTTTCTGTTTTGATCTCATAACCCTTCTCACTGACAGTCCACATTTCTGCCTTGGATATATTCTAAAACTCAACCTCCACAGTAATGTGGATTACAATTCTCAGTGAAAATGAATTCCTCCTCAGTTCCATAATGAGTAGGCAACCAAGAATCTGATAGCAAACTCCCTGTTTTTAAATTGCCCCGTGAGCGGAAACATCCTCTCAACATTTACTCTATCCAGATCTTTCTATATTTCAATAGGACCACATTATTGTACAGCAGGATTTGTGATCAACATACAAAGTATTCTCAGGATACTACAAAGAAAAAACATTCCCCGTTGGCAGAGTGTCAAGAATAAAAGAACAAAGATTTAAGGGACTTTTAAGTGGAGCCAAAACATGAGAAATATCAATTTCACACAGTGAATATTTAAGGTCTGGAATTTACTGTCTGAAATTGTTGAAGGGTAGCAGAAGAAATCATGGCTATCAAAAGAAAATTGGATAGGCACTTGAAGGAATACAAAATGAAGGATTACAGAGTAAGAATGGACAACTAATTGGATTATTCTTGCAAAAGAGTAATGGTCTGAATGGCCTCAGTCTACAGATGAATTTCCAATTGAGAAATGTCATTGTAGAATGCATTTGGATGGAGTGATTTTCTTTTATTTATATTAGATGCAGAATTGGATATTCAGATGAATAAGGCGTTTTGGTGATCGCTATATTAAAATGCATTAATTATATAAATGCATAACTGTACATACATTCACAACACAGAGAACTAAATTAGATTCAAATTGCTAATGCAACAGCTAAACAACTATTACACTGAAGAGATTCACATGATGTATAAACACTCAGTTTAATA
Organism: Amblyraja radiata; assembly: GCF_010909765.2. NCBI lineage: Eukaryota > Metazoa > Chordata > Chondrichthyes > Rajiformes > Rajidae > Amblyraja > Amblyraja radiata. Next base: position 75,794,083 of record NC_045957.1, read on the forward strand.
TTTAAACGATACAACTCAACAATTAGTACAAAAGGGCAAGGTGTGTGTGTTAAGGGCCTGTCCCACTGCGGCGACCTAATTGGCGAGTTTAGGAGAGTTTGCCCTCGACTCATACTCGCAGTATGGTCGACACGAGGTCCATGGAGGTATTTGTAACTCTCCTTCATGCTCGAGAGTAGTTCCCTCGTACTCGAGGCCTCAGCTAGGTCGCGGCGTTTTTTTCAACATGTTGAAAAATACCCGCGAGTAAAAAAAAGTCGCCATGGAAAAAATCGATATTTTTTTACTCGTAGGTTTAGTCGAGGTAAGTCGTAGTAGGTTGTAATGCTATCATAGGTAGCCGAAGGCAATCAAAGGTAGTCAAAGGTAAAGCTTGTTGAGAAAAAAAAGTTAAGTAAACCGACTGGTAATGTTAAATGCCCGGTAAACTTTATTAAAAGTTGTCTGCTTTCTTAAAATTGTCCCCACTCCATCCCCCCGCCCCTTCTCCCCCCTTCTCTCCCCTTCTTTCCTCTTCTCTCCCCTTCTATCCCCTTCTATCCCCTTCTCTCCCCTTCTCTCCCCCTCTCTCCCCTTCTCTCCTCAGCCCCCCCGCCCCCCTCTCCGCGCTCTCTAAAGGACTTACCGTAACTGTGCCAGCCGTCTTTTACCTTCCTGTTCATCGTAGGTGTGAATTTCAGACAGCGCTCCCCCTTTCCCTGACCCCTGACTTTGCGATGTGTTTGTGTGTTTGTGTGTTTGTGTGTTTGTGTGTTTGTGTGTGTGTGTGTGTGTGTGTGTGTGTGTGTGTGCAGATGGTCGATCCGGCTCGGGATTTCATCGCTGATGGTCGATCCAGCTCGAGGTTTTTCAGGCGAGTGCCCTCGAGCATGAAGGTCGAATACAGTCGCTGAAAAGTCGCGTTAGTGGGACAGGCCCTTTAACATGTTGACTGTGAAGTGAAGACTAGCCCCGTCATTCGTCGCACCCCCCTGCTGATCACCCAGGTTGATTAGTCAGCTCAGATCACGTTTGGTCCTTGCAAATGCTCGAGCTCGACGTACAACAGTTTGAGACCAAAGTGGCTCGGCCCGCCACAATACGCTGTCTCTGATCATGAGCTAGCTTTATAATTCATATTCTGTGCTCTTTACTTGCTTAGGCTTGGTATTTTAGATCAACTGCAGAAAGAAAACTAAATACTTTCCCATAGTTTGAAGAAGGGTCTCGACCTGAAACGTCGCCCATTCCTTCTCCACCGAGATGCTGCCTCACCAGCTGAGTTACTACAGCATTTTGTGTCTACCTTAAACACTTTCTCATGTATTTTAGCATGTTCAATTGCATTATCTTCCCATCCCCCTTTCCATCTCCTTTTGCCTCTGTCCCCCATTCCTCTCCTTACCCCCTCTCACCATAAACTATGGTCACCGTTGTAATAGTGGAAACCATATAACCAATTTTTATACAGAAAGCCTTGTTATATACAGTAGCAATGTAATAAGGACCAAATAATTAGGTATAGAATAATACGCATTCCTTCTTTCCAGAGATACTGCCTGTCCCACTGAGTTACTCCAGTATTTTGTGTCTATCTTCGATTTAAACCAGCATCTGCAGTTCCTTCCGACACCTAATAATTTGTACTGAAAGGCAGGAACAAGGAGGAATTCCCCTGCTCATCTCTGAAATCATGCTAGGGGGTCTTTTGCATTCACACGAGAGAGCAGTTTCACATGTCCTCAGAAAGACAACATCTTCAACTGTGCAAATAACCCCTGGCACAGCATTGAAATATCAGCCTACATTTTGTTGCTCAAGTTTCCAGAGTGGGACTTAAAGGCAGAGCATTCTGATCCATGGTACCTACTGAGTCTAAATCTTATAAAATGAAAAGTACTGCAAGTATTGGCAAGCTGCCGAGAGAGTAGTTTGAATTATTTAGATCTTAACATATTGGTAAATGCAAAGTGAAAGCTTATACCTTTTACCCACACGCTCATTAGGTATTAACAACTAGCTGAGTCAACTGGGTAATGCATTTGGATTTGTAGAACACTTGGCATGCTGTGCCAGATGTAGTTCACTCGGGTGGTGGAAAGGGTTCGCAAGAGTGGCTGTCGCAAACAACTGCTATGTTTGGCATGGCTTGTTTCCTGGTCAATCCTGTTGTGGACCTGTAGTTCCTAGATTCAACTGTGAGAATCCTTCAAAAAATTATGTGCCAAGAAGGGTCCTGCTACAGGTTTTATCTTAAAAAGAAATACGAGACAATAAAAAGCCTATGGATGGTTCTCAACCCCCAACCCTGAGTATAGAAGCTGGGATGTAATGTTAAAATTGTACAAGGCATTGGTGAGACCAAATCTGGAGTATGGTGTACAATTTTGGTCGCCCAATTATAGGAAGGATGTCAACAAAATAGAGAGAGTACAGAGGAGATTTACTAGAATGTTGCCTGGGTTTCAACAACTAAGTTACAGAGATAGGTTGAATAAGTTAGGTCTTTATTCTCTGGAGCGCAGAAGGTTAAGGGGGGACTTGATAGAGGTCTTTAAAATGATGAGAGGGATAGACAGAGTTGATGTGATCAAGCTTTTCCCTTTGAGAATAGGGAAGATTCAAACAAGAGGACATGACTTCAGAATTAAGGGACAGAAGTTTAGGGGTAACATGAGGGGGAACTTCTTTACTCAGAGAGTGGTAGCGGTGTGGAATGAGCTTCCAGTGGTGGCGGCAGGTTCGTTGGTATCATTTAAAAATAAATTGGATAGGCATATGGATGAGAAGGGAATGGAGGGTTATGGTATGAGTGCAGGCAGGTGGGACTAAGGGAAAAAAGTTGTTCGGCACGGACTTGTAGGGCCGAGATGGCCTGTTTCCGTGCTGTAATTGTTATATGGTTATATGGTTAAGCACAATATCGCAGATGTTAAAAACATAACCCAAGTCACAAAATGCGAGGATTATTCAGCAGTCAGGCAGTGGCTGTCAAGAGAGTAAAACAGTTAAGATTTTACTTCGGAGTCACGTGAGTGACTACGTGAAGAACCCCGCCAGGACGCATGCGTGTCATATCGCTACACGCATTGCAACGAGTCACAGCAGGGGGAACGACGTTCCCTTAGCGGCAGAATTTGAAAGCCGGGAACAGCAGGTAAGGAGACTCTGCGTTCCTTCCACTTACCTTACAGGTGGAGACATGGACCTGATCCACGAAGGCTGCGAGAAAGCTGGCGGGGGAGAACCGCGGAGTTGCGGGCAGCCGGCAGCAGCAGCCAACGGCACGCCAATCTCTCGAAATGGGAACAGCTGTGTCCGACTTCGCTCCCGCACCGGCCACGGCCGGGCGGTAGAGCGAAGCAAAAAACGAACAGAGTCGTTGACTCCGATGAGTACGACTCTGAATAGCCGCGAGCGGCCAGTGCCCGTGAGCATTGGGGCCGGTTGGAGCGGCTGCAGGATCAGGAGCAGCTGCGACGGCCAGTGCCCGTGAGCATTGGAGCCGGTTGGAGCGGCTGCAGGATCAGGAACAGCCGCGAGCGGCCAGTGCCTGTGAGCATTGGGGCCGGTTGGAGCGGCTGGGGAAACAGGAACAGCCGCGAGCGGCCAGTGCCCGTGAGCATTGGAGCCAGTTGGAGTGGCTGCATGATCAGCAGCAGCCGCGAGTGGCCTATGCCCGAGAGCATAAGAGCCAGTTGGAGCGGCTGCTGGAGGAAATACTCCAAGTGGCAGGCTCCGGGAGATGGAGGCTAGCCACAGTGGGCAGTTAGTAAGCCCCACAGCAGTACCTCTTGTGGGGCTGCACAGTGTTTCTCCCTCATCAGAGGGGAGCACGGAGGGTCAATTCTGGGCTGACCCTGAAGAGGGGAGTGATCAACATACCCCTAGTTTGCCTGGGGTGAAAGAAAACATGTTGGATATGGTGTCCCAGTTTATCCAACCCGACCAAACTGGCCTAAACCTGGAGCCGAAAATAGCATTGTCAACCAGTGCATCTGGAAACATGTCGGGGCATCAATTAGAGCCAGGGACTTCACCTCAACTTCCACGGAGGATGCCGAAGAAGTAACATATCTACCACTGGTAACCATGGAGGTAGGTGGGTTTGGTTCCTTAAGAATTAAAGGGAGCATGGAAGTTGGTGGGAGATTACGATATTATTTGGATGCATGGAATAAGTTAACTACCGACACTTATATTCTAAGCAGTATCCAGGGTTATACCATAGAATTTATACAAAAACATAACCCTCCAGTTCAGCATGTACCGAACCGAATGTTCGTGCTCACAGGCATAGAAATATCTAAAGCACATGCTGAATTACAGCGGCTATATAAAAAAGGAGTAATTGAGAAAACCCAACACGAATCACAGGAATTCGTGTCCAGCATCTTTATAAAAAACAAGAAAGATGGTGGTTGCCGCATCATCATCGATTTAACTACTTTAAATACCTTTGTACAATATATTCATTTCAAGATGGAAACCTTTGTTACTGCTAAGCAATTGATTTCCGAAGGCTACTACATGGCAAGCATCGATTTAGAAGATGCTTACTATACAGTACCCATAAGAGGTGACCACAGATGTTATTTAAAATTCAACTGGATGGGTCAGAACTGGAAATACAGGGCACCACCTAATGGTCTAACATCAGCCCCAGGCTGTTCACAAAAATTTGAAACCAGCCCTAGCGTTACTGCGGAAACAAAAACACATGGTAATGGCATATCTAGATGACATACTTATTGTTGGCAAAACTTTGGAATTGGCTAAACAAGCGGTAACAGCCACAAAACAATTGTTTGGAAAACTGGGGTTTATCATCCATCCAGTTCAGTCTAAATTAACGCCTTCAACAAAAATGGATTATGTGGGGTTCACCATTAACTCAATTCTCATGTCAGTGACTTTGCCGAAAGAAAAGGTTACAGCCGTAATAGAGGCTTGTAGTGAAATCATTGACATCACCAAACCATCCATTAGACAGGTAGCTAGAAAGAATTGGGACGATATTGGCTGCATTTCCAGCCACACAATTCGGACCTTTACACTATCGAAATTTACAGAGAGCAAAAATAAGAGCACTCAAACTTAATGGTGGCCATTTTGACAGACCAATGAAGCTACCAACAGAGACCATAATGGAACTAAAATGGTGGGAACATAACGTCAGGTATTGTTCCAATCCAATAATTATCAGCAACCCGTCTATGGCACTTAAAAACTGATGCCAGTGCACTTGGTTGGGGTGCTACCAATTCCATCTCCAGCTGTGGAGGAAGATGGAATGCACAGGAGGCATCATTATTACAAACACTGGGCATAAACTACCTGGAAATGTTAAGTGCATTCCATTGCCTTAAGTCATATTGTTCTGGGTTAAATCACCAGCATGTTAGACTACAAATTGACAACACCACAGTGGTAGCATATATCAACCATATGGGTGGAAACAAATCGACATCATGTGACAATCTGGCCAACACAATTTGGCAATGGTGTATCCAGAGAGATATTTGGATATCAGCTACCTACCTACCAGGTAAACTAAATTTAGTGGCAGACACCAGGTCACGCAAATTTAATGAAAACACTGAATGGATGTTGGATAAAAATGTATTTGCTGAAATTACAGCATGGTATGGAACACCAGATATCGATCTTTTCGCATCCAGGCTCAATCACCAGTTATCAAATTATGTTTCATGGGAACCAGACCTGGGGCAGCGGCAACAGATGCATTTTCGCTGCATTGGGGGAAATTGTTTATTTATGCATTCCCTCCTTTCTGCCTCATCAGTCGGGTATTAAGGAAAATAGAGCAAGACTCTGCGTCTGGTATTTTGATAGTACCCGATTGGCCTACACAACCATGGTTCCCGGTGATACTAGACATGGTATTAGAACCATGCATCACCATCCATCATAGACCTAATTTACTGGTCCATCCGGTAACAAAGGAAAGATCACCCACAGATCTGTGAACATCCCATCTGTTCTGGAATTCCTGGCAAGCCTCCATTACGATGAGAGGCTCAGTCATAGTGCCATCAACTGCGCCAGAAGTGCTCTGTCCACATACCTGTGGCAAGGAACAGAGCGGCACTCTGTTGGGACACACCCTGGTAACCAAACTCATGAGGGGCATTTTAATGTTAATCCCCCAAGAACCAGGAACTCCCAAATATGGGATGTGAGCATTGTACTGACCATGTTAAGAAACTGGTCTCCAGCTCCAGCTCTGTCCCTACAGAAACTGACTATGAAAACAGTCATGCTGATGGCCTTGGTCACGGCTCAAAGGGTCCAGTCACTACAGAACATGACTATTTCATCTGGAAATTTAACTTTTCACATCAATGAATTAGTCAAACAGAACTGACAGGGGTCAGCAGGCCTAAAAACAGAATTCAGGGCATACCCGACAGATGATCGTCTCTGTATTGTAACACACTTACTATTATATATGGAGTATACTAAGATCATCAGAGGGAAAGAAATGTCACTTTTAATCAGCTACAAACAGCCACTCAAAACAGTGACAGTCCAGACCATCGCTAGATGGCTAAAACAGGTCCTAATAAGGCTGGAGTAGACACTAGCATTTTAAATCTCACTCCACCAGGGCTGCCGCTACATCGGCAGCTATGAAGTTGGATGTTCCTATGGACCAAATCCTCAAGACAGCAGGATGGTCAACGGAGAAAACTTTCCAATGAATTATAACAAACCAGTCATTAAACCTGGAACATTTGCAGAAACAATTTTAAGTTCTGTAATATAATTTACCCCATAAATACGGGCTATAATTTGGTGTTAATATATTTATCATTGGGTTTTCAATATCGTATTGATGTCTAATGATGTTAACACTATTCTCCCCATATTCAAGGCAGATGTGATGCATGGACACGTTTCCACGGCATGAAATCACAGAGCTTTAAAATCTTCACGTAGTCACTCACGTGACTCCGAAGTAAAATAGTAAGATTAAACGAGAACTTACCAGTTTGAAGTTTGATCGTTATTTTATGAGGAGTAACGTTGAGGGATTACGTGCCCTCCGCTCCCACCCTTGATCATATACACAACTGGTATCTCTTCTCTAATCTTACTATGTTTAGTCATTACAGTTATCTGTGATTTCACACCTCTGCTTTGAAGAATGACACGCATGCGTCCTGGCGGGGTTCTTCACGTAATCCCTCAACGTTACTCCTCATAAAATAACGATCATAGTGCCGGTGCCGAAAAAGTCCAAAATCACCAACCTCAACGACTACCGGCCGGTTGCCCTGACTCCAATCCCCATGAAGTGCTTCGAAAGGCTGGTCCTCTCCCATATTAAATCCAGCATCCCTGCCTCACTGGACTCCCATCAATTTGCATACAGGGCAAATAGATCGACAGAGGATGCCATCTCTCTGGCCCTTCACACTGTCCTGACTCACCTGGACAGACAGGGCACGTATGTGAGGATGCTCTTCATTGACTATAGCTCTGCATTCAATACGGTCATCCCCACCAAGCTCACTACCAAACTCCACCAGCTAGGCCTCAGCTCACCGATATGCGCTTGGATCCTGAACTTTCTCACGGAGCGACCGCAGGCAGTGAGACTGGGCCCGCACCTGTCCTCCACCATCACCCTGAGCACCGGCACACCACAGGGTTGTGTACTAAGCCCCATGCTCTACTCCCTCTTCACTCACGACTGTGTCCCTGCATTCGACACCAACACCATCGTGAAGTTTGCAGATGACACAACAGTGATTGGGCTGATCACCAACGGTGATGAAACAAAATACAGAGCGGAGGTGCAGAACCTGGCGGACTGGTGCGCCAATAACAACTTGGCACTAAACACCTCCAAGACCAAGGAGCTGATCATTGACTTCAGGAGGTCCCATTCTGGAGAATACGACCCAATCTCCATTTATGGGGAAAGTGTGGAGAGAGTGTCCAGCTTTAAGTTTCTGGGCACTCACATTTCAGAAGACCTCACATGGTCCACAAACACCGCCGCGCTGGTCAAGAAGGCACAGCAACGACTGTTCTTCCTGAGGACATTAAAAAAGACTGGTCTGCCCCAACAGCTGCTGACAACGTTCTACCGCTGCACCACAGAGAGCATACTAACGTATGGCATCTCTGTGTGGTATCTCAGCTGCACGGAGGCGGAGAGGAGAGCTCTTCAGCGCGTCGTCAACAGAGCGCAGAGGATCATCGGGACAGAGCTACCAGCCTTGGAGGGCATCTACCACACGCGGTGCCTCAGGAAGGCCCTCAGCATCCATAAGGACTCATCACACCCCTGCCACGGTCTGTTTCAACTACTTCCCTCCGGCAGACGTTACAAGGCCTTCTACGCCCGAACCTCCAGACTCAGGAACAGTTTCATCCCAAGAGCTATAGCGGCTCTGAACCGGCCCTAATGAGTGCCCCCCCACCCACCCCCTTTGGACAGTCTCCCTCAGATGGTCACGTCAATCAATTCAGCTTGTTTATTTATGTATTGTATTTATTTACCTTTCCTGGACATCAGTGGAGCTGCACACTAAATCTCGTTGCACTGACGTGCAATGACAATAAAAGATATATTATTATATTATATTATCAAACTTCAAACTGGTAAGTTCTCGTTTAATCTTACTATTAACTGTGTTTCTTTCTAATAGATGTTTCCGAACCTGGTGAATGGTTCCATCATCTTCTGTTTTATGTTGTGCTTTGTCAGGTTGTGTTTTTTTTTAATGTGTTTGCTTGGTGGCTACAGTTACAAGCAGCCTGTTCCATTTCCATAAAATAATCTCTAAAGTCCCTGCACTAACATGGTTGACCTGCCCCTCTACTGACTAGGCAATTGCTTTGTGGTCTGGCACTGGCTGTGCAGAACTGCACAGTGGAGATATAGGTTGCAAAGTATAAATACCAGAACATTACCTTTACATTCCTGCATTAATTTGAATTGGGGAATCACTCAACGTTGCTATATGGGTAGAACACATAAACAAAAAGAAGGGTGATCTTTATGTTAGGACTGTATTGTTGGCCTGCCCAATAGAGAGTGTATTTGAGGAGTAAATTTATGGGGAGATTATAGATAACTGTAAGAATAATAGGGTAGTATTTGTGAGAGATTTTAACCCATAGTACGATGGGTTTAGATGGTGTGGAATTTGTTGAATGTGTCTAAGAAAGCCTTCTTAATTAATAAATAGAGGGTCCTACCAAGGGTGGAATAATACTGGACTCTGCCTTAAAAATATCCATTGGCCTCCACAGCCTTCTATGGCAATGAATTTCACAGATTCACCACCCTCTCACTAAAGAAATTCCTCCTCATCTCCTTCCTAAAGGAACATACTTTTATTCTGAGGCTATGACCTATGGTCGTAGACTCTCCCACTAGTGGAAACATCTTCTCTACATCTACGCTGATAAAGACTTTTACAATTTGGTAAGTTTCAATGAGGTTTCCTCTCATCCTTCTAAATTCCAGTGAGTAGAGGCCCAGCGCCGTCAAATGCTCATCATTTGATTACAAGGATAGTATGGTGCAACACAACTTTGGATTTAAATCTAATTATGGGTTGGGTGAGGTGGGTGGGGAGGGATGAGAAGCAGGTATACCACCGCTTTTCTTTCTCTTTTTCTTTTTGTCCTTTTATTTATTTTCTATTCCTCTCTTCTTTCTTTCTTTTATTCAATCTTTGGCTACACTACTTTGGTAGTCTAGGGGTCCTATCTTTGCACATCTCACTTTTTCTCTTTCTTGCTTTTTCTCCTTTCTTTTCTTCTAATTCAAAGCTAAAAAGTTAAAATTGAAGCTGTACAATAACTGTATAATTTTATATGCCGTTGGTTCTATTCTTGTACATTTGCTTCTAATAAATAAAAAATAAATAAAATATATATTTTTTAAAAAGCTCATCATTTGCTAACCCACTCATTCTTGGGATCATTCTCGTAAACCTTATCTAGACCCTTTCCAGCACCAGCACATCCTTCTTCAGATATGGTGCCCAAAATTGCTCATATATTTCAAATGCAGTCTAAACAGTGCCTTATTAAGCCTCAGCATTACATCCCTGTTTTGGCATTCTAGTCCTCTCGAAATAAAAGCTAGCATTGCATTTGGCTTCCTTACTACTGATTCAACATGTAAATTAACTTTTTAGGATTCCTGCACCAGCATTCCCAAATCCCTTTGCACCTCCGATTTCTGAATTCTCCCCACATTTAGAAAATAGTCTATGACTTTATTCCTGCTAACAACAAAATGCATGACTCCACACTTTGCTATGCTGTATTCCATCTGCCTCTTTTCGGCCCACTCTCCCAACCTGTCTAAGTCTTTCTGCAGAGTCCTTGCTTTCTCTACACTACCTGCTCCTCGACCGAACATCGTATCATCTGCAAACTTGACCACAAAACCTTCAATCCCCTCATCCAATTCATTCATATACAATGTTTAATTCTGAGAAGTAATTTCTACAGTGGTTTTAATTTATAAAGGACTTCCAAAACAAAAGATAATACTTGCAATACCAGAAAAAAAACAATGAGTTAGAGACAAGTTGTCAGTTGACAACAGGAATTGAGGATTCTGTGTCTTTTCTCTGTAACTCCGACCATCTCCTTTGTATCTTAATTTTACACTGGTTTGCTATGTGCTGACATGATGTTGTGTGTATTAATTGCAACAACATTGACCAGGTCAGATGGATGGTGGGCCTTAAGATTTAGACTCACCTGATCAAAGAACTGATTATAAAAAAGAACCATAGGTGCACTGAAACATTATTGTGATGTTAAAAATTAAGGCTCACCATCCACATTTTTAACATCACAGTAATGTTTCTGGTCATTTGGTTCTTTTTTTTAATCAGTTCTTGGATTAGGTGTCAGAGGTTATAGGGAGAAGGCAGGAGAATGGGGTTTGGAGAGATAGATCAGTCATGATTAAATGGCGGAGCAGACTTGATGCGCCAAATGGCCTAATTCTACTCCTATCCCTTATGACCTTATGAGTCAAACAAAATCTTAAGATCATCATGGTATTGTTTTTCTTGATAATATCAAGATAATGGGCAAAGTATATTGGTCAGAAGCTTATCTTAATTAACTATCAGCTTTATGAACCTAGGTCAGCTTCTGCTGCTGTGCTGAAAACTGAGGTCAGCATTAAGCTTTTTATGCCTGGATAGTGAACATCCATCACAATGTATAATTTGTGTAGAACTTTTGTATGATTTATGTTTTTTTGTGTTGTCTGAGACCATACAGGATGCCCGTGATGCTGCTGTAAACAAGATCCTCATTGTTCCTGTGCATACTTGAAATTAAACTTAAATTGTCTATTTAGTTATTTAGTTCCATTGAAGTCATGGGAGAAGAGTAAATCTGAGAACAGTGTAAAACATCTGTTTTCCACAAATAACCAAGACCAATTTTGACCTAGCATCATCGGATTGATTAACCAAGTTACCAGGGCTAGCAACGTCCATCTGATCCTTGATTTCATAAATTCTCCCATATTTTCTTGAACTGCATTCCATTTTCGAGTAATTCTCTGTCAAATTTGCAGTACAAAAGCACAGGGGTTTATCACTATACTCTACTGAAACATACTTGAACTAAAAGCATTGTCCTTCTTCCTCTGCACTCCCTGCGATCAAGGAAGACCTTCATCTACTCTGTATCTGTGGGCACTGAGGTGACTTGTGTGGCCAGTGTGGGTCGTGCAGATTTTGTGGTGGTGCAGTTGGTGCTAGTTGGGCAGGGCAAGTGGGCAGTGGTGTATTTTTCCACCAGTTATTGGATTTTTTTGTTCTCTTGACAAATGACCTGAGTTTCACAATGCTGATCTGTACACCATTACTCCATTTTAAGTGGTTAAAACCAGGATTTCTGTGAATCACTGGGGATCTTATACTTTGTTCAAGAAGGCTTTGAGAAAATCCTTAAATTGATTCCTCTGTCCACCTAGTAATTTCTTTCCTATGAAAAAGCTCTGAATAGAGAGTCTGTTTTGGTTGTCTGGTGTTGAGCATATGAATGACATGGATCACCATTCAAAGCTGATTGAGTGTGATAATGTTGAGGGTGGGAAGTTGAGTAGAAAGAGAACGTTTATCCTGACAATGATTTGGAAAATTTAATTGATCAAAACAAGTGAGCTTCGGGTCAGTATGATTTTTTTTTTTTTAATATTTTATTTTATTAGAAGTAAGTACAATCATATGGCACCAAAGTGCCTAATATATATTTTCATAAGACATTTTATGTACAGCTTCTTTCTTTTTTTTGTTATATTAAAGAAATATTAGAATAATAAAAATAAATTAGATAGTAAAGGATAGAAAGACGTGAGATATATAGTGTGTGAAGAAAAAGAAAAAAGACGAATGAGTGAAAAAAAGTTGAGAAAAAGAAAATAAAAAAAGAGAATAAAACATTTAAAATTCTTTTTTTTTTTTTAAAGTAAGGAGATCATTGTTTATAATCTTGACCAACCCTCGTCCAGCCCTGAAACAGTTATTTTTTACAATTGTGTTGCATCATATGATTCCCAGTATGATTTGTTCTACCACAAAATTGGAAGTGGACCACCAGGAGCCCGGTCATTTGCTGTCACTGAATGCAGATATTGAGATCACAATGAAAATAGGAAAGACTAGTGAATGCACAGGCAGCTCGTGGATTGTACTTACTCTTGAGGAAGCCAGGAAGCCCAGTGCCCTTCTGCAGACATGGAAATCGCTAACAAAATATGGAGGGGCCAGGGGATAGGGGGGACACAATTTCTTGGCGGTCGCGCACGCATGCTTCGGAGGCTCCATCCAGCGCTAAATGCAGCTCAACTCTGCCTGTCTCACCGGGTTAACCTACAGCCCTACCTGGACTGATGGGACACCAGCACTGCTCCTCCGCGCTGGCTGTAAACGTGGGCCATATTTCCCACAAGCCTAGGCAGGGCTGCAGGTTAACCTGGCTGGACAGGCAGAGTTTAGCTGGGTTTTGCGCTGCTTCTCTGTGCTGGCTGTGGGCCTGGGGGTACAGCTCCCATCTGACTCCTGACATCTCTGGCCACCCATGGGGGTGGGACACTCAGGTGGGGACGGGACAGAGCCGGGGAGCCGGGATCGATCCTGGCTGTGGATGAGGCGCAGGTCTGTGCCGAGAGTGTTTTGGTACGTCTCCCTCCTCCAATCACCGCACTCTATCCTCAGTCCCACCCCCCCTTTACTCCTCCCTCCTCCAATGATCGCGCTGAATCATCATGTCCCGCCCCCATTGCCTGCTGACTGACGTCACTCTTGTCCAATCAGCATCCTCGATCATCAGTCCCGCCCCCACTGTCTCGCGGAAAGCGGAGATTTCACCGGGTTTTAAAATCCGGATTACAAAAACTTGGGGGGGATCGTCCCCCACCTCTCAAAACAGAGGGGAGACGTGTCCCCTCAGGATTTCCGCCCCTGCCCTTCTGCACATTAGCTGGAGGATGATGTGAGGATCAGGCGTTGCAATCTCAATAGCACCATCCATGTGGATAACCTTCCTCCTATTCCTTTCTGTTTTTTTTGTCAGAATGGATGAGATGAAGGACATGTGGGAATTATTTAATTGTCCCATTGGAAGTTTCAACTCTGAATTGGTCATCATCATCGGCAGTCACTCAAAATGAGTATGACTGTCCACTCCATAGGGTTTCGGCCCGAAACGTCGCCTATTTCCTTCGCTCCATAGATGCTGCTGCACCCGCTGAGTTTCCCCAGCAATTTTGTGTACCTTCGATATTCCAGCATCTGCAGTTCCCTTTTGAACACTCCATAGGGTCGTCTACTTGTGGGTCTGCAGATGTCTGTAGAGGCCGATACACGATCCACACACCTTGGTGCAACGTGGGCAGTGGAGACTGGCTGGTGGTTGGTAGTCATTGAGCCCCTTTCTCTCTCTCCTTACGGTGTGTCGCTTTGTCTCTGTGACACGGCATAGTTCCATCTCATGAAGTGCAGCTTCTTCCTGCACGTATTTCCTCCAGGAGCGCCTGTCCAGTGCAATGTGCTTCCAAATGCTTGATGTGATGTGGAATTTCTTCAGACTGTTCTAGATGTTGTCCTTAAAGCATTTATTTGGCCCGCCGGGGGCTCGCCGACCTTCCTTCAATTGAGAGTACAGGATTTGTTTAGGGAGACGTGTGTTGGACATGCGGATGACATGGCCAGTGCATCGAAGCTGGTGCTGCATTATTGTGGTGGTGATGCTGGTCATGTTGGCTTCCTCCAAAACGCTGATGTTGGTGTGTTTGTCCTCCCAGTTGATCCTCACAATCGTTCGTAAGGATCTTTGATGGTATTGTTCCAGGGCTCTCAGGTGCCTGCTGTAGGTGGTCCATGATTCGACTTTATACAACAGGGTGGAGAGAACAACGGCTCTGTAGATCAGCAGTTTTGTTTGAGCCTTTAGGTCTCGGGCGTCAAATACTATTTTCCTGAGTCTGGCAAAGGCTCTGCTGGCACAACTCAGGCGATGGTTGACCTCAGAGTCAATGTCAGCTTTTGAGGAAAGAATGCTGCTAAGGTAGGGGAAGTGGTCAGCGTTTTCAAGAGTGGTGTCGTGCACTTTTATAGAGGGCTGGGTAGACGGCTGGTTGGGTGGAGGTTGATGTAGGTAGGACCTGGGTCTTCTTGATATTTAAGGCTAGGCCCATGGCTCTGTTTGCCTTGGCAAAGGCATTCAGGATGCCCTGGAGGTCTTCTGCAGAGTGTGCTGCAATGGCGCAGTTGTCCGCGTACTGAAGCTCCATGATGGCGGTGTTACTGACTTTGCTCTTGGCCTACAACCTATTAAAGTTGAAGAGCCCACCGTCAGTTCTGTAGAGGATTGGGATCCCATGTAGCAGCTCTTCACCAATGAGATGAAGTATGGCAGCAATGAAGACGACAAACAGGGTGGGTGCAATGATGCATCCCTGTTTGATCCCCGTTTCCACGGTGAAGGGCTCGAACACAGAGCCGCAGTTGCTGAGCACTGTGACCGACATGCCATCATGTAGAAGCCTCAATATTCTGTTATACTTGTCGTGACAACCGTACCTTGATAGTATGCTCCAAAGAGCCTGGCAGTCTACCAAGTCAAAAGCCTTTGTCAGGTCTATGAAGGCCATGTACAAAGACTGCCTTTGTTTACGGCATTTTTCCTGGAGTTGGCGTGCTGTGAATATCATATCTACTCTACATCTGGATGGGCGGAAACCACACTGTGATTCTGGGAGTACCTCCGCAGACAGTGGTAGAAGTCGGTTTGCGAGGATACGAGCTAGGACTCCCTGTTGTTGACAGGAGCGAGATGCCCCTGTAATTTCCACTTTCAGCCTTGCCCCCCTTCTTCAAAATGGTCACTATTAGAGCATCCCTGTGTTCTGAGGGAAGTTCTTCTTTTCCCCCAGACCTAGAGGAGTAGGCATGGATGTGGTACTGAAGCTCCAGTCCACCTTCCTTTAAGATCTCAGATGTGATCCGAACTGGACCTGTGGCTTTGTTGTTCTTAAGGCTCTTGATGGCATCTTGAACATCTGTCATAAATTGGAGGTTATTTCATGTCTTCTGTGATGGAACTCTGGGGGATGTGATGGTTAATGTCTGGTTCAGTTGTGCTGTCACGGTTGAGGAGTTCCTGGAAGTGCTCTTTCCATCGGGCGTTAATGGACACATTGTCCTTCAGCAGTTCTGTCCATCTTTTGAACGCAAGGGGTTTAAGCCGCGGTAGCTTGGCCTTAGTAGTGCTGAAGAAGCCAATAGACAATAGGTGCAGGAGTAGGCCATTCGGCCCTTCGAGCCAGCACCGCCATTCAATGTGATCATGGCTGATCATCCCCAATCAGTACCCCGTTCCTGCCTTCTCCCCATATCCCCTGACTCCGCAATCTTTAAGAGCCCTATCTAGCTCTCTCTTGAAAGTATCCAGAGAACCAGCCTCCACCGCCCTCTGAGGCAGTGAATTCCACAGACTCACAACTCTCTGTGAGAAAAAGTGTTGCCTCATCTCCGTTGTCAATGGCTTACTCCTTATTCTTAAACTGTGGCCCCTGGTTCTGGACTCCCCCAACATCGGGAACATGTTTCCTGCCTCCAGCGTGTCCAAACCCTTAACAATCTTACATGTTTTAATAAGATATCCTCTCATCCTTCTAAATTCCAGAGTGTACAAGCCCAGCCGCTCCATTCTCTCAGCATATGACAGTCCTGCAATCCCGGGAATTAACCTTGTAAACCTACGCTGCACTCCCTCAATAGGAAGAATGTCCTTCCTCAAATCAGGGGACCAAAACTGCACACAATACTCCAGGTGTGGTCTCACTAGGGCTCTGTACAACTGCAGAATGACCTCTTTGCTCCTATACTCGATTCCTCTTGTTATAAAGACCAACATGCCATTTGCTTTCTTGCTGCTGTACCTACATGCTTACTTTCATAGACTGATGAACAAGGACCCCCAGATCCCGTTGTACTTCCCCTTTTCGCAACTTGACGCCATTTAGATAGAAATCTGCCTTCCTGTGTTTGCTAACAAAGTGGATAACCTCACATTTATCCACATTAAACTTCTTTTAAACTTCAAATGTATCCACATTAAGCCTCTAGTGTCACCCGAGTCTGCCAGTCTCTGGATTTCCAGAGCCTTATCTGTCCACCAAGAGTTCTTAAGCTCCCTCACCTGGCTTTGGACGTCCGCCTTGGCTCTGGAGTGAGCCGCTCTATTGCAGGTTATATTATTTTACCAGGCATGAAAGGCTTTCCTTTTCTTGGAGATGAGCTGTTCTATCTCTGTATCGTTCTCCTCAAACCAGTCCTGGTGTTTTCTGAACTTGCACCCAAGGATGTTTTTACAGGTATCAAGGATGGTGGATTTGAGCCAGCACCAGTGCCTTCAATATCATCAGGATATTCCTGTTGGATGCTATCCCAAGAGAAGCCTGAAATCGCTACTAGATGATAGTTTCCGCCAGGCTTTCAAGGTTCAGCTTTGGCCGGATCTGCTTAGTTTGAATCCTCATCTTCTTCTTGAGTTTGATGGACATCATGGAGTGAATGAGGTGATGATCTGTCCAGCAGTCATCTGCATCAAACATGGCCCTTGTGATGTCCACGTCCCGGCGGTCCCTGGCTCATACAATGACATAGTCAATGAGATGTCACTGTTTGGAGCGTGGGTGTCTCCAAGATGCCTCTAGTTTGTTTTTCTGGCAAAAGAAGGTGTTAGTGATAATGAGGTCGTGCTGAGCACATTTGATGAGAAGCAGACCTCCATTGGAGTTGATGTTCCCGATGCCTTCCTTTCCTATGGTACCCTTCCAGAGGTGTTGGTCCCAGATGACCCTGGCGTTGAAGTCTCCCAGAAGAATAATCTTATCCTCCCTGGGAATTTTAGACAACGTCTCATCCAAGCAGGCGTAAAAGGTGTATTTTACTTCCTCTTCAGCGTCCAAAGTAGGGGCATAGGCACTCACAACTGTTGTCATCTGGTTGTTGGCAAGCACTAGACGGATGGTCATCAGATGCTCACTGATTCCCACAGGAAGTTCAGAGAGGTGGCTGATGAGCTGGTTCCTGATGGCAAACCCAAAACCATGGCTCATCAGCAGCTTTTCCTTTCCAGAATAAAGTGTAGCCACCCTTCTCCTCCTTCAGTTGTCCTTCGTCTGCCCGCCGGGTTTCAGAAAGGACAGCTATGTCAATCTGGCATCTTCTCAGTTCTCTTGCGATGATCGCGGTTCTCCTGTCTGGTCTGTTACTGGTTGCACTATCTATCAATGTGCGCACATTCCATGCTCCAAAGTTCATATTCATATTTCTGTCTTTCTAACCACATGTGGTGTTACCTCTGGACATGGTAATCCTGTCGGTAAGTTTGAGGCAGGCTATTTTTAGGGCACCTTTTCTAACCCTTTCCCCAAGTGGGGTGAGCAGAGTGGATCCTAAAGAGGACTGCTCAGTCGTGGGTGCATGCAGCTGCCGAAGGGCTCTTCTGACTCATTCCAAGACTCCAGCGACTGAATCTAGCACCCACCGCTTGATGTGCCAGCTCATGACTAGGGGCTTCCAGATCTCACAATCCTGCCCTCGTCACACTTGCTGATCGCCATAGGACTTAATCCAGGGTGCTAGGGTGAATTCCCTATATAGAGGACGCCTGTGCGTGACTTTGTTTAACGTGGGGAGACTGGTGCGCAGACAGCCACCACACGGTTCTTGACAGGTCTGGGTCAGGCTCCAGTGGCATGGAGTCCAAGATGACCGGAGACCCTTTTCTGCTGCAGCCTTCATCCGCTCTCCCAGCGGTTATGATGCTCCACTAAAGTGTGCCATCATCCTCCACCTGTTCCTCCGTTGAGGTCTTGGTTGGATTGCTCTTTGTCAGAGACCTCCCCCTCGACCTTACTGCCATGGGTGGCCCTACCAGGAGCATAGCTCCAGACAGCATCGCTCTCAGGATCTCAGGACGAGCTTCTCCACCACGACAAGGTGACAATCCACGGAGAATGTGGGAGTGAAGGAAAGCGTGTTAATGGTGATGTATGAATGTTTGTGTGCATGTGCGTGTCAATATCTGCACGTGTCAGTGAGGGTCAGGGTGAAAATGCAGCTTTTGTATAGCTATAGCTTATATCGTGTAGAGCTAGTCAGATCCCAAAATTTTGTTCAGCATCATTCCATGCTGCGGTGACTGCCGTTGTTGGAGGAAACGATTGTGGTGTCATCTCTTACCAAGCTCTTTGATAGTGCCCTGTTATACCCTGACAGAGCTTTTTTTGGTTTAGCACACAGCACAGCAATGTTAGTGCATCTGAAGAAGGGTAAAATTCAATTTCTTACAGTGATTATCAGAATATACTTATCAAGGGTCCATCTAGTGTTTAGTTAATGATTTGCATTTGACTTTTATACCGCCATTCTGATTGATTTGCAAGTACAGAAATAATCATTCCTGGATAAGTTGTACAACATGAGCTGCCCAATAAACATAAGTTTCCAGATAACTCTCTGGATAACCAGTTTACAAATATTCTGTGAACATTAAGTGCTCAATCATCATCCAATGTGGTTACTAGTTTTTAAATTGTATTTCACCATATTTTCCCAGGTTTTCTTGGATTGTTTCCAACAATTGTTCCTTCAATCTTCGAAACTAAGATAAAAACAGACATAAGTTTATATCAGTTTACTTTTTTTTTCATTGCTGTGTCATTAAATAAACTAATTGCTCCCAATTCCCACTTCAAGAAACATGTATGCTCACGGATTATCACAGATGTGCAAGTACCATATTCCTGAATTGCATGATATATGTGGCATGTGGCATCAATGTCCTCACAAATGATCAGATAAATGCAGGTGTTAAGAAGCTACTGCAGATGTTGGAAAATCGAAGGTAGACAAAAATGCTGGAGAAACTCAGCGGGTGCGCAGCATCTATGGAGCGAAGGAAATAGGCAACGTTTCAGGTCGAGACCCTTCTTCAGGTGATTACCTAATCTTTTCAATCTCTGTTCAGTAAGGCACAGATAGGTTGGAGTTTACTTTACCGTTAATTCAAAGGATGTGGGCTTCGGTCTTGAGGCTAGCATTCATTGTCTATTCCCAATTGCCTTTAGAAAGTAATGTTCTGATGTCTCCATAAATTACCTCGTGATCAAGATACTTACAAAATCACACTGACAGAGGATTTCAATATTTTGACCTAAAGGGACAATGACACATTTCCCAGATGAGATAGTATATGGTAGGAAGAGAATTTTGACTTGGTGATATCCCTGTACCACTTCCCCAGTTCAACACAACAGTTTCTTCTGCCTGCACTTTCCACCATCAAGAAATATTTGAAAGAAATGTTATGGAAACAGCATCATCTCTAAATTCCTCTTCTGACACTGACTTAGATACAGATCAATCTGAAGTGCAACCATTATCTTTCTTCAAAGTGATGGGTCAATAGTTTATTTTCGTATAGAGATACAGTGCGGGAACAAACATCCACAACAGCATTCTTCACTGTGGTGGAAGGCACAAAGTAAAGTAATTCCTCCTTCATTGTTCCCACGTGGTCGGGGCCATAAACTTCCTCAGTCGCCGCTGTGGGTGGCCAGATGAACAGGCCCTCTCGTCGGGATGGTAAGTCCCAAATAGGCGCTTCCCTACCGGAGACCGCGGCTTCAGGATATTGTGGGCCACAGGCCGGCGGTCGGAGCTCTTCTCTGGCTGTCCCCAGCGAGGGAACCCAGGCTCCAGATGGTAAGTCCACGTCGCTCCCGCAGCTGGAAGCACCGCAGGCCGATGCTTCAGGATGTTGTAGGCCGCAGACCGGCGGTCGGAGCTCTTTTCCGGGGATCCCCGGCGAGGGATCCCGCTCCGGAAGTTATGTCCAAGCCGCGCCCAGAAGCTCCACAGGCTGTAACAGTCCATGGGCCAGTGATCGGAGCGCTCCCTTCTAGCGACCCCGGTAAGGGCTCGCCCGCTCCGCGATGAAAAGTCCACGCTGCGCCCACTGCCGAAACTCCGGGCCCGATTACGGGAAAGGCCGCACCAATCCATGGTGTTAGACCGAGAGGCATGCAACATGGAAAAAGTCGCCTCTCCGTGGAGGAGGTGACCAAAAGTGGTTCCCCCCTTACCCCCTCTCACCACCCTCCACTCAAGACACACCAAGAGACATTAAAACTCACATATGGACACACTAAAAACCCCCCAAAAAAGTAGAAATTACGAACACGCTGCTGGCAGGGCAGGCGACTTACCCTGCCAGCGCCCCCAAATATAAACTTACTCGCAGCGCCCCCAAATATAAATTTACTCGCAACTTCACCAATCTACCCTTCTTAGATATATCCATGCATGAGAACATTGATAAAAGTCCTTACGAAAACAAAGGCTAACTACTATCCTCGTCTAAATTGTGCTCCTTACAGACGCTCCAAATTTCTAATCAAGTTACAGGAAGTTTTATGTTATCCTAGTGGCGGCGCGGCTCTGGCTGCAGCAGTCCTGTTTGTTTTGTGTTTTTTGGGTTGTTTATTTTCGTTTTGGTTAGTCTAGTTTTGGTTTTTAGTTTCTGTTTTGGGGGGGGGGTGTTGAAACGGGGCTTGCTGTCTCTCCCTGCGGGGGAATGCAACTTTTTTGTCGTATTCCCCTTCTCTGCCTCCGTCTGCGCTGAGGCCTAATGGCGGAGCTGACGACCTCGAGGTTCAGGAGGCAGAGCCCGCCAGGACTCTCACTGTGCTCGCTCTCATGAGGGCGGCCCGGCTCGGGGCTGGAACAGGGCTTCCGTGAGGGGCTGTGACGCTCCCGTGAGGACGGCCGGCCCGAGGAAGGAACGGTGCTCCCGTCGGAGTGGCCGAGCTCGGGGTGGTACGGCGTTCCCAGCCTGAGGGAGGAGCGGCGCCCGGTCGGGGCGGCCCAGCCCGAGGGAGGAGCGGCGCCCAGTTGGGGCGGCCCAGCCCGAGGGAGGAGCGGCGCACAGTCGAGGCGGCCTGGCGCGAGGCTGAGACGGTAACGGTACTCACGTGAGGGCGATCCGGCTCAGGGCTGGAACGATGCTCCGGTGGCTGGGACGGTGTTCTGGTGGCGGTGGCCTGAGTCCGGGGTTCGGCCGCGGGCCAGCGGCTGCGTCAGCAGGACTGGTGGGCGGCAGCTTCGACCACCCCGGGCCGCGGTGTTTGAGCCGCGGGACAGTTGTAACATCGCCCGGGGGGTATCGCCTCATCGCAGAGGGAGAAGAGGAAGGAAGAGACTGGAGACCTAAGACTTTTGCCTCCATCACAGTGAGGAGATGTTGGGTGGACTCACTGTGGTGGATGTTAATATGTGTTTATTGTTGTTTTTTATTGTATTGTATTGTATGTATGACTGCTTCAATTTCGTTCAGACTTCGGTCTGAATGACAATAAAAGGCTATCTAATCTAATCTATCTAATGTTCTATCTCTACATGTTTCTCCGTTCTTGAAAATTTCATATGCAAGTGCAAATTGATCTTGGTTTGAATATGAGATTACACGTTTTTACTTTGGGTTATTACAGGAAACAGGAAACTGTGCAGTTTACTTCTACAAATTTGAGGAAGGACATTCTTGCTATTGAGGGAGTGCAGCATAGGTTCACAATGTTAATTCCCGGGATGGCAGGACTGTCATATGTTGATAGAATGGAGTGGCTGGGTTTGTATACTCTGGAATTTAGAAGGATGAGAGTGGATCTTAATGAAACATACAGGATTGTTAAGGGATTGAACACGCTAGAGGCAGGAAGCATGTTCCTGATGTAGGGGGAGTCCAGAAGTAGGGGCCACCATTTAAGAATAAGGGGTAGGCCATTTAGAACAGAGATGAGGAAAAACGTTTTCACATGGAGAGTTGTGAATCTGTGGAATTCTCTGCCTCAGAAGGCAGTGGAGGCCAACTCCCTGGATGCTTTCAAGAGAGAGTTAGATGGAGCTCTTATAGATTGCGGAGTCAGGGGATATGGCGAGAGGGCAGGAACTGGGATACTGAATGTGGATGATCAGCCATGCTCACAGTGAATGGCGATGCTGGCTCGAAGGGCCGAATGGCCTATTCCTGCATCTATTGTCTATTATCTATTGTCTATTCACAGGTTTGAGGAATGAGGCCAGAGAGGAATGTAACTTTTATTGCATGCTGGCACAACCTAAATGTTTACCTCATGTTTTTATGTGATTAATCTGTCAGCTTTATTGATCATACTTTACCTTAACTGCCACAAAGAGCAACCACTGTTTAAGTTTTGAAGCAAATGGTATTCCTATGTCAAATATTAAAGTACTTGAGGGTGCATTTGTGGAAGAAATAGGACCCTTCATCAGTTACACAAGCCATGTCTTCTTTGGCCACTAATCTAAGAATTCTACATAGTTAAACTACTGCCTCCAGAGGACAATTACATACCTTGTCCAGTGTAATCTGAGACACTGCATAATGGAAACACTCCTGCAAAATGCAGAACTGAGATAATTCAAATAATCAGACTCAGTAATGGAAGATAAGGTCATGACCAGATATTATGAATGGAAGTGCACCCACTGCAATTCACATCCAACAGTATAATGGTTTTCTCAGAATATTAGATTGATCAAACCTGTCAAATGATGATAAGTAGATTTTAATGATACAAGGTAGCCTAATACTTTCAAAGCAAATAAACTATGTGAATTATTATTAATACTATGTGGTCAAAACCTGAATTTGTTTAAGAGTTTAGTTATTAGAATGCTCCTGAGTTTTTCACCATTCACGATCTATCCATGTGTAGCTATTAAGTGATAATTTTTTATTTCATTATGGCCGATGTCCCAAGTATTTAAATTGCTTCCATCTCATATTGGGGATAAGATCCATTAAGATTCTGTTATCCTTGCGGTTTTTCCTCCAAATGAGAATGTATTTGACACAGCGCTATTTAAGCAGGTGCAATTTTAATGTTTTGCAATTGGCATTTATGTGCTGGCTTGCACATGGTTTCAACCAAGTAAACCCAGCATCCTCTCTTTCATAAATAAAGTGCTCACTTAATAAAAAATACTTTAATTTAGAAGTAAATATTTGAAGAGGAATCCATAGACGATTAATACCAAACAGGACAGTTGTGTAATTAGGGAGAAGGTAAAATGACTAAAGGACCTTAAAGGAGGGAATTTCTGCTTGGAGTCAGGGGATGTAGGCAAGGTATTCAAAGGTTCAAAGGTCTGTTTATTGCCACGTGTACCAATTAAGGTACAGTGAGACTCGAATTTAGTCAATACTTTGCATCTGTATTTACCACGAAGAAGGACATGGAGGACAGTGAGATCAGTGTAGGGCAGTCATATCCTAGGGTAGTTTGAGATTAGAAAATAGATGTTTTTGTGTCTCTTGAAAGGTAAATTGGATTAATCTCCAGGTTGATGGGATCTATCCCAGGCTATTGAACGGGGCAAGAGATTGCAGGAGCCTTGACAAAGATCTTTGTATTTTCTCTAGCCACAGGCAAAGTCCCGGAGGACTGGAGAGTAGCTAATGTTGTTCCTTTGTTTAAGAAAAACCCTATTCTTCAGGATAGGATTTGGACATATTTTGAAGACAATACTCTAATTAGGGACAGTCAGCGTGGCTTTGTTTGGGGCGGGTCATGTCTCCTTGATTGATTTTTTGATGAGGTAATGAAAGTGATTGATGAAGGTAGAGCAATTTGTGTTGTTTACATGGATTTTAGTAAGACATTTAATAAAGTCCTTCATGAAAGGCTGACCTAGAAAATTAAGATGCATGAGTTCAATTGTGACGATAGTTTGGATTCAGAACTGGCTTACCCATGGAAGAAAGAGGGTAGAAGTAGTTATTCTGGCTGGTGGTCTGTAACCAGTGGAGTTCCACAGGCATTTGTGCCGGGACCTCTCTTGTTTGCAATGTATTTAAATGACTTGGATAAAAATGCAAGTACGTTTGCAGACAACATCAACATTGGTGGAGTTGCCAACAGTGGGGAAGGTTGACAAATGATATAGTGGGATATAGATAAGTTACAGATATAAGAGGATAAATGGCAAGTGGAGTTTAATCTGAGCAAGTATGAGGTGTGGCACTTTGGGGCTCAAATATAAGGAGGAAATATACAGATCATGGCAATACCTTCAATAGCATTGAGGTACAGAGGGATCTTGGAGACTGAGGACATAGGTCTCTGAAAGTGGCAAGTGAAATTTGTAAGTAGATATATGTAAAAAAGAGGGCATATGTTATGTTTGCCTTCATCACTTGAGGCATTGACTATTAGAGTCAGAAAGTCATGTTGCAACTTTATAGGACTTTTGTTGCGCTGCATTTGGAGTATTGAGTGCAGTTTTGGTTGCCCTATTATAGGGGAAATGTGGAGGCTTTGGGGAAGTTGCACAGAAGTTTTACCAGAATGCTCCCTTGGTTAGAGTGTTTCAGCTGCAAGGAGAGGTTGAATAAACTTGAATTGTTTTATCTGGAACATCAGAGGTGGAAGGAAAATTTGAAAGATATATATAAATTATGTGAGGCATAGACAGTTAAAACCTTTCTCCCAGGGTGAAAATGTCAAAGACTAGAGGCCTTGGCTTTAAGGTCAAAGGGGGAGAAAGTTTAAATGAGATATGTGTTTAAGTTTTTTTTTACACATAGAGGTGTCCAAGTGTGGTAATGAAAGAGTAGTTACAATAGTGGCATTAAAGAAGCTTTTAGATGGACACATGGATATGTAAAAAATTGAGGGATATGGATCATGCGCAGGCAGAAGAGATTAACCAGGCATTATGTTCAGCCATGTTCATAGAAATGGTGGGCTGAAGGACCTGCTCCTATGTTGTGCTGTTCTATGTTCCATAGAGAGAGCAAACTCCACAGAAGTACATATATTTATGGCAGAGATTGACCTCGGTTGCATTTAGCATCAAACATTTAAAAAAAAAAAAAGATTTGCAGTATTTTCACAAATAATGAGTCTTGTCATCTTGGAGCTTTGTCTAAGAGATAGGAATCCTGGCAGGTTATCAAAACTCATGGCTCTACAAATAATGCAAGAAGTGAGAGTAAAAAAAAATTGTTCAGTAAGGCTTGAAGAGTCAGTGATTCAGGCCACTGAATTTAAAAGTTGCTGAATCTTAAATTCAGTCCATCTCATGATGAAAGATAACTCTTTGTCAACTGTTACTGGATTGCCAGTTTACACTGGAGCATGAAAATGGCCATTCATATCACCAATTTTCTATCAAAGTAATGGATCATTAAAATCAATGCCTCTGAGCTTTCAGTAACTCATTGACCATTACACATTGCATTTTGATGCAGGTGAGATGGATAATCCTTGGCTGTATAGCAATTTAAAGGACAGCTTTGATCAAATGCATTGTTTTATCATGGTACATAAAGACAAAGGTCACAGCAATATAAAATTAGGAACGAAAATGCAACCAAAACAATTGTCATGTGACATATTAACTTGTTACTTATAACATCAAGTATCTGTGGCAGGAATAATTTTATAAGCAGATTAATTATTCCATTCTGCCATAATTTTAGACACATATCGAAAGAGCCTCTGAGTCAGTAGATAATCAGATCGGATTCAGGATTTTCACTCCACAGTCCACGCAGAACATCAAGTGCCCATTTACACGCATTATACCTTTTTTGACACTCGTCCGACATTTTCATCAATTCCCCAGTTTCTATCACTCACATACACACAAGGGGAATTTACAGTGGCCATAAAATGTGCCACAAGCACTGATATGACATCGGGAGCTCGCGGGTCCCTGGTGGAGACCGCTTTTCGGAGCTCCCACAATGGCAACTTCTCCTGCCCAAATTGCGGGGTTGAAAATGACCTGGAGTGGGGCCTTACATCACCCGGCGCGGCCTTAATGGCCCATGGACTCGCCATTGCCCGCCGGGGGCTTTGACTTTGACAGGACGGGAGAAGAAAGGAGAACAGGGGAGAGACATGATTTTGCCTTCCATCACAG
Source organism: Amblyraja radiata (assembly GCF_010909765.2). Taxonomy (NCBI): domain Eukaryota; kingdom Metazoa; phylum Chordata; class Chondrichthyes; order Rajiformes; family Rajidae; genus Amblyraja; species Amblyraja radiata. The sequence goes on from NC_045957.1 coordinate 75,820,611, forward strand.
TGAGGAGGAGATTCACTGTGATGGATGTTAGTGTAATAGATATCCAAGATGGCGTCGCGTGCACAACGCGAGGCTCTGCGTCTCCACAGTTTTTGTAAGATAGTATTTTTTCTGTTAATAATTACCGTAGTTTTCGCTCGGAGCAGTCGAGCGAAGACTTTGTACGGCCGTCAAGAGCTACTGGATCTCAGTCGTCTCTGCACAACCAGCATACTAACCGGCCTCCAACTACCGCCGGAGATCATCAGGACACCGCGGTCTAGTGTGCCAGCTCCTCCGACAGGAAGTGCCCGGAGGCGGCGCAGAGACCGCAAACAAAGACGTGGGAAGCGGGGAGGCTATCGGGCTAGGCTAAAGCTAAACCCACACCAGCCAGCTTTGCCCAGCATTTTCCTCGCCAATGTTCGGTCCCTGGTGAATAAAATCGATGAACTACAGCTGCGGATCACCACACACAAACAGATCGCCGACTGCAACGCCATGGTCTTCACCGAAACAGTGAAGGTTTGGCCTGAGGGGGCTGTCTCAGCACTACAGGAACAGTTTCAGCAAACAGACTGGAGTTTATTTGCAACTCAGGCAACCTTTGACTCCCAAGTGGACATTAACACATACACCTCATCCGTCTTGGACTATATAAAATTCTGCACCGACAACGTCACTTACCCATAAACAAATAAAGACCTTCCCTAATCAGAAGCCGTGGATGAGCAGAGATGTCAGACTCTTGCTGAAGACTCGCGATGCCGCTTTTAGATCTGGCAACGCTGAGGGATACAGCTCATCCAGGGCCAACCTGAAAAAGGGAATCAGGAACGCTAAATTCAAATACAAACGGCAGATCGAGGAGCATTTTCATAACAACTCCGACCCCAGACGCATGTGGCAAGGCATTAAGTCTATTGCCGACTACCATAAAGTTAACACCCCCCCCCCCCAGACAACGCCTCCCTTCCTGACGAGCTGAACCACTTCTATGCTCGTTTTGACCGGGACAACAAAATACCAGCCATCAAAACCACCCCACCCCCGAACGAACAACCACTCAGTCTCTCCATCTCTGCTGTACAAGGCGCACTGAGCAGAGTAAATGAGCACAAAGCTGCCGGCCCCGATGGCATCCCCGAGCGTGTGCTCAGGGCATGTGCTGGACAACTATCCCCGGTCCTCACTGACATTTTCAATCTGTCACTGCCCCAGGGTGTTGTCCCCACTTGCCTCAAGACATCAACCATCGTGCCAGTGCCCAAACAGTCAGCTTCAGGGAGTCTCAACGACTTCCGCCCAGTGGCACTCACCCCTGTCATTGCAAAGTGCTTTGAGCGGCTGACCTTGGCTCACCTCAAAGCCAGCCTCCCCCCCACACTGGACCCCCACAAGTTTGCCTTCCGGACCAACAGGTCTACAGAGGATGCCATATCTGCGGCCCTACACTCTGCCCTGACCCACCTGGACAACACCAACTCCTACATCAGGTTGTTGTTCATCGATTACAGCTCCGCCTTTAACACTGTCATCCCCGCCAGCTTGATCACCAAACTCAGCGGACTTGGCATCATCACCTCCCTCTGCAATTGGACACTGGATTTCCTCACCAACAGACCACAGTCTGTTTGGATCAACAACCTCACCTCCTCCACTATAACACTGAACACGGCGTGCCACAGGGCTGTGTGCTCAGCCCTCTCCTCTACTCCCTCTTCACCCATGACTGCATCCCTAAGTAATCTCCAACGCCATCATAAAATTGGCCGACGACACAACGGTGGTAGGGCTGATCAGCGACAACAACGAATCGGCCTACAGGGAGGAGGCCCAGAACCTGGCAGCCTGGTGTGCCAATAATAACCTCGTCCTCAACTCTAAGAAGACAAAATAAATAATTGTTGACTTCAGGAAGAACAGAGGGGGCAGACATACCCCCATCCACATAAACGGGACTAAGGTGGAGCGCGTCTCCAACTACAAATTCCTCGGGGTACACATCTCAGAGGATCTGTTCTGGTCCCTCAATACCACCAAATTGATTAAAAAGGCGCAGCAGCGCCTTTACTTTCTGAGGAGGCTCAAGAAAGCTCACCTGTCCCCCCAGATGCTGTCCAACTTTTACCGCTGTACCATCGAAAGCATCCTGACCACCTGCTTCACGGTATGGTACAGCAGCTGCACCACAGCGGATAGTAAGGCACTGCAACGGGTGGTGAAAACCGCTCAGCACATCATCGGTGCCCCGCTCCCTGCCATGGATGCCCTCCACCGAAAACGGTGTCTGAGATGGTCCGGGAAAATCATCAATGACCCCTCTCACCCTAACCATGGACTGTTTGCCCTCCTCCCATCAGGGAGGCGGTACAGGAGCCTCAGGTCTCGCACAAGCAGGCTGAGGAACAGCTTTTTCAACAACACCATTACACTGCTGAACTCGGAGTCCTGACGCTAGCCATCCTTAGACTCTCCCACTTGTATACAGTTATCTGCCTATGTATCAGTTTTAATTCATCCACAATCCACACATTGTTAACCAGTATTTTTTTTTTAAACTTTTATTGTATGCTAACTTTGTATTTTTATTTTTACTTCTACTATCTTGCACTATGACTATGACCAGACACTAAACTGCATTTCGTTGTACCTATACTTGTATTTGTGCAATGACAATAAAGTTGAATTGAATTGAAAATTGTGTTGGTGTGTGTCTTGGTTCTTTTCTTGTTGTATGACTGCAGAAACCAAATTTCGTTTGAACTTCATTTGAGGTTCAAATGACAATGTATACAATGTATTGCATTGTATTGTATGTGAGAAGAAGCCAAAGCCCCAGTAGTAGCCCAAGTGGTCAGAGAGAGAACATACAAAATCCACACAGACAGCAGCATTGGAGATTAAATCAAACTCTGTTTCCTGGTGTTATGAGGCAGTGGCTCCACCACTTGTGCCACTGTTCTGCCCCCAAACTATCCAGATCTTCGCATTTGGAAACAAATCCAAAATGTTGAACAAAAAGCAATAATTCTAGTTAGATTGCTATAAAATGGAATTTATAACACAGGTAGCAAAGTCATGAATTCCAAAGTACATTTATCAGTATCAGTAATGTTATCCTAGCCAGCAAAGGTAAAATTTCATGACTCTGCTTGAAGGCTAAATAAATGGCTATTTGATACCCTTGTACAGAGAAAATAAATGATTGTAACATCTATAATATTATGCATAACTTCAAATGATGCACTGGTATTAGATATTAATCTATGATGAAACATGTTTCTTTCACTGCAATAATTAATGGGTCAAAGTTAAATTGTCATTCTCTTTAGAAATCCTATTTCTGTCCATGAAATTCCCAAGGGATAAGTGATAAAGCTCAGGGAATAACTTCAACAGATAGAGAGGTCCCTCTCGGCAATGTAACACAGCTCTTTAGAGAAGGGTAAGGACTTTTGCAGCTGAGAACAGTTTTCTGACCGTTTACAAATCTTTATAGCTCACCATAAAAACCAAATCACCTCTTTGTTTTTATAGTGTTGAACATTTTTCTTTGTGCTCTGTCATTGAAGTTGTTGGAACGGCTAAGTTGGCTGCAAACCAGTTGTCATTATTGTCTGCATCATGTGTCGGGGAAACATTTTATCTTAACAAGGCTGGCAATATATCACCATATAGGGAGCATGTTTCACAGAATAAATATTCCACTGTTTTAATTAAGTTTGAATATTTCAATAACTAGTTTTCTTCTCAATTGTTGACTGGTTGTCTGAGTTTGACCTTCAGTGCTTTATAACCACAGCTCCCTTTGACCAATTTTTCCTTCTGTTCCACATTGCACAATTATCCTTGACATTAAAAGTGTGCCTTCATTCACTTTCATCAGAGTACGTGACTGCAGTTGTATTAATACAACATTTGGTCGACACAGCTTTCAACAATCATGCTTTTGTGACCTACAGTGACAGACCCTGTTTTGGACTGACATACTGATTTATAACATTGCTTGCAATGGTTCCAAGTAAAACCTCTCTTTAGGGACATGCTGTTGCTGACAGGATTCCTCTCTGGGATATAAAATACAGCACAATTTATCGTTCTATGCTTTGACTTTTATTTAAGTTTGTGTAGTGTTTTTTACTGAAGTTCATAGCAGTTTATCTTTGATGGTAAAGCTAATCACTAATCAAATAACTTTTATCTCCCTTTCATCTCTAGCCTTTGTCACTTACTCCACCCATCCGCCAATTAAACCCCCTCATATGCACCTTTTGCTTGCCAGGCTTTATCCTGCCTCCAGATCTATTTTTCAACTTTCTCCCCACTATTGCAATCAGTCTGAAGAGGGTCCCGACCTGAAACGTCATCTCTCCATTCCTTCCATGGAAGATACCTGAAATGCTGAGTTACTCCAGCAGTTTGTGTTTCATTCAAGATTTCTGCAGATGCAGACAGTTCCATGTGTCTCCACTACTACAATATTGGAGATCATGACAGAAGCCTCCTCATGGCGATCCCCGGAAACGACGACACGATGCACTCTGTGATGCATCAGGCGACCAATTCTGTCAACATGTTGGACGACGACAGAAGTTTACAGCGAGCTATACGTCGTTTGACACATGAGCGAACAAACTACAATATTGGCCATTGGTTTGGCACACCTCTACGTAAATTCTTTGTTGGAATTGAATGTGTGAAGATGAGTCTATCTGCCCGAAAATGGGAAACAAAGGTAACTTTCCCTTTCAATTAACAAGGTTTATATGACGGGACAAGTGGCTGGATTTTATTATTACAGATTTCAGGGATTATGGGGAAAAGGCAGGAGAATGGAGTTAGGAGGGAAAGATCGATCAATTATGATTGAATGGCAGAGTAGATTTGATGGGCCGAAAGACCTAATTGTACTCCTATCACTTATGAACATTGTCATCTGATTAACAGAGTATTCCTAGAAATGCAAATGCAGGAAAAATCTAAAAGATGGAGAAACTCAGTGGGTGAGGCAGCATCTATGGAACAAAGGAAATAGGCAACGTTTCGAGTTGAAACCCTTCTTCAGGAACGTTGCCTATTTCCTTCGCTCCATAGATGCTGTCTCACCCGCTGAGTTTCTCCAGCATTTTTGTCTACCTTCGATTTTCCAGCATTTGCAGTTCCTTCTTAAACATTAAAAATCTAAAAGATCATTCCTTTCAATTTTATCCTTAACATTCTTCTCTTATAAATCACATTTGATATCTGAACTGTCATTAAAATTTAAAGATTAATTAATGCCTTTCAAGGAAGCAACCCTGCCCTCCTTACCTGGACTGGCTTTGATGAGTCTTCAGACTCACTGCAATGTTGTTAACACAGCAATGTTGTTTGGCTAGCAAATTTGGACAGCAAACCAAGTACGATTTAGCTTTTTTCCTTCAGGGCAATGAAATTAGATGCATTTATATCATTAATTGCGGATATTGCTTCGAACTAAGAGCCATGTGATCCATGGGTTAGTCAAATTAAAGCCAAGACTTTCATGTGAGAAAATTAGAGAAATTTCAGTCTGCAAACACTGGCAGAAGGTTGGAACACATTTCCATAAACAGTCAGATAATGTTAGGTCAATTTTTAATGCTATTTTGGTACAGATATTGTTCTGAACATCAAAGCCATTAAGACAAGAAAGCTTTGGTACATGGGGTTTGGCTACAGATCAGCCATGCTTTCATTATGGCACCACCAGGTTTGGCTGAATAGTCTATGCCTGTTTCTGTGATATATTTTCATGGGTGTATTAAACATTGCCAACATTCAGTACTGGCAGGTTAAGCTGTGTTATTCATCACTCGTTTGCTTTATTTTAAAGTTCTTCCTTAGGCAAGACAAAAAAATAATAATATTATTCTTCAACAGAAGGATAAGCAAGATAACAAGTTGCCATTAGTAAGGAGGTTGTGCTTTAATTTCAAGGGTATTAATCAAACCAAACAACATCCTTTACCACTGTGATAAAGCAAGCTAGCACTGGAAAACAACAAGAAGAATATAGGAAGAAGGGAAATAAGACAGATAAACTTTTATGTTGCTTTTGTTAAAGATTTGTTTTTAATTTGTTTTGTTTTTTACATTACTGCAAAGAGAAATGATTCCAGATATTTTTTTATCCAGCCTATAACATTAAATGATTGTTTAGTATCATACTAAATGAATGGAAAAAATAAAAGAACTACACATTTATCCAATTATTTTAATTGGAATTATTCATTATGTGTGGCAATAAGGGTTAATAAAAGATGTGATGACTGAAAGTACATTCAGAAAAGAATATTTCATTATATCGGGATGACATAGCTCAGTCACAAACACGTTTTCAGATACTGTATTCTCATATTATCGAGTCATTTATTATCTAGGTCTTACACACCGGCCTCCTTCAATATAGTAATAATTGAAAAATATTGCATTTCCATGGTCAGAGGGCTTGAAGTATTAGTGTTTGCAGTAAGGCTGCCAATCCTATCAATACAGGTACAATTTATGGCTGTGTAGTGCTGACTGTATTCCCTCTGCTAGTGCAATGTTTTGAACTTGGCAAATTTGCCATTTCAAAATATTACACTTGACAAAGTGAGCTTCAATTGAGCAGCAAATGTCAAGTTGCCAAATGCTATTCTACCTTTTGTGTAAATCATTTTCATACTTACTACATATTGCCTCTTCCACATTGTTTTAATTATAGGTGACAAAAACATTTACTTCAGTAAAAAATTAGAAAATAAAATCTCATGGAAACCAAGTTCAAGCACTTATACATATTTTAGTATTTGATCCTGCAGAATGAATGAATACAAATTTTGCACAGTTATATGTTACATGCCATTTCACACAATTGATTTAAGTCCGGGTGTATGAAACAATTATTGCGTATATGCCATCAACTGTACATTAAACACTGAACTGATGAAGATTCCAACGTCTGTGCTTTTTGACAGAGGTCAATTATAAGATAAGGATCATTGACCTGAAGAGTTATCTGTTTATCACTACACAGATGAGAGCTGACCTGTTGAGTATTTTCAGCATTGTCTGTTTATATTTCAGATTACTGGAGGGAATGAATTTCGAGTATTTCATGCCATGTAGGGTTATTTTCTGGAACATCACTAAAGTTTTGAAGGAGGCAAAATCCATCAGTGCTTTTAAAATGTATCTAGACACACACTTCATCAGCTTTACGCTTTTTGCTATTGACAGAGAGCTGGGAAGAGAACTAGGTATGATAGTGCTTTCTCAGCTGTCTAGACATAAGTGGGCAAACAGCCTCTTTCTATGCAATGGGTGAGCGGTTCCGATTTTGATGCATGTAAAGCATTTTATAGTGCCTTTCATAACTAGACATCCACATTGCTTGAAAAGCAGCTAAGTAGGTTCCGAGTGCAGTCCCTGCGCCTCTGCGGGCAATTTTGGAATATATCAGGTCAGAAGTGCTCTCTTTACAATGAGATAGTAAACAGAAGTCACAACTCCTTTATTGGGTGAACCGAGAAAATCAAACAGCATCATTGAAAATGGCAAGGCAGGTTGAGAAAGTGATTAAAAGCATAGGGCCTCTGGTTGTTACAGATTGTGACACAGAGTTCAACAACAAAGAACCTCTGGTGAACCTTTTTAAAACATTGATTCTATGCCGACAGCACTATTTGTCGTTCTGGGCCGAACATTTTAGGAAAGAGATAAAGGCTTTCGAGAGGGTGTCGAAGACATTACTGAAATGATTCCAAGAGCCTTTTGTTAAGTGGATGGATTATAGAAACTGGGGTTATTCTCCATGGGACAGAAGAGTTTCCAAGGGGATCTGCTGGAGGTACCTAAAATCATGAAGATATAGACAGAATAGATACAGGGTAACTGTTCAAGTTAAAGGGGAAGACAAGGTTCTCAAGCCAAAAGGTTGTGTTATTGATAAAAGAACCAAAGCCACAGGTTTTTCTTTTACACAGCGAGGGAAAAGGGTCTGGGATGCATTGCATTAGGTGGCAGATTCAGTAGCAGCATTTGAAAGGGGTCTGGATAACTACACAAAAGGAAATAATTTGCAGGACTAGGGTGAGAGGGTTTGGGGCCAGCTATTGCCATCAAGTGTAGCTAGTGACTACATCCATGCTGTAAACATTCCGTGATTCTGTGACTTGAATAAAGAACACGTGCAAATTCCCAGTTACAGGGACATTCATTCTTTAGCAAATATCTAAAAACAGGTTATCACCGTTTGTAGGAATCTGAGTTCGCAATTTCCCTCCAAACCTATTGGCTGAAATTAGAACATATTGACAAGCATAGGAACACGTGTGCATTCATTCGAGTTATTCAGCTTCTATTTGGCACTAATAACCAGCAACTTAAACAAAAATTCAAGGATTGATTCTGCTTAAAGGAACAGCAGAGCTTCTCCTGATTTCACAGTCCATGTAATAGATGTTTCATCCCTACCAACTGCTGCTCCAATCCACCCTAGTATTCCAGGGCCCTGTTACTGAGGCAAGAGTTCCAATATAACAAGTGTGTGGATGTCCATGGTGGCTCAGGAAACAAACTACCGTAAGTCCAAATTCCACCTGATTGGGGCACTCTACATGCATAGCAGCCACAGAATGCCTATCCATCAGCCTACTGTAATTTTCCATCATAAACTATATTCATTACTTTAATCCACAAGCTAAAATAACTAGTTATGTTTTCTATTGCTGCCGTCATTAATAACAATGCGGGGTTGTATTTGTCTACCGCCCTATCTCCATTGGATGGATGAAGAACAAAATAGTCCACATAGCCAAAAATAGTTCCACCTTAACTTGGAGGAAACTTTTATTTATAAGTTATAGGTGAATATCATAGGAAGAGGTTGAACTGCTAATCCTCCGTAGGAAAGGATTTATATTTATATGGGACCTTCTAAAATGCATCACAAATAAATAATCTTTGAAATATAGTAATTATTATGCCAGCAAACAGCAATCAGGCTGCATGCAATAAGGTCCCACTAGCAGCAATTAACCTTTGTGTTTTTGGTGATGGAACTGAGGGAAGAATGCCTGTTAGATCATCAGGATAATGCCTTGCCCTATAAGAAGTGCCAGAGGTCCTTTATACCCAGCTGAATAGACAGATGGGACTTTGGCTTAATATTTTCTAAGCACAGATCCCCTCACAGTACAACAATCCTGTAATGAAGCAACAACTTAGCTTATATGTTTTTGCCACAGTGGGATATAGACCCAAACCTTTACACTTGCAGGCAAGGCACACTATCAGTGGACTAAAATGACAATTGTACACCATCCAAACACCAATTGTTTTCATAATGCGTCTGCATTATAAAAGCTTCAACTAACAGACAAACTTGTTAATTGTGTTTTACAAATGACTTAACAGGCCAGCATTTTAATTTTACTTCGGAGTCACATGAGTGACTACGTGAAGACCCTGTCCAGCACGCATGCGCGACACAGCGTCTCACGCAGTGCACAGCGACGGACAGGAGTACGAGCTCTCCCGCAACAATTTGAAAATGGACCTTCAGGTAAGTAAATCTTACTCTGCGGATGTGGTGTTTTCGAAACCATGTTCTGTTTTATTTTTAAATAGGAATTGAACTGGGAAAACACCAAGGAAGGTCATTCCCGTCGGACTGCAATGGACCAGGAGGGTTCCAGCAGTGGGGGGCGACCGGCAGCACCTGGACCGCACAACGTTGCGGTCCACAGTCATCGACAGCATTCTGAGCCAAGCCCAGAGCCGCTAGCATAGCTCAAACAACCGCAGCGGGCTGGATGTAAGGCACAATGGAAGTCGGACCGACCGGTTCACTCAGAAGAGCCCGGCACGGTAGACTCACCGCCCGAGAGCGGCAAAAGGTGACCGTTTCAAGCCTTATGGAAAGGCACATGGAGCAAAAGCTCCAGCGAGACTTGCTCCGGGAGATGGGGCAAGCTCGCCAAGGGAGCACAAACACTCCCGCTCCAGTGCACTAACAGCACTGGCCATCGCATCTCCCTCAACAGAGGGGAGCGTTGCCGGCCAGGACAGGGCTGGTCAAGAACAGGGGTCACTGGCTGAAGAAAACCAGGAGTATGCTAGAGGTACAGGACCAGGAAGAGCTGCTGGGAGTGGTGATCCGCTACGTGGCAACACCACGAGCGGGACGGCCGTTACAGCCTAAACTGGCGGCCAGCTTACTACCTGTCCTTTAAACCTCTCCAAGACAGGTAGACATTGAGGTGTTGGACTTTATCACGTATCCCCAAAATTGCATTTGCTCAATATGCCTGCCATTACTGGGGGTACATTGAGCAGGGTATTTAAACCCTAAAACTTAAATTGCAAAAAATGTTGATACCCCTGACGTCGGCTATTACTTCATATGCTCATTCCATGGACAGGGTTGACAGGCCAAAACACCCTGGGTCTACTGTGCAACACAGTATGTGATTAACAACCTCCGGAAGGAGGTCATAAGACCTGCCCTCAACACCATAAATCATTAGGACTGTGTAGAACGCCAGCCTCAGAACCACAGATCCTGCTATTTGGCAAAGAATTAAAAAAAACAAGCCTAAAATCTGGACGAAGAATCCAAGGCATTTGGCCTCATGAGGGCAGGACCTGGAACGAGCAAACCACGCAAACCCAGATGGCAGTACCTCTACGCATCCACCAGTAGGCGTCTACTTCATGTTACTGGTGAAAGCTCGGGGCCCACATACCATCCCCACAAGTCTTTCGGGACAGGGCCCAGAGCGGGCCCCATGGAAAATGCGCCACCCCCCAACAGCACCACCCCGACAGACAAGGAACCAGAAACTGAAGAAATGAACACACCACCAAACAACAGTAGAGGTAGGTGGGTCTGGTTCCTACCTTCACATAAAAGGTGGGGGGATTGTGCTAACAGGGGGGAAACTACACCTGTTTTTGGAAGCATGAAGAACTATCACGGTAGTTATATACCAAAAAGTATTCAAGGATAAATATTGAATTCAAGAAAAACTTGCCACCAGTTCAGCATGCTCCCCAAAGGGGTTTTACCCTCTCACTAAAAAGAAAACATGAGGGACAAGCTGAACTGGAGGTTACATACAAAGGAATCATAGAGAAATCTAAACATGAACCTTTGGAATTCGTATTAAATTTACTAAAACCAAAAAAATCATTTTTGTCGCACCATCATTTAATTAACCACATTGAATACTTTCGTCAGGTATACACACTTTAATGGAAAACATTTGTAACTGCCAAACAATGGATTTCCTAAGGATACTTTATGGCAGGCATCGACATAAAAGATGCATACTATTCAGTAACCATTCATAAAGATCATCGAATATACCTAAAAATTGACCTGGATGGGGTAACTATGGCAGTACAAATTATTGACTAATGGTCTAACATGAGCCAAAATTGTTTTCCAAGATATTTAAACCAGCCCTGACATTATTAAGGAAACATATTGTCATGGCATATCTCGATGATATTTAATAATAGACAAAACCATGGAATTAGCTAATTCAGCAGCATTAGCTACTAAAAACTTATTTAACCTTGGGCTTTGTCATACATCCAGATAAATCTACGTTGATCCATCCACAACTATGGACTATCTGGTATTCACAATTAACTCGGTCCACATGTCTATAACGTTGCCAAAAGAAAAGTCAGCAGAATTGGCACAAACCTGTAACAAATTAATGGTTAACAATCAACCAACCATTCGACAAGTGGCAAGAGTAATTGGGAAATTAGTAGCAGCCTTACCAGCTACCTAGCTTGGACCTTTGCATTAGAGCAAAGGTACTAGCGTGTTTAAACAACATGCAGGTCACTTTGACTGAACCATGAAATTGCCTATTTTCAGACTTATAATGATGGAAAGAGAACATTTGGCATAGATCCAGTCCCATCATTTATCAATAACCCATATCCAGAACAGGTGGTAGATGGACTAATCTAGAGTCATCACTACTACAGACACTGGACAAAAAAACTAGTTGGAAATGTTGGGTGCGTTCTATGGGTTAAAAGCATATTATTCAAAAGTGCACCATTTGCATGTTCGTTTACAATTTGACAATACCACTGTGGTGGCCTATATTAATCACATGCACGGGATAAAATCGATATCATGTGATAATTTGATCAACACAATCTGGTAATGGTGTGTCGACAAACATATTTGGCTATCAGCAACTTACCTACCAGGTAAGCTAAATACTGTGGCAGACATGTTAAACCCCAAAGTATTTGCTGAAATTACAAAGCAATATGGAACACCAGATATCGATTTCTTTGCATCCCGACTGAATCACCACGTACCGATGTATGTCGCTTGGGAACCAGACCTTGAAGCAGCGCCGATGGATACATTCTCGCTGAACTGGGGGGAACTAATCTCTATGTTTTTCCCCCCTTTTCTGCCTCATCAGTCAGGTACTATGCAAAATACAGATTAACTTTGCTTCGGGCTTTTTGGTAGTACCCGAGTGGCCTACACAGCCATGGTTCACAGTGGTCCTTGACAGGGTAATTGAAACCCATGACCATTCCCAGCGGACCAGATCTACTGATCCACCCCGTATCAGGCGAAAGTCACCCATGCCATGACAGAATAAGCCTACTGGGTTGCAGATTCCAAAAATAATTTTTGATGGACCTGGGATTGTCAAATAGGACCATGGACATGATGACAGCATCTCACCAACTTCCACCAAGAAACAATGTCTCTTCAGTAAAAGAAAATGGGAAACATACTGCTCGAGAACAGAGACAACCTACTAATCAACCACCATATCTATGTACCGGAGTTCCTGGCCAGCCTTCACCACGATGAAGGTCTGAGCTATAGCACTATCAAATGTGCTAGAAGTGCACTGTCAACCTATCTAAGACAGGCACCAAGGGAAACAGGCCATAGGGTCTCATCAAATTAATGAGAGGTACCTTCAATTCAAAACCCCCTAGACCTAGATATACCAAGATCTGGAATGTCAGCGTTGTCCTGACATACCTAAGGGATGGCCACCAGCCAGATCCCTGACTCTGAAAACAGCTACCCTGTATACGGCCATGCTGATGGCTTAGTCTCAGCATGAGGGACCAGTCATTTTACCTACTCAGACTGGACAATATGGTCATAACATCAGACCAAATAACATTCACCATTCAGGAGCAGGTAAAACAGAGTAGACCACGAACTTCAGGACTCATTATGGAATTCCGGGCGTACCCACCTGACCACCGTTATGTGTCATGACTAACCTTCTACAATATATCAACACAACCTAAAATTCCCGAGGGAGACAAAAAGCACGATGGGTCAGCCACAAAAAAGCCACTTGGTCGGGTACCGAGTCAAACCATCTCTAGATGGCTCAAACAGGTATTGGGAGCTGCTGGAGTGGATACCGATATTTACACATCTCACTCCACCAGGGCAGCATCCACGTCGGCAGCTAACAGAATGGATGTGCCATTGGACCTACCCTGGTAACAGCAGGGTGGTCCATGGAAAGAACTATTCAAACATTTTACAACAAGCCATTAATAAAACCTGTTTCACTTGCAGAGATAATTTTAGACGCTGCAAAAAATATATAATTTAAGCCCGGGGAGCATTAATTTCTTTGTTATTATTTTCAAATAATACCAATATTGTTTTACAAACAGATTCATGTTTGATTACAATAACATACTTCCTCCCTTGGATGACTTCGGCAGTGAGTGAAGTATGGACTGTTACACGGTTTGAAATCACAGAGCTTTAAAATCTTCACGTAGTCACTCACGTGACTCCGAAGAAAAATAGTAAGATTAAACGAGAACTTACCAGTTTAAAGTTTGATCTGTATTTTATGAGGAGTTACGATGAGGGATTACGTGTCCTCCGCTCCCACCCTCAATTATGGAGATCATCTGGTATCTTAGTCTCCTTATCTTTACTATGTTTATTTCAATTATTGTGTTTTTTCTGTGATTCCACACCGCTGCTTTGAAGTATGTCGCACATGCGTGCTGGACGGAGTCTTCACGTAATCCCTCATCATAACTCCTCATAAAATACAGATCAAACTTCAAACTGGTAAGTTCTCGTTTAATCTTACTATTATATTTCACAAATAATGTAACAATTGGAATGGATAATTGGACCAGTTACCATTGCAGGTATAAGCAGTAATGGGAAATTGTAGTCACCTGAAACTGTAGTCACATTAAAATAGTGATTGCAAAATTAAGAAAGAATTGGAGAGTTCAATGGTGTCCAGATAGATTGCCTGTTTGTTCATGCAGCCATGGTGGCATGAAATCTGCCAGCTCACAGATTAACTCAGTGAGCCTTTCGTGTTGCAGAGATTCCCCCAGAAAACAACTTGAAATAGTCAATAGTGGCTTGAGGTTTTTCTGGGAGCTTGTGATTAGGGGACCAGGAAGAAAGTTGGACACAATTTGCCCAATTTTAACAAGAGAGACTGCAGGATATATTTTAAACTGAGTCAAAAGTTTAATATGCATGAATTAAGTGCAAAATAAGTTATAATCAAATGCGTACAGAAAGATAAACTATACATGTTTGTCTTTGGGTTGACAGTGTGGCTCCTCTTTCCTTCGACATTCATCTTTTTCTCAGAATTTCTGTGTCTATTTAGAGTAATGCATGATGACAAATGCATTTAAATGGGATTGCATTCAAATTAGCTACTAGAAAACTGAATTTAAATTATTTTCTGAGCAAAGTGCCTGAGTTCTTTAAGAACATTTCTTCTACATGGGTAAAGATAATCCAATTAGCTACTTTCTCTTGGTACTTCCTCAACTATTGCTCTGAATCATCACTGCAACCATATCAATACAGGTTTGGGCAGCCAGTAGGTGTTTTGAGGAGGATCTGACATTGCAGGGAACATTTCCTGTGCTGCTGTTGAAATGTGTTAAGGGCTTGTCCCACTGTACGAAGTAATTCAAGAGTTCTCCCAAGTTCTCCCCTGATTCTAACTCAGAGAATGTCCGTAGCGGGTCCGTAGGAGTTTGTGGATGTCTCGTCGCGGCTCTTACGAGTAAAAAGTTATTTTTTTACTCGTTGGACATTTTTCACAGTGTTGAAAATACGTCACCAGTTTACCGGATTTCCTGAGTACCTACCGTTAGCATTATGAGCCATTACGGGACATCCACGAACTACTACGGACCCGCTAGGGACATTCTCCGAGTTCGAATCAGGGGAAAACTTGGGAGAACTCTTGAATTACCTCGTACAGTGGGACAGGCCCTTTACTATTTATTCGACATATATTAAAAGAGTTCTGTGAGGAACTTTGTCGGTGGTTCCATTACCCGATTTAACTTTAGATTTTTCCAGTGGGCTTACACTGACAATAAGACTATGGTTGAATCTAGATTGGAATTAGGTATCACAGCTCCCAATGGTGGTGAGGGGGGAAAGATTTAATAGTAACATGAGGGGTAACTTCTTCACACAGAGGTTTGTGTGTGTATGGAATGAGCTGCTGGAGGAAGTAGTTGAGGCAGGTAGTATTGCAACATTTAAGAAACATTTGGACAGGTGCATGGATAGCACAGGTTTAGAGGGATATGGGCCAAATGCAGGCAGATGGAACTAGTGTAAATGGTACATGTTGCTCAGTGTGGGCAAGTTGATCTGAAGGGCCTGTTTCCACACTGAATGACTAGATGATTCTATGATTGTACCCAAACATCATACCCAAAAAATCATTGCTTAAGCTTTGCAAACACAGAAGGCACCATTCTCTTAAGAGAAAATGGTAAGTGTGCCTCAATAATTTATTTCCACAAGTTGAATGTCATTTTGATATCATTATCCATCAAAATGCTGACCTGAGCAAACAGTTGCCTGTTCTCCTGAACAAGTTCACTTGATAACTTTAAATCAGAAAACTGTTCAGAAGCAAACCATGATTAACTATTTACTCATGAATCTAAACAGTAAAACAAAATGCTCCATCACATGAATATTAATATTCATCTGTTGCATCATCACAAATGCATTGTGCCAGAGGAAATAACATAATTCACATGTGACCATTCTTTTGGCAATGTTCAAAACAATATTCTGCAAATCATTGCCTCTCACACTCCAGAATACATTTTTGCATTATTTTTTTTTTCACAATGCTAACTGTTGAAAAGAAACAGAATATTTTATGCTATGGTTAGTACATTGTCAGAACGTATCATTATTTAAAGAAAGCACACGTTTAATGCTGACCTACGAGAAGAATTTGCACTTATCCTTGTTGTTATCTCAGTGGGAACTAACAGAGAGAAACCTGCTCCACCCATCCCTTCAAAGCACTGTGTGTTGGTCCAGGCTTTTGTAACAAACTGACATATATTTTTTTGGGGAATGGGTGAACAAGTTTCAACCATTATATTGTTAAGAATATGTTGATAGCCCGCAAAGCCATGCTCCTGGCGTTCTCAGATGTCAAAGCTGTTAACTCATTGAAAGCTCAAGAAACTCTGAAAATACTAATGCTTACCTTTACGGCTGTTTCTCTCTATTTAAGTGAATGGAGCATTGCCTTGTAAATGGTGGAACATTTCTGGATGCTTGTGCTTCATCTCCAGACTCCATCAGCTAACCATGCCATTGATCAAATTTTTGAGACTTCTCTGTTCTTAAAGAAACCCCAAAGATGTAGACATAACATGGGGAAGTCAATGAGAAATGATACCGTTTGGATTACTCTATCCAAGAGTCAGCACAACCCTGGTGGGTCATGATACAACCTGCTGAGCTGAATCAGTTTATGATTCAATATAGCATCAGCAGAATTACAAAATCTTTCAATAAACAAATTGCCTATGTTTCAAAGTTGGCTTGATACAAAAATCAAAGGCAATTTGTTGAAAGATAAACAGTGGCATGGATGAAAAGTACATCAATAGACTACTTTTAGACTTTAGAAATACAGCATGGAAAGAGCTCCTTTAGCCCACTGAGACCGTGCCAACCAGCGATCCCCATACACAAGCACTATGCCTCATAGTATGGACAATTTACAATTTTTACCGAAACCAATTAACCTACAAACCTAGCCTTTGCAGCGTGGAAGAAAACCAGTGCACCTGAAGAAAACCCACGCAGTCATAGGGAGAATGTACAAACTCTGTACTGACACCACCCAAAGTCAGGATCAAACCCGGGACTTTGCCACTGTAAGGCAGCAACTCTATTATTGCGCCACTGTGCCACTGATAGTTTAACAAAAAAAGGATGAAGAATAGTAAGATTAAACGAGAACTTACCAGTTTGAAGTTTGATCTTTATTTTATGAGGAGTTACGATGAGGGATTACGTGAAGACCCCGCCAGCACGCATGCACGACATTCTTCAAAGCAGCGGTGTGAAATCACAGACAACAGTAGATGAAATAAACATAGTATGATAAGAAGAACTAAAATACCAGTTGACCTTTATGATAGAGGGCGGGAGCGGAGGTCACG
Source organism: Amblyraja radiata (assembly GCF_010909765.2). Classification (NCBI taxonomy): domain Eukaryota; kingdom Metazoa; phylum Chordata; class Chondrichthyes; order Rajiformes; family Rajidae; genus Amblyraja; species Amblyraja radiata. Next base: position 75,838,116 of record NC_045957.1, read on the forward strand.
TAATCCCTCATCGTAACTCCTCATAAAATAAAGATCAAACTTCAAACTGGTAAGTTCTCGTTTAATCTTACTATTTTACTTCGGAGTCACGTGAATGACTACGTGAAGATTTTAAAGATCTGTGATTTCATGCAGTGGAATGAGTCCATGCTTCACTCACTGCCTTAGTTGACCAGGGGAGGAAGTATGATATCGTATTCAGACATGAATAATGACAATAGTAACCTCCCTCACCCGGGAGGAACTATGAACAGAACTTAACATAGAGTTCGTAAATACCCCATCTGGCAATGGGTTAGTACTAAATGTGTGGAAAATTGCTAGATTGACCATCCTGCAACTGCTAGGATGTGGTCCCGCTAACTTCCATAACCCTGCTGCTGAGGTTGTTGCAGCCTTGGTGGAGTGATTTGAAATGTCAGTATTTACTCCTGTATAATCCAGACCCCTAACCACCTGTAGATGGTCTGAAGTGATACCTTCTTTTGACGCTAGATGTAACTAACAATATTGCTAGTTCAGAGTCTCCAGGCTCTAGTGATCTAACATTCTGGTGTAGATGTGTGACCATACACAATCGAAGGTTCAAGGGGTATGTGAACATCTAGTTTGAGATCTGGTGCCCCTGGTCTATACTGCTTGACTAAGTCATAACATAAGTGTTATTTAGTCTGCAGATATAATCATCCTATCCAGTCAACGTTTATGTAATGACTGGACCCGTAGTGCTGCATGCAGGGCTATGAGCATAACCACTTATAAGTGAGTTAGCCCAAGGACAGGGATGTAGCTGGAGCCCTTCAGCGAAGTGACATAGCATAATGTAAACACTCCATATCTCTGCGTCCCTAGGCCTGGGAGTTTTCGAGTTGCAGATTTCCTTCATAATCTAGAGCTCAGAGGGTGACTCCCCAGAGTGGATTCTACTCCTCCCAGCCAGTATGATGAAGCACTTAGGTATGGTAGATGGCACTTTAGACATCATGATTTGTCAAGCCCTCATATGAGCCTGACTACAAGACGTCAGTCATCCGTGCCGAATATGTAATATAATTATAAAACAAATACCTCCCATCTCCTTATGAGGAAATATATATTTTTTTTTTTTTTTTGGTGCTATCCCAGCGATATGCAGTGAGCACGTTCATGGTTGGTTTAACAACCCCAGCCGCAGGAACGGTCTTCTCAGTCTCTGTAAGTCAAAGAATTGATTATATCATGCTGAGGACGGTTCCCCGCGTCACGGCTAGACCAATACTTATGTCTAGAATAACCATATAAGGTTCTATCATTAGTGGGAACCATGGCTGGCTAAGCCCGGCAGGCACTATAAAAATGCCTGGCGGGAACATGCTGAATTTTGCAAACCCGTCTGATGAGGCAGAAATGGAGGAAGGCATGAAAGAACATTCCTCCTTAGTGTAGCTAGAATGTAACCAATGCTACCGATATGCCACATATTTTCCACTGGTGATTGAGCCTGGATGCAAGCTTCTTGGTCTTTAATGTTCACAATGTATTTTAATACGTTGTGATCCAACACCCATATTGTGTGCCGTGATGAGGTTTGGGTTAACTATCACCGTATATTTTTACTTGTTTGCACCCATGTAAATAACATTTACCACCACCGAAGTGTATCAACTTGGACTAGAGCATGCAGATTAGGCATGTTCGCATAAACCTTTAATCCACAGAATGCACCCAGTGTCTATAGGTAGTTGATACCATGTAACTGAGGAATTGGTAACTCTCCCATCCACATCTGTAACTAGATGGCAAGAGCAATTTCTCATCCTGAACAATAGCATCAGTTTGTAATTTAACTAAAGATTTACTGATTTAGTGGAATAGCATAGAGCTGGTAACAATGATCACATGGTACTTGAGTGCTTACTTCTTTTGCATGCTGTATAGTTCTGATTGTGCAAAGGCCCAAATAGCACAGCTGTAAGCCAATTATACTTGATTAACAGAAGGTTGCTTGATCAGTTTTGTTACGGGCTTCAATTAATTCCAAACACTTACCTCAGGGCGGAGTCCCAGACGATTAAATAGAGTTAAAGGTAATCACAAGCATCAATAAGTTCAGTTGGTATCAACTTAAATTTATCTGGACAGATGAGAACCCAATTTCTCAATTGGGTTTTGTGGCTGATACAGCTAATTTAGCAAAATACAGCGTTTAATCTCATCCAGATAGTTCTTAACAATATTTTTAAAACTCTGAGCAGCCAAAGCACTCAATTAGTAAATAACCTGGGAACTTGTTAGCCTATTTTGTAATGTTTTAACTGTATCATTGCCCCATCCAGTTAAATTTCAGATATTTCCGGTGCCCTGTGAATGAAGCTGACCGCATGGGAATTAATGGTCACAATGTTTCAATGTCTATACTGCACATACGAGTTAGGCTTGTTGATAATAAACAGGCCTCATTTGTCATAATAGCGAGCCTGCTTAAAGAGGCAACTCCAGCCATATTGCTAGACTGTCTCGCTTGTACTCTGCAGTATAAACTATCTCATCCAACCTTCTTGTAAATGGTCCACAACCCCACGTTTCGCAAAGAACCAGACCCGCCTACCATCATGGCTACCGGTGGTTTTATGGTAAGCCCAAAAGGCCCCCGATGCTGGTTCAATTTCCATTCTTGATTGGAGTGTAGGGCTGCTGGTGTATGTGGACCCATGTCTTTCCAGGTGCATGGTAACTCCCAGCCGGCACCTGTTCCTCAGACATGCTTCCGAGTTCAGAGTCAGTTGCCAACTGAATCCTCGCACTCACCTTCGCAGAAGGGAGTTTTGTAGGCAGCCCTGAAAAGGGTGCTACCACAGGCTCTCGAGGAGACCTGCGCTGATATGGCCCTCCTTGGCCAATCAGGATGGGTAAAACTCGGACGAATCCATGTCGGAGGGGACCCTTCTGGCCTGACTGCAGTCTAGGCCTTTCAGACTCCTGTTTTAGCTCTTACCCTCCTCGGGCAGCCGGAGTCTGAATTTGCCGCCGGCTACCCGCTCTTCTGCGGTCCTAGCCGTGTCTTCCACACGGTCCCCATAGCTGGGGTGTCCCCCAAGCACGGTTCTGCCCGCGGTCTTCCACACGGTCCCCGTGGCTGAGGTTTCCCCCAAGCACGGATCTACCCGCAGCTTTTGCATGGTCCCCGTAGCTGAGGTTTCCCCCAAGCATGGTTCTAACCGCGATCTTCCCCACGGTCCCCGTAGCTGAGGTTTCCCCCAAGCACGGTTCTGCCTGTGGTCTTCCGTGGTCCCCGTAGCTGAGGTTTCCCCTCAAGCACGGTTCTACCCGCGGTCTTCTCCACGGTCCCAATAGCTGAGGTTTCCCCCAAGCACAGTTCTACCCGTGTTCTTCGCAAGGTCCCTGTAGCTTGGTTATCCGCAGTATTCCCACGGTCCCTGCAACTGGGTTATTCCGGTTTTTCCACGGTCCACGAAACTGGGTTATCCCCAGTCTTCCCACGGTCCATGAAGCTGGGTTATTCATGGTCTTCCCACGGTTCCTGAAGCTGGGTTACCCGTGGTTTTCCCGTGGTCTCTGAAGTCGGGTTACCTGTGGTTTTCCCGTGGCCTCCAAAGTCGGGTGCCCGCAGTCTTCCCGTGGTCTCAGAGAACGGGTTACTTGCGGTCTTCCTGCGGTCTCGGAGAACGGGTTACCCGCGGTCTTCCCCGTGTCCCGGAAGGCAGGTTACCTGCAGGCTTCTGAGGTTCCGTGGTCCCCACAGCCAGGCTTCTTCCTGCGGTCGGCATTCCCCACGGCCCTTGTAGTTGGGACCTAAAATGCTGGCGAAACTCAGCGGGTGCAGCAGCATCTATGGAACCTTGTAGCAGGGATCCTTGCAGTGTCGGGATTTTCCCTTTGAATGCTGCCTCGGTTTTGGGCTTCCCCCGAGCCGGCGTGGCTTAGTAAACGGGGTTTCCCTCGCGGTCCCTGCTAAAGGGCTTCCCCGCGATTCTGTGGTCGGCTTCGGATATCCCCGCGATTCCCGTGGAAGCGAGCCGGGTTGCGCTGGGATTCTGACCTCGGACCTCCAACAGGAGCTCTGAACGCTTCCTGCAGTAAAAAAGAGACCTGAAAAAGTTAAAACTTACCTTCAGGTCTGAGCTGTTGGAAGCAGCGCTCCAAAAGCCTGTCGTCTACGCAATGCGAGAGACGAAAATGCGCGCATGCGTGCTGGCGGGGTCTTCACGTAGTCACTCTCGTGACTCCGAAGTAAAATCATGGATATTGCTCTATTGCTTGGACTACAATAGAGAATTGGTGGTGACACCGTGGAAGTCAGTGCTAGATCTAATTTTTTTTCATGATATATTCAGAAATGCTTCAGCAGAGGTGATACAAGATATAGTATTGGAATTTGATAATGAGATATAATAAAGAATTAGCAAACAGAAATCATAGTTCCAACATACCACAAAGGCCTAAATATTCTGAATGCTGTAAATCTGAAATCAAAATAGAAAATGTCGATAACACTCAGCATGTCAGGAAGCAATGGTAGAGAGAGAAACAGAATTGATATTTCAGCTTCACTTCCTTAATATGTTGTTATATGGGGATGATCAGCCATGATCACATTAATGATCCCATTAAATGGTGGTGCTGGCTCAAAGGGCCGAATGGCCTACTCCTGTACCTATTGTCTATTGTCTATTGTTGTCTAAACCTTGGAATGGACCAGCAATTAAGTCACTTTTACAAGAAGAGTACTATGGTTCTATTAATGGGCCAGGTCCTTGACTCAAAACACCTAAATAGTGCTTCTTCCTGAAACTGAGTAAACTGACAGCCAATTTGGGTGTAACAACAAGATGATGAAGTCTGTGTAAAATATCATCAATCTAACAATATTGTTCATTCATATCTCAGACCCACAGTGTGAAAGGATATGTCATTAATTAACTAACGTGCTGAGCCACAACACATTTATAAAGTGTTAGATATCAGCATTTTAAGTAGTTGTAATTGATGTGATAAGAATACACCTTGGAAACCCTGATCTTGGGTAAGATTGTCACACTCTACAGCGCTGCACAGATCGTCTCGACTGCCTTTACATTGATCATTTCCTCCTCGAACATAACAGATCAATTGCTGTACAAATCCAGGTGATGACCTAGATGACGCCAGCAAAAAAGATGTTTTCAACTTCATGCAATCAAACAATTAGATCACAACAGCTAGAGCACCTGAATCTGACTTACATTTGAAAACCTGCTCTTTTTGTACTATTAAAAAGTTACACCGAGCATAGAAAGGTATATCAAAAATAGTAATTACTCAGATGAGGCCCAACACATTCCCTCTATATTCATTGCCTTTGGTGAACCTTAGTGGACAATCCAAGTGGACTCACAACTATTCCATGGGTCAAGATTCTGACAATTTAATGAAACTGGATTTTTGGTGACCAGCCTGGTCACCCTTCCTGAGTCGTTGTCTCACTGGCCCTTCTGATGATGACTGAACCCTCATTTTAACAGACAATAAGGGGAGGATTGGTGTTCATTATTGCCCATTGTCAGCTATAACTGTATAAGGGGGTAAATATTAACTAGTATTATTTAATATAATAGTAAATGTTAACCCAAGGCCAGGTGGGAAGAAGCATGGTGCTGGGGATGAAAGCAGGGGGAATTCACAGGCCCCTGGCCACACACCCGGTGCAACAGGGACGGGCCCGGTACTCACACCGCCATCTTGCTGCTCGCTCTCAATGCTCCCGCAAGATCACGTGGCACCAGCACATTAGGTAACCTGGCAGAAGCGAGGGGGGGGGGGGGGGGGGAGATCAGTGTAATGGGAGCCTCATGAAATTACCAAGCAACAGAGCCATCCATTGCCAGCTCCACGCAGGTGCAGTGGCGTGCGAGGCGTCTGCATCCAACACCCAGGGATCTTGCAAACCCGTGCCCAATGCTACATTTTTGCAGAGATTTACTGCTCGCTCTCTCCCTACTGCTGCCTTTCCGCTGCCCATTGTTGGGTTTTGTGTCGCTCGCCAACCACCTCCACGAACGGATGCCATGGTTCACTTTAACCAAAATCCGTTATAAAGAGGTCCGTAATAACAAGGGAACAAGAGTTGACTGTATCTTCATGGCTGAAAATGTTGCTGTAAACAATTGTAATTCCGTTTTTCCTTCATTCCAATACTACTACCATGCTTGTGTCACCCATTACAACCGTGTAAACATCAATAAGCTTTTTTTCCTTCTCGAGGCTGCCTTTGAGGTTTGATACGATTTTTTATCTTACAAAGTCAGGACATTAAAATTGCAATCCAAGTGGACAAATATAACTTCCAATTGCTGCACGCTGCACTTTACTTCAACTAAATTTCAAATAGGTTTCAATTTCAATCTTCCAAAACAGTTTCAATTGAAATAGATATTTAAAATGGGGTACATTTTAAGTGGAAATTTCAGATTTAAAAACAAAATTCCATCACCTCAGTTCAAATGTAGCTTGTTACCATTATTGACGTAATTGACAAAAAATATCAATGTTCCACGTATATTCCATAAATAAACCTTTTAACTGTCTCTCTTGAGACATTTATCTAACTTTTTCTTTTGACTACTTTCTCTGAGGACAGAACTTAGATATTAGGTGACACTCTCCCTTTCTCTTTCCATTCTGACAGTTTGTACAGTTAACAGAGCATTGTTCTTCAAGGTTATAGCAGGATGCTACACTTCTGATCATTTTCTGAGGGGATGTAGGAATGAATATTCACAGTTCCCTAAAGATGGCAGGATTTATCAATTTCATAGTACGGAAAGCCTGCAAGATACTTTTCCTTATGGCATAGTATCTGGTCAAAAAGTTTATGTACTTCTTGCGCATGGCTTGTACAGCCCAATAGTCCTGTCCCACAGTACAAGTTCATTCCAAGAGCTCTCCTGAGTTTGCCCTGATTCGAACTCGGAGATTTACGGTAATGGCCACTCGTCGGTACTCGGGGCTCTCATGGACATTTTTCAACATGTTGAAAAATCTTCACGAGTCTTTCCGTGCTTACCTGCCGTTAGCGAGTCTTCCCAAGTACCTGCTGTTAGTATTACGAGCCGCTAGGAGATGTTCCCGAGCTCCGACATACCCGCTACGTTCATTCTCCGTGCTTACCACGAGTTTGATATTTTTTAAACTCGGGAGAGCTCTTGGAATGAACTTGTACCATGAAAAAGGGCTTTAAAGTTGTAGATCAATGGTAGACATCCATGCCAGGACAGCATCAGTTACTGGGTGACAATAGACAATAGACAATAGGTGCAGGAGAAGGCCATTCGGCCCTTCGAGCCAACACTGCTATTTAATGTGATCATGGCTGATCATCCCCAATCAGTATCCCGTTCCTGCCTTCTCCCCATATCCCCTGACTCCACTATTTTTAAGAACCCTATCTAGCTCTCTTTTGAAAGCATCCAGAGAACCTGCCTCCTTCGCCCTCTGAGGCAGAGAATACCACAGACTCACCACTCTCTGTGAGAAAAACCAGACAGAGAGGACAACCCAGAATAAGTGGACATTTAATTGCATATAAAATTACAAGAATCACTGTAAGGGAAAACAAGAAAGACTTATTTCTATTGGCAGACAGTTTGAAAACTGAGTTTATTTGCAGATGGATTGGTGGTTGCAGGCAGAAACTCTCGCTACAATCAAAATGTGAAACTTAATTGATAAAGCCTGTTCATTCATTAACTCTGCAATCACATTTAAAAATGCAATTAAAAGTTTAGGAGATGTGCTGCTTTAAAATGCAATGAATGAGCACTGAAGAGCTATAAACTATGAGGTTACTGACTGGGCACTCAGAATTAGGAATAAGCTAAAGAGTACCATTTTAGGATGGCATGGATAGAAAGGACGGAATAACCTCCTCTCATGTCTTAAATGGCTATGATTCTGTGACTTAATGTTCCATGGAACCTAATTGAAGGACTGAGAATCATATTCAACCATATTCTTTTCTCGTCATTAGATACTGACAGAAATGTTTCCCTGAATATTTTTTCAAAACTATTTCTCAAAGGTTTGAGAGCAGTAACTAGTGGTAACTTGAACAATACAGGTGAAATAATGATTTATTCATTCTCTCCAGTCAAAAGTAAAGGAATTACAAACCTATTTTAAATTATTAGCATTGTTTTAATGATGCAAAATCCTTTGCCCATTGTCTTGGGAGACAGAGTATTGAGTTTCTTCATGATTTATATAAAAATAAAGCCAAAAGGTTTTAAATTAAGCTACATATATTACCCCTGAAGTTTAAAAGTAAAATGTAAAAAACAGAAACTGCAGATGCTTGTTTACAAAAAAAGACCCAAAGGATGGGGGTGAGGGAGGATGTATAGGGACATCTAAATAGAACAATTAGATTTTAAGCAAATAGAAAATTGCTGGAGGAACTTTACGGATCAAGCAACATTGGTTTAGGACCCTTTATCAGATTGATGGACAGACAAGGTTTTGGGTCAGGAATTTATAAACAAGCACATTTTTCGGTACCTCTTGATGGCAATTAATGGCAATTAATACAGCAAGGAAATGGGTCCTTCCGCAAAAGTTGCTCATGCCAACCAACATGCCCCATCTACTCTAGTACCTCCTGCCTGCGTTTTGGCCCATATCCCTCTAAACTTATCCTATCCATGTATTTGTCCAAATGTTTCTTAAACGTTGTGATAGTACGTGCCACAACTACCTCCTCCAGCAGCTCGTTCCATATACCTAAAGCCTGTCGTGTTAAAAAATTGCCCCTCAGGTTCCTTTTAAATCTTTCCCCCCCCCCCTCACTTTGAACTAATGTCCTCTGGTTCTTGATTCCCCTACTCGAGAGAAAAGACTACCCTACTTTTACCGATCTATTCCTCTCATGATCTTATACACCTCTATAAGATCACCCCTCATCCTCCTGCACTAGAACAAATAAAGTCCTAGCCTACTCAATCTCTCCCTACAGCTCAGGCCCTCGAGTCCTGGCGACATGCTCATACACCTTGTCTGTACCTTTCCAGTTTAACAACATATTTCCTACCAATGTAGCTTCACCGATGTCTTGTGCAACTATAACATAACATCCTAACTTCTTGACTCAGCACCATGACTGAAGAAGACAACTGTAGCCTTACCTCCCAATTTCTATCCTCAATAATCTGACTGATGAAGGAACTATGTGCATGCACTCCTAGGTCCTGAATATAGACACAAAAACCTGGAGTAACTCAGCGGATGAGGCGGCATCTCTGGAGAAATGGAATAGGTGACGTTTCGGGCCAACAACCTTCTTCAGATCCCTCTGCTCTACATCACTCCCAAGAGCCCTGCCATTCACTGGGTTGGTCCTGCCATGGTTTGGCTTCCCAAATTGAAACACCACGTATATATCTGTATTAAACTCCATTAACCAGTGAAATGTATCTGAAACCACAAAAAAATTCTGAAACACAATGTTCACTGAATAAAAAGAAAATATGTAATGCTCATTTTGCTGGGCAAATCACATTAAAAGAGAGATCACAGTTTAAAAGAAACCTCATGACACATAGATATAACAGTTATCCAAGAGTACACTTAAGATATTTTAAAAATATGTTGCTTTGTATCTGTCTCTCCCTATCTATGCAGCTTCTCTTCTGCATGGTTCACTTCTCAGCAGATACATTATATTATATGAAGCTCTCTTAGGCAGTAATTACTGTTCATTGCTTGTTTTTGTAAAACAGTAAGTGTAAAATTACTGTGAAATAGAAAAGGTCAAATCATCTCTATCCATGGAATCTACATCGTACTTGCTTGCTTTATAATTGTGAGCAAAGCCCAACATCCTACTGAAAGCAATACATCTCCTCAAGTTTTAATTGCAATTTTAAATGCAGTTGCAGAGCTAATTAGTAGACTGGCTTTATTAATTAAAATTCAAGATCTAATTTAAATTTAAATGTTAATAATTTAGCTTTTGTGCAAGAGTAACTACATCCTGTCACTCATCAGTAATCAGTAATTTATTTCTCATTAGGTGGATTGCGTTTTGTTATGAGTGTTTACCTAACAGTTTCCATTCAGTGAGGCCTGTACTATTACGACATTTTTAAATACATTTTTATCGGGGGTTAAGATGCAGTGCAATTTTATGGTGCATATTGTATTCCTAAGAATTACTTAGCTATCAAAGTCATTACTATGGAGGTAAATTAAAGGTAATATTTTTCCATGATTGCAATCTGAATGAATTTTGCACAAAAAAAACTGTCTAGTGATGCAAATGATCATCATAATTATCTTTTTAGAATGCATAATAATAATGGTTAAGGAGTCGCCCTTGCTAAGCAGAAATGTAATTATAGGACAATAACCATCAAAATAAACATCTCAAAATGTAACCAAGTCATTCCCAAATGGGAAGTGGCAATACTAAATCATTAGACAAGAAATGACACAAATGCATATTTAGATAAAATCAAATAAGTTAATGATGTTTGATTTTTTACCGGTGAATTGAAAGGAAATTTTCGCTGTTAATTTTGACCGTGTCAAATTCTGTATTAATGCATAACACATATTTGGATGGGCACAAATTGCAGAAGTAACTCAGCGGGACAGGCAGCATCTTTGTGTGAAGGAATGGGTGATGTTTCATGTCAAGACCCTTCTTCACTCGAGATGCTGCCTGTCCCGCTGAGTTACTCCAGCATTTTGTGTCTATCTTTGGAGTAAACCAGTAGTTCCTTCTGACACATATATTTGATATTATTTTGCATTACTACAGTGGGACGATTTTAGATACGACATTTATAGAGACTCTCTGAAGTTCCTAAATTTCCTCTCCAAAGTTTTACATGGTCTGTAATTGGATAAATGCAAAATGAAGATTTAGAAATGTTTGCATTTGTTGTGGCAAAGACAGCCATTGTACAACTACTGTATGTATGAGCAACTTGAGTTCTTGAATTGCAGCAATCAATATTGCTTGTATTACTGTGGGCTACGCACAGTGGGTCATTGAAAGGTTGTGTCATTATATTTGACTCGGTGTAAGGAAGAAGCACTGAGTGCATAGTAAACCAACCTCATATCATTCTGGATAAACTAACACTGGTAGATAAAGTGGGGAAAATTTGTAAGAGAGCTCAGAGATCAATCCTTTGATAATGAATTGTCGCAAAGGTTTGACAGAAAATGAGCATGTTGTTCACTCAGATATATTATACTGGCCATGATAGAAATTAAAGTTATTTGTGTTCTTTGTGTTAATCAGAAGACAGTTATTTTCTCAGTTTTTGTTCAGCAGTGGTTTTTATCTCATAGGATATAAGATGTATCTTTTCCAATTTGAGATATTTTTAAAGGCAGAAGGAGTTTGATGATGTTTATATCACCAAATAATTGGCAACACACTGAGCATCTTGTTATTATGAACATAATAAAATCAGGAAAATTGAGTCTAAAGTTTAGTTATTGTCATGTGTGATGTACATTCAATCGTTTGAAACAGTTGCATTTCCTACTTTGTTCTTTCTTGTCTGCAGCAATGCAGAAACCAACATTTGCATCCCAGGGGAAAGAAGGACTGAACCAATCAAGATAATCAAATGTTAAATTTCTGAATGTTGTTAATCACACAATTAGACTTTAATTATTTGATTGATTGGTCTCTACATCATTGTCAACAAATTAGACAAATCCTTCAATAAACCTTCCCAAGTGATCACTGCTATAGTAGATACTCAGTATCCATTAATGCAGATCTACAGAGATGGTGGTTACATTGAGACAGGGTGGGAAGGTTGGTGGAAGATTGGGGTCCGTGGAAAAGCAAAAAGACCACCAGTTTGCCATTTAGTTTGAAATGGTCTTACAGATCCAAGTTCTAAGTACAGAAACATGGGATTTGAGAAGATTTGATTGAGGTCTATAAAATATGGAACTATTGCATTCAATTTGTGCATATCTGTTATGTCATCAACCATCTTGCTTTCTCAACCCTTACCCACTACAATCACTCATCAACATTCCTAACATTGCCATTAAACCCCCCGCTGAGGGAGGTGCCATTGTAGTCTGGCAGGCTGATGTCTTCTGTGTTGAGGCCAGCACTAGCTCTCTGACAGCTTCTCATACCTACCCCTTGGCCATGATTTCACAGATGAACACCAGGCCATCATCTCTCAGATTATTACCGATCCCACCACCTCTGGCGAGATGCCCTCCACAGCCTGCAACCTTATAGTTCCCCAACCTTGCACTACCCACTTCCATCTCTTCCCCAAAATCCACAAACAGATTATTGGGTAAATTACAACCCAATGGTATAAACATTGAGCTCCCCAACTTTATGGGGAATATACCAAACACCCCCTCTCCACTTTCTCTCCCATAAACCACCCAATTTCTTCCTCTTCCCTCTCCATACCTTGCACCTATCTGTCACCTCCCTTTCCCCTCCACATACATTCCTTCCCCTAACAACACAATTCACAACATCAAACCTCTAGCTTCACAATTTGCATCCATCTAATCCTTTTGTATTATACCTTGTGTGTATTCATCTCTGATCTCGGTAATATCCACCTATCAAAAATTAAACCTTCACCTGTGTTCCTGTGCTCTGTCCTGCTCCTCCACTCTTCTAGCTTTCTTATCCTTCACCCCTGCAATCAGTCTGGAAATGGGTCGCAACCCAAAACAAGTTCTCTAGGGATGGCAGAGAACCATGTTCTGACCGATCCACTGAATTACTCCAGCATTTTGTGTCTCTCCTTGGTAAACCAACATCTGCACTTTATTGTTTCTGTAAATCCTGGCCAAAATAGAGCCAAAATAAACCAGAGGATTCATGCATCCACAAGGCATTTTTGGCCATTTCTGTATTTCTGTTTATGAAGACACAGGCTGCTAGCTGGTGCCAGGAAGACTACGTCCCAGATCAGTGCTTCAGATAAGAAAGGTCAAAGTATATCTGCAATTGTTAGTATGTATGAGAATCTTGCAAAGGACCTCCAAGGTATTGTAAATGCATGAGTTTGATCGGATTGCTGCAAAGGAATTGTAAATAATGTGAATAATTTTGCAAGACAGTTACCCTGCTGTATGTTGAATGGCGAAAGTGTTAAGCCCTGGCAGAATTGTTTTGTGTTCCAGGGTAAATGTTGCATTATTCAGTTGACTAGCTTTGTTCCAGAAGCTTCTGTAAGAAACATTGTTTAAGACTTTCTGTAATTGGGTTGGGGAACTGTCAATTTTGTATTGATGTAATTGATATGTATGATTTGATTGTTTGGGGACCACCCCTATGTAGTTAGGCCCCTCAAGGTTCGTGGACCTATAAAAGGTAGCCCCATTTTAGATTGGAGTCGATCATCTCGAAGGGCGCTTGGGACTGCGTGACCTTTAGGGGAGTGTCTGCTTGCACGAGCCAGGCAGAGACAAGAATCGAACCCGTGATGGTTTAGGTATCGTATAGGGGAATTTGTGTTTGTTCTAAAAATAAATATTAGTTGGTCCAGTGCTTGAGTCAGTGTTTTTACTGAATTAGACTGGGGGGGGGGGGGGGGGAGGGGGGAGGGGGGGGGGGAGGGGGGAGAGGGGGGAGAGGGGGGGGGAGGGGGGAGAGGGGGGAGCGTAATTACATTTCTACTCTCTGACTTTCATTCAGATATATAGATACATAAAAAATAGGTGCAGGATTAGGCCATTCGGCCCTTCAAGCCGGCACCACCATTCAGTGATCATGGCTGATCATCCACAATTAGTACCCCATTCCTGCCTTCCTCCCCTTGATTCCGCTAGCCTGAAGAGCTCTATCTCACTCTCTTTTGAATGCATCCAGTGAATCTGCCTCCACTGCCTTCTGAGGCACAGAATTCCACAAATTCTCAACTCTCCGTGTGAAAAAGTTTTTCATCATCTCAGTACTAAATGGCCTACTCCTTATTCTTAAACTGTGGCCCGTGATTCTGGACTTCCCCTTCATCGGGAACACATTTCCTGCATTTAGCGTATCCAATCCCCTCACATAAGATCCCCTCACATCCTTCTAAATTCCAGTGAATACAAGCCCAGTCGCTCCCTTCTTTCATCATATAACGGTCCCACCCTCCCAGGAATTAACTTTGTGATCATACGCTGCATTCCCTCAATAGCAAGGATGTCCTTCCTCAAATTAGGAGACCAAAACTGCACACTATACTCAAGGTGTGGTCTCACCAGGGCCCTGTACAACTTCAGAAGGACTTCTTTGCTTTGATACGCAACTCCTCTCGTTATGAAGGCCAACATGCCATTAGGTTTCTTCACTGCCTGTTGTACTTATACAAAAAAACATGGCGCGGCCCTGCCCAGTCGCCGTTGTGGCAGCTCCACGAAAATTGTGTGTGTTTTTAACTTTTATGTTCCTTTTTAACTTATTTCTAAGTTCTAACTCCCTAGTGCTAACAAAGTATGACAGGGAAACCCTCTTAAATCTAAACTCCAGGGCAAACGGAGACTTTTTAAACTCTGTACTTACTGATACTAACTCTACTGAACATTTTTCCTTCCATTATTTATTATGTAAAAGAATATGTGTGTTTATGATTGTGTTTATAGTTTGTTTGGTTGTTTGGTTGTTTGTCTTTTTGCACAAAAGTCCGCGAGCATTACCACTTTCATTTCACTGCACATCTCGTATGTGTATGTGACAAATAAACTTGACTTGATTTATATGCTTACTTTCAGTGACTGATGTACTAGGACACCCAAGTCTCATTGCACTTCCCCTTTTCCTAATCTGACACCATTTAGATAATAATCTGCCTTTCCATTCTTGCCTCCAAAGTGGATAACCTCACATTTACCCACATTACACTGCATCTAACACGGATCTGCCCACTCACCCAACCTGTCCAAGTCACTCTGCACCCTCATAGCATCCACTTCACAGTTCACACTGCCACCCAGCTTTGTGTCATCTGCAAAATTGCTAATGTTACTTTTAATTCTTTCATCTAAATCATTAATGTATATTGTAAATAGCTGTGGTCCCAGCAACGAGCCTTGGGGCACCCAACTAGTCACTGCCTGCCATTCTGAAAGGGACTCGTTAATCCTTACAATTTGTTTCCTGTCTGCCGACCAATTTTCTATCCATGTAAATACCTACCCCCAATACCATGTGCTCCACTTTTGCCCACCAATATCCTGTGTGAAACCTTATCAAAAGCTCTCTGAAAATCCAGATAACTACACCCACTAGTTCTTCTTTGTCCATTTCACTTGTTACATTCTCAAAAAATTCCAGAAGATTTGCCAAGCGTGATTTCCCCCTCTTAAATCCATGCTCACTTGGGCTGATACTGTAACTGCTGTCCAAATGCGCCGCTAGTACATCATTGATAATCCACTCCAGCATCTTCCCCACCACCAATATCAGGCTATAATTCCCTGCTTTCTCTCTCCCTCTTTTCTTGAAAAGTGGGATAACATTTGGTGCCCTCCAATCCACAGGAACTGATCGAGAATCCATAAAACATTGAAAAATGATCACCAATGCATCCATAATTTCTAGAGCCACCTCCTGGAGTACCCTGGGATCAGTGACGTGTGGTGAGCTCAATGGCTGGGGAGGCACTGGCTAGTATCAGTGGCTCGGCACTCCCTGTATTGATCACCGCGTCTCCCCGGGGAGAGAGATGGGTGGAGGCTGTGTGCATGAAGTACGGCGACTGGAGGGGTGGGAGCGTTGCCCCGGGACCATTAGCGAAGGACCCACCTCTCCTCCGTCTCCATTCCCCCTCACACCCCCTCCCCGTCTACCCCTTATTTCCCCCTCCACTCTCTCTCCACCCCTCTCTCCCCCCTCCACCCGGGGTAGATCTACCTGAGCCAAGAGTACATTACTCCAGCGCGGAGCCCACTTATGCGCGGGGCCCGATTGGGAGCTCTCAGCGGCCCGGAGCCTCAGGGTCGGCCGATACAAATCAACGGATCAACCTACCAGTCAGCGAAAGTCTGCACTGCCAGCGGTGGAATCCAGTGCTGCTCCGCCGCTGCTGAAGCTAGCTAACGTGGTGGGAGAGTGAGGTAGCGTCAATGACGTGGGCTGAGCCTATGTAATTGACGCTCGCTCTCCCTCCACTGGGCTCAAGACACGCCCCCTCAGTGAGGCAGATGTGATCGCTGCCTCCCCTGGTGCTTTTTCATTGCAGTTTTATGACGAGACCAGCGAGCCAAAATTTAATATATTTATACGTGAAATAAGCTATCTGGACTATGGAAGGCGAGGACATATAATGAAGGGGTTTACAAACATTACATTGGTGACATACATAGAGACAGTAACAAGCACACGCTTATTGCGCATGCTCCAACCAGTTTCTGAGGGGTTGCGGAATCAGAGGGGAGGCTCAGCTTGTCGCTGCCTCACCTCTAGTCTCTCCCTGTATCTGCTCAAATTTGGCGATTTTGACTATAAAAAATGATCAGATTCATATAGAAATTACATTTTTAACAGATCAGTGGAAAAACCTTTATATTTATTTTATTTTATTATTATTTTTCTTTACTTTTCTTAACAGCTATTTTCACTGGGAGTATGACAGGTGAGGCTCTGCCTCCCCTGACCACACGCCTCTGCTTGGGATGCAGAACATCAGGTTCGGGGGATTTATCAGCCTTCAGTCCCATTAGTCTACCCAACACCATTTCCTCACTAATGAGAATTTCCTTCAGTTCCTCTGTCACCCTAGGTCCTCTGTTCCCTAGTACATCTGGGAGATTGTGTCTTCCTTAGTGAAGACAGAACCTGTTCAACTCGTCTGCCATTTCCTTGTTCCCCATAATAAATTTACCTGTTTCTGTCTTCAAGGGACCCACATTTGTCTTATGTAACGTAAAGAAGTTTTTACACTCCTCCTTTATATTCTTAGCTAGCTTACCTTCATACTTCATCTTTTCTCCCCGTATTGCCTTTTTAGTTATCTTCTGTTGATCTTTAAAAGTTGCCCAATCCTCTGGTTTCCCGCTCATTTTTGCCATGTTATATGTCTTCTCTTTTATTTTTATACTGTCCTTGACTTCCCTTGTCAGCCCCTGTTGCCTCTTACTCCCCTTAGAATCTTTCTTCCTCTTTGGAATGAATTGACCCTGCATCTTCTGGATAATTCCCAGTAAAAACATGCCATTGCTGTTCCACTGTCATCCCTGTTAGGGTCCATTTCCTGTCAACATAGTCCCCTTTGTTCAACTCCAATACTGACACTTCTAATTTTACCTTCTCCTTCTCAAATTGTAGATTAAAACTTATCATGTTATGGTCACTACCTCCTATTGGTTCCTTTACATTGAGTTCCCTTATCAAATCCAGTTCATTACACAACACTAAATCCAGAATTGCCTTCTCCCTGGTAGGCTCCAGTACTAGCTGCTCTAAGAATCCATCTCAGAGGCCCTCTACAAACTCCCTTTCTTGGAGTCCATTACCAACCTGATTTTTCCAGTCTTCCTGCATGTTGAAATCTCCCATAAACACCATAGCATTACCATTGTTATATGTTAATTTTAACTCCTTGTGCAACTTGCACCCTATCTTCAGGCTACTGTTTGGGGGCCTACAGATAACTCTCATTGGCGTCTTTTTACCCTTACATTTTCTGTTCTATCCACAATGTCTCTACATCTTCTAATTGTATGTCACCCCTCGCAGGGGACTGAATTTCATCCTTTACCAACAGAGCCACCCCACCCCCTCTGCCCACCTGTCTGTCTTTTCGGTTGGACGTATACCCCTGAATATTCAGTTCCCAGCTCTGATCCTCTTGCAGCCATGTCTCAGTAATTCCCACAACATCATACTTACCAACTTCTAACTGAGCCTCAAGCTCGTCCACTTTATTTCTTATAATTTGCGCATTCATATATAACACTTTTAATTCGGTATTCACCACCCCTCTCACACTGGTTCCTATTTCACCTGACATAACTCTTATCCCTTCTTGAACTTTCCGTCCCATTAATTTGGGTGTCCTTCGTAACTTTTCCTGTACTCTCTTCCCCTTTAACTCCATCCTTATACTCCCAATTTGTCAACTCCTCCCCCCCCCCCCCCGCTATTTAGTTTAAACCCACCCATGTAGCACTAGCAAACCTGCCGACCAGAATGTTGGTCCCCCTCCAGTTAGTGATCCAGTGAAAGTCGATGTATGCTGAAAGAACAATACTTCAATTTCTGACTTGGCACCTTACACCCTCTGGACAAGATTGATTTTGAATTCAATTCAACATTGATTTCCGGATAATCAAACCTTGTACCTCTGCCCCTCTGGCATCTCAGGTTTTATTTGTTTCCACCTATTTACACCTTCTACAGGAATACCTTTTATTATTCATTAGGCTTTATTTCTCTTTTTGAGCTGGCACAGCAACTAATTGTGCCATTTTTCCCACCCCTGGAATTTGGTTTATCAACATCTTTTGGTCTGTCTGCTCTTCGTCTCTCACTTAAAATTTATTTCAGTTCAACCTTATTCTACTAATGAAAAGTGAATGACCAGAAACATGAACATTCTTTCTATCTCCACAGCTGCTGCCTGGTCAATTATCAGAGAATTCTTTGTTTTTACTTTAGATTGCCAACAGCTGAAACATTTTGCTTTTATTTTGCAAGTTGGCAAGACCACTCTGCTGTCCAGATGTCTGTCAGTATCTATTCTGCTTCTATACACAAAATGCTGGAGTAACTAAGTGGGACAGGCAGCATCTCTGGAGAGAAGCTTGCCTGCCCCACTGAGGTTACTCCAGCATTTTGTGCCTATCTTCGGTGTAAACTAACATCTGCAGCTCCTTCCTACATATCTTCTCTGCTTCTTATTGCTCATTACCAAATCGTTGAAGATGGCAGTTGAGAAAGACCTTTATCACCAAGTTGGCAGGCAGGCAGATTGGCAGTGATATTGAGCTAATAATGCAAAATGGAGATGAGTGAGTGCATGGATTTCCATAGTTTATTTTAGTTCATTATTGTCACACGTACCATGGTACACTTAAAAGCTTTTTGGTGCATACTATCCAGTCAGTGAAAAAACAATACATAATTACAATCAAGCCGTCCATAGTGTATGCATGCAAGATATATAAGGTACTAGACTAAGTGGGACCTATGTTCACATGGGAGGGCTGGTCCCACAATGCAATATTTCACCTCTCCACCAATTCCAATATTGGTGGCCAGTGGGATGGGGGGGATGGGGGGCTTTCTGGAGTGCTAGTATGGATGTTGTGGGCTGAAGGGACTGGTTTACAGAGGGCTAGTATGGACATTGTGGGCCAAATGGATTCTTGGGGTGGCAGCTCAGTCACTCAAGCCTGATGTGCTGGCAGCTCACTCACGGCTGGTGGGCTGGCAGCTCACTCACAGCTATTCCTTGAAATTCCATTTCAAGCCGGGTGCAAGGCCACCAAATACAAAGGCACTTTCCTACCACTTCAAGCAGGGTGCAAGGCCTCCAAATTCAAGTGCAGTTTCTTACCACTTCATACAGGGTGCAAGGCCACTAAATTTAAGTGCAGTTTCATGCCACTTCAAGCAGGGTGCAAGACAACTAAATTCAAGTGCAGTTTCATACTATTTCAAGCAGTGTGCATGGCCACCGAATTCAAGTGCAGTTTCATTCAATTTCAAGCAGGGTGCAAGGCCACCAAATTCAAGTGCAGTTTCATACTATTTTAAGCAGTGTGCATGGCCACCGAATTCAAGTGCAGTTTCCGACCGCTTCAAGCAGGGTGCGACCACCAAATTCAAGTGCAGTTTCGTACCACTTCAAGCAGGATGCAAGGCCACCAAATTCAAGTGCAGTTTCATACCACTTCAAGTAGGGTGCAAGGCCGCCAAATTCAAGTGCAGTTTCATACTATTTCAAGCTGGGTGCAAGGCAACAAAATTCAAATGCAGTTTCATACCATCTCATGCAGGGTGCAAGGCCACCAAATTCAAATGCAGTTTCGTACCATTTCACGCAGGGTGCAAGGCCACCAAATTCAAATGACGTTTCATACCATTTCAAGCAGGGTGAAACCACCATAAAACCACACAACACCACAAAACACCACATAAACACCACACTCACAGTTCAGTAGACATTCAGTGTGTTCAGTTGATTCACAGCTCAGACAGAGACATGACCTCTCCCTCCCCCATCTTGCAACGACTGAGCCACACCCACACTTCTGGGTTTTATAATCCCTCCCCCCTCCCACCAGTGTGATTGATAGGAGAGAGGTTCTCAACATTTTTTAAACACTTATAACACTTATTTTTCATTGATGGGAAGAATCCTCTGCACCTGATGAGCGGAGGGGGACTGAGTAAGATGGCCAAAAATCACAGCCTTAAGTGGTAGCGTTTTATCTAAAATAAATATACAGTACAAACAGGAAGTTGTCAAGTTTCAACCATTTGCTGTGCTTTAGTTCAAACCTCAACTGCCACCAGCCATTTGCTGTGCTTTAGTTCAAACCTCAACCGCCACCAACCATTTGCTGTGCTTTCGTTCAAACCTCAACCGCCACCAACCATTTGCTGTGCTTTCGTTCAAACCATAACCACCACCAACCATTTGCTGTGGTTTCGTTCAGTAAAACCACACTCACAGTTTAGTGAACATGTGTTCAGTGTTATTCACAGCTCAGACTGAGAGCCGTGACACTCTTGCTTCCCCATCTTGCAGTGACTGACCGAGGCACTCAACACTTCCTGTTTTTATAGTCCCTCTGGAAGGGGCATGGCCTTCAGAAGAGAGAATCTCAATATTTGTTAAACACTAATAACTCTTTTATTTTTCAAAGATGGGAAAAATTCTCTTGTCATTCGCAGCAGACGGGGACTCTGAGTAAGATGGCCAAATATCACAGCCATAAGTGGCAGCATTT
Source organism: Amblyraja radiata (assembly GCF_010909765.2). Taxonomy (NCBI): domain Eukaryota; kingdom Metazoa; phylum Chordata; class Chondrichthyes; order Rajiformes; family Rajidae; genus Amblyraja; species Amblyraja radiata. The sequence goes on from NC_045957.1 coordinate 75,859,041, forward strand.
TTTCTAAAATCAATATACAGAACAACAGGAAGTGGTCAAGATCAGACTTTTAGTAATATAGATCATGTTTAGTGCAAGATAAAGTCTGGTGATGTCCGTATAAAGATAGTTTGAAGGTCTCCAATATGATAGATGGGAAGTTATGACCACACTCTAACTGATGAGAGGATGGTTCAGTTGCCTGATAACAGCTAGGAAGAAACTGTCCCTGAATCTGGATGTATGCTTTTTCAGACCTCTGTACCTCTTGCCTGATGTGAAAGGGGAGAAGAGGGAGTGATTAGGGTGAGACTGGTCTTTGATTATGCTGATGGCCTTGCCGAGGCAGCGTGGTGTGGATGGAGTCAATGGAAGGAACGTTGTTTTGCGTGTTTCCATAACCATCATAATAAGCAACGTTTTGGGCCGAAACCCTTCTTCAGGCTGAAGGTTCTGAAGAAGGGTTTCGGCCCGAAATGTTGCCTATTTCCTTCGCTCCATAGATGCTGCTGCACCCGCTGAGTATCTCCAGCTTTTTTGTATAGCTTCGATTTTCCAGCATCTGCAGTTCCTTCTTGAACACCATCATAATAATGTTGGCTGAAAACCTAAAGGAATAAAACTAGAATCTGATTTTACCTATCTTCTACAGAATCAAAGCAATAGATCAAGGCAGAAATATTGCTCCAAACTACATCCGTGAATAGGTTCTGTTGAAAGAGAAAAATATGTTGCAAAGGCAAGTGGCTGAAAACCTAATCGCATACACAGTGAAGTCATGAATGTAGAGTAATATTGAATTGCCTCTTTTAAAACCCATTCATTTTACCCATTAGTTTCAGACGTTTGGACCATCAGTGTAAAAGCAGTGGCGGATGAGAGACTTTGAGTTTAAAACAATTTGGGAACAGGGACTAGAGTTTAACTTGAGTTTAAAAACAGGTCGTGGACAGAGGCCACAAGAGTTTATACAAGAGCACACAAAAAACAGGACGTGAGGAGTTTATGGTTAGTGTAGCAATGTTACAAAATTTTGAGATTTTAAAAATCTAGTCTGTAATTTATCCCATCAGATAAAGCATAAAAAGAAGTTTAATTTAACACCTAATTCACTTTCATATCTTCAGTATTAAAAAAGTTATGGCCATTTACATACTCAGAAATTAGCATCTTGTTCCCTATTGCTTTTCCATTGACATTCCATTAACACAAAAGCTGTGATCGAGGACAGTCAAAAGCCCATAACTTTCTTAAAAATTAAGAGAACTGAAAGACATTTTCAGTATTATAGTTTGAAGCATTCTGAAACAATCTTATTTCAATGACTTGAAATTAAAGCATATAATTAGTTAATTACCTAATTGTAGCTAATTACAAAATTCAATTACTAGATCTAAACATCTATCAATTTCTTAAGAATAGATTAACATTTTTAAATAGCCTAAGTGTCCAACTAACATTCACACAAGAATTCACAATAACATAATTTTTAAATCTCATTGTCATGGATTTATAGGCCAAATGGAAGGAATTTAATGTTTAATACCTGTAAATTAATGGCCATTTAAATTATCTTGCGAGTGGGTTTTTGAGGAAATCGATCATTTGGAACGTTGCAGTTTGCGGTGATTTTATACCCCCATATCGGCAGGAAAAATACTGCCTGTTCGTTTGGGGACTAAATCAACGTTTCGCAACTTAAAATGTAAATTAAAGGCATCTTAAGGACCACTTTTATACATTAAAAATCGGCTTTCTTTTACCTGTCCCGTACCTGAAATCCGCCCCCGTTGTCGGCATTGACGGCTTTAGAAGCTGATTTTAAAATTACTCCAGCACTGAATTAGTCGGGCGATTTGAAAAAAAAATACACAGAACGCCCATCGGAACGATTCTTCAGCAAAAGCTTGCACTCCAACCAAATATATTCTAGGACAAGGTAGGAACAAAACGCGTTTTAACCCCGTCCCCCCCCTCAAAGGCGCCAATATCGCGCACACGGCCAATGGCAGAATTGCAGCGCCGCTGAAGGTAAGTATTGTAACATACCTAGTTAGTGTGACTATTGAGTGAGTGCTCGGAGTCGGGAAGGGAATCTGTCGGTTTGGGGAGCATCTGTTAGGCACTTAAACGTTATTCTGTCTCTCAGGGTAAATACAGTATATTCATGATAGTAAGGGATTAAATACATGGAAGGGTAAAATAACCAGCTTTGTAATATAATTAAGTTAGTAATATAGATTAAGGATGGCTGATGGATGCTGTGATCAAGGGATTAGGCAAGTGATGAAACAAGTGATGGACAAGTGATGGGAAAAGTGATGGTTCCCGTGGAAGCTTCTGTGCAGCACTATGGTCCAGGGCAAGATCATAAGAACATAAGTGATAGGAACAGAATTAGACCATTCTGCCCGTCGTCTACTCGGCTGATCTATCTCTCCCTCCGAACCTCATTCTCCTGCCTTCTCCCCATAACCTCTGACACCTGTACTAATCAAGAATTTATCTTTCTCTGCCTTAAATATATCCACTGACGGCCACCACAGCCTTCTATGGCAGATTCACCACCATCTGACTAAAGACATTCCTCCTAAGCTCTTTCCTAATAGAACATCTAATTCTGAGGTTATGACCTCTAGTCCTAGACTCTCCCATTAGTGGAATCATCCTCTCCACATCCACTCTTTCCAAGCCTTTCACATTTCAATGAGGTCCCCGCTCCATCTTCTAAACTCCAGCGAGTACAGGCTGAGTGCCATCAAACGCTCATCATATGTTAACCTACTCATTCCTGGGATCATTCTTGTAAACCTCATCTGGAACCTCCAGAGCCAGCACATCGTTCCTCAGATATAGTGCTCAAAATTGATCATAATGTTCCAAATGCGGCCTGACTAGCGCCTTATAGAGCCTCAGCATTACATCCCTGTTTTTGTATATAAGCCCTCTCAAAATAAAAGCACGTGCATAGTGAGTGTTTGCAGCTCCTGCAGCACCCGCACAGAGGTGTTGAGATGGTGGCTGAGCTGCAGGCTCTGCAACATGTCAGATGGGGCAGGGAAACATTGCACTGGGAGTTAGTTAATCACACCACTTAAGACAGTGTCTGCTGTTCTGTAGAATGGAAGTCAAGGAAATTAAAATGGAAAACAATGAAATGCTAGATGAATTAAATGGGTATTTTCCCCCAGTCCACACCCCCAGACCGACTGCAAATGGTTAATTGAAAGGGAAAGGGGGACTTGGAAAAATTACAATCAACAGAGGAGCAGAGCTGCTTAAATTGCTGGAGCTATGGACTGACCTCCAGGTCCTGATGGACTTCATCCACACGTCTTAAAAGAAGAGCCTAGTAAGCCAATTGTTGTGTAGGTTTTCTTTTTCAAAAATTCCCTAGACATGATAAGATTCAATCAGAATGAAAGAAATAGATGGTTTGCAAAATGGGTGGAGGACAGAAATCCAGAATCAACAGGTCAGTCAGCTTAACAACTGCCACAGGGAAAATGTCGGATGCTATTATTAATAACATTAATGCAGACATTTTAAAACATTCAAGATAATCAGACAAAGTCAACATGGTTTTGTGAATAGAAAATCATGTTTGAACAATCTAATGCAGTTCTATATGCGCTGTGAATTAAATGGAATTGATGGACGAACTATGGTTTGATTTCCAGAAGGCATTTGATTAGGTGCCAAACCAAAGATTGCATGAAATAAAGGTTTATGGTATAAGAGGTAGTATATTGGCGTGTATATAATATTGGCTGGCAAACAGGAAGCAGAGAATAAGTAAAACTGGGTATTTTTATGGTTGGCAAGATGCAGAGTGGTGTGACACAGGGATCAATGCCAGGGCCTCATCATTTTTTAACGTATGATACCGTAGAAAACATTGCATTGGGATGCATCACCGCTTAGTTTGACAACTGGTCTGTAAGATTGCAAAGAGTTGTAGGCACAGCCAGTACACTGACCAGCCACCACCCCCAACCCAGATCCCCCTATCAACTCTGTCTATATTTAATGCTGCTTCGGGGGAGCAACCAACATAATCAAGGATAAGAGCTAGATGACCCATGGCCTCACTAGCCATGGATAATTCCTGAGTGGATGAGTGGTTTACTCTTGTTCTGAATTTCTATGTGTGCATCACATCATCAATTTGGTGCTCTGCTCTGTACGACAGTCAATCCAATGGTGGGTGTACTACACCCACCATTGGTATACTACAGTCAAACTTGGGGAGGTGCAAGCAGTTAGATGACCAGAAAAAAAGGAATGAAAAAGAATTAAGGGGATGTTGCTGCTGATATTCTGTGAGCCATTCCTTCAGCTAACCCTAATGCAATGCCAGCAGACTTATAGGAATTCATTACTAGCCATTAGCTCAGCTTGTAATTTGAAGAGAAGATTGGCAAATAATTATGTTGTTAATCAAGGAATATTGAAGGATTCTGTAATTATACTTTATTACTGTATATTCAGCGACAAAAAAATCAGCCTTATGGGAAAAGAATGCTTGTGGGCATTATGGAAATAGAATTTGTCAACTGCAACATCTTGTGATACAACACAGATAACAAAGGAAATGTAACCTCCGATGACCCAGCTGTTATTGTAATTACAGCAAAAACAGTAGTGCTCACTGTAATGTAGCTGCCAGAAGTTTTGGGATATAAGTCGATGTATGATTTAACACATAATCCCCAGTTGTTGTCAATAATTCAGCCATAACCAGATCTAGTGGATTTGCAAGCCTTCTCTGATGTACACTACAGCACAGCTATCTAATGACAAATTTGGGCATTTGTAACTATTAATTAAAGTTCAAAATCCCATGCAATGAAGTCTACTTGAGCTTATGGAGATATACTCAGCCAAAATGACTTCTCAGCACACATTTTGGTCCTAAGAAAGCAATTTTACCTGGTGGGTTTTATTTGCTTTATATAAACAATTCCAAGTATAAATCCCTAGAAACCTTGGCTGGTCAGTAGCATTAAACAAGCAATCTGGATGCAGCAGCACATGGCATTCTGCTTCCAAAGTTAATCAAAGTTAAATTTAATGGAACTGAATTTCAGTGGCAATATACCAGCACACAACACAAACATTGACTGGGGATGAGTTTATGAACAGGGTATTTTAAAGTTATATATGTATTTGCTTTTCGGTTTTTTTTTTCATTATATTTTGGATTCTATCTTAATCTTATGCAAATGTTCCAAACATTTTTTTTGTGCTCTGGAAAATGGTTAAAATATTAACTAAAAATCGTACTTTAATCTTTGACTCACTGTCTAAGCACTTTAAAAAATATATAATGTTGATGTTTGCTGTTGCTGAACATCACAAATCCCTTTCAACCCATTTCAACCACAACCAGCATTGTAAAAGCAACTGATGTCTGAACAGGGATCACTAGATTTTTGTGCACATGCTATTTCAAGGTCATCTGCACGTTTCATTGTTATCCCCCTTTCCATAAAATTGGTGTCCAGGTGTTTTACTTGAATTGTTTTCAAAATGTATGTGATATTTAAACAATCAGGGATAAGGTCTTATCTGCATGAGAGCATTAGAAGGGAAGATTTATTTTAAGCATAGAAATTGCAAGAGGGGTGACATAACTCACTTAGTCTCTCTGACATGAGTCACTATAGAAAATTGTTACAGTTTATAATACAGTAATTTAAATCAGATTAATTTGAAATATGTAAATGAAAGGTAGTTCTTTAAAGACCAGTGTTTCACAATTCAAAAGCAAGAAAATGCTGTGCGAAATTTGTAATACATTTCAAATATTAATTCTCTTTCCACATGTTGCTTCAATTGTTGAGTATCTCCTGTCTTTATTTCAGATTGTCAGCATTTTCAACTAAATTTAGTGTTTAACTGACAGCCACTTTCTTTCCAGACAATTCCTCTTAAAAATATTCAACCCTTTATTCCGATTACATATTTGTCCAGCTCAATATAGGTTGTTCCTCTCATAAAATGTTTTAATTGCATGGTTTGAACATCTGATTTGCAAACTCATGTATGCTGCTAGTCCAAAGCAAATAAAAATCCTCCTTAACTAGAAAATGAAATGGCCTTTTGTAGTTTCTGAACTGAGCTGTACTCCAAAAACCTTGAAGATATGCAACATCCTGAAAAACTACCACAAAATTTAGTGATGAACCTTGTGTCCTGACCCTTGACAAATTCATGATTCTCACTTACAGCACCTAACTGTAGCGTGAAATTAAAGCTTCCACATTCTCAATTGGCCTATATAGAAATTACAGAAAAAAGTGGGCCATACATTTTTTATTAAATCGTGAATCATGACCATTATTCCTTATGCATATTAGAGTCACGGTATTACCACAAATAATTTAACTTCCACTGACTGTAGATTTTTTTTCTTATGCTATTAATGATTCACACAGTAGCATAAATCACTAACAGAGAAAAAAAAAGAAAGACTTTCACAGACCAACTTTTGTCAATTAACCATTTCCAACACTTTCTTACACAGACTTTTTGAGGACCAATATCTTCAGGTGAAAATGATGGTCTTATTTTGGGGCCTTTGGCTGAAAATGTAAGTAGATTTTTGAACCAGCTGTATTAACAGCAAGTGGATACATTTTTTTAGAGTGTGACGGTATTAATGAAATGATGGGAGGTTGGTGACCTGATTTGCATATCTCCTGAATTTTAATTTCACATAATTCAATGAAAATTAAAATCAGGAGGCTTGTACAACAAATGCACAGAAAAAATCACTATCATCTTGAGTGGCTTCAAGATTGAAATGTAACCAGCAATACCCAAGGACTAGACATGTATGCTTGATGTTATCAGCACGAGCATCATAGAGAGTATCTACATCCATGGATAGGTGAAGTTTAGGGTTGATACGCTTCTTCAGACTGAAGTAAGCATGTTTCCCATGATGCTGTCTGACCTGTTGAGTTACTCCAGCACTCTGTGTCCTCTTGTATGTTAACCAGCATTTGCAGATTAGTTTAATTTAGTTTAGAGATACAGCGTGGAAATAGGCCCTTCGGCCCACCCAGTCTGCACCGACTAGTAGTCCCTGCACATTAACACTATCCTACACACACCAGAGACAATTTACATTTATACCAAGCCAATTAACCTACAAACCTGTACGTCTTTGAAGTATGCAGGAAAACCGAAGATCTCAGAAAAAACCACGCAGGTCATGGAGAGAAAGTACAAACTCTGTACAGACAGCACCCGTATTCAGGATCAAACCCGGGTCTCTGGCGCTGTAAGGCAGCAACTTTACGCTGTGCCACCATGCCACCAGCTCTTTGTTTATACATAGCTACATTTTGTGCCATTCATGTAATTATATTGTCTATTTTGTTGATCGTAATCGCAGCATCCCAGTGTATCAGGTCATTATTGCATTATTTTCATAACTTGGGTAAGTTTGTCATAATTAATGGCAGAAGCAACTCGTGATGAAATACACAGTTTGAAATTGCAACACCAAAGCACAACAATGTGGTTAGAGTCATTGTTTCATGGAAAATATTGTAATAATCAGGAGCCAGGTCCCATTGTCAAAATTATGAATGAGCAGTTCTGTTTCTCAGGTAGTTGGTTCCAAAAAATTATCTCATTCATGCACATCTTTATGAATATGTGATTGTTCCAGATATGAGTTAAAGGTAAATTAAAAATCATAAATGTATCACAAGCAATGCATGTATCACAAAATCATCAATAAATCACAAAAGCAAGCAATAAATAGTGGTCAAATAGAACAAAGTCAAATTTATCCCATTATTAGTTCAAATAGTATTATTTAACAAAGGTATATGCAGCTTTGTACAGAACAATCTAAATCCAGACAGTGCTATTGTTGATGATCTTTTCTTTTATATCATGCGTTCCCTAAAGGGCTAGAAGTGACTGTTTAATATCAATTTAAAATTATAGCCATCAATTTAAATGTGTAAAAGTGGAAGGCTTTTCTCTTGCCTCTTGGGCTGATTGAAATATTTATTATTTTTTTCCCAAACACCCGTTGGATAATAAGTAATGAATCTTACTGGAGGGCAGATCATTTAAAACAAGACATAAATAAATTATGATTTGATATGAGATGGTTTAACGTAAACCGATGCTCAATCCGATCTTCAAGCAGATCTGCCAAGACTTAACTTGTTCAGTCAACATCAGAGATAGAAATCCTTTTGGTAACAACAAGTCTGAATATCCCCATCTGAAAATTGAATCTTGGCTGTGGTTTGAGATTAGTTCTCCTGACCTGAAAAGGCAGGAACACAGAAATGGGAATGGAATATGTATCCATCTGACTGCTATTCACGAAGATCGTGAATATGTGATTTCATGGCAAGCCTACTTAAGTTTGGTGTAGAGGTTTACTTTAGTTTAGAGATACAGCATGGAGAAAGATCATTCAGCCCACCGAGTCCAAGCTGACATGTTCACGCTAGTTCTATTTAATCCCACTTTCTCATTTACTCGCTGTGCATAAGGGGGCAATTTACAGAGGCCAATTAAGCCACAAATCACACATCTTTGGGAGGAAACTGGAGCACCCGGCGGAAACTCACGTGGTCACAGGGAGAATGTGCAAAACCCCACCCAGACACCTGCTGACAGGACTTGCACCGCTTCACTTCCTGCAAGGCAAAATAGTGTGGCAGCTCAAGCGACAACAAGACATCACTGCCAGATAAGCTCAATGCATTTCATGTATGCTTCAATAGGGAGGAAACTTTTGTGGTTTCTTGGGACCTTATAGCCTCCGATTGTATTACAATCTCAGTCACTCAGACGATCTTCAGGAAGGTTAATCCTTGAAAGGCGTCTGGACCTGATGGTGTACTGGGTCCCGTTCTCATCACTTTTACAGACCAACTGACTGAAGTTCTTCAATCTCTCATTCCTGACGTCTGAGGTTCCCACATGCTTTAAAAAAGCATTAATAATATTGGTGCCCAAGAAGAATAAGGTAACATGCAACAATGATTACTGACCGGTGGCACTAACATCCCTTTTGATGAAGTGATTTGAGAGGTTGGTTATGAAGCGCATCAACTCTCACCTTATCAAGAACCTGGACCCACTTCAATTTGATTGCCACCACAATAGATCAATGGAGGATGTAATCTTACTGGCTCTCCATTCTGGATTGGACCACTTGGACAATAACAACACATACGTCAGGCTGCTTTTTATAAACCACTGATAGACAAAAAGCTGCAGTAACTCAGTGGGACAGGCAGCATCTCTGGAGAGAAGGAATGGGTAACATTTCAGATTGTGACCCTTCTTCAGCTGAACTACTGCTTGGCAATCAGCACAATCAGCCCCTCTAAATCTGTCACCAAACACAGGGAACAGGGTTTCTGCGCATCCCTTTGCAGCGGGATCCTCGACTTACTCAGCCACATAACACAATACGTAACACCACTTCAGTAAGAAAGCTGAGGGAATGCTCTGGGTTCTGTTTCACAGAGGCATGGCTCACCCCCAGCTCCCAGACTCAGCGATCCAGCATGAAGGTATCTCCATCCACCGTATGGACCGTACGCAGGCATCTGGGAAAGGGAGAGGATGGGGCGTCTGCCTCATGGTCAACTCTTCATGGTGTTTAGACGTGGCTGTTCTGTCGAATTCCTGTTCTCTGCACCAGGAACACCTGGCAGAGAAGTGCCGCCGTTCTACCTACTGAGGGAATTCACCTCCATCATCCTGACCGCGGTCTACATCCCACCCCAGGCAGACGTCCGTCTGACACTGGAGGAGCTGCAGCCGTGGTCAACAAGCACCAGACAACTTAGCCTGAGGTGTTTCACCATAGCCGGGGACTTCAACAATGCCAACCTGAAGAAATCGCTCCCTAACTTCCACCAACATGTCTCCTGGAGACATAGATCTTACACCCTTGACATAGAAACATAGAAAATAGGTGCAGGAGTAGGCCATTCGGCCTTTCGAGCCTGCACCACCATTCAATATGATCATGGCTGATCATCCAACTCAGTATCCTGTACCTGCCTTCTCTCCATACCCCCTGATTCCTTTAGCCACAAGGGCCACATCTAACTCCCTCTTAAATATAGCCAATGAACTGGCCCCAAGTACCTTCTTTGGCAGAGAGTTCCAGAGATTCACCACTCTCTGTGTGAAAAATGTATTTCTCATCTCGGTACCACTGCTACACGACTATCAAAGATGCCTATCGCTCTATCCCTCGCCCTCACTTTGGAAAATCTGACCATTCAGTGGCGCTGCTTTTCCTGCATACAGGCAACAACTGAAGAAAGCACCCCCAGAGGTGAGGACTGTACAGAGCTGGTCGGGGGAGGCAGAAGAACAACTCCAGGACTACATGGACTCTGTAGACTGGGCAATGTTCAAGGACTTGGCAATGGACCTTAATGAATATGCCACAGTGGATACAGACTTCATAAGGAAATGTGCGGAGGACTGCGTTCCAACAAAAACCTTCCGAGTGTTTCCTAACCAGAAGCCTTGGATGAACCATGAGATCCGCATTCTTCTGAAGACCAGATCCCGGGCATTGAGGTCTGGTGATGCACAGGTCTACAAGAAGTCCAGATACGACCTTGGAAGGCCATCAATAAGGCCAAAAGGGACTGGACTCTGCTGGAGGATGAGACCTATGTTCGACAACTGAGGCATGGCTTGAATGCCATCATCTCCTACAAAGCGAAATCAGGTGGCAGCTCAAACGACAGCGAAGCATCACTCTCTGATGAGCTCAATGCGTTCTGCATACGGTTCGATAAGGAGAACACTGATGTGCCTTCCCGAGCCCCCATTCGCCCTGACGGTATTACAATAACGTCAACGTCAGAAGAACCTTCAGGTGGGCGAACCCTCGGAAAGCGCCTGGACCTGATGATATACCCGGTCGAGTTCCCAAGACCTATGCAGACCAACTGGTGGGAGTTTTTGCGGTCATTTTCAACCTCTCACTTCTGAGGTCTGAGGTTCCCATCTGCTTTAAGAGGGCATCAACAATACCAGTGCCCAAGAAGCGTAAGGTGACGTCCCTCAATGACTATTGACCAGTGACACTGACGTCTGCACAGCGATGCAATTATAACAAAGGCACATCAGTGACTCTACTTCCTGAGAAGATTACGGAGATTCGGCATGTCGAAGAGGATTCAACTAAACTTCTACAGGTGCACGATAGAGAGAGCATTCTTACTGGTTGCATTGTGGCCTGGCTCGGCAACTTGAACATCCAGGAGCGAAAAAGACAAAAAGTTGTGACCACTGCCCAGTCCATCACCGGCTTTGACCTCCCCACCATCGAAGGTATCTATCGTAGTCGATGCCTCAAAAAGGCAGCCAAATTCATCAAAGACCCACACCATCCTGGCCATATACTCATTTCACCATTGCAATCAGGAAGAAGGAACAGCAGCCTGAAAATTGTAACATCCAGGTTCAGGAACAACTTCTTCCCTACAGCCATCAGGCTCTCAACCACAACAATGAATAAGCTCTGAGCTCTGAACTGCAAAATACTATATTATTATTGCACTATATTTGTTATTTATTGAACATTTTCTTATTTTTCCTCTTCCCCCATTATGTACTATGTTTACATATTCACATATTCTGTTGTGCTGCAGCAAGTAAGAATTTCATTGTCCTATCCGGGCCATATGACAATAAAACAGTCTTGACTTCCTCCTCGATGACCAACAGCACTGGGACACATAGCAAAAGGATTTGAGTATAGGAGCAGGGAGGTCTACTGCAGTTGTACAGGGTCTTGGTGAGACCACACCTGGAGTATCGCGTACAGTTTTGGTCTTCTAATCTGAGGGAAGACATTCTTGCCATAGAGGGAGTACAGAGAAGGTTCACCAGACTGATTCCTGGGATGTCAGGACTTTCATATGAAGAAAGACTGGATAGACTCGGCTTGTACTCGCTAGAATTTAGAAGGTTGAGGGGGGATCTTATAGACACTTACAAAATTCTTAAGGGGTTGGACAGGTTAGATGCAGGAAGATTGTTTCCGATGTTGGGGAAGTCCAGAACAAGGGGTCACAGTTTAAGGATAAGGGGAAAATCTTTTAGGACCGAGATGAGGAAAACATTTTTCACACAGAGAGTGGTGAATCTCTGGAACTCTCTGCCACAGAAGGTAGTTCATTGGCCAGTTCATTGGCTATACTTAAGAGGGAGTTAGATGAGGCCCTTGTGGATAAGGGATCAGGGGGTATGGAGAGAAGGCAGGTACAGGATACTGAGTTGGATGATCTGCCATGATCATATTGAATGGCCAATGGCCAACTCCTGCACCTATTTTCTATGTTTCTACATTTCTATGACACCTCAGGGATGTGTGCTCAGCCTCCTGCTTAACTCAGCCTATACTCTTGGCTGTGCAACTCAATCTTTATATTTGCTGGGGCGACACCACTGTTTTGGACGAGTTACAAAAAATTATGAGACAGCATATAGGAGGGAGATAGGTTATTTCAGTGAATGTGCCAGAACAACAAACTTGCTCTCATTGTCAGCAAAACCAAAGAACAGATTTTGATTTTAGAAGAGGATGGCCTAGAGTCCACAAATCTGTCTTCATGGAAGAGTTTCCCCTGTCTCACGGTGCGAGTCGGCCCACGAGTGACCCCAAGCTTAAAACAAACTCGTGGTAATCACGTACAATTAACGTAGCGGGAATGTCGGAACTCGTGGGCACAACTTAGCGACTCGTGGCGATAACGGCAGGTACCCGAGAGGCTTGTTAACTCTTAAACATGTTTAAAGTATTCCACAAGTCAAATTTACTCTTGATGTTAAAATTTGAAACATTTAAACTTGTTGTAAGAACGTAGTAGCCCATGAGTTTACCTTAATGACTCGTGACTCTACCGTGGGCACTCTTTAACTCAGCTGAACAGGCAGCATCTCTGGAGAGAAGGGATGGGTGATGGGATGACATTTTCAAAATTCTGCTGCGTCTTTGTGTTACTCCAGCACCGTGTGTCACTTTTTGTCAACCAGCATCTGCCCTTTCTTGTGTATAGAAACATAGAAACATAGAAATTAGGTGCAGGAGTAGGCCATTCGGCCCTTCGAGCCTGCACCGCCATTCAATATGATCATGGCTGATCATCCACTCAGTATCCCGTACCTGCCTTCTCTCCATACCCTCTGATCCCCTTAGCCACAAGGGCCACATCTAACTCCCTCTTAAATATAGCCAATGAACTGGCCTCGACTACCCTCTGTGGCAGGGAGTTCCAGAGATTCACCACTCTCTGTGTGAAAAAAGTTCTTCTCATCTCGGTTTTAAAGGATTTCCCCCTTATCCTTAAGCTGTGACCCCTTGTCCTGGACTTCCCCAACATCGGGAGCAATCTTCCTGCATCTAGCCTATCCAACCCCTTAAGAATTTTGTAAGTTTCTATAAGATCCCCTCTCAATCTCCTAAATTCTAGAGAGTATAAACCAATTCTATCCAGTCTTTCTTCATAAGACAGTCCTGACATCCCAGGAATCAGTCTGGTGAACCTTCTCTGCACTCCCTCTATGGCAATAATGTCCTTCCTCAGATTTGGAGACCAAAACTGTACGCAATACTCCAGGTGTGGTCTCACCAAGACCCTGTACAACTGCAGTAGCACCTCCCTGCTCCTATACTCAAATCCTTTTGCTATGAAAGCTAACATACCATTCGCTTTCTTCACTGCCTGCTGCACCTGCATGCCCACTTTCAATGACTGGTGTACCATGACACCCAGGTCTCGCTGCATCTCCCCTTTTCCTAGTCTGCCACCATTTAGATAATAGTCTGCTTTCCTGTTTTTGCCACCAAAATGGATAACCTCACATTTATCCACATTATACTGCATCTGCCAAACATTTGCCCACTCACCCAGCCTATCCAAGTCACCTTGCAGTCTCCTAGCATCCTCCTCACAGCTAACACTGCCCCCCAGCTTAGTGTCATCCGCAAACTTGGAGATATTGCCTTCAATTCCCTCATCCAGATCATTAATATATATTGTAAATAGCTGGGGTCCCAGCACTGAGCCTTGCGGTACCCCACTAGTCACTGCCTGCCATTGTGAAAAGGACCCGTTTACTCCTACTCCTTGCTTCCTGTTTGCCAGACAGTTCTCCATCCACATCAATACTGAACCCCCAATGCCGTGTGCTTTAAGTTTGTAAACTAATCTCTTATGTGGGACATTGTCGAAAGCCTTCTGGAAGTCCAGATACACCACATCCACTGGTTCTCCCCTATCCACGCTACTAGTTACATCCTCGAAAAATTCTATAAGATTCGTCAGACATGATTTACCTTTTGTAAATCCATGCTGACTTTGTCCAATGATTTCACCACTTTCCAAATGTGCTGCTATCCCATCTTTAATAACTGACTCTAGCAGTTTCCCCACTACCGATGTTAGACTAACTGGTCTGTAATTCCCCGTTTTCTCTCTCCCTCCCTTCTTAAAAAGTGGGGTTACGTTTGCTACCCGCCAATCCTCAGGAACTACTCCAGAATCTAAAGAGTTTTGAAAGATTATTACTAATGCATCCACTATTTCTGGAGCTACTTCCTTAAGTACTCTGGGATGCAGCCTATCTGGCCCTGGGGATTTATCGGCCTTTAATCCATTTAATTTACCCAACACCACTTCCCGGCTAACCTGGATTTCACTCAATTCCTCCAACTCCTTTGACCCGCGGTCCCCTGCTATTTCTGGCAGATTATTTATGTCTTCCTTAGTGAAGACGGAACCAAAGTAGTTATTCAATTGGTCCGCCATATCCTTGTTCCCCATGATCAACTCACCTGTTTCTGACTGCAAGGGACCTACATTTGTTTTAACTAATCTCTTTCTTTTCACATATCTATAAAAACTTTTGCAGTCAGTTTTTATGTTCCCTGCCAGTTTTCTTTCATAATCTATTTTTCCTTTCCTAATTAAGCCCTTTGTCCTCCTCTGCTGGTCTCTGAATTTCTCCCAGTCCTCCGGTATGCTGCTTTTTCTGGCTAATTTGTACGCATCATCCTTCGCTTTGTTACTATCCCTGATTTCCCTTGTTATCCATGGATGCACTACCTTCCCTGATTTATTCTTTTGCCAAACTGGGATGAACAATTTTTGTAGTTCATCCATGCAGTCTTTAAATGTCTTCCATTGCATACCCACCGTCAACCCTTTTAGAATTAATTGCCAGTCAATCTTGGCCAATTCACGTCTCATACCCTCAAAGTTACCTTTCTTTAAGTTCAGAACCATTGTTTCTGAATTAACAATGTCACTCTCCATCCTAATGAAGAACTCAACCATATTATGGTCACTCTTGCCCAAGGGGGCACGTACAACAAGACTGCTAACTAACCCTTCCTCATTACTCAATACCCAGTCTAAAATAGCCTGCTCTCTCGTTGGTTCCTCTACATGTTGATTTAGATAACTATCCCGCATACATTCCAAAAAATCCTCTTCCTCAGCACCCCTGCCAATTTGATTCACCCAATCTATATGTAGATTGAAGTCACCCATTATAACGGTTTTGACTTTGTCGCACGCATTTCTAATTTCCTGTTTGATACCATCTCCAACTTCACTACTACTGTTAGGTGGCCTGTACACAACACCCACCAGCGTTTTCTGCCCCTTAGTGTTTCGCAGCTCTACCCATACCGATTCCACATCCTGCAAACTAATGTCCTTCCTTTCCATTGCGTTAATCTCCTCTCTAATCAGCAACGCTACCCCACCTCCTTTTCCTTTCTCTCTATCCCTCCTGAATATTGAATATCCCTGGATGTTCAGCTCCCAGCCTTGGTCACCCTGGAGCCATGTCTCCGTGATCCCAACTATATCATAGTATATTAATAGCTATCTGCACATTCAACTCATCCACCTTATTACGAATGCTCCTTGCATTGAGACACAAAGCCTTCAGGCTTGTTTTTACAACACTCTTACCCCTTATACAATTTTGTTGAAAAGTGGCCCTTTTTGATTTTTGCCCTGGATTTTCCGGCCTGCCACTTTTACTTTTCACCTTGCTACCTATTGCTTCTACCCTCATTTTACACCCCTCTGTCTCTACGCTCACACATTTAAGAAACCCTTTCCCTTTAACTCCATCCTCCACTAGCCCATTCGACACCCCACCCCCCTTATTCAGTTTAAAACCACCCGTGTAGCAGTGGCAAACCTGCCTGCCAGAATGCTGGTCCCACACCTGTTAAGATGCAATCCGTCCCTTTTGTACAGTTCCCCCTTACCCCAAAACAGATCCCAGTGATCTAAGAATCTAAATCCCTGCCCCATGCACCAGTTCCTCAGCCACACGTTCAGGTCCCGTATCTCCCTGTTCCTGCTCTCGCCAGCACGAGGAACTGGAAGCAAACCGGAGATAACAACCCTGGAGGTCCTGCTTTTCAGCATTTTTCCGAGCTCTCTAAAGTCACGCTGCAGAATATTCACCCCCTTCTTTCCGACATCGTTTGTGCCGACATGCACTACCACTTCCGGATGTTCACCTTCGCCCTTGAGGATTTTCTGCACTCTGTCCGTGACATCCTGGATCCTGGCACCAGGAAGGCAGCACCCAATCCTCGCATCCCGTCTGTTGCCGCAGAAACCCCTGTCCGTACCTCTCACAATGGAGTCTCCTACTACAATGGCGTTGCCTGCCTTAGGCCTTTTTGGTTTTGGCTCAACAGCCCTATTCGCATCACAAGCCAGTCCGCCGCCCAGTGTAAACACCTCTTCTGTCCCGACAGCTTCTAAGTGGGTGAACCTGTTCACAAGAGGTACAACACCCGGGAATGTTGGCATTCCATGCTTCCCTCCCGTTCTCACTGTCTCCCACATTCTCTCTTCCAGTACCTTAGGTGTAACAATCGTACTGTAAGACTTGTCATGGAACGACTCCGTTTCTCGGACGAACCGGAGGTCATCCACTTGCTTCTCCAGTTCCCCAACACGGCCCTTCAGGAGCTCTACCTGGATGCACTTTTCGCATTTGTAGCAGCCAGAGGCACCAGCGGTGTCCTTGACCTCCCACATACTGCAAGCATCACACTGAATCAGCTTGCCTGACATCTCCTTCTTTCGTCTCTCCCTCTGCAGTGTTTTGCGTAGTCTCCTCTCCTCAGCCTCCTCTCCGAAGACTCTCGATCCAAAGACTCACACTTTACTCACAGGGAACTTCCCTCGCAAGGCCGCTCACTCACTGCCGCTCGCTAAGAGCAGTCTTGCTTAAATTGACTGATAAATTGCCTGATTTACCAATTTACAAACCAAATTCCTCAGTTTTCAACTGTTTTCCCAGCACTGACTCACTTCTCTCCTCCCACATGGGCTAGAGCCAATCAGTCGTATCTCTTGCTAACCTCCTGCTGCTGTTGTTGCTCCCAAAGCTACAGCAGTTCTGAGTTGTATGACATTATTTGTATCTGTGGCAGTTGATTGTCGCTCCCTTCAGTTTCCCAGGGGGTCGGGACGGGACTGGAGTTGGGAGGGAAAGGTGAGGTGGGGGGGGGGGTGGAGGGATGGGAGTCGGGGGGAATGGGGGGAGTTGGGGTGACTTAGAACGGTAGATAGGTGTATGATAAGTGCACTGACTGTGTGGGCAGAAACTTTGGTAGTGATTGCCCATGGGGAGAGAGGAAGGGGGGAGGGGGATAGAGGGAGGGGGAGAAGGGAGAGAGAGAGGACAGGAGAGAGAAACAGAGAGAGAATCAGAGGAACAAGAATCTGAAGCAAGCACCTCACTATTATTGGTTCTTATTTATGGGATAAAAATCTTTTATCCAGGGTAACAAGAATAACAATGCGCACAATTAAAATGTTTATTGTGACGAAATGGGGAAGAAGGATTTTAAAAACTGCCGCTAACAATTATATTAACCGCGTGGAGATTTCTGCATGGATAGATGACGACTCAGAGCATGTCAATAGCGATATTTTGTTTATTTCTCCTATCTCAGGATAAAGATTAAAAAATAACCAAATAGCCCTGCATGTTGAGTGCATAACAAGAACGACTAAAGGTCAGAGCTGTCCCTTCCACACCTCATTATGCAAATACCAAAGATGGGTAAAAATACCAGGTTTAAACCAATTCAGACAGGAAATCTTTTATCAATTAAATGTTCTCAAGTTGCTTTTGCTGTTTATTAACTGATAAAAAATGATTATCAGTAGCTTTTGCTTTCAATTCTTTTAATTGATAATTTTTTATCATCCCGGCAGCTATAGAGACCATGGTTCGATCCTGAACTCGGTGCAGAGTTTGAGCTTTGATTTCATTCAGAGGTTGCGGGCGGGCTGGGGTGACTGTAGGGCTCCGAAAACTTTGTTTCCCAGGGCTACGGTGAGTGTGAAAGGGGTGGTTTCTGGGCAGATCTGCCCAATCAGCAATGTTTTGAACCGCTGCTTTTTATACAGTTTAAGTCACGACGGTGGGACGGCTGCTCTGACGGACATACTGGGTGAGTAGAGAGACACACACTGCTATTCCCTCGACCTTGCTGTCGGGGGAAAAAATAACGTTAATGTTCAATTTACCTAATCATTTTGTTAGAAGTTTACCAACGTTTTAATGAGAGATAAATTAAGGGAATAAAACAATCTTACTAGACACAAAAAGCTGGAGTAACTCAGCCAAGCTGACAGCATCTCTGGAGAGAAGGGTCAAAACTTTTTTTTCAGTCTGAAGAAGGAACTCGACCAGTAACGTCACCCATTCCTTCTCTCCAGAAATGCTGCATGTCCCGCTCAGTTACTCCAGCATTTTGTGTCTATCTTCGGTGTAAACCAGCATCTGCAGTTCCTCCCGACAAAAAAAAACAGCCTATGATTGATGCCAGACCTTGAACAAATGCAGTTCAAATGGACTTTTGAATGCAATTTTGGAAGGATTGTTTCTTGAAACAAACTGCTCTAAAAGTTTGAAGGAAGGAATTGCAGATACTAGTTTAAACCAAAGAGAGACACAACATGATGGACTAACTCAGTTGGTCAGGCAGCATCTCTGGAGAAAAGAAATAGGTGATGTTTCGGGTCAAGATCGTTCTTCAGGCTAGGTCTTTTTATAGTGTAAAAAACTGTCTGACATCACTTTTACCATGTGATGATTTTTCCACACGTCGGTAGACGTTGTTGGCTCAAGAGTAACTCGGGAGACGAACTTGGAACATCACAGAAATAAGAAGTAAACGGCAAACTTAGACATACCCGTGGGAACTCGGTTAAACTCTTGTACATAAACTTGGAGTCTCGTACACGAGTCTGATTTTTTCTTTCACTCGGGGTCACTCGTGGGTGGACTCGCACCGTGAGACAGGGCCATTAGTTGTGCAATGTGTCAACAACTTCAAGTTCCTGGGCGTGTACATCTCTGAAGATCTGTCATGGACCTAGCACATTGATGCAATCATAAAGAAAGCCCATCAAACCTCTACTTCCTTAGAAGATTGTAGGGATTTTGTAGCTTTACAAATACTCTCTTTAAGGAACTCTCTCACAGGTGTACGATGGAAACCATATTGACTTGTTGTATTGTGGTCTGTTTGGCAACTTGAACACCTATGTATAAAGGACATTAGAAAGAGTGGTGAACGCTGCCATAATGGTATTGGCCTCCCACGATGAAAGGAAACTATAGGAGGCACTGCCTCAAAAAGGCAGCTAGATCAACAAGTGTCACACCACACTGGCAATGCTCTAATTTCACTAGGTTCATCGGGAAGAAGGTATAGGGTTCAGAAAACTGTAACATTTAGGTTTAAAAATAGCTTCTTCACAACAACCATCAGGCTATTGAAAAATGTGAACTCTAACTAAGTAGGAGGAGCCATCTTGGGGAACGGCTGCTAACCAGCAGCCGTCCGTTTAATTCATTTTTTTTCTCCAGTTTTTAGTTATTTTTGTTCTTCGTTTTTTCGGAGAAATGGACTTCTTATTGTGGGGGGAAGGAGGTAACCTTACTTCTAGGTCCCTACCTGGTCGGTGAGGCAGCTTTTTCTCCGGGCTGCCCCGTCGACCAGTCCTCATGGCCTACCAGCGGGCTTGGAGTGCCGTTTCCTGATGGGGACCGCCCAGCACCTCGGCTTCGGTGGCGGCACAGCGCTGGAGCGCCATCGCGGAGCGAAGCGGGCGATGCCTTGCCTGGGTCGCCGTGCTGGATCGACGCGCTGGAGCTCCGGTGAGCTGGACCGCCGAGTGCAACACCTCCGGGATGCGGGTCTGCGGAGAGGAGCGGGCGGCGCCGACATTAACATCGGGAGCCTGGGAGCTCCAACTCAGTGCATCCTTGTCGGCTTCAGAAGCCGACAATCCCCTGCTAGGAAGCGGCCGTTCCAGGTGGACCAGCCGCTGTGAGGACTCTCCCGACGCCGGGGCAAGACCACCCGGCTAGAACGGCCAGGAACATCGGGCCTCCGTTGAGGCAACAGCGGTGGCCTTAATAGGCCTGACTTTTGGGCGAACTGGGGTTGGGGACTGGACATTTGTGCCTTCCCCCACAGTGGTAACCACTGTGGAGGGATGATTTTTCTGTGTGTAAGGTACTTTGTTAGTCTGTGTCCAAGATGGCTGTCGGAAGAGAGAGTGGATGCTGGCGCGCTTTAGCTGCCGCTGCTCTCTCTTCACATTGTGTTTTTTTGATTTTGTGTCTTTGGAACGATTTCTATCTTTAATTTGTGTATTGATGATGTCCTTATTATTTATTTTTCTCCGACTATATGTTTTTTTTCTCTTCTGTTTAATCTTTGTAAGGTGACCTTGAGATTTGAAAGGCGCCCGAAAATAAAATTTATTCTTATTCTTATTATTATTATTATTATTATTATTATTATTATTATTATTATTATTATTATTATTATTATTATTATTATTATTATTATTATTATTATTATTATTATTATTATTATTATTAACTAAACTACAAACTGCCTTGGTTGCACCAGGGACTTGGGATTTTGTTTTGTTTTGCACAATTTTATTATTTATTGAACCCTATATTGTTTATTTATTGTACTGCCTATTAAGCACCGTGTTTACAAACCTGTTGTGCTGCTGCAAGTAAGGATTTCATTGTTCCATTTTGGTTCATGGGACAATAAGCACTCTTGTCTCTGAAGTCAAACTTGACTGAAGTCAGGTCTCTGGCACTGTGAGGCTGCAGCTATACCAGCTGCACTACTGTGCCACCCTTAATATCCCAGTAAACCGTTAATACACTGGGATTCTGAGATAATGATAGACAAAATAGACAATTTTATTGTATAAATGGCATAAAAAGAGGATGTATGTTTTCATACACTCCATAGTGCTTCCGATATGTGATTGGACCCTGAACTTTCTGATGGAGCGACCGCAGGCAGTGAGACTGGGCCCGCACCTGTCCTCCACTATCACCCTGAGCACCGGCACACCACAGGGCTGTGTACTAAGCCCCAGTACTAAGCCCCATGCTCTACTCCCTCTTCACTCACGACTGTGTTCCTGCATTCGACACCAACACCATCGTGAAGTTTGCAGACGACACAACAGTGATTGGGCTGATCACCAACGGTGATGAAACAAAATACAGAGCGGAGATGCAGAACCTGGCGGACTGGTGCACACGTAACAACTTGTCACTAAACACCTCTAAGACCAAGGAGCTGATTATTGACTTCAGGAGGTCCCATAATGGAGAATACGCCCCAATCTCCATTTACGGGGAAAGTGTGGAGAGAGTGTCCAGCTTTAAGTTTCTGGGCACTCACATTTCAGAGGACCTCACATGGTCCACCAACACCGCTGCGCTGGTCAAGAAGGCACAGCAACGACTGTTCTTCCTGAAGACATTAAAAAAGACTGGTCTGCCCCAACAGCTGCTGACAATGTTCTACCGCTGCACCACAGAGAGCATATTAACGTATGACATCTCTGTGTGGTATCTCAGCTGCACGGAGGCGGAGAGGAGAGCTCTTCAGCGCGTCGTCCACAGAGCGCAGAGGATTATTGGGACACAGCTACCAGCCTTGGAGGGCATCTACCACACATGGTGCCTCAGGAAGGCCGTCAGCATCCATAAAGACTCCTCACACCCTTGTAACGGACTGTTCGAACTACTTCCCTCCGGCAGACGTTACAAGGCCTTCTACGCCCGAACCTCCAGACTCAGAAACAGCTTTATTCCCAGAGCTATAGCGGCTCTGAACAGGTCCTGCTGAGTGCCCCCCACCTCCCCTGGACTGTCTCCCTCGGATGGTCACGTCACACAGCAATTTATTTATTTTACTTTTCTTTTACATCGGTTGGAAGCTGCATACTAAATCTCGTTGCACTGATGTGCAATGACAATAAAATATATTATTATTATTATTATTGTTATTATTATTATTATTATTATTATTATTATTATTATTATTATTATTATTATTATTATTATTATTATTGTTGTTGTGTTGATCTTTGACACACACAACATAACATGTTTGCCTCAAACACCAGAAAAACAGTTAATGAATACTGCATTTTAAATTAACTTCTGAATGTTTCCTAATTAATTCATATAAACTTGACTCTCTTAATTAGATTCCAAGTCCTGGAGTCCCCAACCTGTGAAATTTAATTTTCTTCTTCTGAAAATTTCAAACTCATGATCCTTAGCCTTCAAAACTCCAGAGAATAGAATCTAGTTCCTGAAAACTGTGATTTAGTATTTGGATTCAAGGTATAATTCTGCTAGATTTACGACACTTTCTTCAAAGACTAATTTTAGAGTCGTAAAATTATTCTGTGTTAGTAGGAAGCCATTTGACCCTTTGAACCCATGCTAGCCCCTTTGTAGAACAACCAGTCAGTCCCATTTCCCTGCTCCTTCCCCAGAGTTATGGACATGATTTTCCTTCAAGGGCCTATTCAATTCAATCTTGAAAGCCCTGATTGACCCGTATCTCCAAGGTTGGAGATAATTAGTTTTCTCCAACTTTGCAGATCATTAATTTACAGACGCTTTGGTAAATATGCATATTTTCTCAATTTTTTTGAATTTGTATTCTTTTGTCATTGCATCTCATTCTAAAGTGTAGATACGTTTCCAAAGATGTAATGCCCAGTTCAACTCACTGCACTCCAGCTATGGTCCAATTTGGGATTTGTATATATTGTTGCATTCACCTGATGAAGCCAAATGTTCACAGTATATTCCATAACCTTTAAAATAGTACTATATTGAACCACTGACTTGGCCAAAAAACAAAGCAGTTCACAGAACTGGCTTGATCACTAAATTTACTAAATTTACTAAATTTGTCACTTAATTTACAGGAAATGTCAGGTTAAATGTCAGGTTAAACATGATCGGTGGGGTAAGTTTAAAGTTGCATTTTAACCAAGGAACGAGGGACAGAGAGGCAGAATTTTTTGGGAGAGCGTTTCAAGGCTGAACAACTGAAGAAACATTCATCAATTTGGCCAAATCTCCTGTGGGTTATAATTTATCTCTTTCTACCTATCGGTTCTTCTTAAAGTTCTATAAAGTAAAATAAACTTCAATAAACCAGAACTCAAGAAGTATAGATTATACAGAGGATTATGGAATTAGAGATAATTGTGGAGATATAGAGAGGATCATGTCAAATAGGCATTTGTAAACAAGAGAGAGAAATTTAAAATCAAAACATGCTTCACTAGAAGTCAATATTAATCAGCAAGCAACAGGATGATGGATGAATAAGTAAACTACAGGCAGCAGGATTTTAGATGACTTCAACTTTACCAAGAGGAAGGCAACTATAAGCATTCAATGCATTGGAAAAGTTATTTCTGGAGACAACAAATACATGGATGGTTTTAGCAGTAGGTGAAATGGGAAAGGGTAGAGTTTTATAATACGAACATCATCATGACACAATTGTGCCTTTGTAATTTGTATTTATTATGACAAAACATTCTTAGGCACTTCATGATAACTAGACTAAGTGGGACCCATTGGGGTCCTGTCACATGGGAGGCCTGGTTTCCCAACGCAACCCAGTCCCTTAATGGAATATTCCACCACTCATCCATAGCCCCCAACTGCACAGGCGCGGCCCATTTCCCCTCATCCACAGCACTTTCTCCACCTCCTCTTCACCCTCTTCTTTGCCCTCTCCTCCTCCCCTCCCCAATCCCTCCCTCACTTCTCCCTCCCTCTCCTTTCCCCTACCCTCAGTCACTCCATCCATAGCTCCTCTCCCCTCCCTACCCCCCTCTTATCCCTCCATCCCCCACTCCTCACCTCCCTGTATCCCCCCACTATCCCTCCTCACCTCCACACTGACCGCCCCTCCCTCTATTTCCCACTCCCTACCTCCCCCACTCCCCCTCCTCTCCATCTACCCCCCCTCCTCCCCCACTCTCCCTCCTCATCTCCTCCTTCTTTCCCCTCTCCTCCTACCCTCCACCAATCCCTATCTCGCCTCTCCTTTCCTCTACCCTCAGTCACTCCCTCCCTCCCTCCCTCCATAACTCCTCTCCCCTCCCTCTGCCCCTCCTCTCCCTCTATCCCCCCCTCCTCCCCGCTCTCGGTCCTCACCTCCCCCACTTTCCCCTCCCTCTTCCTCCCTCCCCCACCCTCCCCCTCCCTCCCCCTCCTCTCCCTCAGTTCCTCCATGCTCCCTCCTCACCTCCCCAGGATCTCGAGGTTGCCGCTGCTCTGACTGGAGGTTGCCTTGATCAAAGGGCGTGCTGTTCGGAGGCCATGCCGACCAGAGGCTATGCTGGGCAGAGGCGGGCGGGCGATGATTTCAATCTCTATGACAAAGTTATGTGGAACATAGAACAGTACAGCACAGGACCAGGACCTTTGTCTCACAAAGTCCGTGCCAAACATGATGCCAAATTAAACTAATCTTCTCTGTCTGCATGAAAAGCATATTCCCTGCATATTCATGTGTCTATCTAAAAGCCTCTTCAATGTAACTACTGCATCTGTGCTCATCACCACCCCAGGCAATGTTACAGGCATCCACCACTCTCTGTGTTAAAAAAAAAACTTGCCCAGAACATTTCCTTTATATGTGCACCATTTGATCTTAAGGCATGCCCTCTGACATAGAAAATAGGTGCAGGAGGAGGCCATTTGGCCCTTCGAGCCAGCACCGCCATTCATTGTGATCATGGCTGATCGTCCCCTATCAATAACTTGTGCCTGCCTTCTCCCCATATCCATTGACTCCACTAACCCCTCGAGCTCTATCTAACTCTCTCTTAAATCCATCCAGTGACTTGGCCTCCACTGCCCTCTGTGGCAGGGAATTTCATAAATTTGCAACTCTCTGGGTGAAAAAGTTTTTTCTCACCTCAGTCTTAAATGGCCTCCCCTTTAATCTAAGACGGCGGCCCCTGGTTCTGGGCTCACCCAATATTGGGAACATTTTTCCTGCATCTTGTCTAGTCCTTTTATAATTTTATATGTTTATATAAGATCCCCCTCATCCTCAACTCCAGTGAGTACAAGCCTAGTCTTGTCAATCTTTCCTCATATGACAGTCCCGCCATCCCAGGGTTCAATCTCGTGAACCTACGCTGCACTCCCTCAATCACAAGGATGTCCTTCCTCAAATTAGGATGTCGTTCCTCAAATTCCTCTGGTCTTTGATATTTCTATTTTTGGAATACGATTCTGATTGTCTACCTATCTATGCCTCTCATAATTTCATATGTTTATATCAGGTCTCCCTTCAATGGGGCAACCCAAACCATATATAGTACTCCAAATGCGGCCTAACTGAATGTTTATAAAACCACAACATGACCTTGTGACCCCTATATTCAATGCCTCAACTGATGAAGGCAAGCATACCCTATGTGTTCCTTACCACTCTATCTTCTTGAGTTGCCACTTTCAGGGAGCTTTGAATTTGGACACCATGTCACTCTATGCATCAATGCCATTAAGAGTCTGACCATTATCTGTGTACTTTTCACACCTTATGTTTGCTTGAATTACAGACCAAGTGCCATTTCTCTGCCCAAAAAGATTCTAGCTAGAAGGCTAAATAATTATATTAACAATTTAATAAATACGGATCAAACGGGATTTATACCCAAAAGACAATCATTTAATAATTTGAGAAGGCTTTTCAATATAATGTACTCTCATAATGAGGACAATGAAGATATTTCAGTTGTCATGCTGGATGCAGAGAAGGCATTTGATCAAGTAGAATGGCAGTATTTATACAAGGTACTCCAAAAATTCAATATGGGAGAGAATTTTATTAGATGGGTTAAACTACTTTACGATAGACCTACGGCAAGAATATTAACTAACAATACGCTATCTCCAAAATTTTACTTATCAAAGGGTAATAGGCAAGGGTGTGCCTTATCACCATTGCTATTTGCCCTTATGATAGAACCGTTGGCCGAAAAGATTAGAAATCACCCGAATATTCACGGATATAACACTAAGGATTCAAAGAATAAAATTTCACTATATGCTGATGATATTCTTTTATATATTACTAATACACAAACGAGTATACCCACCTTATTAACACTAATTGAGGAATTCGGCTCTTTTTCAGGATATAGAATAAATTGGAATAAAAGTGAAATTATGTCTTTAAAACCATAGGATTCGAGACACTTACTAAAATTCCCCTTCAAAATTGCAACAGAAAAATTCAAGTATCTGGGTATTCAAATTACGAGAAGACACAAATCATTATTTAGTGCCAATTTTATACCACTATTAAATAAACTGAATGATATGATTAAATTTTGGAAAACACTACTGCTCTCATTGATAGGTAGAATTAACGCTATAAAAATGACTTTCTTACCACAATTAATATATTTGTTTCAAGCGATCCCAATATATATTCCAAAATATTTTTTCAAAAAACTAGATTCCACTATCACTAATTTTATATGGGATTACAGAACACATAGAATTCAACAAAAGCATTTGTGCAAATCTAAAGAAGTTGGGGGTTTATCAATACCTAACTTTATGTATTACTACTGGGCAGTGCATATTAAGAACATAATGTACTGGCTGGATAGTTCCACTCAGCAGTTGGAGTGGATAAGAATGGAGAAAGAGGAGTGCTATCCGCACGATATAGGAACGATCCTGCTCTCACCGATAAAATTGAATAGTATAATATATAAGAAGAACCCAATTATTCACAATATAATAAGAATTTGGAAACAAATAAAAGTATCCTTGAAATTAAATAATTTATCAGTAGTAACCCCACTATTGAACAACCACGCATTCAAACCTTCTCTCATCGACAACACATATCAACAATGGGATAGACTGGGGATTAGGAAAGTAGGGGATATGTATGAATTGGGTAAACTGTTATCATTTCAACAATTAAAATTAAAATTTAAATTGAAGGATAATCAATATTTTAAATGTATACAGGTATGTGACTTTATGAAGAAATATACACATAGATTTCAAACTATATTTTTAGACCCTTTAGAAGAAGCAATGAATATTAAGGCTGAATCACAAAAATTAATATCATACTTTTATAATAATATATTATATAGAGAATCACCCTCAACAGAAGCACTAGGGGAAGATTGGGAACATGAGCTAATGATAAAGATCTCGAAGGATAGATGGGAAAAGTATTTGATGAATACACATAACTATTCTATTAATACAAGACATAATTTAATTCAATTCAAATTATTACATAGACTATATTATTCAAAAACGAGGTTGAATAAATTTTATCCAAACGTCTCTCCCAGATGCGATAAATGTTTGTTTCAAAAACGCTAATATAACACATTCATTTGTAGGATGTACAAAGTTGAATACATTTTGGAGTGATATATTTGATATATTTACAAAGCTCTTCAAGTCAAGAATAGAACCCAAAATGGAATGGATTATATTTGGAATAATAGTGGAAGATACCAATTTAAATAAAGACCAAAATGTTTTTTTTAATTATGGGTTAATAATTGGAAAGAAATTGATACTTAAATTTTGGAAAAATACAACCATACCAACTGTTAAAATGTGGATTAGGAATATGATGGACATAGCACGCCTTGAAGAAATGAGACTCCGACTAATAGATAAATATGACCAATTCTTAAGGAGTTGGTCTCCTTTCATCGACTTTTTGGAATCATGTGATGCAGTGGTACCATAAGGATTGCTGATTTCAGTTCATGACGTGGATAGATCTACATCTCCGAATATAGATTTGAAAAATTCTCTTTTAAGGGGCCTTCTCTTCTATTTCTACTTTCCACCTTTTCTTTTTTATTTTATTTTTTTATTTTTATTTTTTATATCCACACTTCACATTTTTCTACTCTCTACCATCTATTTTTCCACTGTTTCCCCTTTCTATTGTTTTATTTTTCTTGTCTTGCTTACTTCCTTCTCATAACATAAAACTAGAGGTTGTACATAGAATGGATTACGGTATGACATAGTTGGCACCTAAAATTAGGTGCCACTGTATTGTTTTGTATTGTATTAACTTCTAATAAAATAAACAAAAAAACAAAAAAAAAGATGTCCCCATTACTTGAAGATGCTTATAACAAACATGTTGAACTTAAAAATTCACTTTAATGGAAACATAAGCACCATAATTCACCATAATTCAAATACCAATTTTTCCTTTTTAATATCAGATTGATATAATTATAGAAGAAAAGACATATCTTGTTTTTGCATGGGACATCTCATGTCTCTTGGATGTCCCTAACTACTTCACACCAAATTAGCTACATTTGGATCATTTTTACGGTTGGAAGGTAATCTGTGCTAGCTACCTCCCACTGATAACAATGAGAAACAATCAGATAATTTGTTTTGATTGATGTTTTAAATATTGGAAAACTAACGAAAGGCAGGAATACCAACAATGTAGCACCTCCTTAGTACTGTGCCAGCCTCCATTCTGCACTTTAAATGAGCATGAGGCCTAACATTTTTCAATTTGGAACAGATTTTCTCAAGGTAAAAGTAATCCGCTCTGGGTTTATTCTGCACATTTTACTATTGAATTGATGCGCTGTGGTTGATTATCAGAGACATGAATATTTCATATTTGTCATAGTATTAAAATCAAAACTTTAATAATTAAAGTGTTTTTTTCTAATTATTGTTAATCTTTTCTTGCTCCACTGTACTATATGTTGCTAGGAAAGTGACCATTTTCATTTATGAGTCTTTTGGATTGATTTTCGCAGGTGAGTACTTGTTAAGGTTTATTATTTAGAGATGTCATATAAAATCAATATAATTTTGATTGTTTGGCCAACATTTACAGCGCATTGGTAATTGCCCTTGAAAAACAAGTAGTGAGCCACCTTCTTGAATCACTGTAGTCCTTCTGGTGAAGATATTATGAAGATGCTTTTGGATAGAAAGTTCTAAGATTTAGATCCAGTTCTGTTGAAGTCCTGCAAGGGAAACTACGGTTGGTGATGTTCCCATGCCGCAGCTTCCCATTTCCTTGGAGGTAGCGGTCTCAAGTGTGGGAGATGTGGTTTCGGCAAATAATCACAGTGCAATTTGCCAATAATACATACTGCATTTATCCAGTGTGCCTGTGGTGGAATTAAATATTGTTTGGGATCGTTAATGGGGTGGTGTTCAAGTCCTGGCTGTTATAAACATTTTGAGAGCTTTTGATGATGCACTCCTCCAGAGAAGTGGTAAGTATTCCATCACACTTTTGATTTGTATCTTGGATAAGATGGAAATACTTTGTGGTGTCAGGAGGTGTCAGACCGTGCAGGGCACACTGCCTCTCAGCTGCTCTTTTAGCTGCACTTATAACATACATGACCAAAATGAATTTCTAGGAAATTATGATTTCCAAGACATTGATACTGGGGGATTTGATGACAGAAATGTCATGGAGTCAGACAGCATGGAAACACGCCCTTTGGCCCAACTTCCCCATGCCGATTAAGATGTCCCATCTACACTAATCTAAACTGCCCATGTTGGCCCATATCCTTCTAAACCTTTCCTATCGATGTACCTATTCAAATGTCTATTAAATGTTGTGGTAGTATTCGCTTCCTCTGGCAGCTCGTTCCGTATATCCATCACCGTCTGTGTGAAAATATTGCCCCGCAGGTTCTTATTAAATCTTTCCCCTCTCTCTTTAAAGCTATTTCCCCTTGTTGTAGATATCCCTTCTTTGGATAATAGGTCCTTGAAAGTCAAAGGTAGGTTGTTTGAGTCTTCTCTTGATGGAGATGTTCATTGTCTAGGACTTCTGTGCAGTGATGTAATTTGCCATTGAGAGGCCTAATCATTGTCCAGGTCTCATCGCATGCAGGCATGGACTGCTTTCTTTGGTCAGGAGCTGTACATAGAATTCAATATTCTGCAATTATTAGTGAACATCCCTACTTCTTCCTCTTGGTGGAAAATATATGAAACAACTGAAGATAGTTTGGACGAGGACACTGCCCTGAGGAACTAGCCTAGAAGTGAATGATTGATTTCAACAAGCATAGCCACCTACCAAGAGTTAAATATTGATACCAGCCATCATTTTACCAGGGTGACAATACCATACGGTTAAATCCTGTTCCTGTTCACTCTTACATCATATTTGGAATTCAACTTTTTGGTTCACGCCAAGATAAAGTCTGGAGTCAAGTGGTCGGAGTTGACAAGGGTTTTGCTGAGTATGTACTGATGATTGAGATTAAATAATTGGATGAGAATTGGCTGGATTTGATCCTTCCTGCTTTATGTGAACATGCCATTTGTAGGTAGTTTTCCACATTGTCACGTGGATGCCAGTGATGCCACAGTACTGCAACTGTTTGGTTAGTATAGTTCTGGAGTTCAAGTCTTCATACTACAACTGGGATGTTATCATAAGGTTATAAAGTTATGTGATAGGAGCAGAATTATGCCATTCAGCCCATCAAGTCTACTCCGCTATTCAATCATAGCTGATCTATCTCTCCTTCCTAAACCCATTCTCCCGCCTTCTCCCTATAAGCCTTGACACCTGTACTAATGAAGAATCTATCTATCTCTGCTATAAAATTATCCATTGATGGCTGGTCCCATGGCTTTTGTGATCTAAAGAAACACTAGACCTAGATTTCATATGGAACAAATAATACAAGGAGGTAGAGTCAGATTGGTTCTATGATTTGGTGTATGCAAATAAATATTTTGAGACATGATGACGTAAGTTGCTCGATTTTCCTCCAGATCCCAAGATTAAATAATCTGCTCAGCAATGTTGATGAAAGTATTGATTACTAAAATGTGAAAGTAGAAGAAAAAATATTGTATTTAATCCATTGCTGTTTGTTGTTTTGAACTGCAAGCGCGAGAGATTTGAACAATTTAAGCAACCAGAAGGTTCAGGAGAATAATCTTCTGGGAAATTAAAATTCCAACAGTGTAAACCGCCCAGGGAAAGAAATGTGGGCAAGGAAAGGCAGCAGGAGATCCATCGAAAGGAATCTCTGAATTACTGCTTCAATGCACAGCAGTGTTCAACATCTGGAGAGATTTTCTTTATCCATAATCATCACATGCATTAATCTCTCAGAGGTGACAGGCTGTAAAAATATTATAGATCGAACATTACAGCCACAAAGCGAAAATAAATATATTAACTGATGAGTCCAAGAGAGCTTCCCATAGTTGAATACAGTCAGAAAGATTCCAGGTAATTTAGCACAGGCATCATGATTACGTTACCAGATTGACAATCAGCCATTCTAGACTATTAACCAGGTGCCATACTGTAAGTTTCAAAACCTGCATTGCATTTAGGGAATTCATATTTATTGGCTTGCTTAAGTCTGGAATAGAAAAGACTAATATCTGTAATAGTAACCATGAAACTACAGGGTTGTAGTAAAAACCCACCTGATTCACATGACTTTAGAGAAAAGTAGATGTTCAAGCTTTACCTGACGTTATGTGAGACACCAGATTCCAGACTCTACGATCCGATCTGATACTTTGTTCATCACCGGAGGGAAATTGGTCTGCCGACTGTCACAACACACAAGGTACACAAAAACTTGATATTAAAGGGGCTGTCCCACTGCGGCGACCTAATCCGCGAGTTCAGATGAGTTTGCCCTCGACTCATACTTGCAGCATGGTCGACACGAGGTATTAGGAGGTCTTTGTAACTCTCCTTCAAGCTCGAGAGTAGTCCCCACGTACTCAAGTCCTCAGCTAGGTTGCGGAGTATTTTTCAACATGTTGAAAAATGCCCGCGAGTAAAAAAAGGTCTCCATGGAAAAAATCGATATATTTTTTACTAGTAGGTTTAGTCGAAGTAGGGCGCAGTAGGTCGGCATGTTATTCTTTGGTAATCTAGGGTAGTCAAAGGTAATCTAAGGTAGTCGAAGGTAGTCGTAGATAGTCTTCAACTTAGTCAAAGGGAGGTCGAAGTAGATCGAAGGAGGTCGTCTTCACTCTCCACAATTCGGTGTTCAATTTTCCCGAAGCTATTTGAAGCTAGTCTTCAACAAGGTCGAAGGAGGTCTTCTACATAGTCGAAGGAGGTCTTCAACATGTCATTTTTTTAAACTCTCCTAAACTCTTCTAAACTCGCCATATAGGTCGCCGCAGTGGGACAGCCCCTTTAAAGTGAAAACAAAAAGAAAAAGACAACCGACTGTTGGCTGGCTGCCATGTGCACAGCACGTTCACCACAACAAATGAACAAACACACTCATCCGCTGGACGGAGGATTCTAAACTAGAGTGCTCCCCCTCCCCGACACAAGGTCCCCCTTTGTTCTCCCACCGTCCCTCACGGAGGTCCCCCCACACTGTTAATTCTGGCCAAATTGGAGAGGCCAAGACACTAACATTGAGTAAAGGCTTCTGGGCTGCTAGGCCATTTGGTCAATTTAAATGTGCCTTCTGCAGAAATGAGGCAAGCTGCAGAATGGTGCCAGTTTGTCCAGAGCCTAAATAAGACCTGCAGGAACAGAATGGAACATCTGCAGATCCTGACAATTAGGTGCAAATTGCATGGAATGGATTGGATGAATGCAAACCAGACATATACATTGTAAATATTGTTGCAAAACTTTACTTTGATAGATGTTGATTGGATTAAGTATTGAGCCTTGTCTGGGTTTCTTGAATATCCGGGCAAATGTTGCTATGTTTGCTTCCTTTCAGAAGCTCCGTTTGAATAAAATTAATTAGTCACTGTATTATTGGGTTAGGGAAATGTTTATCTTGTACTGGGTTAATCGATATCTGTTTTTGGACTGTATAGAGACCACCCCTATGTGGTTCGACCCCTCAAGGTTTGGGGACATATAAAAGGCCGCTCCCGCAAGGTCCTGTGTCAATCTTCTTGGAGAATGCTTGGGACTGTGTGAGCTTCTGGAGTGTTTCTGCTTCAATGAGGCTAAATAAGGCTTCGCCAGGCAGATAGGAGGATCGAACCCGCGGTGGTTATGTATGGTAGTGGAAACTGTAATTGTGTTTTGTCAAAATAAAGATTAGTTGCTCAACTGCTTGACTCAGTGATTTTTGACTGACACTAGACAGGGGGGAAGCTTAGAATGAGCTATTTACAGTGGGGGCTTGTCTGGGATCTCAACGAACCCCCAAACACAAGTTTGCGATCAAGGGTGTTGAGCTGTTTCGATCGCAAGTGCAGAAATCAGGCCCACTGTGTGGTTTTCACATTGATTTCGGCACTTCGCTAATGGATCGATCATTCATGGGCTTGGGAAAGGGTCCAATCGAGATTGTTAGAACAGAGTCTAGCAAGCACGGGGGGTGCTTAGCACTCCTTTGGGTTAGGGGCCCATAAAACAGGGCGAGGAGTGACCCAAAACTTGGTCATAGTTGGCGGACTGCAGCTGCTTTAACGAGAGCCTGACGCACTTCGAGGGCGAGGGATTGCCTATTGTCCGGATCTGTTATCCAATTGTTGGGGTATTGAAACACAGGTCTGGTCTACGTATTGATCTATCTTTGCCAGGAGCGCTGATTGGAAATGTGCGTTCTGAAAATTGGCTTCGACTAACAGCGAGAAGAGGTTAGGTGCTGAACCCCGGAGCCCAGCAGAGAGGGTTGTCTGCGTGAAGGTATCTGAGACATTCCGTGGAGTGACGGATGAGGAATTTCGTAAAGGCACTGGGCTCGGTGGCTGGAATATAGATTGGCTGGGAATACTCTAGTCCATTCGAGACTTCATTGGGCAATTTGAATTCGAGAGCCCGCATACGTGGAGAAGTAGTCATTTAAGAAGGAGTACCCTTCAGAAAAGGGCATCCTAGGAAAGGGAAAACCTTCGGTATCAGAGGGAGAGTTTCACTGATTGATTACAGTGTGACCCGACATTGAGATTGAGTGTTTGTAAACTGTGCGCTACCGTGTTAAATTATTATTGTAAATTGTAAAAATCCAGCATCGTCTTTTTTAGCATCGTTATTGGCTCCGAATTGTATAAATATTTTGTGTATGTAAAAAGATTTAGAGTGTGTTAAGATTTAGAAATTTAAGATTTAGAGTTTGCGGACCGCTACTGTATTGTCTGTGTGAGTGCTTAAAGATTTTTGGGTGTTAGATAATTGAAGTAAAAGTGCGTTTGAATTAAATATTTCTATTTGTTGCTTAAATTGTACTCCTCTGCCTTTATGTGAGTTGTGATATTCTGTTCTTGCAATGTAACTGATTTTGTTCTGGTAATGTAACTAATTCTGCTCTTGTATTGTTAAAAGTGTTTGCTTGAGTTGTGTGATCTAGTGTAATTTAAAATAGTGTGATTTAATGCATTATATCTATTAGCTATATTATTTCTTGTTTGAGTGTGATTTTACTCTTGTGTTACAACTGTATTTGTTTTTGTTTGAATCCAAGTGTTTAAGCGCAGGTAATTTCCTGCTTTATTGTGTTTTCTCTTTTGAGAAGGTGGTCCCGCCTGGATTCAAAGTGTGTTTACCGCTTTAAATGCCTGTGTGGGTCTCTGCGTATGTGGTATTTGTGTGACTGGTTCTTAGGTACTCATTTGAAAGAAGATAGACTGCTTGCTAGGTGTTAGGAATTTTGCCTTTGTTTTGTGAGCAGACTTATCTGTGAGAGACTTAAGGGCTTGTCCCTTGGGCATGCGACTCCATGCGGCAAGCGCGATCTAAAGGGCCGGTCCCACCAGCATGCGCCTGCATGCGGCAAGCGCAACATAACGTGGTCGCTTGAGCCGTACGGCCTCGCGATGCCGGTCCCACCGATCGCCGGAGCTGTATGGAGTTGTGCGGAGCTGGACCCGACATCGCGCGGGGCTCCGAAAAACTGACCGTGTTCAAACATTCTGAGTGGCAACGGCCTGCCGGCCCGCAGCCGCCTCGATGCCGTACGTCACACGCAAACTTCTTACAGACTTCGCTCGCACTTCAAGTCACTCACTCGACCTCCGCGCGGCTCCCGCATCTGGTTAGGTCGCGCTTGCCGCATGCAGGCGCATGCTGGTGGGACCGGCCCTTTAGGTCGCACTTGCTGCATGGAGTCTCATGCCCGTGGGACAGGCCCTTTACTAGTGTGTTGGAAACATGTTGAGTCCTAGGAATTTTCAATAATGGGGAACCAATTCAATGATCTGTGGAGACAACATTATGAAGTAGTAGTTTATGATGTATTGCATTGTATTTACAGTAGATTATGTATTGTTTTTGATTTAAACTTTTGGAAGTTAGAAATATTGCTTTAGGAACTGTACAGTTACTGAATGCGATATTAGATGAATGATTTTGGTTTATGTAGGAGTGTGGTTGTGCCTGATAATAATAAGCAGCGTGATCTCTTGTTTGCATATTGTGTTACTTGCATGTCTAAAGCTAATTTTTGATTGAAAATTAAACGTTGCGATAATGTGTTTGATTGTGCTCGAATGTGTTTGATTGTTCCCTGGGGTGTTCTGATCTTTGGATGACGGAGGATTGTGGAAATTGTAAGGTTGAAAGGGTGTGGACTTGTGGGAAGTAGGAAAATAATTTGAATAGGAGAATAGGATTGGTGGAGCAAAGGAATAAATAATGGTGAGGCTGCGAACGCATTGAGCCATTAGCCACTGTTCAAGAGCAAGCCTGATAAAAAGGAAGGAGTGAAGGACTTAGGAATTCTGTTTCGCTTGATTGGAGGCATGGGGAACAGCATAGATCGAGATATGACAGAAGAGGAAAGGAGCACATTGCAAATAATGTGCAATGGGTTCCCTCACAAGGCAGATAAATTAAGAGATTTATCACGAGCGTTAAATAAGGAATTAGGAAGCAAGCTCTGGCTGCCAGGAGGCAATAGAACAGTAAAAGGGATAATAGACAATAGACAATAGACAATAGACAATAGGTGCAGGAGTAGGCCATTTGGCCCTTCGAGCCAGCACCGCCATTCATTGTGATCATGGCTGATCATCCCCAATCAGTACCCCGTTCCTGCCTTCTCCCCATATTCCCTGACTCCGCTATTTTCAAGAGCCCTATCTAGCTCTCTCTTGAAAGCATCCAGAGAACCTGCCTCCACCACCCTCTGCAGAGAATTCCACAGACTCACCACTCTCTGTGAGAAAAAGTGTTTCCTTGTCTCCGTTCTAAATGGCTTACTCCTTATTCTTAAACTGTGGCGCCTGATTCTGGATTCCCCCAACATTGGGAACATGTTTCCTGCCTCTAGCATGTCCAAGCCCTTAACAATCTTATATGTTTCAATGAGATTTCCTCTCATCCTTCTAAACTCCAGAGTGTACAAGCCCAGCTGCTCTATTCTCTCAGCATATGACAGTCCCGCCATCCCTGGAATTAACCTTGTAAACCTACGCTGCACTCCCTCAATAGCAAGAATGTCCTCCCTCAAATTAGGGGACCAAACTGCACACAATACTCCAGGTGTTGTCTCACTAGGGCTCTGTACAACTGCAGAAGGACCTCTTTGCTCCTATACTCGATTCCTCTTCTTTCGCTTTCTTCACTGCCTGCTTTACCTGCATGCTTACTTTCATAGACTGATGTGCAAGGACCCCCAGATCCCATTGTACCTCCCCTTTTCCCAACTTGACGACATTTAGATAGTAATCTGCTTTCCTGTTTGTAGATGGTTTATGCATGCAACCTATAATGTAGCTACCTCATCACCACTAACCACGCCCCATCATATTAGTATAACTGTAGTATCCTCCCTTTGTTCCTCCCACTAGGTTCCAGTACGCCTGAAGACTGGATGCAGTCAGTGCTGGGACGTGTGTGCCATGTGCTATAATAAACTACCAGTAAAGGTTACAGTGTGTCAGACATCACTCCTTTGCATGGCGTCAGAATTTTAAAACTCGCGCTTCCCGTTTACCGGTTTTCATTTCTTTTGTCCCCGTTAGTGCCCAGTGTTGGGTTTCCCTTGACATGGCATCCTCATGCCGAAAGCCATCTCCCCTTGTCTTCGACGCTGACATTGCGGAGCGATGGTCGACTTTTGTGATGGACTACACTCACTACGTTAATATTGCGCACCGGAACGACCCAGCCGCGGTCAAAGCATCACTCTTGCTCAACCTGGCCGGTCCCGATGCAATGAAGAGAGCTCAAGCCTTTGTCTACGAACCAGCGGTCCTGGATGACAACGACCAGCCGGTCGAGCCAGCTGAATCGGCCGACGACCCGGTATGTCTTTTGCGCAAGTTCGCCGAGATATGCGACCTGCCCTCCAACCGTATACTGGAGCGGGCCAGGTTCTTCTCACGCAAGCAACAGCCGGATGAACCTGTTGAATGCTTCATTGCCGACCTGCGGCACCTTGCCCAGCGGTGCCGATTTGAAACCATGCGCGACCAGCTCACCAGAGACATTCTCGTCACTGGCATGATTGATCAGAAGCTGCGCGCCGACCTGCTGCAATGGCCTGACCTAACCCTGACTCAGGCAATGCATGCGTGCCGCATTGCCGAAGTGGTCACCCCTCCTCATGGACAGAGGGGGCCTGACAACCGAGCCATAAATCTAACTGGTGTTGCTGGACAACGACGGATGAAGGACAACTTTCGCCCTCCACCGCGGCCCGCTCGTACACCCCGGGACCCGAGATCTAAAAAGTGTCCAAACTGCAATTACGTGCACTCCACAGAATCACAGTGCCCAGCCCTTGGGAAGACCTGCAATTTCTGCGGGAGAAGAAACCATTTTGCAGCTGCCTGCCGTTCCCGTGGGAAAGTGCCCTCAGCTCCCAGACAACTCCTAAACAACCTTCTGCAAGTTGATAGCGAGATGGATTCTCAGCCCTCTGTTGACGCTGCCCCCGACTCTGAGCTCAGCTATTCCACGGGAGATGTAAGTATTTACACTCTCCTCCACA
The DNA here is from genome assembly GCF_010909765.2 of Amblyraja radiata. NCBI lineage: Eukaryota > Metazoa > Chordata > Chondrichthyes > Rajiformes > Rajidae > Amblyraja > Amblyraja radiata. Next base: position 75,897,389 of record NC_045957.1, read on the forward strand.
GCCGATCTCGCCTCCCCGATCCTTCTGTGAACATAACCGTAAACAATAAGTCCTTCTCTGCTAAACTTGACACGGGGGCAAAAGTGAACGTAATGTCAACAAAGCTGTTCCACCAGATAAGGAATAATGAGCTGCTGATTGCAGACCGCTCTGTTTTGCGTGCCTATGGGGGAGAGGAACTAACACCTGTGGGGAGGGCGACTTTCCACTGCGTGCTGCAGAAATCTTCCCAGGACCTGTCTTTCTTCATTCTGGACAGTGACTGTGTGACGTTGCTGAGCAACCAGGCCTGCCAGGATCTTGGTCTGGTGTCGTTTGACCGTACGGTCCACGAGGTGCAACCTGTGATGGATCCACTATCTGAGTACCCAGACCTGTTTGACGACAAGTTGGGGAAGCTGCCGTTGGTGTACAAGATCGTGACTGACCCATCTGTGGTGCCTGTGATCCGTCCACCCCATAGGGTGTCGTTCGCCATGAAGGGCAAGGTGGAGAGTATGCTGAAGGACATGGTCAACATGGGAGTGCTGGAGGCTGTCAGCGACCCAACCGAATGGGTCTCCACCATGGTCGCCACGTTGAAGAAAGGAAAAAATGAGATACGGGTATGCATCAACCCCAAGGACTTGAATATGGCGATTAAACGGCCCCACTACCCCATGAGGACTGTCGAAGATGTTGCCGCCCAGGTGGGACAGGCCACTGTGTTCTCCGTCCTCTATGCCAGAAGTTCGTTTTGGCAGATACCCCTGGACAAACGCTCCACGGACCTGACCACGTTCAGCACGCCCTTCGGCAGGTTTAAGTTTTTACGGATGCCGTTCGGCATCAACTCCGCCAGCGAGGTATTTCAGCGTTCTATGGAACAATTGTTTGCAGGTCTGCCCTGCGCGATTATTGTGGACGACATTCTGGTCTATGGGAGGGATGTGGCCGAACATGACCACAACCTCCGGCGGATTTTGGACCGTGCTCGGCAGATAAATTTGAAGCTTAATCGGTCAAAGTGCAAGTTCCGGGTGCCTGAGGTCACATATGTCGGCCACATTTTCACGGCCCAAGGGTTGAAGCCAGACCCGCACAAGACCAGCGCCATCTCAGAGCTGCCCGCCCCGACAGACGTTGTCAGTCTGCAGCGTTTCCTGGGGATGGTGAATTACCTGGGGAAGTTTATCCCCGACCTCAGCGAGTTGAGCGCACCCCTGAGACAGCTCACAAAGAAGGACATTGCCTGGGCATGGTTTCCACACCACCAGCAGGCGTTTGACCTGCTAAAGACGAGGCTGGTCAGCACACCTACCCTGAAGTTCTTTGATCTACGGCGTCCGATCGTGGTCACTTGCGACGCCTCTCGATTTGGTCTGGGTGCTGCCTGCCTGCAACCCCACGCTGATGACTCGCTGCTGCCCATCTCCTATGCCTCTCGGACCATGACGGACACAGAGCAGCGCTATGCTCAGATAGAGAAGGAGCTGCTGGCGGTGGTTTTCGCGTGTTCGAAGTTTAAGGACTTCTTATTTGGCACCAGGTTCACCGTTGAGACGGATCACCAGCCACTGGTAACGATACTCAACAAACCAATACACTGTGCTCCTGCCAGGCTCCAGCGGATGATGCTGCAGCTACAGCGCTTTGACTTTAAAATCATGTATAAGAGGGGCACCGAGATGCATGTGGCTGATGCGCTGTCCCGGGCCCCCCGGGCCTCCTGCGACCGGCACCCCTTCGAGCAGTCGGACTTACAGGTACTGAACGTTAACTTCGTCCCTTCTCAGCAACTACAGTGTTTAGTTGAACATACCGCTAACGACCCTGACCTGCAGCAGCTTGCTGCTGTCATCAAGCGCGGGTGGCCCGCCAAACGGAATTCGTTGCCTGCCAGCGTCCACCCCTATTTTTTGGTCCGCGATGAGTTAGTCCTCCGTGACGGCATTATTATCAAAGGACACAAAGTGGTCGTCCCTGCCTCGCTGCATAGCTTGTATTTTGACGCCGCCCACATGGATCATCCAGGGGCAGATGCCACTATCTCGCATGCCCAGGAACAGTACTACTGGCCGGCCATGGCTAAATACATCCAGGCCAGGGTGGATTCCTGTCCGGACTGTAACTCTCTTGCCCCCCATCAGCAACGACAGCCGCTTTTGCAGCAGCCTGCCCCTGACATGCCCTGGTCTTCTCTGGCTGCCGATATTTTCGACTGGCGTGGGAGGCAATACCTTGTGCTAGTAGACTCTTACTCGAATTGGTTCGAGGTGGATCTCCTCCCTGCCATCACCTCCGAGATGGTGATCAGCAAGCTTCGCCGCCACTTTGCCACGTTTGGTTCCCCTGTCCGGCTGCAGACAGACAACGGACGCCAGTTCACCAGCGCCGAGTTTCGAGCGTTTGCCGCAAAGTGGAACTTTAATCATTTCACCAGCAGCCCGGAGTACCCGCAGAGCAATGGTCTAGCTGAACGGGCGGTCCGCAGCGCTAAACACCTGCTTGAACAAACCCGCCTCTCGAACGGGGATTTCTATCGGGGTCTCCTAAACCTTTGGAACATTTCCAGAGACAGTACCATGGGATCCCCTGCCCAGCGACTTATGTCCCGTGTTGTCCGCCCTCCGATGCCCATTGCCCAGCAGTCCCTGATGCCCAAAGTCCTGCAGCCTGCTGATGTCCAGAAACGTATTGCCCAGAAGCACGAGATCCAGCGCCGCTCGCACGACAAATCCTGCCGCCCTCTTTCGCCACTGATGCCTGGACAGGTCGTCCGTTTGCAGACGTCCACCGGCTATTCCCGACTTGCCACCGTCGTCGGGTTTGACAGCGCGCCACGGTCCTACCTCGTGGATTTTGAAGGGACTGTATACCGACGCAGCCGCCAGCACCTGTTGGCGGTTAACGAGCCCAAACCACCTCCTGCGATTCCGTATACCCCTCCATCGCGTGTCGAGCCGTCTTCCACTAACGTACCATCTGCTCCCTGCATGCCACGGTCGGTCCTTTTGCCTCGGGTACCCCCCCCCCTGCTCCTCCCGGGTTTGCTCCCCAGGCTCTGCTGTCTCCTGCAAGGTCTTCTCTCTCTCCAACTTCACCTCGTTCTACCCCTTCATTCTCACCTAGCTCACCTGTGCCTCTCCGCTTCCCCTCCAGCCTGGGTTCCCCACCCATCTTCTCTCCCCCTCCTGTTTCTGTTCCTGTCCCTCCTCCTATTCTTTCGGGCGGGGAGGGTGAAGGTGCTGTGCGCACTCGCTCGGGTCGGATTGTAAAACCTCCGGCTCGTTACGGAGAATATGCTTAGCTTTGCAGGTACTGTATAATAAACCTGCCACTGTAGTAACTTGTTCAAATTGTAAGGGGAAGGATGTAGATGGTTTATGCATGCAACCTATAATGTAGCTACCTCATCACCACTAACCACGCCCCATCATATTAGTATAACTGTAGTATCCTCCCTTTGTTCCTCCCACTAGGTTCCAGTACGCCTGAAGACTGGATGCAGTCAGTGCTGGGACGTGTGTGCCATGTGCTATAATAAACTACCAGTAAAGGTTACAGTGTGTCAGACATCACTCCTTTACACTGTTTTTGCTACCAAAGTGGATAAACTCACATTTATCCGCATTAAGCTTCATCTACCATGCATCTGCCCACTCCCCCAACCTGTCCAAGTCACCCTGCATTCTCATGGCATCCTCCTCACAGTTCACACTGCCACCTAGCTTTGTGTCATCTGCAAAGTTGCTAATGTTACTTTGAATCCCTTCATCCAAATCATTGATGTATATTGTAAATAGCTGCGGTCCCAGCACCGAGCCTTGCGGTACCCCACTAGCCACTGCCTACCATTCTGAAAGGGACCCGTTAGTTCCTACTCTTTGTTTCCTGTCTGCCAACCACTTCTCTATCCATGTCAGCACTCTACCCCCAATACCATGTGCCCTAATTTTGCCCACTAATCTCCTACGTGGGACCTTATCAAATGCTTTCTGAAAGTCCAGGTACACTACATCAACTGGCTCTCCCTTGTCCATTTTCCTAGTTACATTTTCAAAAAATTCCAGAAGATTAGTCAAGCACGATTTCCACTTCGTAAATCCATGCTGACTCGGGCTGATCCTGTTACTGCTATCCAAATGTTCGGCTAACTCATCTTTTATAATTGACACCAGCATCTTCCCCACCACCAATGTCAGGCTAACTGGTCTATAATTCCCTGATTTCTCTCTCCCGCCTTTCTTAAAAAGTGGGATAACATTAGCTACCCTCCAATCCACAGGAACTGATCTAGAGTCTATAGAACATTGGAAAATTATCACCAATGCTTCCACAATTTCTAGTGCCACTTCCTTAAGTATGCTGGGATGCAGACCATCAGGCCCTGGGGATTTATCAGCCTTCAGTCCCATCAGTCTATCCAACCCCATTTCCTGCCTAAGATGGATTTCCTTCAGTTCTTCTGTCACCCCAGATCCTCTGGCCACAACTATATCAGGAAGATTGTTTGTGCCTCCTGATAAAATACATCGAACAAAGTATTTGGCAGCATAGTAATAACAAAAGTGCAAAAGAATTAATAGGCTAATGGAGAAAATATTATGAGGAACGGAAGGCAACTAAAGAGGTTGAGAGGATGGCTTGTTGGGGAAAAAGCAATTGCTAAACTTGGAATAGAACTGAAAGAAGGTGAAGTAGATCGACCTCCATGCAGTAGCAAGGACAGGAGTGGAGAAGGAGAGAAACACACAGAACAAGTAAATGGCAGATCTCCTGGAAGAAAATTAGTCCCTGTAAATTTAAAGACTAGGGATCCGATGGTTAGTGCTGAATTCGAGGGGGAAGGAGATGAATATTGGGAAGAATGGACAAATGTTAACGCTAGTGGAAGTTCACAGCTCCCACCATGTTCCTCTTGTGTTTCCCAGGCTTCACTAGCACCTTGTATGACTTGTGTCTGTAATAAATATTTTAGGTCTGCAGAATCTATAACAACTCCTGCAAATTCTACATCTGAACAGATTCTAGCAACACCAGATACTGGGGTATCAGATTCTTCGACCCTATCCATTCCATCATTGATAGATCGTCCAGTACCTTATGGCACCCGGAGTAGAATGAAGAAGTTAGCTCTGGTGTTTAAAGAAAGGGAAGGCATGTTAGATATAGTGCAACAGCCAGAGTATTTCTGTGAGCCACAACCTAGACAGATTACACGAGTAAGTAAGAAAAAGGAACAATTTATTTGGACAATATCGGGAAACCCCTAACAAACGGAAAGATTCATCTGACAGTGATTGAAGATACCGAGATAGATTTTGAAGTAATTGAAAGTTTACAATTTAAACAGATATCCCATAGGCAGTTCCCAGTAAGAGAAGGGCTGGATACAGCCGATTCGACCAGCGCAGTAAGTATGAATAATCCCCGTGCCACAGACGTCCATACTCCATGGAAGCCACCTGAAATAATGGCAGTACTAAACAGAATCCCTGATAGGAACAACTCACCTGGTGATTTTATAGATTATTTAAGAACCACAATGCGTGTATATTATTCAGATTCACATGATTTGTGGGAGACCATACAACAGATAATTACTACAGCTGAAAATACCAAATTTCTAGTAGCCCGAGGACACCCAACTTATGAAGCCTTGGCCGATGGATCTAAATTGTTTAACCCTTGATAGTAAAGCGGCTTCTATTATCAAGGTGGAAAGAAAATGTCCCTATAATTGGCATTCTTAATTGGATTTATGATAAAATTGACAACATATGGAAATTAATTGATTACATTTGAACAGCTGGGAATTCCACAGTAATTGGTATGGAATTGTGTTATCGGCCACAATGCTGTGGAATGAGAAAGATGAGATGGACACTGAAAATTAAAATATTACATTGAAGGCTGACATTGAATTTGGTTGAATTGAAACATCTTCATGGTTTGCTTTAAATAAGAGTCACGCCTGTAGGGAAATTTGGACTGAACCCAGCTGAAACCATCATCAGATATACATATTATAACATTGTGTGAATATGGAGAGAGCTGATTAGTGTTGATCCTAGGATAGTAAAGAGTATATTATAGAACAGAAGAGTAATAGGAATACAGTGTTAGACCAGAATATAATAGAGCAGAATAGTGAAATAGAAAAGGAATCGTATTGCAGAATTACAGCGAATGTATGGGTAAGCATTAGTACATGAGTGGTAACTTGCTTTGTCCCAAGTTTTTCAGGAATTATAGGTTATAGGTTCGACTATGGAAAGAGATGGAAGAATGGGAAACAACACGAATGGGGGGAATTTATGCCCATGAAAACTCGCGAGGTGAAGACTCATCAGTCGAAAATTGTGAAGCTATGCCCACAATAACTTGGGAAGCTTGACAAGGTTCTGGGAAGAAACAACATTGTTTTTTTGTTGTTAATAGATGGAGAATGTAATAGACACACATATGTATATCTGGCTATCTGATTATCTGACTATTTGGTTATAATAAATTATGACTTATCATATATGATAAAAGGAAGGAATATAAATTCTGGCCAAATTGGAGAGGCCAGGACTCTAAATTTGAGTAAAGGCTTCTGGGCTGCTAGGCCATTTGGTCAATTTAAATGTGCCTTCTGCAGAAATGAGGCAAGCTGCAGAATGGTGCCAGTTTGTCCAGAGCCTAAATAAGACCTGCAAGAACAGAATGGAACATCTGCAGATCCTGACAATTAGGTGCACATTTCATGGAATGGATTGGATGAATACAAACCAGACATATACATTGTAAATAATGTTGCAAAACTTTACTTTGATAGATGTTGATTGGATTAAGTATTGAACCTTGTCTGGGTTTCTTGAATATCTGGGCAAATGTTGCTATGTTTGCTTCCTTTCAGAAGCTCCATTTGAATACAATGTATTAGTCACTGTATTATTGGGTTAGGGAAATGTCTATCATGTACTGTGTTAATTGATATCTGTTATTGGACTGTATAGAGACCACCCACGGTCGTTCGAGGCTAAAGAGGGCTTGGCCATGCTGAAACGAGGATTGAACCCATGCTGGTTAGGTATAGTAGTGGGAACTGTAATTGTGTTTAGTCAAAATATAGATTAGTTGCGCAAGTGCTTGACTGAGTGATTTTTGACTGAAACTAGACTGGGGGGGGAGCTTAGAATGAGCTATTTACAACACTGGGTCCCTATTGTTCGTCACGGGGGTTCCCCCATGGCGGGCCCCCATTGTCTTCCCCTCCCCCCACATTCATTGACCATGAGGCCACACCGCTACCGAGGCACCCACTGCCGCCACTGAGTCTCCCTCAGCCGCCATTCCCATCTACGCCACCTCTGAGGCTCCATCGGCCCAGATAGGACTTGCAACCTGGCTTCACCGCAATCCCCTGGAGGACTTGTGGGCCAAGTCGGGCCTCCCGAGGCCTGTTCCAGTCTTTGTTCTGGTCTGTGGCAGCGCTGTGGTTCGATGAGTGGAACGGGCGTGCGTGGCTCCCCGGGACACTCCTGCCACGCGCGCGGCTCCCCTGGGCACACTATGGAGGCAAAGTGATTTTTTTTCTTCTCCTGATGTGGGCTAACATGCCTCTCAGTTGAGAGTCTTGGATGGGAGATTGCAACCTTCACGCGGTCCACCCTGTTTCGATGAATGCAATCAACCTGCCGTGCACAAACAGAAGGTCAAACAGAACATGTTGTCTTACAACTTTAGGCTGTACACGCCATATGCAAGATGCATGATGCAAGAAAAAGTTGAGGGGCTGGTAAAAATGAGCTGTTAATGTACCAAATATAACATGATACAGCTTATATAATAACAAGCATTTTGTGGAAAAGTCTAGAATGTTCAATCCAAAGATTCAGTTCAAGTTAGTAAAGTCCTAACAACCATACAAATATCACAATAAACAAAATGAAGATTCTATTAATGTCACACGCAATGATTGCAATAATACATCTAGTGTGATTTATGCGATTGATTACCAAACTAAATTTGACCTTAATAAGAATAACAAATAGAGCAGATGCCGGAAATCTGAAACAAGAACAGAAAATGATGGAAACACGCTGTAGTTCAGGTAGCAGTTGTGAAACAGAAACAAAATGAATGGTCTAGATCATAGAATCTTCATCATACATTGGTATAGAGTCATTTGCAGAGGTTATTAGGAAAGTTCCTTGAAACCTGGGGTCAAAGAAGCAAATCTTTTGGAGTTCTTTTACGAGTAATGGGTGGAGAGGAAGTTATTTGCAGAGATGATTCTAGAGCTAAGGGTCCAGTCATCTCAAGACAGGATCAGCAATAATGGCACAAGAAATCTAAAAATGTAGAAGTATCATGAATTGTAGAGATTTTGAAATGGTGAAGCAATGGATTTGGTTGTAGATATAGAGAGAGGTAAGAGATTTGAACAAAAGAATAACATTTTTTTAAATCTGACTTCTTAAAATATATCTTTGGTTAATCATAACCTGAAAGTATAGTTCATAGAAAGTGTCAGAAAATGCAATATCCTAGGTTACTTTGTTTTGTTCAGGCGTTACTCTTGTTGCAGAAGACTTAAATTATTTTATTTCAAAAATGGTGGTGTCAATCATAATGAGTGGAATCAGGAAGCTCAATGATCCCACGTAAAGCCATCAGATATATTCTAGTGTATCGAATTCCAGACCAAATTAATTGTAGAAATCAAGTCTACCAATGATTCTTCACATGATCACATCAGTCTGAAGAAGGGTCTCGACCAGAAACGTCACCCATTCCTTCTCTCCAGCGATGCTTCCTGTTCCGCTGAGTTACTCCAGCATTTTGTGTCTATCTTCAATTTAAACCAGCAACTGCAGTTCTTTCCTACACAGCACAGCATATAATTTGGCATTGAAACATAGAAACATTCTCTTAGACCGCCTTCGGTCATGGCTGACCATGGGTATCTCCAGGGTGCTATTCCCTATATGGAGGATGCCTGTGCATGACTTTGTTTAATGTGGGGAGACTGGTGCACAGACAGTCACCCCATGGTCCACGACAGATCTGGATCAAGATCCAGTGGCATGGAGTCCAAGATGACCGGAGGCCCTTTTCTGCTGCAGCCTTTATCCATCCGCCTTCCAAGCAATTTTGATGCTCCACTAAGGTCAGCCATCGTCCTCCGCCTGTTCCACCATTGAAGTCTTGGTTGGATTGATCTTTGTCAGAGACCTCCCCATTGACCTTACCGCCATGGGTGGCTCTACTAGGTGCATAGCTCCAGATGGCATCGGTCTCAGGATCTCAGGTCCACACAAGCTTCTCCACCACGACAAGGTGATAATCTATGGAGAAGAAGCATAGAAATATAGAAAATAGGTGTAGGAGTAGGCCATTTGGCCATTCGAGGCAGCACCACCATTTAATATGACCATGGCTGATCATCTAAAATCAGTACCCTGTTCCTGCTTTCTCCTCATATCATTTGATTCCGTTAGCCCTAAGAGCGATATCTAACTCTCTCTTAAAAACATCCAGTGAATTGGCCTCCAGTGCCTTCTGTGGCAGAGACTTTCACAGATTCACAACTCTGCTTGAACTCTGCTGTTTTTCCTAATTTCAGCCCTAAATGGCCTACCCCTTATTCTTAAACTGTGACCCCTGGTTCTGGACTCCACCAAAATCGGGAATTTTTTTTCAGCATCTAGCCTTTCCAATGCCTTAAGAATGTTATATGATACTGTAAGATCCTCTCTCATCCTTCTAAATTTCAGTGAATATAAGCCTTGTCAATCCATTCTTTCATCATATGTCAGTCCCACCATCTCGGGAATTAACCATATAACCATATAACAATTACAGCACGGAAACAGGCCATCTCGGCCCTACAAGTCCGTGCCGAACAACTTTTTTCCCTTAGTCCCACCTGCCTGCACTCATACCATAACCCTCCATTCCCTTCTCATCCATATGCCTATCCAATTTATTTTTAAATGATACCAACGAACCTGCCGCCACCACTTCCACTGGAAGCTCATTCCACGCCGCTACCACTCTCTGAGTAAAGAAGTTCCCCCTCATGTTACCCCTAAACTTCTGTCCCTTAATTCTGAAGTCATGTCCTCTTGTTTGAATCTTCCCTATTCTCAAAGGGAAAAGCTTGATCACATCAACTCTGTCTATCCCTCTCATCATTTTAAAGACCTCTATCAAGTCCCCCCTTAACCTTCTGCGCTCCAGAGAATAAAGACCTAACTTATTCAACCTATCTCTGTAACTTAGTTGTTGAAACCCAGGCAACATTCTAGTAAATCTCCTCTGTACTCTCTCTATTTTGTTGACATCCTTCCTATAATTGGGCGACCAAAATTGTACACCATACTCCAGATTTGGTCTCACCAATGCTTTGTACAATTTTAACATTACATCCCAGCTTCTATACTCAATGCTCTGATTTATAAAGGCTAGCATACCAAAAGCTTTCTTTACCACCCTATCTATATGAGATTCCACCTTCAAGGAACTATGCACAGTTATTCCCAGATCCCTTTGTTCAACTGTATTCTTCAATTCCCTACCATTTATCATGTACGTCCTATTTTGATTTGTCCTGCCAAGGTGTAACACCTCACATTTATCAGCATTAAACTCCATCTGCCATCTTTCAGCCCATTTTTCCAAATGGCCTAAATCACTCTGTAGACTTTGGAAATCCTCTTCATTATCCACAACACCCCCTATCTTGGTATCATCTGCATACTTACTAATCCAATTTACCACCCCTTCATCCAGATCATTGATGTACATGACAAACAACAAAGGACCCAACACAGATCCCTGAGGCATTAACCTGGTGAACCTACGCTGCACTCCCTCAGTAGGAAGAATGTCCTTCCCCAAATTAGGGGACAAAAACTGCATCCAATACTCCAGGTGTGGTCTCACCAGGGGCCTGAACAACTGCAGTAGGGCCTCCTTGCTCCTGTACTCAAATCCTCTCGCTACATGCCATTTGCTTTCTTCACTGCATGCTGTACCTAACGGGTCCAGTGGTGAATCTCATGGTCAAGGTCGTCTGTTTATTGTCACATGTACCAATTAAGGTACAGTGAAACTCAACTACCATACAGCCATACTAAAAAAAAAGCAGCAAGGCACACAACTACCCGACATTCCTCACTATGATGGAAGGCAATAAAGTTTAATTTTCTTTCCTCTTTATTCTTCTGCGGTCGGGGGAGACGAACCATCTGCAGTCGGGGTGATTGCAGCTCCCGCAGTCGACGATCGAAGCCCCCAGATCGGGGAGGTCGAAGCTCCCGTGATCGAGGCGGTCGAAGTGTTCAACATGGTTGCGCATCATCCATCATAGAAACTTCCTCTTTCTCTGGCATTTTGTTACCTTCAGGGCAGAAGGAAAGGAAGATCAGAACATTTGGTAAAAGAAATACATTTGCCATTAAATAAATGACTTCTAATTATCTCTTGTTTCCAAAGGTGAAGGAAACCCTCTCAGAATGTTTTAATCCATTGAGTAGGACACTACAACATGAAGAGAGTCTCTAAAAATTAGCTTGGTTACATTCTTCCACTTCCTTGGACTTGTTTTATATATTTTTAAATCTTTTACAGGTAAATTTCCTGATATTCTGAAACCTTGCAGTGCTGGCACGCAGAAATAGTATGCAGATTCTGAACAATCTTAGAATTTGTCAAGTGATAAACATTTTATTCATTGCATCTGGAGTAATCCTTGTATATATCAAATTTGTCACTTTGAAAAAATAGTTCCTGCCATGATATCTTGCTGCACTGAGCTCCAGCACTCAAAATATCACTCTCGGTCCAGGCAATTGACGTCCTCAATGGCTCTATCAGAGATTCTGTAATTAAGATGACCTTTTGGTAAGTTGAACCACATGCAACAAGGAACCACAGCGATCTCAGGAGACATGATTAATGTAGTTAACTCTGACTAAATTCTAATTACAGAATGGCTTGTGCTCTTTGGAGAATTGTCTTGAAGACACTTATTCACTCTGGTTGATAAGGGACTGCTATTTCACAGACCAGGTTCATCACAAAACAAGGCTGCCAACACCACACATCCTCAACCACAAGATTACATTATGATGTCATTCTTGGACTCTTCCTTATGAATGTATTCAGTATAATATCTATAATTTTAAAGCCAAGAAATAAAACAAAAAAGTTAGATGATACAAGAATGCCAACATTAACCTACTCCAAATTAAACTGAAGGTCAAATAGAAGGCAGAAGAAAAGTTGAGGTCAAATTCCCAGTCTTCCTTTTAATTTTTCTGGTCATCCTTCAGCAGTTTTTAAACCTATTTCATAGTGATCTAGGATGTAAACATTATTGTCTAGGCTAGCATTTCATGTTATTTTCTAGATTGTCCTTGATAGGTGATTTAAATATAATCCATATTGCTGTGGGTCTGGAGTTACATATAGCCCAGATTGAAAAGAGATGGGTGAATGTAGAAGGACATTGAAGGGTATTCAACTCGTTTGAATTTTATATCTTTGTGGGTTTATAGGCATGTAAATTGATTACCTGACACCAGCAAATACTGTCTACATTGTGTTCAAAACCTGTAAATATTCAGGAAACAGTTTCTTAATTTACTCATTTTGGGGATCTAAGTTTCACTGGCAAGATCAGCATATATTGACCACCCCCAATAGAAACATAGAAACACAAAAACAAAGTAGGCCATTCGGCCCTTCGAGCCAGCACCGCCATTTAATATGGTCATGGCTGATCATCTAAAATCAGTACCCCGTTCCTGCTTTTTCCACATATCCTTTGATTCCTTTAGCCCTAAGAGCTAAGTATAACTCGCCCTTGAAAACCTGGTGAATCAGCCTCCACTGCCTTCTGTGGCAGAGAATTCCACAGATTCACAACTCTCAGGGTGAAAAGGTGTCTCCTCATCTCAGTTCTAGATGGCCTACTCCTTATTCTTAAACTGTCACCCCTGGTTCTGGACTCCCCCAACATTGAGAACTGTTTTCTTGCATCTAGCCTGTCCAATCCTTTAAGAATTATATATGTTTCTTTAAGATCCCCTCTCAACTTTCTTAATTCCAATGAATACAAGCCCAGTCGATCCATTATTTCATCATATGTCAGTCCCACCATCCTGGGAATTAACCTGGTGAATCTATGCTACACTGCCTCAATTGCAATAATGTCCTTCCTCAAATTAGGAGACCAAAATTGCACACACTACTCCAGGTGCGGTCTCACCAGGGCCATGTATATCTGCAGTAGGGCCTCCTTACTCCTAAACTTAAATCCTCTCGAAGGCCAACATGCCATTTGCTTTCTTTACTATCTGCTGTACCTGCATGCTTACCTTCAGTGATTGATGTACAAGCACACCCAGGTCTCGTTGTTCCTCCCCTTTTCCTAATCTGACACAGTTCAGATAATAATCTTCCTTCCTGTTCTTGCCACCAAAGTAGATAACCTCACATTTATCCACATTATACTGCATCTGCCATGCATCTGCCTACTCACCCAACCTATCCAAGTCACCCTGCAGGATCATAGCATCCTCCTCGCATCTCAAACTGCCACCCAGCTTTGTGTCATTCCCAAACTTGGAGAGGTTTGCCCTTTAAGAAGGTGGTGGTGGATCCTTGGGTGTTTAAATCATTAATATTCTTGTACATATAGAACAATCTACCCATGTCATGAAACCTGAAAATCCTGGAAATATTCAGCAAGTCAGACAGCATTCAGGGAACGAGAAAACAGAATTGATGGTTAAATACTGCATTTATTCTGGCGATGACATTCATATGATACTGTTGGAGGAGTTCCAATATTTAGATCAGTAATAATGAAGGGATTGGTAATTTACCGTATACCCTTGTTTTAACCCCTTTATAACGGATTTATGTTCGCGTGGACTGATGCACCGACGGCTGCCCATGCCACCCCTGGCTCATGCCACCTCTCTGGTCATTTGCAGCCCTGGCTACCCCCATGATTTTTGTCCATATCCAGGTACTGTCTAAATGTGATGATGGTTTCTGTCCTGCCCACTGTATCAGGCAATGAGTTCCAGCTCACCCCACCACCTTTGGTGGGAACAAAGAAATTTATCACTTTTGCACTCTTCCTTCTGACAATCACTTGAAATTTACGCTCCTCAGTTTTTGTTCAGGTAAATTAATCGTGACTTTTCACTCTCGCTCAGCCCCGGAGTGCTGGAGTAACTCAGTGGATCAGGCAACAACTCTGGAGAACAGCGATAGGTGACATTACGGGAGAGAAACCTTCTTTAGTCTCATGGGCATCTTTGTACCCTCTTACGTACTGTGATTACATAATGTGGAGGACTATATGCTGGACTATATGCTGTACTCATTTACTAGCTGCATATATAACTGGGAGGAAAGCTAGAGTAATGTATGAACACAGTTCATCAATCATCACATAAACAGGGCTGTTTAATTTTCACAGAGGCTTTAGACAGTGCAGTGCTGTGGAGCCGTTTGCTTCTCACAGAGCAGCACAGGACTGCTGTTCACTGAGCCAGCATCAGATAGAGAAGAGATCAATTTAGAGAAGTCAGTGCACGTGAAGTGAAGAGGCTTGCTTTCCCCGGTAAGATCTTTAGAACTAGGTGAATGAGCTAATAAAGGTTAATGGAACTGTGCAGGTTTAGGGCACAATATTAAACAGAGGCTTCACTACAGGCAAGGCAAGAACAAGACAAGGAAATATTGGCTGTAATTAAACCAAAGTTAGTCTGGTTGGTGTGAAGTAATTCACTGGCCGGAGTGAATCGAATAAATAATCGAATCGAATAAAGTCCTGTTCATCGAATAAATAACTCCAGTAATCAACACTTGGTATTGGGTGACCAGAGGTCAAAGCCCAAGATGTGCCATCTATGTGTATGGTAGAGACCTACAAAGTTTGAATATTTAGTGCTGTTCATTTTCCACCACACTGTATGGAAATTGATTTATTCTGCATGGGTTGAACATTGCTATGATAATTTCCAGGTAAAATTGCTTTACCCTAGAAATCTGAGCCTGTTCATAAAGCAGAGTGCAAGAGGGAGGAGACAATATTGGCTCAGTGGGATGGGTTCCGAGTGTGGGTTGGTGGATGGTAGGGGACAAAGAAGACATTGAAAGGGGAAAATATTAAGGAACAGGGATGATTAAGGGAGGGAATGAAACAGGCTAGTGTGTGTGGAGAACTAAAGAAGGTGAAGAAGACCCATCTGTGTGTGTGCTCACTTGTGCTTCAAGTTCAAGATCAAGTTTGAATTTATTGTCACATGTACCAATGAAGGTACAGTGATATTTCAGTTACCATACAGCCATACTAAGTGAAAAGCAACAATACACACAGCCACATAAATTAAAATTAACATAATCATCCATCACAGCGGAATCCACATTCCTCACTCCTATGGAAGGTAATAAAGTTAAATCATCTTCCTCTTTGTTTAGACATATATGATTGCAGAGAAGCACCTATGCATTAGTCTATTTATTTGTGTATGTCAATATTTATGTAGAAGAGCCTGGTCTACAGTTGTCATAGGGAACCTTCCCTCCTGATCAAACCCTCACTCTGTCTTTGTCAGTATGGTGGCCGCTGATCACTCTGTTATCTCCTTTAGTCTATCCCTAGCACAATGGCAACCAAAGATATGCTGCTCTGAGAAAATTAATGTTGGGGATCTCAAGGCACCCACATAATAAGTTATTTTTAGAAAACTTCCCACACTCAACCTGATGACCCCCAATCAACAGAAACCACTGAGTATCCACACTTACTGGACGGCCCTGAAGTCCACCACAATTAACACCAATGAATAGACTCTTGGCTTCTCTCCTGGAAAACAACAGGAAATGTTGGATAGAAATGACCAGCAGACCAAGGAGTTAATTAACTGCAAACATAACGTGTTCTGGATTGGACATCCCACTATGCCACAAGGGTAAGAAACATTTTACAATCACTTGAAGGCTGAGGTCTAACAGAAAACCCATGAACAAAAATAACTGGTTGTGGCTGGAGAGAGTACGGCAGGTTAAATCGCTGATAGCCCTGTCATGTACTGGTTCTTCAAAGCTGTCAAGGTCTCTGACAGCCCAAACACCAAGGCCCAACTTTCCTCAACCATTTAATTGTAGTAGAGGAAGTGTTGCTCCAGTTGCATTTGGATTCCACCAAGCTGATGGATCAGTGGAGAATCATAACCAAGATTTAAAAAAAACAGGTTGTAGCATTAGCATTAGCTAATGACACTTTTTTTTACTCAAACAAAAAATATTTGACGTGGTTAATCTAGAGGAATTGTGGATATTTCTTCTCAAATTTGGCTCCCTGCCTAAATTCCTCTCTTACTAATGTAATGCCATGCAAGATGGGTTCTTATTGGACTTGCTAACACACCCAATCTTTGAGCTCGCATTGGAATTGATGGAACATAGATTCACGAGACTTGAGGTACAGGGTTATCCATGACCTTACTGATCAGCAGCACGTGTGTGGTTGGCCCACTTCTTTTCTAATCTCCTCCCTTTTCAAGTTCAGATGCTTGTGAAAGGTCCCTTAGTAGTATTTTGCATTTGCTTTTTAATTCTTCATTGGAAATCAACACAAAACAACCCACTTGCACTTCACAGTGCAGGCATTTTTTTAAAACATGCACAAAGATGCTTCAAAAAGACACGGGGGGCAAAAAGTGAACTCCACTTTTTATTATATTTACAAAACATTGCAAATGGCTCCATTATAATCATGTAATGTCTTTCTGTCTGGATAACATGTAATGAAAGCTTTTCACTGTACCTTGATACAAGAGACAATAAACTAAACTAAACTTTTGCCATGCACCTGCACTTATACGGAAATCATAGCATGAATACAGTCATTAAGATCAGGAGGTCCAGCGGAGAAATCTTCCACACCATAAGATCTTCTGAATATTTTCTAGCGTATGCTCTTTGTCTATAGGTATGCATCATTTACCTTTCAACCTATTTATTAGTAATCACTAAATGCAGATTTTCTGTATCTATATAACTAAAAGTCTCATCTTGACCACTTCCAATCTGCGCTGTATATTGATTTTAGAAAAAACGCTACCCTATATTGCTATAATTTTTGGCCATCTTACTCAAAGTCCTCCTCCACTGAGGCAGCCCTGAGGATTTTTTCGATCGATGAAATATAAAAAAAGCTATGAGTATTGAAAAAAGCTTGAGATCAGCTGATTGTTTCTCTAGCCAGTCAATCACCACGATGAAGGTAACGCCCATTCCGGGGGGGGGGGGGGCGGGTGCAGTACTATAACACCCCGGATGCTGGGACGTGAGTCAGTCACTCTGGAAGATCGTGAGGGAGAGGCCACAACTGTGATTTTAAGCTGTGAATCAACTGAACTGTAAGTCTGCCATGTACTTGCAATAAAGGGTTTGTTAGCCCTTAATGACAATGCAATGAGTTGTTTGGCCTGCTCCGTGCTTGAGACTGCAATGCAAAATGGAAATGAAATGACAATGCCATGAGATGTTTGGCCTGCCCTGTGCTTGAGACTGCAATGCAAAATGGAAATGGAAATGAAATGAAATGAGTTGTTTGGCCTGCCTGAAACCACTAATATTGGCCCACATTGCCCCTATTAGCCGAGAAACCAGTCCATTTTGCCCAAAATGCCCATATGCATTGGTGCTACCTCCTGCACCCCCACACAACTCATTGACTTCATCTATTTCACCTCTAATTTCCATCCGGCACTCAAATACACCTGGACCATTTCCGACACTTCCCTACCATTTCTTGACCTCACTCTCTCCATCGCAGGTGATAGACTTCTGACCGACATCCACTATAAACCCACTGACTCCCATGGCTATCTAGATTACACTTCTTCCCACCCTGCTTCCTGTAAAGACTCCATCCCCCACTCCCAATTCTTCCGTCTATGCCGCATCTGCTCCCAGGATGAGGTGTTCCACACCAGGGCATCGGAAATGTCCTCATTCTTCAGGGAACGGGGGTTCCCCTCCCCTGCTATAGATGAAGCTCTCACCAGGGTCTCTTCAATAACCTGTAACACTGCTCTCTCTCCCCATGCCCCCTAGTCCTCAACTTCCACCCTACTAGTCGTCACATACAACAATTAGTCCTCCGTCATTTTTGCCACCTCCAACGTGACCCCACCACTCACCACATCTTCCCATCCCCCCCCCCCCCCCCCCCCCAGTCTGATTTCCGCTCCCTTCATAACTCCCTGGTCAATTCTTCCATTCCCACCCGTACACCCCCTCCCCGGGCACTTTCCCTTGCAACCGCAAGAGATGCTTCACTTGCTGCTTTACCTCCCCCCTCGACTCCATTCAAGGACCCAAGCAGTCGTTCCAGGTGCGACAGAGGTTCACTTGCACCTCCTCCAACCTCATCTATTGCATCCGCTGCTCTAGATGTCAGCTGATCTACATCGGTGAGACCAAGCGTAGGCTTGGCGATCGTTTCGTCTAACACCTCCGCACCGTAATAACCAATCTGATCTCCTGGTGGATCAGCACTTCAACTCCCCCTCCCATTCTGAATCCGCCCTTTCTGTCCTGGGCCTCCTCCATGGTCAGAGTGAACACCACCGGAAATTGGAGGATTCCGCTTGGGCAGTTTACACCCCAGCGGCATGAACATTGACTTCTCCAATTTCCGGCAGCCCTTATTATCTCCTTCCCTTGTCAGCTCTCCCTCAGCCCTCTGGCTCCTCCTCTTCCTTTCTTCTTACCGCCCCCCCCCCCCCCCCCCCCCCCCAATCCTACATCGGTCTGAAGATGGGTTTCGGCCCGAAACGTTGTCTATTTCCTTCGTCCATAGATGCTGCCGCACCCACTGAGTTTCTCCAGCACTTTTGACTACCTTCGATTTTCCAGCATCTGCAGTTCCTTCTTAAACAAAACCTTGAATTACTGTAATATGTTTGGTTGGAGATGGGAGAGGGCAAGGGGTAGATGAAAGGTAGACAAGTTACAACAGTTAATCGATATTAATCAATGCTTTCTCTCTGCAGCTGCCAATATATCAAATAATGCATGAGACAAAATAATTGATTATGAGAGCATTGATTGTGGCTCAGTCTTTGCCTCAAGTCTTTTAGTCCATGTCTCAGATGAGAGTACGAAGACCAAGGTGGGCCTGCACTGTAAATGTGTGGTCTTCTGGATGTGATATTAAACTTAGGCAGTGCCTTTTCTGAAATTGTTGTAAACAATCCCATAACAATATAATGATTATCCCTTACATGCAGCACATAATTTATCCCTCAATCAAATAATTTTGAAAGGAAAAACATATTATGTGGTCAATATCAAGTTGTTTTTTGTAAGCTTTCAATGTGAAAATTGTTGTCTGCTTTCCTGCCTTACAACAACCACAACACTTTCAAATGTAGTTCATTAGTTACAAAACACTATACAAACACATGCTTATCCTGAATGTAAAAATGAAATCAAAATAAGCTTGGGAATTGAATTGGAGAAAATGTACCTTACGACTTAATTATGTTACTTAAATCATAAATACATAACATTTGGTGTGTGGTTCAGTAATAACAAATCAGATCAATAATACAGAGGACGGGAACATAAGTAATGCTCCCTCTTCAATGAGATGTCAACAGTGGTTACAGCAACTGGCAAACTAATGCTTTGCAAGGAGACATACTGAATTCTCATAAGAAGAAATAGACCCATTTATTTTCATACTATTTCTCTTGGCATATAGTCTTACTACATTTTGAAAACACTAGATTTGAGTTTAGATAAGCATCAAACCTCAGTTGGAGTCTCAGCTGTGTGTGCAAGTGGGAAAAAAATAGGTGTAAAGGCCACTGATGATTCTGCCACGTTTAGATAGCTTTATGCCATGTTGGAAAAAGTCAATCATGTAAAATTAATGCAGATTGATAACCAATATGCCAATTCCACAGCTTGTGATGCTGTAATGGGTGTATGATATGCCGTTATTTGTATAAGACTGAATAAGAATAGATTCTACACAAAGTGGGAGATATTTTTAGATTATTATTTGTTCACATTTCTGCAACAGTGAACGGACATTGATGGAAAAAAAACCCAAGGTTAACTAGAGACATATAAAACAGGATTTTTATTGATATAAAACAGGATTTATGGCTATCTTTGGAAAAGCAATATGTATATTCTGTCAGTAAAAATGCATGGGTGTGGAACTGTCTGCAAATCATTGAATTAAAGGTCAAATATTATGCAGCAAATGTAACAAAGAACATATTACTGAGAAGCTTTAATGATGTGCCACAAGCCTTTCCAAAAACTGCAGAAGCATCATTTTACTGATGAAATCTGCAGTATTGAAATTCAGGATAAATATTAAGTAAATTGCGAACGCTGAGGTAAACACAATTCCAAATAAAATGCTCTTAGTGAAAGTCACAAACTGGATTGGGATCCAAAAGACCAATAGGGAACATGGAATTTGAATGCCTTCCAAATATTATAAGAATTTTAGCATAATTTAACAGGTGGCCGTGCCTAAGAGTGTCAGATGGCATTTGCAACAAGGGAATCTTTTGATTCTCTGCCATCTGCCTAATGTTCATAGAAAGAACAGCCATTTTCATGAAAACCTGTGCTAAACGTCTGCCAGAGTAAACACCAGATAAACGATGGACTTCATTTAAGCAAATGGTCTGTTACAGCAGAATTCTAAAATGAATGCCAATCCATTTACCAGACCATGCAAAATGTTTTTTAGCAAGCTACTGTCTTAAACAAAGATGTTGACTTCAGTTATGGTTCACTGTAGACACAACGTTACAAGGTGAAGGGCTCAGATCACCCACTGGTGCCTTGAGCACAAAATCCAGAATGGGACTTCAGCACAGATAATAAAGAGCATGCTGTATTTTGGATAAGGTTACTCTGAGGTACACATAAAAGGTCCTGTGGCAGGTAAGTTCTCCAAATTATCAATTACCCAACAACATTAAAAATAGATTATCTGGCCATTAAAATATTGCTGTTCAAGAAATCATTTTTGCACTAATTAGCTGCTTCCATTTCTTGCAATTCAACAGTGGAATAATATCAGAAATATGAAGAAATAGTTGCATTTCCTGACTGTTCCAAGATTGTTGAAGGCGCCATGAAAAGATAATAATTTTACTCATTGATTACATGGAATAAACCTTATGCAACCTTGATATACTTGAGGAATGAAATGCAATCCAAATTATTTGTAACATTAATAAAAGTTAGGAGAACAGCAATTCAACTGCAGTTTCAGACGAGATAGGAAAGGCTATTATACTCCACGTGATACTTAATTCAGGTTAAGAATGCTGTGCATTCAGCATTTGTCCTCAACTATGCCTTTGGAGTTACGAGATTTCAGTGGGTATTCAACAGAACATCAGAATGACTGAGAGGTATAGTGTTTTCATTGTGTCTACTAATTGGCTATAGAATTGTAACATTTCAAAAAATGTGATGCTGAATATGCTTTTCTATTCTAATCTGTCAACCATATTTTATGCTATCAAACTGTTACTGAAATTAAGTGCATGAAGAACTAGGATCTGCAGTGTTAATTTCAGATATTAACAAGAAACCCCAGAAAATCATGGAATATAGTTTCATTGCAAAAACTATGTTAATGTTGCCATTGTTGAGCATTCAACATATTTAACCTGACACTCCATCTTTCTCAACGGTGGTATTAAATACAGCAGTTGGATGGTTGGTACACAAAAAAGCTGGAGAAACTCAGCGGGTGCAGCAGCATCTATGGAGCAAAGGAAATAGGCAACGTTTTGGGCCGAAACCCTTCTTCAGTTGGATGGTTGGAGTCGGCTTCCCATATATACACTCTCTGCACTTGATTTTCATTTCCACCCCCTGCACCTTCCTACCTCTAAACCATCTTCAAAATCCCCTTACATCTTCAATGACTCAGGTAGGTCCAGGATACAGTGGATTGTAGCCACTGTTTATTAGATAAATAGCATTACATGCCTGGAATGTTCAACAAATCAAGCAAGATTTGCAGAAGAAGTTAACATTTCAGGTCAATGATATTTTCACAAATTGCATCTAGCAGAGGGATAATTGGAATAAGAGACAAGGAACGTTCATGGGCTGATGTAGAGGCTGTAGAATGGTTAAGTTAGTGGAGTGGGCCGCTGGAGGCCCTGTAGCTACCTAGAGCTCCATTAGATTGGGCATCGCTCTAAGTGGATGAGTGTGGGGGGGTCAGACATGGCCTTCAGCACCACATAGCAGTGGAGCAGTGGTATAAGTCATCAACACATCACCTGGCCAGGACGACCCCTGCAACTCAGAGCCACCACCAGGACATGGGCCAAGTTAAGCTTTAACATGTTTAAAAACTTTAGACTTGAAAGGTATAAGATAGAGCCTGAAATGTGGTGACTATTGTGTAGTGACTTACTGTGGTGTACTGTCTTACATTCTTGTACTTAGTATGATTGTGCCTAATGTAGAGTAGGATTATTATTGAACTGTATGCAAAAACAGAATTTCACCATACTTAGGTACACATGACAATAAAGTACCATTTAAATTTTGAACCATTGAATTTGCCATTATATCCAAATAAATGTGGTGCACTGACCAGGAGTTCACTCACTTTGTGGAATCAGATGCTGCATATGCTTTCCATTCTGCCTGACTGCACTCTCCATTGAGTTTAACTGAGAATATTGAGCAGAGTCTGAAACTGAAATTCCATCAGCTTTCTATAGGTTTCTGTAGGTGGAATGGATGAAATCTGCAGATTGGGTTCCAACAGAGGCTCAAAGGGCCCAAAGGACGTTGCCTTAAGTTGGTACGATCCTAGACCACTCTCCAGCGCTGGTGTATCTGCATCTCCTGTTTCAATGCAAAATACAAAAACAGCTACCACTACCTGAGCTAGGAAGTCCGGCGTGATCAGTGGTGGACCTTTCTAGCTGCTTTATTATTGACCTTTTCCCTAGATGTCAAAACTATATTCCAACATAGTCTGCAAATGCAACTCTTTACAGCTTAAATATGGAAAGTTGAATGTAGTTTTAACACATGTTCATGTTTTGATGGAGCAAATAAAGGAAAACTATTTCCACCATCCATAGGATACAATTTTTTGGTGAATGTCAAACATTCACTACCTCTTCTCCCCTCTCCCATCAGGCAAAAGGTATAAAAGTGTGAAAATGCATATCTCCAGATTCAGGAACAGTTTCTTCCCAGTTGTTATCAGGCAACTGAATCATCCAAACACAACCAGAGAGCAGTCCTGAATTATGATCTGCCACTTTGGTGACCCTTGGACTATCCTTGATCTGACAATGCTGGCTTTACATTGCACTAACTGTTATTCCCTTATCATGTATCCATATACTGTAACTCACTCGATTGTAATCTTGTATTGTCTTTCTGCTGACTGGATAACATGCAACAAAAGCTTTTCACTGTACCTTGGTACATGTGACAATAAACTAAACTGAACTGAACTGTGCAAAGGGAGAAAGAAATGCATGTAACACATTGTAATAGCGTGAATGTGTTATGGCAGATCACTTTCAGGGGACTGCATTTGTAAAGTGCCACTGTTGTCATGTTGGGTAGATTATTGTTTTACTGTCTTACAACAAGTTATGATATCAGAATTCTTTATAATTGAAATCAGCATCAATAAATCAGTGCTATGAAACAAGAGCAAAAATAAGTGTCATATTTGTCTGCATCATAAATTGTGAATGCTTTTTCCAAGGAAATGCACCAGTGATTTGATTGACATCAGTGAGAGAAATATAATGCATATTTCATGGATCATAAACAAGCACAGCACAGAAAGAGACCGTAGCATTTATTGTGTCCTCTTTGACTAAAGTATATCTTTCGTGGAACCAACAATAAAGTTTATTCAAACACTTTAACAAATCTCTTAGCTATAAGATTAAAATAATTTTGATCAAACAATGTTTAATATTTTGCTTAAAATTGCCTTGTATTAACAAGATCCCGTATTAATGATTTTCTAATGAATCACTGAATAAAATATAAGATACTAATACATTTTCTATGCACATTCATCCATATCCACATTGTGCTGCTAAATATATACGCAGTCAGGTAGTAATGCCTCAATAGGTAGTGAATGATAAGCCTTTTTGTTTAGTTTAGTTTAGTTTAGATTAGAGATACAGCGTGGAAACGGGCCCTTTGGCCCACCCAGTTCCGTGAAAGTAGCAATCACTTGTATCTTAGTTCTATCCTAGGGACAATTTACACGAGGGACAATTTACAGAAGCCAATTAACGTACAAACCTGCGTGTCTTTGGAATTTGTGAGGAATCCAGAGCACCCAGTGAAAACCCATGTGGTCACAGGGAGAAGTACAAACTCCATGCAGATACCTCCACCCAAGGTAAGGATCAACCCCGGGCCTCTGGCGCGGTGAGGCAGAAATTCTACCACTGCGCCACTGTGCCACCCCTTTAAGCTCATGAAATTATTTTCCAATCATATCCATGCATCAATGAGAAATAATGCTGTTTAAATACAGGCATAAATCAGAAATCTTAAACCGACCCATCAGTGCCTTGTGAGGAAATGAATGGATTCATGAGAATTTCCTAAAACCTGAAGCCTGAAAGAATGAATGTGACCGAATTGCAAAATCAGCACTACCTTGTTTAATAATCATTTAGAGTCATAGAGTCATAAAGTCATGCAATGTGGGAACAGGCTCTTTGGCCCAACTTGTCCACACCAACAAACATATCCCATCTACACCAGTCCCACGTGCCTGTGTTTGGCCCATATACCTCTAAACCTATCTTATCCATGTATCTGTTCAAATGTTTCTTAAATGTTCAATCAATCAAACAGTTTTATTCATCACATACACATATAAGTGCAGTGAAATGAATTTGCCAGCAGCAGCAAAAAAGAACACACAATACACAATAAAATTAAACACAAACATCCACCACAGCACAAAGGCACAAAGTAGTCAGTCCACCTCATTGTTCACCCGCGGTCGGGGGTTCTAAACCTCCGTAGTCGCCGATACGGACGGCCCGATGTACAGGCCTTCTTGCGGGATGGTTGAAACTCCGGCGACGGGGTGGTCAAACACACTCCGCAGCTTGGAGGTCCGGAATTGGCGCTTTCCTACCGGTGGCGGAGGATTCAGGATGCTGTAGGCCACAGGCCGGCGGTCGGAGCTCTTCTCTGGCTGTCCCCGGCGAGGGAACCCAGGCTGCAGATGTAATGTCCATGCTGCGCCCATGGCTAGAAGCTCCGCAGACCACGACTTTAGAATGTTATCGGCCGCGGGCTGTCGGTCGGAGCTCTTCTCCAGCGATCCCTAGTGAGGGATCCCAGGCTCCGGACGCCGCACTGGCGGCTAGAAGCTCTGCAGACCGCAGCTTCAGGCTGTAGCAGTCCACGGACAAGCGATCGGAGCCTTCTCTTCAGGCGACCCCAGAAAAGTCCACGCAGCGCCCCGCTGCTGAAACTCCAGGCCCAACTCCGGGAAAGGCCGCACCAATCCATGGTGTTAGGCCGCGAGGAAGGCAACCAAAAACGGTTCCCCCCTTACCCCCCACATAAAACACAAAAAGAGACATTAAAACACACATTTGGACACACTAAAAAAAACAAAAAGGTAGAAATGACGAACACGCTGCTGGCAGGGCAGCCTTCTCGCAGCGCCCCCATCGACCTCGTACCTATGTTCCAGACACCCACCACACATTGTGTAAAAATGTTACCCCTCAGGTTCCTTGTAAATCTTTCTCCCCTCACCTTAAACCTATACCCTCCTGTTCTTGATTCCCCTACTCTGTGCATTTACCAGATCTATTCCTCTCATAATTGTGTACACTTCCAATAAGACCACTCCTCATCCTCCTGCGCTCCAAAGAACAAACCTCTAGCCTGCTCAACCTCTCCCAATAGCTCAGGACCTTGAATCCTGGCAACATTCTCAAAAATCGTCTCTGGACCCTTTCCAGCTTGACAACATATTTCCCATAACATGGTATCCAAAGCTAAACACAATATTCTTAATTTAACCTTACCAATGTCTTTTATAACTGCAACATGACCTCCAACTTCTATATTAAATATTCTGACTAATGAAGGCCAAGTGCCAAAAGTCTTTTAGACCAACCTATCTACCATGACTCCACTGTCAAGGAACTATGTGCTTGCACTCCTAGATCCCTCTGCTCCACAACACTCCCCAGGGCCCTACCATTCACTGTGTAGGTCCTCCCCCTGTTAAGCGGCCTTTTCACGGGGCGACTTGACGCAAGAGTTAACCGGAGTTTAACATCGTGGGAACCTCGTGTGATAACAGTACGGCATTCGTGGACCACCGTGGACCACCGTAGCGCTAACGGCAGGTCATCGTGTAACTTGGTCACTCGGGAGAAAATTCAAGAAAGTTTGAATTTCTCCAAGAGTGACTTGTACACTTGTGGTTGAGTATTGCAACATTATATGAACGTAGTGGCCAGTGCGATATCCGTAATAACTCTTGCGGGTACCGTGGGAACTCCTGCGAACGGTGAACCCGGAAGCTGGACAGAGGGAACGGTGAGTAAAAATTATCTTATGTGGGATTGAATTTAAAAAATAAATAAAAATAAAGATTTGCATCCGCATATGGACATCAACTTATTCATGAGTTATGTTAATGAGATTCAAGAAAATAACTATAATCTTTAAAAGGGACTTTAAAAGGGACTTTACTGAAAGGTTACGCATTTTTATGGTCCGTGAGAAATTTTTCACATGTACTTCTTTGAGAGATACAGGTCGGAGTCCTCGGGTCCAGGGGTCCGGAACGCTACCAATCAATGTTGTACAGAGACCCGTGTAAGGAGTGAACTGCACATGCTGGTTTAAACCGAAGACAGACACAAAAAGCTGGAGTAACTCAGCGAGTCAAGCAGCATCTCTGGAGAAAAAAAGCTGATGTTTCGGGACGAGACACATCTTCAGACTCAATTCCGATTAGGCTGTCTGAAGAAGGGTTCCGGTGTTGGGGGAGTCCAGAACCAGGGTCCCAGTTTTACAGTCTACCGTGGGAACTCTTTAACTCAGTAAAGTAAAGTAGCCTTTATTGTCATATCAGCGCACAGGCAGCAGTTGACTGTTGCTCTATTCAGTTTCCCAGGGGGTCGGGACGGGACTGGAGTTGGGAGAGAAAGGTGGGGGAGTCGAGGGAGAGGAGGGGGAGACAGATGGGGGTGTCTTCATTTACTGACGGCGGGTGTCTGTCACTGAAACAGGCAGATGAGATTTCACATCCACCTTGTGTGTGCCTCTCTCTCTCTCTCCCTCCCTCTTACACAGGCTGAGAGACTCTGCCTCTGTGAGTGTACGTCTCTTTCTCCCCCTCTCCCACACACAGTAAGACCGAGGTACTGTGCTCAGTCCATCTGTGTCTCCCACATACACAGTAAAATATGTCTCCAAATGAGCCAATACAACCAAGGGAGGATATATATAGTGTGTGAAAAAAAAAGTTACATCATTTGTGTCACGTGTAGTTCACGATGTTCATTCAAGATTTAACGGGAAAGCTCGGGAAACGGACAAGTTCACTCGCACAAATAGCAGAAATGCCGAGTACCGTGGGAACTCTTTATCTACTGCCGTTATATCGTGCGAGACTCGTGCTGGACCATGACCTCTTCACTCTGGTGACATCTTGCGTCAACTCGCCCCGTGAAAAAGCCCCATTAGGTCTACAAAAAGGCAACACCTCTCATTTATCTGTTAAATTCCATCAACCATTCCTCACCTGCCCAACCGATCAAGATCCTGCTGCAATTTTTGACAAACATCTTCACTATCTACAGTAGTATCATTTCCAAACTTGCTCATCATGCCATGTATGTTCTCATCCAAATCATTGATATCGATGACAATGAGCCCAGCACCGAACCCTGGGGCACACCACTAATCACAGGCCTCCATTCCAAAAGCAATCTTCCATAACCACCCTCTGCTTCTTTCGATGAAGCCAATTTTTTATCCATTCAGCTACCTCTCCTTGGATCTCATGCAATCTAACCTTCCAGAGCAGCTTACTGTACAGAAAGCTGTCAAATATCATGCTGAAATCCATATATAGCTTTGCCCTCATCAATCCTTTTTGTTACTTCTTCAAAAAACTCAATCAGATTTGTGAGTCACAACCTTCCCACTTACACAACCATGCTGACTATCCCCGATCAGCCCTTGTCCACTTGTCATTCAGGATGCTCTTTAGTACCTTTCTGACCATAGATGTTTGGCTCACTGGCCTCTATTTCCCAGGCTTTTCTGTGCAGCCCTTCTTGAACAGAGGCACATTTGCCACTGTCCAGTCTTCCGGCACCTCACCTGCATTTAATATTGACATGTAAATCTCAGCCAGGGCACCTGCAATTTCTTCTCTTGCTTCCCACAGTGCCCTTGGATAAATCTGATCAGGCTTGGAGAGGTTTTTCCACCTTCATACGCATCAGGACCTTCATCACCACTTTAACTGTAATATGTCGGTGGGGGCGCTGCGAGACAGCTGCCCTGCCACAGCGTGTTCATTATTTCTACTTTTTTGTTTTTTTTGTTTTTTTGGTGTTAGTGTCAGTTTGAGTGCCTCTCAGTATGTCTTATATGGGGAGAAGGGAAAGGGGGAAACCACTTTCGGCCGCTTCCTCCACGGAGAGGCAACTTTTTCCATGTTGCCTCCCTCGCGGTCGAACATCATGGATTGGAGCAGCCTGTCCCGGAGTCGGGCCCGGAGCATCGGCAGCAGCTGCAGCGTGGACTTTCCATCGTGGACCGGGCGAACCCTTACCGGGAGTCGCCAGAAAATGCTGGCATGGTGTCATTGACATCATGGGGCTGTGGTCTGCGGAGCTTCTAGCTGTGGGCGAGGCGTGGACTTGCCATCCAGAGCCTGGGATCCCTCGCTTGGGATCGCCGGAGAAGATCTCCGACCGCCGGCCCACAGCCAATAACATCCTGAAACCGCGGTCTGCGGAGCTTATAGCCACGGGCGGGGTGTGAACTTACCATCTGGAGCCTGGGATCCCTCGCTCCGACCGCCGGCCTGCAGCCTATAACATCCTGAAGCCGGACTCCGGTAGGAAAGTGCCGATTCGGGACCTCCAAGTGTGTGTTTCACCATCCTGACATCGGAGCTTAGATCATCCCAATAAGAGGGCCTGTACATCGAGGGCAGTCTGTAGTGGCGACTATGGGAGGTCTATGGCCCCGACCACAGGTGAACAAGGGAACTGGCTGATCTTTATTGCCTTCCACCACAGTGAAGAATGCTGTGGTGGATGTTTGTGTTACATTTTATTGTGTATTGTGTGTTCTTTTAAGTGTATCACTGCTGGCAAATTCATTTTGCTGCATGTAATGTGCACGTGACAAATAAAATTGACTTTGACTTTGACTGTTCTCAAGACACTTCCATTGAGTGCCCCAAGCTCCCCAGTCCTCATGTCTTTCTCCACAGTAAAAACAGAGGATAAATACTCATTGCAGACGTTGTCCATCTCCTGTGGCTCCACACAAAGTTGACTGCTTTGACTCCTGATGGGTCCAATTTCTCTCTGGTTACCCCTATTCCCTAGTATAAATAAAATATATTGGGATTATCCTTAATGCCTTCTGCCAAAGCTATCTCCTGTCCCCTTTTTGCCCTCCTATTTTCTAGTTTAGCTTGCTCCTCAGTTCCCCAAATTCCTGCAGGTTTACACTTGATCCCAGCTGCTTGTACCCGCTCCTTGCTTACTTCTTACTCTTGTCCAGAGCCTCAATTTCCCTCATCATCCAAGCTAACTTGTGCTCACATCCATTGCCCTGTAGGAGGGAGGAACTGCAGATGCTGGTGTAAACCAAAGAAAGACACAAAAGCTAGAGTAGGTCAGGCAGCATCTCTGGAGGAAAGGAAAAGGTAACATTTCGGGTCTCAATCCAAAACATCACCTATTCCTTGCCCTTCACTCTAACAGGAACATGCATGTCCTGCACTCTTGTCGGCACACTTTTAAAAACATCCCACTTTCCTGTCATTCCTTTTCCTTCAAACAACCAGCTCAAATCAACTTGAGCGAGTTCCTGTCTTAGACCTTCAAAGTTGGCCTTGCCCCAATTTAGAATTCTAACTTGTGGGCCCACCCTGTCTCTATCCATAACTATCTTAAACCTATTAGAACAGTGGTCGTTGGTTCCAAAAGGCTCCTCCACGAACACTTCATTCACTTGCCGTTTCCAATCTCCCAAGACTAAATCAAGCATGGCTTTCTCCCATGAAGGTCCCTCTACATATTGCCGGAGGAAACTTTCCTGAACATATTTGACAAATTCAGAACCATCTAAACCTTTTGAACTATGACATTGCTAGTCAATAATGTGGAAGTTAAAATCCCCTACCACACCAACCTTATTAGACCTACAGCTGCCTGCAATCTCCCAGCACATTTGCTCATCTACTTCATGTCGATTATTTGGGAGCCAGTAGTACACTTCCAACAAGATGATCATCCCTTTCCTGTTCCTCAGCTCCACCCATATAGCCTCACTAGATGAACCGTCCATAATGTCACCTCTGACCACTGCTTAACCAATAACCCAACACCCCCTCCTCTTACCCCTACTGTTGTCTTTCCTGAAGCACCTGGAACATTGATCTACTATTCTCTTAACCAGGTTTTTGTAATGGCTACAAAGTCCTAGTCGTGCATACCAATCCATGCCCATGTTCATACCCGTCAGGCCTCTTACATTAAAATGTGCAACAGTCCTTCCTCGCTCCCTGCCTTTCTCCTGCCTATTCTGTTGACTAAATATTCAACTTCAATTCAAATATTCACCTTCCATGCCAACTTCTAACCTCTCACCTGCCTCAGTCCTGTATTGAATCTCACCACGCTGCCAATCTAGTTTAAACCCACCCATGTAGTACTAGCAAACCTACCTGACAGGATATTGGTCCTCCTCCAGTTAAGTTGCAACCCATCCTTCTTGTACAGGTCTCCACTGCCCCAGACGAGATCTCAATGGTCTAAAAATCTGAATCTCTGCCCTCTGCACCAACTACTCAGCCACACATTCATCTCCCCTATCTTTCTGTTCCTACTCTCATTAGTACTTGGCACTGGAAGCAAACCAGAGATCACTAGGCCGGACGTCACGCCTTTTAGCCTTTTATCCAACTCCCCATACTCATATTGCAGAACCTCCTTTCTTTTCCTACCGTGGAAGTTTTTTTAATGTGATTTAGGTTCACAATACAAAACAGATTCAGATCTTTGCAAAAATGTCACTTCAAAAATTATACTTAAGCAAATAAACACAAGTTGAGGAAATGAAACATGTTCAACTCCTTTCCTTATCTATTTTTTTAAATTAAGTTATTTTCATTCAAACTAAATCTCCAACATCCATAATAATTTTGCAAATATTTCAAGTATCTTTCAAGATGTTGTCTGTTCTTAAAAGTGCATTTTATTCTGAATGCATTAAGATATTTTCCCAGCAGAATAGTTATGGAAACATTAACCCTGTTAATAATTCCCAGAACAATTATTTAAACTATGCTTATTTCCCTAAAGCTGCTCTTTATCATTATATATTTATGAAACAAAAAATATATCTGTATATTCAATTTTATTCGAGAAACATTAAATATGTTTCCAAATGCCCAATAAATGCATTAGAAAAATGTTGGATAATCAACAGAGGATAAAGAAAAATATGGATGAATATAGGAACTGCAGATGCTTGTTTATACCAAAGATAGACACACTATGCTGGTTTAAATCAATTAGTTGGGCAGAATCTCTTGAGAAAATGACCGCTGAGTTACTCCAGCATTTTGTATCTATCTATAACTTTCTAATTGCTAAATGGTCAATTAGTTTTACAATTTGGAATTGCAATTGCAGAGTTTGATGAGGTAGTCATCTCAATAAACATTTTTCTATTTAACTTTAAGTGTCAGACATATGAAACAAAAATAGAAAATGCTGGGAGAAAACAAAAACTTGGCAGGTCAGGTTGCATCTGTGGAAAAATAAACAGTGAATATATAAGATCTGGAACCTTCATCAGAACTGAGAAAGAAACAAAGCCAGTTAGTCAGGGTAACCAAGAAGGTGGGGGATGGCACTGAGTGGAAGAAAATTATTTTCTTCAAATAAGTAAAATAATGTTTTTACTCTGAAACTGAAGTATTTCTCCAACCATTTTTGTTGTTTCTGTCAGAGCATTGATGTGACCATATTCAAAGTCACAATCGACTTCCTTCTGACTTTGATGACAAAGGCACCAACTTCTCATCGACCATTTCATGCTGTCTTCTTGCATTGATGTGGTTGATCTCACCGCCATCTCCCAAAGCCTTGGCATCATTACCCAACTCAGATGACATGAGTGCATTGGCTGTGCACTTCAATATCACAGTAGCCAAATAATCCCCTGTAGTATCTCTTAATCAATGTGAACCATTGTTGTTTCATGCTGAGAAGACATATTATTTTTACTCTGGGATAATCTTGAAGCAAAAGGTTTAATTTTCATCACTTCATCTCTGTGTGTAATATTCATTTCCAACCTGCTTCCCAAAATGTACTTGTTCCTACATTTTACCCTCTACTCCAAATATGCTCTTCGGGTAAAAGTCTAAAAAACACAGCATGCCAGTAAATTTTTATCAACGTAAATCACTTTGGAAATTCTATAATTTTTTTTAAATAACCTGTTATTTGTGTGTTCAGGATGGGAAAATAATCTGGTAATTGCAATCTAATGATAGGTGCAGAATTAGATTGTATGAGTGTCAGTCGCCAATATTAGGCAGGTATGTAATATCTGTTTCTATAGAAATCTTGCTCATCTTAATTATCTAGGTTTAGTGAAAATATCGCCAGTGCACAGCAGATTGAAGGGCAATCTTATACCCATGAAGTGGAAAATGCTGATTGATTTTCAAATAACAAGTGAATGGGAAAAAAGGAGTGATGGAAAAAATTTCCAGAATGTTTTTATATCAAGCTAATGGGAAATGTAAAGATTTATTAAGTTCATTTAATCAGTTTTTTAAATTTTAATTTGGTTTGAGGCTTTCCAAATAGGATTAATTAAACAACTAAAATCTATTTTAAATAATAGATTCAGTTAGGAGATATATATTCAGATAAAAATCAACAACTTGGCATTAGATCTAACATGCAAAATAATGTTATCTATTATATTACATGGTCTACAGTTGCCAGGTCCATAAGGACGGATAGCACAACAGAAGGAAACAGTAAACAGTATTTATTTAATACTTTGCTGTTTGAATAGTCATTGAAAATTACATCAGAGGCTAATTTGTTTTTAAAATGTGTTGATTAGGATTTGCAATGGGAATCAGTAGGTAGACAGTTTGTCTCAAGTGGGATTAAATACCTCAGTAAATCCCACGTTGTATTACTTATGAATCATTAGGATTTGATGGGTCTGAAGTAAAGTCTTCATTTACCTATAGCAGAGAATGGCACAACACAGGAGGAGGCCATTTGGCTCATCATGCTTGCATTCTTTGCATGCTTTGTTTGGTTTTGTGTTGTTAATTTAATTACCATTTGCTGATGAAATGGAAACATAGAAACATAGAAACATTGAAAATAGGCACAGGAGGAGGCCATTCGGCCCTTCGAGCCAGCACCGTCATTCATTGTGATCATGGCTGATCGTACCCAATCAATAACCGTGCCAGCCTTCTCCCCATATGCCTTGATTCCACTAGCCCCTAGAGCTCTCTCCAACTCTCCCTTAAATCCATCCAGTGATTTGGCCCCCACTGCCCTCTGTGGCAGGGAATTCCACAAATGAGTACTGTCTGGGATTGGGAGGCTGCCTGTGAGCATGCAATATTAGATTAATTAAATTTGAACAACTCTTCAATGCATTCTTAATATGATTCGGTAGATTTCAAAAAGGTTCAAGACAGTTTGTGCTGTGAGAGGTAAAAATTCTGTACCATATTGGCTGGTCCATTTGAGTTTTGAATCGATGGTCACCCTCAGAATGTTAACGGTGTGAACATTGGTGAAAGAAAATACCAGTAAATATCCAGGTTAGGTGGTTAGACATTTTCCTGTTAGAAATGGTCATTACTTTGCATTTTTTTGTGGCACAATTATTACTTATGAATGAACAAGAAAAAAAGAAGGGAAGTGGTATTATGTACATGCGATTTGAAATTAACAGCGGGAAGAAGTAGGGTCCTGACCTGAAATGTCATCTGTCCTTTCTCCTCCGCATTTGCTGCCTGGTCTGCTGAGTTCCCGCAGCACCTTGTTCATTCAACCATGCCTTTATCATTGCTGAGATTACACGATGAAAACAATGTGCAGTATTCCAGAACTGGTCTCACCAAAGTCTTCCTCAATTTCAGCAGGACTTCCCTAATCTTCAAATCTGAAACCTCACAATAAAGATCAATATGAAAGATACCATCAGATTTCCATTAATAAATAAATTATCCTTTATCCCATATGCATTTAATCTATCCTCTACTGTGTTACAAAGTGACAACCTTTGGAAAGAAAATCAAAATGATTAAATGCAATAGCAATGTGAATAACTGTCTTAGAGTTCTTCTCAAATGTGTATAAATATAAATATTTAATTCTGTGCAACTCCGTTTTGGATGCAGTTTGGATTTAAACCAAAATAGAATACATGTGGTGTGTCAAATCAGCAATGTTTTCCTGATTTCCATTTCACCAGAAAATTCACAAATAGCAGAAGCTACACGACTTGAAAATGATCAAAACACAAATTACTAAATTGCATGTCTATGCCAAAATCTGACCCCTTCCACAAACAAAATCAGTGTTATTTCTAATATTTTTACACTGAATTCTGGCTTTTTTGTTATCATTTTAAATTAATTTTCTCGAGTTCTGCATTAAGATCACTTACACATTGCAGCAATATAATTCAATGGGAAGTCAGCTGCCCTCAGATATTTTACCCACGGTGCAGTCAATTCTGTATTTTCATCTGTGTGCCATTGGAGAATTTGATTCTTTGCAGAGGCAGCACAAGTTAACTTACTTCTAATTAATAAAAGATAGAGACATGCATTTCTACACCCCCATCCTGGTTTAGGAAGCTGCTGATTATCCTCTCACCCTCTACTTTGTCATATCCATCCACTGCTATTGTCTTGCTGCCATTGCCCTCTCTTACATAGCATTGATCTGAATTAAGCTAATTTAATGTTTTCTCAGAATCATTGAAGAACAATCCAGCCTTCTGATCTTTATTGGGGAGATGACTATTTAAACAAAAACCCTGGTTGTTAATGAAGATGATGCAGATATCTTGTTTCTCTTTATTCCATCTGGATTTGTATCTCTGCACTTCACTGAACTACCAACCAAAGATCTTATAGCAGAGCTCCGCTATAGGATATTTGCTACCAACGATGTTAGAAACATAGAAAATAGGTGCAGGAGTAGGCCATTCGACCCTTCGAGCCTGCACCGCCATTCAATATGATCATGGCTGATCATCCAACTCAGTATCCTGTACCTGCCTTCTCTCCACACTCCCTGATCCCTTTAGCCACAAGGGCCATATCTAACTCCCTCTTAAATATAGCCAATGAACTGGCCTCAACTACCTTCTGTGGCAGAGAATAGCAAGATTAAACGAGAACTTACCAGTTTGAAGTTTGATCTGTATTTTATGAGGAGTTACAATGAGGGATTACGTGAAGAACCCCGCCGCGATGCATGCGAGTCATTCTTCAAAGCAGCGGTATGAAATCACAGATAACTGTAATGACTAAACATAGTAAGATTAGAGAAGAGATACCAGTTAAGTATATGATCAAGGGTGGGAGCGGAGGACACGTAATCCCTCATCGTAACTCCTCATAAAATACAGATCAAACTTCAAACTGGTAAGTTCTCGTTTAATCTTACTATTTTACTTCGGAGTCACGTGAGTGACTACGTGAAGATTTTAAAGCTCTGTGATTTCATGCCGTGGAAACGAGTCCATGCATCACGTCTGCCTTGATGACTGTAGGAGGAATTGTGTTAACATAATTTGGACATGAATTCGACATTGAAATCATAAAATTTATTAACACAAATTTATAACCCCTTTTTATGTGTTTAAATTAATTTACAGAACTTAAATTTGTTTCTGCAAACGTTCCAGGTTTCATTACTGGTTTATTGTAAAATAATTGGAATGTTTTTCCCCCAGACCATCCTGCTGCCTTGAGGATTTGGTCCATTGGTACATCCAACTGTATCGCTGCCGATGTAGCTGCAGCCCTGGTGGAATGAGATTTTAAAATATTAGTATCCACCCCAGCCTGTGTTAGCACCTGTTTCAGCCATCTTTTGTGTGGTTGCTAGTGGCTGACCAAAAAGTGCCTTCTCATTGCCTCTTAGGATTTTCGTTTTCTCCATATATAACGACAGATGTCTTATTATACACAGACGGTCATCTGTTTGGGTATGACCTAAATTGTATATTGAGGCCTGTTGATCCCTGTCTGTTCTGCTTACTAACTCATAGATATGAAACGCAATATTTTCTGTTGAGGAAGTTATGTTGTCCAGTCTTAGTTTATGCAGTGACTGTACCCTCTGTGCCGTGACCAATGCCATTAGCATGACTGTTTTTGATGTCAGTCTGTGTAGGGACAGAGCTGTTGCTGGAGACCAATTCCTGAGCATCTTCAGGATAATACTTACATCCCATATTTGGGAGTACCTGGTACTTGGGGGATTAGTATTAAAAATTCCCCTCATAAGTTTTGTTACCAGTGGGTGAGTCCCAACAGAGTAACGCACTGTCCCCTGCCATAGGTAGGTCGATAGGGCACTTCTGGCGCAGTTGATGGCACTGTAACTGAGCCCCTCATCATAGTGGAGGCCTGCCAGATATTCCAGAACAGACTGTTCATGTATCTGTAGGTGATGTCGTTTTTATGGCAGTGCATCGCCCACTTCCTAATATAGACCAGATACTGTTTTTTGGTTGACTGTCTTTGGGCCGCCGAGATCATGTTCACTGTTCGGTCCGTCAGTCCCAGTTGTAGTAGAGGTGTTTTTAAAACTCTACAAATTAATAAGTTCAAATGTTTATGGCATGGGGGGCTATCCCTTGTTACGGGATGTAGCAATAAATCTGGTCTATGTGGGATGGTGATACATGTTTCTAATACCATGTTTAATACCACTGGGAACCATGGTTGAGTAGGCCAATCGGGTACTACC
The DNA here is from genome assembly GCF_010909765.2 of Amblyraja radiata. Lineage (NCBI taxonomy): Eukaryota > Metazoa > Chordata > Chondrichthyes > Rajiformes > Rajidae > Amblyraja > Amblyraja radiata. The sequence goes on from NC_045957.1 coordinate 75,934,735, forward strand.
AATACCAGACGCATAGTCTTGTTGTGTTTTTCTTAATACCCGACTGATGAGGCAGGAAGGAGGGAATGCATAAATAAACAATTTCCCCCCCAATGCAGCGAAAATGCATCTGTCGCCGCTGCCCCAGTGTCTGGTTCCCATGAAACATAATTTGATAACTGGTGGTTAAGTCTGGATGCGAATAGATCGATATCTGGTGTTCCATATTTTGCTGTAATATCAGCAAATACTTTTTTATTCAACATCCATTCGGTGTTTTCATTAAATTTGCGTGACCTGGTGTCTGCCACTAAATTTAGTCTTCCTGGTAGGTAAATGGCTGATATCCAAATATCTCTCTGGATACACCATTGCCAAATTGTATTAGCCAGATTGTCACATGATGTCGATTTGTTTCCACCCATGTGGTTAATGTATGCTACCACGGTGGTATTGTCTATCTGTAGTCTAACATGCTGGTGATATGATCCAGTACAATATGACTTTAGGTCATGGAATGCACTTAACATTTCCAGGTAGTTTATGCCCAGTATGAGTAATAATGATGCCTCCTGAGCAGTCCATCTACCTCCACAGCTTGTGATGGTATTGGTGGCTCCCCACCCAAGTGCACTGGCATCAGTTTGTAGTACCATGGAAAGGTTACTGACAATGATTGGATTGGAACAAAGCCAGATGTTATCTATCCACCATTTTATTCCATTTTAGCTTGATTGGTAGTTTCATAGGTCTGTCAAAGTGACCTGCATTAATTTAGAGTGCTTGTATGTTTGCTCTCTGTAAGTTTTGGTAATGTAGAGGTCTAAATTGTGTGGCTGGAAAGGCAGCCACCATTTGCAATTACTTTTGCTACCAATCTGATGGATTGCTGATGTCAATGAGGTTATGCAAGCCTCTATTAAATCTCTAGCCTTTCCCTTAGGCAGAGTCACCGACATGTGAACTGAGTCAATGGTGAAACCCCCAAATAGTCCATAGTAGTGGAAGGCGTTAGTTTAGATTTAACTGGATGGATAATAAATCCCAGTTTTTCAAATAACTGTTTTGTGGCTGTTACAGTTTGTTTGGCCAATTCCAAAGTTTTGCCCACAATGAGTATGTCATCTAAATATGCCATGACCATGTGTTTACGTTTACGTAGAAACGCTAGGGCTGGTTTCAAATTTTTTGTGAACAGCCTGGGGCTGATGACCCATTTGGCAGTGCTTTATACTGCCAGAGTTGCCCATCCAGTTGAATTTTAAGTAACATCTGTGGTCACCCCGTATAGGCACTGAATAGTAAGCATCTTTTAAATCGATGCTGGCCATGAAGTAACCTTTGGAAATTAATTGTTTAGCAGTAACAAAGGTATCCATTTTGTCAGATCTATGGTGATGCGACAACCACCATCTTTTTTGTTTTTGATAAATATATTGGACACGAATTGATTGATTGATTGATTATACCTTTAATAATCCTTTACAGGAAATTACAGTGCCACGACAGCTTCAAGATAGACATAACACCACACATTTCCTCAAATAGCTTCCATACTTAACAAGTTAAAATACAAGTTAAAATACAATGAATGAAAACAAGTGCAGTAATTTATGCGCATTATATAACCTTATAGCAGCTGGTATACAAGACTTCCTATGTCTCTCAGTTTTGCACATTGGTGCAATCAGTCTCTGACTGAAGATGCTGCTCTTGATCACCTTTAGGGCATGGAGTGGGTGAGTGGGGTTGGTTATTATTGAACCCAGTTTGTTCAGAGTTCTGGCCTCTGCCACCTGCTGGACCGTTCGTTGCTCAGCCCCGACCACTGAGCCGGCCTTCCTGATCAGCTTGTCCAGTCTGTTTTTGTCCGCTATGCGGGCGCCATCTCCCCAACAGGCCACAGCAAAAAACAGAGCACTGGCCACCACTGAATGGTAGACACTACACAGCAGGGGTTGGCAGATGTTAAATGACCTCAGCCTCCTTAAAAAATACAGTTGACTTTGTCCCTTCCTGTACACTGCCTCCATATGACCCTTCCAGTCAAGCTCACTGTTAAGCTGCACACCAAGGTACCTGTGGTTAGCGACCACCTCCACCTCAGTGCCCTTAATGGTGATTGGTGTTGGTTGAGTCCTCCTCCTCCCCCTCCTGAAGTCCACAACTATCTCCTTGGTTTTTGTGGTGTTAAGATGGAGGTTATTGTGTGCACTCCACTCCACTCTAATGGTTCGTGTTGAGTTTTCTCAATTACACCTTTTATGTAAAGCCGCTCCAGTTCAGCTTGCGCTTTTGATTTTACTTTATCAGAAGGCACGAACATTCGGTTCGGTATATGTTGAACTGGAGGGCTGAACTTGTGTATAAACTCTATTGTATATCCCTGGATACTGCTTAAGATGTAAGTATCGGTTGTTAACATGCTCCATGCATTCATAAAAGAGTGTAGTCTCCCCCCAACCTCCATGCTCCCTGTATTTTGTAGGGAACCAGACCCACCTACCTCCATAGTTACCAGTGGCAGGTTTACTTATTTTTGTAGGTTCTTCGCTGCTGTTGTTGCGCTGATGTCTGGATTTTCGGTTTGGTTGGCGTTGGAGGTCCCCGCATCTTCCAAGAAGGCCGGCCTGGGCCATGGCCTAAAAAGACTCATGTTTTGAATACCGGGCCTTCGAGCTTTCACCAGTTCTGCTGGTGGGTGCGTAGGGGTGCTGTCTTTGGCTGTAATGTTTGTTGGAGTCCATTTTATTAGTCCAGTATGTTCTCTTGTTCCTGCACCCCTTGCACATGTGTCTTTCCTTCTGCGGACCCCTCTTCCAGGTCAGCCCAGAACTGACCCGCAGTGCTCCCCTCTGATGAGGTAGAAGCACTGTGCAGCCCTTCAAGAGGTACTGCTGTGGGTTTATCATAGGGCCCACAGTGACCCGACTCCATCTCCCGGAGTCTGTCACATTGGAGCAAATCTCCACACACCGCTCCATCCGGCTCCAGCGCTCTCGGTCGCTGGCCGCCCGCGGTTGTTCAAAGTCGGACTCCTCTGAGTCCACGACCTTGTTTGTTTTTGTGTCTAGCCTTTCCGCCCGGCTGCGTGGATCTGGCAGGTGCGGAGGCGACATCGGGCACAGCTGATCCCACTATCGGTGATCCAAGTGCCGCTGGCTGCTGCTGGCTGCCCGCTGCTCCGCGGTCCTCCCTCACCAGCTTTGTCCTTACTGCCGTGGAGTGGATCTGGCCGGTGCGGAGGCGACATCGGGCACAGCTGATCCCATCTAGCCCACCAGCTTTGTCGCAGCCCGTTGGTTTCTCCACCTGTAATTAGCATGGTAAAAACACAAAAAGACCGCAGCTCTTACCTGCAGGTCCAAGTTAAAATTGTCGCTACGGGGGAACGTCGTTCCACCCCGTCTCCTGCCGTTTTCGACTTGTCAAAAAAGTCGACGGCCCCATTTGAATAGTCTCCCGCCCGGCCGTGGTGTTCTGGCCGGCGTGGGACCAAAAGACGGGACAGCTGATCCCTTACGGGGCTTGTGCCTTCAGCTGCTGCTGGCTCCCGCAACTTCGCGGTCCTCCCCAGCCAGCTTTACTCGCAGCACTTGTGGACACTATTTTGTCCAGCTTCCCCCCCCCTGTGTAAAAACAGCGCGGGGACAAAAACTACCGCAGAGTAAATCACTTACCTGCAGGTCGCGGTTTCAAACTTACCGCTGCGGGGGACACTCCATCCCGCCTGTCGTTTCGCAAGCGTGAAGCAATATGACACGCATGCGTCGTGGTGGGGTTCTTCACGTAGTCACTCACGTGACTCCGAAGTAAAATTCTGAGATTCACCACTCTCTGTGTGAAAAATGTTTTCCTCATCTCGGTCCTAAAAGATTTCCCCCTTATCTTTAAACTGTGACCCCTTGTTCTGGACTTCCCCAACATCGGAAACAATCTTCCTGCATCTAGCCTGTCCAACCCCTTAAGATTATTGTAAGTTTCTATAAGATCCCCCCTCAATCTTCTGAATTATAGCGAGTACAAATCGAGTCTATCCAGTCTTTCTTCATTTGAAAGTCCTGACATCCCAGGAATCAGTCTGGTGAACCTTCTCTGTACTCCCTCTATGGCAAGAATGTCTTTCCTCAGATTAGGAGACCAAAACTGTATGCAATACTCCAGGTGTGGTCTCACCAAGACCCTGTACAACTGCAGTAGAACCTCCCTGCTTCTATACTCAAATCCTTTTGCTATGAATGCTAACATACCATTCGCCTTCTTCACTGCCTGCTGCACCTGCATGCCTACTTTTAATGACTGGTGTACCATGACACCCTGGTCTCGTTGCATCTACCCTTTTCCTAATCGGCCACCATTCAGATAATAGTCTACCTTCCTGTTTTTGCCACCAAAGTGGATAACCTCACATTTATCCACATTATACTGCATCTGCCATGCATTTTCCCACTCACCCAGCCTATCCAAGTCACCTTGCAGCCTCTGAGCATCCTCCTCACAGCTAACACTGCCCCCCAGCTTCGTGTCATCAGCAAACTTGGAGATGTTGCATTCAATTCCCTCGTCCAAATCATTAATATATATCGTAAATAGCTGGGGTCCCAGCACTGAGCCTTGCGGTACCCCACTAGTCACTGCCTGCCATTGTGAAAAGGACCCGTTTACTCCTACTCTTTGCTTCCTGTCTGCCAGCCAGTTCTATTTTATCATTTTAAAGGAGAAGGAAACCTAATTTAAAAGTACTTTTAGAAAGCTCCATATTTAGACCAACTTCAAAATTTTCAGGTTTTTATGAACAAATTAACTAGCATTAAGAAAAACATATATTTACATTGGATTGTGATTTTTATTTCAGCCCTGTTAACAATAGATATTCTCAGGAAAAGAACAGTTATCTCGTGTTCACAGATGATATCAGAGAGATGGATATACTTTGATTCCTTGTATATTATTAAAGGATTTGTGTCATCCTATGAGACTGTTCTTTCCATCTTCAATATTAATCTTGCTTCATGTTGAATTTGTTTTGGTTCAAGGAGAATAGATTCCATGCTAAACAGTGCAAATAATTCCCTATGGTCTTCTGATTCTGACTAACTCTCCAAACATATATTTTTGGGGGGTTTTTGAATATAAATATAGAAAATTCTTTCAACCCCACACCAAGCATTCTATGCATCGTTTTAGTTGCCGTGAAGTAGACAATTGACTGCAGTTGAGACAGCTCACAGGGTTGATTTCTGGGTTGAAGGGAAGGCCAAATGCACACATTTGAAAAGGATGTCAATGGATATTTTTAAGGCGGAGATTGACAGATTCTTGATTAGTCGTGGGTTATAGGAGGAAGGCGGGAGAATGGAGTTGAGAGGTAAAAATAAACAACCCATGATTGAATGGCGGAGTAGACGATAGACGGAATGGCCTAATTCCGTTCCTATAACATGAACTTATGAACTTGTACTCATTGGAATTGGAATTTGAATAGATGGATGTTGAGAAGATGCTTCCCCTCATGGGAGAATCTAGAATTTGGTCAGCATACTCAACAGTGACCAGGGTTCACCTTGAATTTGCATGGTGATTATGGCTTGGAATTAATTCATGACATTTCGGAACCATTGAGCAGCAGTATTAGTTGCCGGACAATGTGAAAATGTGAAATTATTGTGAATAAGGGCTCAATATTTAATGCTGAGGTGCGGAGGGATTTCTTCTCTCAGAGGGTCCTGAGCTTTGGACATGTTTGCCCCAGAGAATTCAGGAGGTTGAAAGAATGTTTGGTCCATTGGAGAGTCAAGAGTTATGGGGAAGAGACAGATCTGAAGCCAACATCAGCTCAGATTATCGAATGTCACAGCAGGGGCTTAGTTTTATTCTATTCCCATGTCTTACATTCTTATTCTTTTATTATTGTGCATTCCCCAAACGATTGTTTACACTGAATTATTGAGTAAATTGCCCTGACTGTTACACTCTCATGAACATCAGAATTTGAATGATCTCAAAATCAAAGAGGCCCCAGCTACAACAATTCTTAGGTTAATTTAAGTATATAAAATAATTAGTATATAAAATTATGAGAAGCCTTTGTAGGGTAGACAGTCAGAATCTTTTTTCCTAGGAAGGAAATGGTCATAGCTTTGAAATGAGAGATGAAAGGTTTAAAGGAAATGTGCACGGCAGGTTTTTTTTACACAGATGGTGGTGAGTGCCTGCAACATGCTGCTGGGGATGGTGGTTATGTCTGACTATCGGATAGGTACATGGATATGCAGGGAATGAAATGATATTGATTATGTGCAGGCAGAATGAACTCGGTCTTAGCATTATGTTCAGCACAGACATTGCAAGCCAAAGGGCTTGTTCTTGTGCTGTGCTCTTTTGTCTTCTATGCTCTAATTTCAGAATTTGCTTTAGGAATAATTTCTAACTCACTATATATAATCTCTGTATGAATTGCCATCTTAAATTGTACGATGGAAATAAAAACATATGAAGGTGAATATTATAATGAATGCAGCTAAAGTGCAATAACAGAATTTTCTATTCAACCTGTGGGTGTCCTACAAATAACTTAATCCTGCCAGCTAAAAATACACCTTGTGGGGTGTTCTTGTTCATGCTGCTGCTCTGAGATATTGAACATGAGAAAAATACCAGGCATAAATCCAAGAACGTAATGCTACCTTCACATTGATGGAGCTCACAGAATGCCTTGAAGGTACACGGGAGTCTGATTTTACCCACCAAGTCACAGATAAATTGGAAAGCAAATCTTCACAAGCATTACACAAGGATCAGCTAAAAACCAAGATTATGTACATGACATTTTCTTCAGTAGTTTTGCCTTTAGGGTGACAGAAGGAGGATGTGACCAGTGTCACATATTTTGAACCTATTCCATGATCCATTATATTTTACTAATTCACACTGAGGCCTGTGTGTGAAAGCTATCCTAAAAATGTCTTTCCAGACGACAATTGGGAGCCAACCGGCAAATAGTGGGTTTGTTGTAAGCTGGTAAAGTCTTTACGAAATGATAGCAGTGCGCCAAATTGGTTTTCGGAAAAAAACCCCCCCATCAGTTTCATGGTCACAAGTACGACTGCCATCTTTTTGTTCGAGAACTTTTATTTAATTTCTTCAATTTAAATGCAAAGGTTGTCTTTCTAAAAGATTCATGTGCTTCTACCTTCATGCCCTTCTGACCTAGTCAGATGTTTGCCATCCTGCTTCTTAAACCATAGACCATAGGTGCAGGAATAGGCCATACAGCCCTTCGAGCCAGCATCGCCATTCAATGTGATCATGGCTGATCATCCACAATCAGTACCCCGTTCCTGCCGTCTCCCCATATCCCCTGACTCGGCTATCTTCAAGAGCCCTATCTAGCTTTCTCTTGAAAGTTTCCAGAGAACCGGCCTCCACCGCCCTCTGAGGCAGAGGATTCCACAGTCTCACAGCTCTCTGTGAGAAAAAGTGTTTCCTCGTCTCCGTTCTAAATGACTTACCTCTTAAACTGTGGTCCCTGGTTCTGGACTACCCCAACATCGGAAATATGTTTCCTGCCTCTAGTGAGTCCAAAACTCTTAATAATCGTATATGTTTCAATAAGAACCCTCTCATCCTTCTAAATTCCAGAGTATACAAGCCCAGCCGCTCCATTCCCTCATCATATGACATCCCGGGAATTAACCTTGTAAACCAACGCTGCACTCCCTCAATAGGAAGAATGTCCTTCCTCAAATTAGGGGATCAAAACTGCACACAATACTTCAGGTGTGGTCTCACTAGGGCTCTGTACAACTGCAGAAGGACCTCTTTGCTCCTATATTCGATTCCTCATGTTACAAAGGCCAACATGCCATTCGCTTTCTTCACTGCCTGCTGTACCTGCATGCTTACTTTAATTGACTGATGAACAAAGACCCCCAGATCCCATTGTACTTCCCCTTTTCACAACTTGCCAACATTTAGATAATAATCTTTCTTCCGATTTTGGCTACCAAAATGGATAACTTGACATATTTACACATTAAATTGAATCTGCCATGCATTGTCCACTCACCCAACCTGTCCAAGTCAACCTGCAATCTCATAGCATCCTCCTCACAGTTCACACTGCCACGCAGCTTTGTGTCATCCGCAAATGTGTTAATGTCACTTGTAATCCCTTCATCTAAATCATTAATATATATTGTTAATAGCTGCAGTCCCAGCACCGAGGTTTGCGGTACTCCACTAGTCACTGCCTGACATTCAGAAAGGGACCCGTGAATCCCTACTCTTTGTTTCCTTCTGCCAACCAATTTTCTATCCATGTCAGCACTCTACCCCCAATGCCATGTGCCCTAATCTTGCCCACTAATCTCCGATGTGGGACCTTATCAAATGCTGTCTGAAAGTCCAGGTACACTACATCCACTGGCTCTCCCTTCACCATTTTCCTAGTTACATTCTAAAAAATTCCAAAGGATTAGTCAAGCATGATTTCCCCTTCGTATATTCATGCTGCCTCGGAGCGATCCTGTTACTGCTATCCAAATGTGCTGCTATTTCATCTTTTATGATTGACTCCAGCATCTTCCCCAGCACTGATGTCAGGCTAACTGGTCTATAATTCCCTGTTTTCTCTCTCCCGCCTTTCTTAAAAAGTGGGATAACATTAGCTACCCTCCTATCCACAGGAACTGATCCTGAATCTATAGAACATTGGAAAATGATCACCCATGCATCCACGATTTCTAGAGCTTTAAATAGCTCGTTCTAAGCTTCCCCCAGTCTAGTTTCAGTCAATAAGATACTGAGTCGAGCACTTGCGCTTCTAAATTTTATTTTGGAAAAATACAATAACAGTTCCCCACTACTATTCCTAACCACCGCGGGTTTGATGCTTGTATCTGCTTGGCCAAGCCCTTCTAGCCTCGTGGAAGCAGAGACACTCCAAAAGGTAAAGTAGTCCCAAGCGTTCTTCCAGAAGATCGCCACAGGACCTCGTAGGAGCTACCTTTTATAGGTAGTCTCTTTACAGTCCAATAACAGATATCGATTAACACAGTACATGATAGACAATTCCCTAACCCAATAATACATTAACTAATATAATGTATTCAAATAGAGCTTCTGGAAGGAAGCAAACATAACAACATTTGCCCATATATTCAAGAAACTCAGTCAAGGCTCAACACTTAACCCAATCAACATCTAGCAAAGTAAAACTTTGCAACAATATTTACAATGTGTATGTCTGGTTTGCATTCACCCAATCCATTTCATGCAATTTACACCTAATTGTAAGAAACTGCAGATGTCCCATTCTTTCCCTTCATTGCTTATCGAGGCTGTAGACAACCTGGCACCATTCTGCAGCTTGTCCCATTTCTGCAGAAGGAACATTTAAATTGACCAAATGGCCTAGCAGCCCAGAAGCCTTTACTCAATTTTTGTGTCCTGGTGTCTCCAATTTGACCTGAATTAACATTCCTTCCTTTTATCATATATGATAAACCATCATTTATGATAACCAAATAATCAAATACTCAGATAATCAGATGTACATATGTGTGACTATTACATTCTCCATCTATTAACAACAATAAGATGATGATGTTTCTTCACAGAATCTAATCAAACTTCCCGAGTTTTCATGGGCATAGCTTCACAATTCCGTCTAATGAATCTTCACCTCCCGAGATTTCGTAGGCGTGAATTCCCTCCATCCATGTTGTTGTCTATTCTTCCATCCCTTTCCATAGTCGAACCTATAACCTATAATTCCTGAAAAACATGGGACAAAGCAAGTTACGATTCATGTACTAATGCTTTCCTTACATTCACTGTAATTCTGTTCTGTCAATACTATCCCTTTTCCATTTCAATATATCTCTACTATATTCTGCTCTATCACTGTATTCATATTACTATTCTGTAATATACTCTTTACTATCCTAGGATCGACACTAATCAGCCCTCTCCGTATTCACACGATGTTCCTTAATGTATATCTGATGACAGTTTCTCATATAAATTTCAGCTGGGTTCAGTCCAGATTTCCCTACAGGCTTAACTCTTATTTAAAGCAAACCATGAAGAATGTTTCAATTCAACCAAATTCAGTATCAGCCTTCAATTTTATATTTTAAATGTCAGGGTCTGTCTCACCCTTCTCATTCCACAGCTTTGTAGTCGATAACACAATTCCATTCCAATTCCTGTGTAATTCCCAGCTGTTCAAATTTAATCAATCAATTTCCGTATGTTGTCAATTTTATTATAAAGCCAATCAAGAATGCCAATTCTAGGGACAATTCCTTTCCACCTTGATATTAGAAGCCGCTTTACTATCAAGTGTTAAACTGTTTAGATCCACCGGTCAAATACATTGACTCTGATACCTCAATAACCATTTATTTATTCCTTCTAATTCAATAGACTTCTCCTCCAATACTTCTTCCTTAGTATATTAGCTCAGCTCTCAGACAAAGGGGTTCTCTCTCATAACTAATTTCCTTTTACCATTAAGTAACTCTTTAGTATGCTAACTTTGGTCTCTTGAAGGGAAGTCTTGCTGTTCACAGTTCCTCTTTTTACTATCTCCAATTCCAACATTCATGTTCCCTGAATAATTCTTCCATATTACCAGATCTTCCCTAGTTCCATCCTTTCCCGCTGTTCTCAATAATCCTTCCCATCTTTGGCTGCCTCTCTGGGGATTGAGACGATACCCAATTAATAATCAAACTTTAAGTACTCCTAAGCCAAATCTAACAAGTCAATTACAAATCTCAAACTTTAAAGTCCCTCCAATTCATCACCATACAATTTAGAGACCGAATTCAAAATTTTATCAATTTATTTCTAATAACTATAATTTAGGCGCAAAGTAGGTGTTTTACCCCAAACCACAGAGGAGTCTATTTTCAAATTCAAATTCAATTCTTCAAATTAGAACTTGCCTCAATAGTCATCATAGGTTGTCTGTATCTTTTAGAAAAGGTCGGATGGTGTTATTTTATTTCTTCTTCACTGGTGTCAATAGCTAGATGATGTTAAAGTTGGGCACTTGGGTAGGTATCTTCTTCTTCTTCCTTGATGTTAGTTTCAAAGGAATAGGGATACTGAGGAGCAGCCTTCTCTATCTGTTGGCCATCCCAGATGTGTCTTAAAGGGACAGTATCATTACTTCCTTGTTGTTGGTCTTGTTTCTGGGGAGCTACCTTACCTGAGCTGTGTCTTCTGCCCATTCTCAAGGGTCCACATACTCTTTACCTCACTCCCCAGAGTTGTAGATTATACTGTCCTGCTGGCACAACAAGTTAGTACAATAGCTCCTTTCCTTACTCCCGTACCTCCTGCACAATAAGTATGTTTCTTCTCTCCCTAGTGCCAGTTTAGTTCTCTTTAGTTCTTATTCTCATTGCCACCAGTTACTATGTTTCCCTATTCATAGTCATTCCTTTTAGTGAGGTTTCTCGATTCCAATCAGATTCTTTGTGACTCTCTTCCTGGGGTTCGGAAGGGGTGGTGTTCTTTCTTGTTCTTATAATTTTTATTTTTTTTTGGGGCCATGTGAGGATGCCCTCAGATTTCATACTTGCTATTAGCTGGCAGATCAGGGCTACCAGAATGGATTTGGTTGCCAGAATGTCCCTGCCCCCTGATCTTCTGGCCAGTGTCCTCTTCCTCTACCTTCGGGGTCCCAAGTGTCCCTGTAATCTCTAGGGATCCACTGACTTCTTAAACCCCGTGGCCCTCTTCTTTGTCCCCTTCCTTCTCCGTATTACCTCACAGGGCAAGATCGGTTCCAATGTCCTGATTACTCACAGTTGTAACATTGATCAGGTCTTACAGCTCTATACCCTCTCCAACCAATCCGAGGGAAAGTCGACTCTCGGAATGGCTTGTCTATCCATGCATTAAATTCCTCCTCCACCTTATCTTCCTTCAAAGTTACTTCCCGTTTCAGGATTTTTAGTACGGGTCTCTGGAAGGATTTAGCTGCTGTCGAACCAGGTTGCATTGAACTGTGGACGTCTGTGGCCCGGGGATAATTTGCACCTACTGCGGGATCTAATTCTAAAGGCAGAGTAGGCAGCTTCCTACTAGGGGATTGCCTGGGGGGAATCCGCTCCTTATCCATATTGTTGGTAATTTGCTCTGATCTTATAATGTTATCGTTGTCAGGATCAGCCACTTCATAGCCTCCTGCTGTCCCACCCTCAGAAAAACTGCTCGTTCTGCTACTGGAATCTCTATACTTTAGGAAGGATTCCTTCACTTTCCCACGATTTCTGAATTAATTTTGGCACCCACTTCTGAGGAAAATTCCTTCTAGCTCATTGATCTCCCACACTATCCTCTGCTGATGAAGCAATCATCAGAGCTGGAGAGTCCTTTCCCAATTTTCCTACTTTGGATTTGAATTTAGTGGGTGGAGTTGAAGATACCACTGATTCCTCCCGAGTGCCCTGTTCGCAAGCTGTGCATGGTGTCTCCAAAGTAAGAACATGAGAGTGCTGAGAGGAATGCTGTGACTCTGTTCCGAAAAACCCTTGGATATATTGGGTTTCTCTCCCTTCAATATCCATGCTAACCGCGGCACTCTTACTAAATTTAATAGGTCTGATTTTAGTCGGCACCTCCCCTTTAAGAACCATCTCAGCCATTTCTCTTTTAAAAGCTGATGTCCGCTCCTGCTCCTGCTCCTGCTGCTGGCTTCCACTATCTTCTTTTGCCTGTTCCAGAATGTCTAGAGAAGGACCAGTTCCCTCTTTTTCCATTCTAATCCATAACTTTAACGCTGCCATTCTTAAAGTAGAAAGCAGAACGACTTCTTTATCTACTTTCCTTTCAGTGAACTTATAAACTATTATTTCACACTCAACGTCCAGACAAGGAATGCATTGCATATTAAAAAATATCATAAAGTACATATAAAACTTAGTATATAACTTATAACAGCATCATAAATTATATATAAAAAAAAAACACAATACATGAATTAAAATCCAGAATAAAATAATGATCAATGTCCTACAACGAGACAATGATACCAGTGTCTCCACAATTGGGATTCTTAGCGTGCAGTGCTAAACCTTATGTTTGACAAGGCCACAATAATTACATTTTTAGAGTCATTTATCCTGCAGATGAATTTATACATATGATTTCTTAGGATAGCTTCTAAAGTACTGACTCCTGCAGCCACAAACATGTTACTAGCACTACACCATCTTGGTTTCTTTAGCAGTGTTCACATGGCATCATTATATGACACCTTTAGTCTCTGCAAACTTGTCTTTCCATAGTTCGACCACAGGTACGCAGTATAGAGTTGTGTGCAATATGCTCTAAATAGCTATACAACTTCACCACATCTCCACATGCACCAAACTTACGCAAGAGAATATTTGCATGTACATACAGCATGCGTTGTTGCCTATAAATATCCTCATCATCTCTCATTTGTTCCGTAATAAAATGCCCTAGATATTTTACCTTATTACAGACACTAAGATTATTGTCAGACAATTTAAAATCAGGGAATTTTAGACATTTATCCTCTTTGGTTCTACAGATCATAACAGTACTCTTACAAGCATTATATGTAATAACACGTTCCACACCATACACAGAACATATAGTAAGGAGCTGCTGGAGACCAGCGCTAGATGGACTAAAGACCACAAAATAGTGAAGAACATTCTCCATATTTTAATAAGCTTCTTCCCATCTTCACTGTTTCCATATCATCTAATAATTGTCTCTATGTAGGTTATTCCTACTATAGAATTTAGCCCATCTATTGGCCAAAGTACGTTCCTGAAAACTCTATTTAATTTTCCCAATTGTTTTCTTAATCTCTGCTTCATGTGAAGTTTTCTCACAAATTATTCTTATCGGACTTTCAGGATTATTGATAGGTCCTTCTCCAGTACATTCCCATCCTCCTGCACAATAGACACAATACAGATAAGATTCAAAGCACTCACACCTATTTAATACTCGCTCCTTCCTTTCAGACTCCAAGGCCACTGAAATTGCTCCCACACAATGACTAACGTCTAGCAGATCCACACCGTCTCACACAATTGTACCATCAATCTTTCCCAACCTGTGGTGATGAAGAGCTTTGAGAGGCTGATCATGGCGCAAATCAACTCATACCTCGACAAAATCCTGGACCAACAGTTCAACAGTGGATGTGATCTCACTGGCTCTCCACTCCGCTCTGGACCACTTGGACAACAAAAACTCATATGACAGGCTGTTATTCATTGACTATAGCTTGGCATTTAATACCATCATCCCCTCCAAGCTGGTTACCAAGCTCTCAGATCTGGGTCTCTGCACATCCCTCTGCAATTGGATCCTCGACTTCCTCATTCACAGACCACAGTCTGTCCGAATTGGTGGAAATTGGTGGAAATGTGTCATCCTCAATAACAATCAGCACGGGAGCAACTCAAGGCTGCGTGCTCAGCCCCCTGCTGACCTCACTCTATACTCATGACTGCATAGCCAGATATAGTGCAAACTCCATCATCGTATTAATGGTGGAGTAGCAAGATGGATTCAACAGTGGCTGAATGGGAGATGCCAGAGAGTAATGGTGGATGGCTGTTTGTCAGGTTGGAGGCGGGTGACTAGTGGGCTGCCTCAGGGATCTGTGTTGGGTCCACTGTTGTTTGTCATATACATCAATGATCTGGATGATGGTGTGATAAATTGGATTAGTAAGTATGCAGATTATATTAAGATAGGTGGTGTTGTGGATAATGAAGTTGATTTTCAAAGTCTACAGAGAGATTTAGGCCATTTGGAAGAGTGGGCTGAAAGATGGCAGATGGAGTTTAATGCTGATAAGTGTGAGGTGCTACATCTTGGCAGGACAAATCAAAATAGGACGTACATGGTAAATGATAGCGAATTGAGGAATGCAGTTGAACAGAGGGATCTAGGAATAACTGTGCATAGTTCCCTGAAGGTGGAATCTCATGTAGATAGGGTTGTAAAGAAAGCTTTTGGTGTGCTGGCCTTTATATATCAGAGCATTGAGTATAAAAGTTGGGATGTAATGTTAAAATTGTACAAGGCATTGGTGAGGCCAATTCTTGAGTATGGTGTACAATTTTGGTCGCCAAATTATAGGAAAGATGTCAACAAAATAGAGAGAGTACAGAGGAGATTTACTAGAATGTTGCCTGGGTTTCAGCAACTAAGTTACAGAGAAAGGTTGAACAAGTTAGGTCTTTATTCTTTGGTGTGCAGAAGGTTAAGGGGGGACTTGATAGAGGTCTTTAAAAATGATGAGAGGGATAGACAGAGTTGATGTGGATAAGCTTTTTCCATTGAAAGTAGGGAAGATTCAAACAAGAGCACATGATTTGAAAATTAAGGGACAGACGTTTAGGGGTAACATGAGGGGGAACTTCTTTACTCAGAGAGTGGTAGCTGTGTGGAATGAGTTTCCAGTGGAAGTGGTGGAGGCAGGTTCGATTTTATCATTTAAAAATAAATGTTATAGGTATATGGACGGGAAAGGAATGGAGTGTTATGGTCTGAGTGCAGGTAGATGGGACTAGGGGAGAATAAGTGTTCGGCACGGACTAGAAGGGCTGAGATGGCCTGTTTCTGTGCTGTAATTGTTATATGGTTATATGGTTATATAAATAAATTTCTATTGTTTCGTATAACTCCGTAGTTCTTAATCATTTATTTGCAGTTTTTCTCACTGTAAGATAAGAATAGGATAATACATCCTATAAGATCCCTTAAGAACACTATAAGGTAAGGATAAGAATAGCTTCCTACCTGTGCATTTTAGCATGGAGACCCAGCACTTGCCCCTACTCTCTCACATTGTTAGACTGAATTCCATAAATGAAAAAGGGCAAAAGGATATATTCAATTCATCTACTGAGGCATTAGCATAACCAACATTGAACTGCATGGTTGAAAGTAACATAATGCACAATGTGGTAAAAGGTTCCAGTAGTATTCTATCACTCCTAACATGTACAGTGGGATTCAATTTCTATGGCTGTGATCCTAAATATTTAATTATGCATTAAGCATCATGTAAAACATATCTTAAATAAAATTCAGCAAATTACAAAGCACATTGTAAAATATTTTTCTTCATGTGTGGAATTAAAATCATTATCTGATTGAAATGTCTTTGCCTTGATAACCAGATTTGAAAGGAAGTTCATTGTAAGCTAATTGCATGTTTGGGTGAAATGTTATTTAGCTTGTGTAGAATAATCCGATTGTGACAATAAA
Source organism: Amblyraja radiata (assembly GCF_010909765.2). Classification (NCBI taxonomy): domain Eukaryota; kingdom Metazoa; phylum Chordata; class Chondrichthyes; order Rajiformes; family Rajidae; genus Amblyraja; species Amblyraja radiata. The sequence continues at coordinate 75,950,998 of NC_045957.1, forward strand.
GTTAAATGTGTCTGCCTGACAAGAATATGTTAGCACTCGAGCATCATATTTATTACTTGACTTTATCTTGTGCCCAGATTAATCATGGCATATAAGACCTTACAATTAACAGCATGCTCAGTCATGGTTCTGCTTCAGAGCAAAAGGATGTTAAACTGGTTTCACTGGATCTGAAACTGAAACAATTTTGAGGACAGTAAGTTAATTCATTGATTTGACATTGTGCCATCCTGCACAAAGAAGATTATTCACACCCAGTTGCTTAACAAATACGTTTTCTTTTGTTGTGATGTTGGATGCTGGTGATGGATGCAAAAAATGCATTTGGCTTTACAACAGGCACATCCAAAGTAATGTGATTTCCAATCAATTGTATCAAAGGCTTTTTGTATCTTTGAAACGTGTCACAATAAATCAAGTTTTTTCCCCTAACTATTCGCTTTGCTTATTTTCAGTCTCGGTACTTCATCTTACATCGTCCTTTATGTACAACCAATAGCAGTTTACACATGGCCTTGGTGCATCTATAACAGTTTGCAGAGAATCATGTCACAGTAAAATAGATAGTTGTAAAAAGAAAACAATTATAAAGATGAAAGACTGCTTTATGAAGTGAACTTGATTTTTTTTTACGGTTTACCTTTTGGATAGATGCGAGGATGGTCTGTTGCCTCCCTGGTGCCAGGGTTCAGGATGTCACGAGCCAAATTCTGAACATCCTCGAGAGAGAAGGTGAACAGCCGGCAGTAGTTGTGCACATAGGCACAAACGACATCGGGAAGAAGAGGAAGGAGGTTCTCCAACATGAGTTCAGAGAGTTGGGAAGAAGACTGAAAGGCCGGACTTCTAGGGTGGTTATCTCTGGATTGCTTCCAGCACCTCATGCTAGTGAGGACAGGAACAGGGAGATAGGGGATCTGAATGTGTGGCTGGGGGCTGGAGCAGGGAGCAAGGATTTAGATAAATTGACCATTGGAGTATCTCTTCTGGGGTAGGGGTGACCTGTACAAAAGGGATGGGTTACACCTTAACTGAAAGGGGACCGACATTCTGGCAGGCAGGTTTGCTAGGGCTACATGTGTGGGTTTAAACTAAATGGTGGGGGGGAGGGATTGACAAATTGGGAGTATAAAGATGGAGTAGCAGTGGAAGTGGCTACAGGAAAAATTACAAAAGATTCTCAAATTAATGGGAAGGAAAGCTTGAGAATCGACAACAGAGTAAGGTCAGGGCCAATTGCGAGGGGGGAAGTGAATACAGAGGTCAAAGTACTGTATATGAATGCGCGAAGTATAAGGAATAAAGTGGACGAGCTTGAAGCTCAGTTAGAAACTGGCAAGTATGATGTTGTGGGAATTACTGAGGGCCAGGGTTGGGAACTGAATATTCAAGGGTATACCTCCTATTGAAAAGACAGACAGGTGGGCAGAGCGGGTGGGGCTGCCCTGTTGGTGAGAAATGAAATTCAGTCCCTTGCAAGGGGTGACATTGAAACAGCAGATGTGGAGTCAGTATGGATAGAGCTAAGGAATTGTAAGGGTAAAAATACCCTAATGGGACTAATCTACAGGCCCCCAAACAGTAGCCTGGACATAGGGCGCAAGTTGAATCAGGAGTTAAATTTGGCATGTAGTAAATGTAATGCTGTGGTTGTTATGGGAGAATTCAACATGCAGCAAGACAGGAAAAATCAGGTTGGTACTGTGTCCCAAGAAAGGGACTTTGTAGAGTGTCTTTGTGATGGATTCTTTGAACAGCTTGTCTACCAGGAAGAAGGCAATTCTGTATTTAGTGTTACGTAATGAACCGGGTTTGATAAAGGACCTCGAGGTTAATGAGCCATTAGGAGGCAGTAACCATAACATGGTCAGGTTTAAGCTACTATTGGAGAGGGAGAAGAGTAGATCGGAGGTGTCAGTGTTGCAGTTGAATAAAGGGGACTATGGGGCCATGAGGGAGGTGCTGGCCAAAGTTGACTGGAAAGATACACTAGCAGGGATGACAGTGGAACAAAAATGGCAGGTGTTTCTAGGAATAATACAGAAGGTGCAGGATCAGTTTATTCCTAGGAGGAAGAAAGATTCCAAGGGGAGAAAGGGACGACCATGGCTGACAAGGGACGTCAGGGATAGTATAAAAATTAAAGCGAAGGAGTACAACGTAGCAAAGATGAGAGGGAAGCAAGACAATTGGGTAATGTTTAAAGAACAACAGAAGATAACCAAAAAGACAATACGGGGAGAAAAGATGAGGTACAAAGGTAAGCTAGCCAAGAATATAAACCAGGACAGTAAAAGCTTCTTTCAGTATGTGAGGAGGAAAAAATTAGTTAAGACCAAAGTTGGACCCTTGAAGACCGAAAAAGGTGAAGGTATTATGGGGAACAAGGAAATGGCAGATGAGTTGAACAGGCACTTTGGATCTGTCTTCACTAAGGAGGACACAAACAATCTTCCTGATATAGTAGTGGCCAGTGGATCTGGGGAGACATCCACATTAGGCAGGAAATGGTGTTGGATAGACTGATGGAACTGAAGGCTGATAAATTCCCAGGGCCTGATGGTCTGCATCCCAGGGTACTTAAGGAAGATAATTTTCCAATGTTCTCTAGAATCAGGATCAGTTCCTGTGGATTGGAGGGTAGCTAATGTTATCCCACTTTTTAAGAAAGGCAGGAGAGAAAACAGGGAATAATAGACCAGATAGCCTTACATCGGTGGTGGGGAAGATGCTGGAGTCAATTATAACTTATGAGACAGCCGCACGTTTGGATAGCAGTAACAGGATCGGTCCGAGTCAGCATGGATTTACGAAGGGGAAATCATGCTTGATTAATCTTCTGGAATTTTTTGAAGATGTGACTAGGAAAATGGACAAGGGAGAGCCAGTGGATGTAGTGTACCTGGACTTTCAGAAAGCATTTGATAAGGTCCCACATAGGAGATTAATGGGCAAAATTAGAGCACATGGTATTGGGGGTGGCAAATGGCAGAGGCGCGGGCACATCGCGACGCCCCGTGTCTCATGAGAATTTGCAAACTAGTAATAATTTATTTACTTGTTTCAAGTCTGCTCACACGGAGCAGTCTTGCATTCCTTTCATACAGCCGACAGGAACTTCTGAACTTCGGTTCCTGCGGCTGCATCAACTTTTTGATTGAACTCCATCTCGCTCCTGAACTAGCCAGAGCAGTGGAGCAGCGGAACGGCGGATCCTCAGAGTGCACCAAATCAGCTCGACCGACCGGAAGCACCCATAGACGACGACGCGAATGCAAGCACCGCCGTGGATGCCTAGTTGGGTTAAAGGCTAGGTTAGAGCTCGCCCCACACAGGCTATCGATTCCTAGTCTTTTCCTCACCGACGTGCGTTCACTGGCAAACAAAATGGACGAACTCCGGCTACGGATTACCTCCCACAACTGGATCAAAGACTACAGCATCATGATCTTCACAGAAGCCTGGCTCAACACCAACGTTCCTGACAGCGCCATCGAGCTAACGGGGCGTCATAGACTCCGAGTGGACAGAACAACAGACTCCGGTAAGACCAGATGTGGGGGTCTTTGTATTTATGTAAATAAACCTTGGTGCACGGACACCACCATCATTGAGAGTCACTGCTCAGCTAACCTAGAGTTCCTCATGGTTAAATGCAGACCGTTCTATCTGCCCAGAGAGTTTACTTCCACAGTTGTGACTGCAGCCTATATCCCTCCTGATGCTAATGCTAAGCTTGCAATGAAAGAACTGCATACTGCCATTAGCAAACAACAGACTCACATTCCCCGAGGCAGCCTTCATTGTTGCGGGTGACTTAAATCACACCAATCTGAAGACTGTACTCCCAAAATTCGACCAACATGTCTCCTTCGCCACTAGAGAAGACAAGATACTGGACAAAGTTTATACAAATATGGCTGAAGCTTACAAAGCCATCCCCCTCCCCCGCCTTGGACATTCTGATCACCTCTCATTGTTCCTGCTCCCAAAGTACTCCCCACTCATCAGACGTGTTAAACCCACAGTGAGCACAGTTAAAGTTTGCTCAGAGGATGCGGACTACACACCTCAGCAGTGTTTTGGAAACACTGACTGCAATGTGTTTGCAGCCCAGGCCACCCTTGACTCCCACACGGACATTGACTCTTATACATCCTCAATTTTGGACTTTATCAACTCCACCATCAACAGTGTCACCTCCCTCAAACGGATTACCACATTCCCGAATCAGAAGCCATGGATGAACAGCGAGGTCAGGCTACTGCTGAAAGCACGGGACACCGCTTTCAGGTCAGGCGATGCTCGAGCCTACAGTTCATCCAGGGCTAACCTGAAGAGGGGCATCAAGAAGGCCAAGCATAGCTACAAGCAAAAGATTGAGGAGCACTTCAATAACAACTCCGACTATAGACCCACCAACACCACCCCTACCTCCTTCCTTGAGGAGCTTAACCACTTTTATGGCCACTTTGACAGGGATAATCAAGAGATGGCCATCAAGGCTGTGCTCCCTGCCGATCACCAACCCCTCACACTTACCCCCATCGATGTGTATGTGGCACAGTGCAGGACTAATGCACGTAAGGCTGCTGGCCCTGACGGCATCCCCGGGCACGTCCTCAGGGCCTGTGCTGCGCAGCTGACAGGTGTCTGGATTGACATCTTCAACCTGTCACTTGCCCAAGCAGCTGTCCCCACGTGCCTTAAAACCACCTCCATTGTGCCGGTGCCAATACATTCCACTGCGGAGAGCCTTAATGACTTCCGCCCAGTTGCACTTACTCCCATCATCACTAAGTGCTTCGACAGGCTGGTCCTGGCACACCTCAAAGGCTGCCTACCTCCCACACTGGACCCCTATCAGTTCGCCTACCGCAAGAACAGGAGTACGGAGGATACCATCTCAACGGCACTCCACTCCGCCCTCTCCCACCTCGACAACAGAGACACCTACGTGAGATTGCTGTTCATCGACTATAATTCAGCATTTAACACCATTATCCCCTCAAAACCGATCACCAAACTCAGCGACCTGGGCATCGACCCCTCCCTCTGCAACTGGATACTGGACTTTCTAACTAACAGACCCCAATCTGTTAGGTCAGACAACCACACCTCTTCAACCCTCACCCTGAACACCGGCGTTCCACAGGGCTGTGTGCTGAGCCCCCTCCTCTACTCCCTCTTCACCCACGACTGCACACCTGTACATGGTACTAACATCATCATCAAGTATGCAGATGATACAACGGTGATTGGCCTCATCAGCGACAACGATGAGTTGGCCTATAGGGAGGAGGTCCAGCTCCTAGCAGCATGGTGCGCAGACAATAACCTAGCTCTTAACTCCAAGAAGACCAAGGAGCTCATTGTGGACTACAGAAAGTCTAGGGGCGGCACGCACACCCCCCTCCATATTAACGGGACGGAGGTGGAACGTGTTTACAGCTTCAGGTTTCTGGGGGTCAACATCTCTGATGACCTCTCTTGGACCCACAATATCTCAACACTGGTCAATAAGGCTCACCAGCGTCTCTTCTTCCTGAGGAGACTAAAGAAGGTCCATCTGTCTCCTCAGATTCTGGTGAACTTCTACTGCTGCACTATCGAGAGCATCCTTACCAACTGTATCACAGTATGGTATGGCAACTGCTCTGTCTCCGACCGGAAAGCACTGCAGAGGGTGGTGAAAACTGCCCAACACATCACCAGTTCCTCACTCCCCTTCATCGAGTCCGTCCAGGGCAAGCAATGTCTGTGAAGGACAGCATCGTCAAGGACTGCTCTCATCCCTAGCCATAGACTGTTTACGCTCCTCCCATCCGGGAAGCGCTACAGGTCTCTCCGTTTCCAGACCAGCAGGTTCAGGAACAGCTTCTTCCCTGCGGCTGCCACACAACTTAACTCTACACCTTGGTGATTGCCAGTCATCCCCATGGACACTCCCTCCCCCAAAAAAATTGAACTAATGTATGTACATATATATATTCTGCTGTGCATTATACTATGTTCACACTTCTGGGCGAGATGCTAACTGCATTCCATTGTCTCTGTACTGTACACTGCACAATGACAATAAAGATTGAATCTGAATCTGAATCTGAGAGTGCTGACGTGGATAGAGAAGTGGTTGGCAGACAGGAAACAAAGAGTAGGGATTAACAGGTCCCTTTCAGAATGGCAGGCAGTGACTAGTGGGGTACCGCAAGGCTCGGTGCTGGGACCGCAGCTATTTACAATATACATCGATGATTTGGATGAAGGGATTCAAAGTAACATTAGCAAATTTGCAGATGACACAAAGCTGGGTGGCAGTGTGAACTGTGAGGAGGATGCTATGAGAATGCAGAGTGACTTGGACAGGTTGGGGGAGTGGGCAGATGCATGGCAGATGAAGTTTAATGCGAATAAATGTGAGGTTATCCACTTTGGTAGCAAAAACGGGAAGGCAGATTACTATCTAAATGGTGTCAAGTTGGGAAAAGGGGAAGTACAATGGGATCTGGGGGGTCCTTGTTCATCAGTCTATGAAAGTAAGCATGCAGGTACAGCAGGCAGTGAAGAAAGCGAATGGCATGTTGGCATTTGTAACAAGAGGAATCGAATATAGGAGCAAAGAGGTTCTTCTGCAGTTGTACAGAGCCCTAGTGAGACCACACCTGGAGTATTGTGTGCAGTTTTGGTCCCCTAATTTGAGGAAGGACATTCTTGCTTTTGAGGGAGTGCAGCGTAGGTTTACAAGGTTAATTCCCGGGATGGTGGGACTGTCATATGCTGAGAGAATGGAACAGCTGGGCTTGTACACTCTGGAGTTTAGAAGGATGAGAGGATATCTCATTGAAACATATAAGATTGTTAAGGGCTTGGACACGCTAGAGGCATGAATAATGTTCCCGATGTTGGGGGAGTCTAGAACCAGGGGCCACATTTTAAGAATAAGGAGTAAGCCATTTAAAACGGAGACGAGGAAACACTTTTTCTCACAGAGGGTGGTGAGTCTGTGGAATTCTCTGCCTCAGAGGGCGGTGGAGGCAGGTCCTCTGGATGCTTTCAAGAGAGAGCTAGATAGGGCTCTTAAAAATAGCAGAGTCAGGGGATATGGGGAGAAGGCAGGAACGGTGTACTGAGTGGGGATGATCAGCCATGATCACATTGAATGGCGGTGCTGGCTCGAAGGGTCAAATGGCCTACTCCTGCTCCCATTGTCTATTGTCTATTGTATATACCTTGTTTCCTCTCAGTAACCCATAAAATAAGGATTAATTGATTTAGCTACTACCTGAATAAGCCTGGGAAATATGTTTATGTGTCTGCTCTGTGGCTGCAGTTCGCAGTCAATGTTTGCAGTTCTCAATGGGGAGAAACAAAGTCCTTGAGCTGACCACAAAGCATAATCCATCTTGGTTTCTCAGACTTTGGATTACACTCAGCAATAATTTTCAAGCATGTCGGCAGCTCGCCCTCTCTACTTCCCCTAACTTCAATAAACACAGTATGGTATTAATTGACTTTGGATGGTATTATATGGGGCCAAAGTAAAACTGGGAATCAGCTTTGCATTTTACTTTAGTAGCAGTAATCCAAATAGGGCCTCAGGGTTATCATGATAGTGATATTACCTGGTGTTTTTTTTCAAGGAACTGTGAGTATACTGGAGATTCCTGGTTCCACATTGTACCTGTTATTACTAGAAAATAGGCATCTTGTATCAGGGTCACTCTGGATAGGCAGTCTTCCCTGCAGATATGGGAAATTCTTTATCATACAAGATTGTTTGCAAACCAATATTGACGACCTTATGTTCACCTATCTTCTGCTTCTTCTTTGGCAGTCCCTCGGGATTGAGAACTACTTCCACAAAGGTTTTGTTGGTGTTAATAGGCCAATGTTAGAACCACAGATTTTTCGACAAAATGGGACAGTAGGCATTGCTGGAAGTAGTGGGAAGATGAGTAGTTTCAGAGATGATGTTTTGCTTCTGCTATTCATACAAACGTTCTAAAAGATTTGGAGGATTTTGCAGAGACACCATTGGTATCATTCCAATGTCTGAATTTCCTTTATTTGTCAAATAATCAAATAATCTGGCAGGTATTACTGCTGCCCAATTGACCATGAGTATTGTGCCAAGTGTAAGGGCTTGATCTACAAATCCCCTTTTCCTCAATCGACTTAGCTAGCACATTATTGACAACTAGACCAATTGGGTCCCGTTCCCCCAACGTAATATTTAATCAATCTGCGCATGAATGGCCTGACAGCTTCCCGTTGTGATGCAAGAGATCCCCGTTGTGACGTGAGTCATGGCAACCCTCCTCCAACTGCGCAGGTGTGGCCGGCAAGTGGGAGCGTGACTGAGGTGTTTTTAAAGTTCAAAATGGCAATAACCTGTAAAATATAAGATCAATGTGAACGCCTCACTCTCCCTCTTCTGTCCCCTATTCCCTCTCCCCACCCTCCACCAACCCTTCTCTATTTCCTCACCTCCTCCCTCTCTGCCTTCCCTCCTCCATTACCTCACCATCCCACTTCCTACCTCTATCCTCCTCCATTCCCTCTCATCCCCCAGCACTCCCTCCCCCTCCTCTTCAATCCCCCTCTCTTTCCCCTCTTCTCCTCCCCTCCCCACTCCCTCCCTCCCTCACCTCTCCTTCCCTCTCTTTTCCCCTACCCTCAGTCACTCCCTCCCTCCCTCCATAACCCCTCTCCCCTCACTACTCCCCTCTCCCTCTATCCCCCTGCTCCCCAACTCCACACCTTCGCCCTATGACACCCCCACTTTCCCTCCACACCTCCCCCACTGCCCTCCTCTCCCTCTATCACCACTCCCTCCTTCCCCACTCGCCCTCCTCTCCCTCTATCCCCACTCCTCCCCCACTCACTCCTCTCCTCCCCCACTTTCCCCTCCCTCTCCCTCCATACCCCCTCCACTTCTTCTATCCCCCTGCTCCTCCATTCCTCACCTCCCCTATCCCAACCCCCCCACACTGAAAATCGCAATTTAAAAAAAAATAACTTCTCTCCATCCCACCCAACCCCCCCCCCCACCAAAAAATTGCGATGTTTTTATAAAATAACCTAAACACAATGTTAGCTGTTAATTAAAACAGAAGAATATGATTTGATTAAATTTTAAGAATAAAATCAATGTCAATGAAAATGACGATTTTTTATGTAAATGAATTTCGGGATCCCATTGTGACATCATTGTGACATCGAACGCGGCTGACAGGCAGGGCCAGTGGAAAAGTGTTTTTTTGTAAAGTTTAAAATGTCAATAACGTAAAATATACCATCAATCTGAACGAAATTTGTTTGATTTACATCACAGGAAAATGGTGAGTAAGGTGGGCCAAAATTGTAGTGCTATTATGTACCATTTTGGTGGAGTTTCGAGAACACAAGCAGGCACATGCATACAAACAAACAAGATGAGAGTTTTAGTAATATGTAGGTAAATGGTAACATCTTGTGTAGGAAGAAATTGCAGATGCTGCTTTGTACCAAAGATAGACACAAAATGCTGGAGTAACTCAACAGGTCAGGCAGCAACTCTGGAGAGAAGGAATGGGTGATGTTTCAGGTTGAGACCCTTCTTCTGACGTCACACATTCCTTCTTTCTAAGATCCTGTCTGTCCAGCTGAGTTACTCCAGCTTTTTGTGTCTATCTTCAGTTTAAACCAGCATCTGCTGTTCCTTCCCAAACATTAGTTTAGTGGATGTTGAGTGTATGGCACAATGTCTTCTATACATCAGTGAACAAGTTAGTGATGGCTAGGATTTAGCTTCTAAGGTAGAATAAACACATGGTGGCAGGTGGAAACTGGCCAGTTGTGGTGCCTAAATAAAAAGAGGTCTGGGGCCAGTCATGTATCTGAATGCTGGGCTGGTGACATCAACAGGAGCATGGCCAGGAGTCGGAAACAGAGTTGGGCCAGGTACAGGGCGAGATCATATCTGGGAATGGGATGAGGAGCTTGGAACGAGAGCGTGTTCAAGAAAATGTGAAGATGCCCGGCCAGGAATGTGAACATTCAGCTAGGAGGTGAGGGCTGGTGTTGAGCTCTGGATGGGACCATGGCTGGGAGTGTGGGATTCTGCCAAGTAGAGAGGGAGTTTCATTGGTGAAGAGCAGTATCTTTAAGGGAGGTCAGAGAGTGGTCAGGGTGGTGGAGGAATAATTATAGAAAGAGTAAAAATGGCAGGGAGGACTGAGGGTGTGAGGAGCTGTTCATAAGTTCATAACTGATAGGTGCAGAATTAAGCAGTTCGGCCCATTACATCTACTCCACCATTCAATGATGGCTGATCTATCTTTCCCTCTCAACCCCATTCTCCATCCTTCTCCCCATAATCCCTGACACCCTTATGCCATCTGCAAATTTGCTTATGTTACTTTTAATACCTTCATCTAAAGCATTAATGCAAATTGTAAATAGCTGCGGTCCCTGCACCGAGCTTTGAGTTGCGGCACACCACTGGTCACTGCCTGCGATTCTGAAAGGGACCCATTAATCCCTACTCGTTGTTTTCTGTCTGCAAACCAATTTTCTATCAATGTCAGTACCCTACCCCCAATAGCAGAGGCTAGGGCACGTGAAATCCAAGGTGTATGACAAATTAGATCGAAAATTGGTTTGTTGATAGGAGGCAGTGGGTAGAGAGGCCGGTTGTTTTTGTGACTCACAGTCTATAACTTTCAGTGTACTGTACGGATTGTTGCTAGGACCTTTGTTGCTTTTCTACATGACTTGGATGAGAATGTCTGTGGTCTAATAAATAAGTTTGCTGATAATATGAAGATTGATGGAGTTGTAATCAGTGAGGATGGCTGCCTAAGGATACAGAAAGACATAGATCAGCTACTATGCTTGGTGGAGCAGTGGCGGATGGAATTTAAATCCGATAAATGTGAGGCAATAATTTTGGGTCCCTAATACTGGCAAGACATATACGGTAAATGGCAAGTATCTTAGAAACATGGATGCACATGGGGCCATGGACTGCAAATTCTTGGTTCCCTGAAAATAACGGCCCCCCCCCCCCCCCCTTTCTTTGGCTGCACATTTCACACCTCTTCTATCCTTATCTCACATGGATATGTCTTTTGTCTATTAATTTCTGGCATATGCCAACCATCTGCTTATCATCCACTCCCCCCCCCCTTTCTCACCTGTATCTACCTATTACTTACCAGTATTTGTCCAGTCCCTCCTCTCCTAGCCCAAAGAGTCCTAGCCCAAAATGTCATGTCCATGTTCTCAGGAGATGCTGTCTGATCCTCTGAGGTAACGTAGCACTTAGTGTCTTGTTTGTAAATCAGCATCTGCAGTTCCTTATTTCCACATACAAGCGACATAAAATACAGTTATGTTCAATTTTGGTCACACTGCTGTAGGAAGGATGCTATTAAACTGGAAAGAGCATATAGAAAATGTCCAGGGACGTGAGAAGTTCACGATAAAATAGGCCATGCAGAGTCACCATAGCTTTGTGAAGCGGAGGTCTTGCCCGACTAAGTTGCTAGAATTCATTGAAGAAGTAAATAACAGGACAGACAAAGGGGAGTCAGTAGAGTCATAGAGTCATAGAGTCATAGAGTGATACAGCGATACAGTGTAGAAACAGGCCCTTCGGCCCAACTTTGCCACACCGGCCAACAATGTCCCAGCCTTGGCTGGAGGCCCCCTAGATTTCGAGGCCCTAGGTTTCTGCCTATGAAGCCTAGTGGTAAATCTGACTGCGAGGCCCCCCTAGATCTCGAGGCCCTAAGCTTAAGCTTGTCAAGCTTATACATAAATCCGGCCCTGCGAGCGGGCTTGTATACTAAAACAGGATTGTAATGCTGAGGATCTGTAAGGCGCTGATCAGGTCGCATTTGGAATATTGTGAGCAATTTTTGGCATCATATCTGAAGAAGGATGTGCTGGCTCTGGAGAGGATCCAGAGGAGATTTGATCTCAGGAATTAGTAGGTTAACATATGATGAGCATTTGTCAGCACTGGACCTGTACTCGCTGGTGTATAGAAGAATGAAGGGCAGCTCAGTCACTCAGGCCTGGTGGGCTAGCAGCTTGGTTACTCACGGCTGGTGGGCTGGCAGCTGTCACTTACAGTAGGTGGGCTGGCAGTTGACTCACTCATGGCTGGTGGGCTGGCAGTTGACTCACTCATGCCAGCCTCCATCACATACACAACCTCCATCACACACACGTGCACTCCATCCCACACACACACACACACCCTTCATCTCACACACACTCACATACACACCCTCCATCTCACACACACTCACATACACACACTCCATCTCACACACACACACACACCCTCCATATCACACACACACCATCTCACACACACACACACTCACACCATCCATCACGCACTCACACACAACATATATATGACAGTAAGACTTTCTTGAATCTACTCATGCAGTTGAGCGATGCCTCTCCCCTGAGCAGGTCTTCCACAGTGAGCGGGACTTCCAGAATGAGCACGACATTCAGTTCAAGCAGCACAGTGCAGACCAACCCTTCACTTCAGTTCAAGCAGCACAGTGCAGACCAACCCTTCACTTCAGTTCAAGCAGCACAGTGCAGACCAACCCTTCTATTCATTTCAAGCAGCACAGTGCAGACCAACCCTTCAATTCAGTTCAAGCAGCACAGTGCAGACCGATCCTTCATTTTATATCAAAGTCACGTGAGTGACTACTTGAAGAGCCCGCCAGCCCGCATGTGCATCAATACGTCGATGCATGGCACGGGAATCGGAGCAGTTCAAAACTGCTCCGGCAGGTTTGGAGAGGTCGCCAGTTAGGTTCCAAACGGGAGCAGGTGGCCGGACTTGGTGAAGCCGCCAATGAGGCTCCGGATGGGAGCAGGCGGCCGGCATCAGTAAAACTGTCGGGCGCGGCCCATATAGCTGCTGCCTTCAGGCTCCTAATGAGAGCAGGCGGCCTGAATTAGGAAACCTAACGGGCGTGACCCGTGCTGCTGCTGCCAGTAAGGACAGGCAGCTGGCTGCAGAGATGTTGACGGGCGCACCGTTCTGACACCTCTGTGGAGGCTCCAGAAGAGAGCAGACAGTGGTACGCGGAGAAGCTGAAGGGCGCGACCCATACAGCTTCCTCCATTGAAGCTCCAGTAAGGAGCAGTCGGGAGTCACTAGCTGGCCCCACATTAACAGCCTGTTAGTCCAGGCTTACAATACTGGCAGGCGTGACCTGTCCAGTAAGCGCCGCTGAGGCTCCGAAGGAGCAGCTGGCCAAACGAGCAACCTGTCGATCCAGGCTGAGAGAAACTGGCAGCGCGATCTGCCAAAAAAGGCAGAAGGCTGTCGAATGAAACTCAGAATACTAAGGTTCCAAAGGACAGATGGGGCCGAAGGAGTGGCCTGGCTAACCAGGCTGGGAGTAAAACTGGTAGTGTGCCTTGTACAGTAAACTCCAGCAAGGCTCCAAAGAGGCTGTTGGCCGAAGGAGCAGTCCTATTGGGCTCAGAAATGCTGACAGGCGTGTCTTGCAAAGCAATGTCGCTTTTGAGCTCCGGAAGGGAGCTGTTTGGCAAGCATGGGGCCCAAGATATGGTCAGACTTGGTCTGCAAGGGAACTTCGCTGAAGATGCAACTAGGAGGGCGACCAGGGGTCAGAGATGCTGACAGGTAAGGAATTTTGTTTCAGGAACGGGTTGCTACTCCGAAAATAGGTGCAGCAGACCCAGAGAAGCTGACACAGCCTGTGCAGCTATTGCTGTGGAGGCTCCGGAAAGGAGCAGGCAGCTGGAATCAATCAGCTGACAGCTCGGCCAGTGCAGCTACCACCGTGGAGGCTCCGTAAAGGAGCAAGCGGCCGCATTCAATAGGATGACGGCACGGCCGGTGCAGCTACCGCCGTTAGGCTCACCTCCGTTTTTGGGGTCCAAGGGAGCAGGCGACTGGTCGCGGAGAGTTGACGGGTATGGCCATACAGACACCTCCGTTGAGGCTCAAAAAGGGAGCCAGCCAGATGCCTGTCGGAAGCTACACCTGGCTCAGGGTTGCATTATATTCCTCCCCTCTAGACTACGTTGAAGCTCCAGAAGGGAGCAAGCCCGGACTCAGAGTCATTAACAGGTGTGACCCATCCAGTCAGTATATAATAGAATGGTGCTCCTGGCTCATGAGACACTTACAGGCTGATCCAGTCAGATGCCTGTGGTAGCAACACCTGTTTCAGGGTTGCGTTATTTTAGCTCCCGCTCAATAGAGGGGAGTACTGGAGATTATAACATAAGTAACTCCGACTATGGGGATGTCAACAAGGAATTCAAATCCCCTGAACTTATGGGGGATATGCTGCAGTTTAATCATATGAAGGAGTTCCGTCTCTTGTCACATAATTTGCCATCCCTTCGGGGATAGGAGATCCACTGGAGAAGATCTGGCTACGAGCATCAGTGGTTTAACTTCTTATCAGCTAAGGAGGGGTATATGCTGGATACGGCTGGGAAATATACCAGTCCAGATGAACTGCCCGACTTTGGATGTTCCAAATGTCAATCTCACCATTTGGGATATCTCAGTGGTGATACGAGGGCAGAGAATTAAAATTTCAGCGTATCCCAAAGACTGGTCGCTGATGTCATTTCAGCCTTTGCAAGGGCAGTTGATGGGTTCAGCACTCGATAGTGCAGAAGATGCATCAGCACTTCTATGTAATACCCAGTTGGACCTAAATTGTCTTCGCAAAATGCTATAAGCCCTGAGGTAATTCATAAAAAATGTGCTCATTTATGCAGGGCCAGTAACATGCAGCCTGCAAAGTATCTCTTTGGAGAGGACTTATGTTAGCAAGTTTAAGACTTGCAGAAAGAATTTTAGGTGGCTGCGGGGGTGGTAGAACCATCCTATGTGGGTAGGGCTTCAGTATTCTGGCGGATATACCACCTCTATATATAACTAATGGCAGGAATCGTTACTCTGAGGCTGGTTGGAACACCTGGCCTACTCAATTCAGATCTAGCCAGGTGCCTTTATGAGGCCCAGGGTCATCGCGCCCACCTTGGTGAAGAGAATGTGTTGCACACACTGGCGACTGAGATAGGTCGTTCCAGGCAGAGAACTGCGGCAGCAACTCCTGGTTCAGGGTTGCATTATGATATCTTCCAATCTGAGGGTGATTCAGCCTGTGAGGAGTTGACAGGGAACTCGTATTCCCACACCAAGTGGATGCTACACTTCAATTCTAGTCGCATAAGGATCTGGTGGATGTTCTGATTCTATCAGACACTGGTTTGTAGTTTAATGCCATCAGTTGAGGCAAAATCAAACTCGAAAGCCTTTAACCCCAGAAGGTTTTGAGAATTTTCAGGGGAAGAAAAATGTAGCATGCCAAATCAAGTTAGGATTTGGCTAGTCTGATCATGTGTTTGGTTAACCAGTTTAAGATGAATAATTGTGTTCAGCAATTTAGCTGATTCAGAGGATTTAGGGCCTCAATCGATCCTGAAGATGCATACTTTTCCATATCTATTCACGAGGGGCACAGATATATCTGGTGTTTCTGCTGACAAAGCTAGTTGTGGAAAGTTTAGGCTCTACCTAGGGGTTGTCTTCAGGCCTAGGCTATTTACAAAGATTTTAAAGCTATGCTGCCCTACTCAGATCAAAAGGGCTGATAAGACTCAGGGGTTTATCAATAGATGCCTCTTACAATATTAAAGATGAGGCGACATGAATTTTAATAGTTCTAATTTGGCCTACTCATTCAGGGTGTAAATTGTAAAAGGCGGCTGAAAGAAGCTCCTATTTACTCGAAGTCACGAGTGATGGCTAGTTCAGCCTATTTCTCGTGCAACTAGCTCTGCACGGTTGTATGGGAACTTTGTGAAGAAGACACATGAGCTACTTTTAAACAGAAGTAGCAGAGGTTTGTGTTTCTTTCAGTTTGGGATTAGAGAAGCGATTATGTTATAGCACATTTGACACTGCTTATGCTGCTTTGTCATTCTCTCTAATACCATGTGGGACAATACATGATTGGTTATTCACCCACTGTTGACTAACATTATGCAAGGTGTCTTTTATATGAACACTCTAAAAGCCTAGTCTCATAGTAGTGTGGAATGTGTATTAGTAAATTATTATGCACATATTCATCTACTGTATTCCTAATGGGAGCAGTATCTTTTAAGTTGATTATGCTTTTAGCACAAATAACACAGTATTTACTCAATCTCCGGCTCGGTCTCTGGGTCATAACTGACATGAAGGTTGCTTGTTATGGGGATGATCTCATAAAGCAAAACAGGCATGATTGGGTACAATTTTGAGTTAATGGCATACCCACCAGATCGGGGATTGGGGGTGTTATTATGTACACAGGTATACTGAGCTTGCTAGTACCTATGAGATGAAGGATAGTTTCTTCATTGTTATTTAATAGTTTCTCAAGAGTTTGCTGGTGCAGACCATCTCAACATGAATGGAGTGTCAGCAGCTAATAGCAGGTGTGAATTCAAATAATTTTAAGTCTCACTCTTCCAAGGGGGCTGGTTCATTAGCAGCCAATAGCATGGATATTCCCATTTGATCATCTTCTTGCAACAGCAGGAGGCTTACACAGTGCACTTTCAGAAGTTATAAAAATTGGTTGAATATGCCTGGATAATTGCAGATAGAATTCTGAACAGTGTTGAATGAGTTTTTGTCTAACTCAAAGCCGATTAGGACTGTGGTCCGATTAAGGGCAATGGCCATGTATGCAAGTTAGCATCATGTTGTTAACAACCCATGTCTTTTCTACCATTTATGGATTATCCGTTTAAGTGTTTCACACACAGATTGGCTTACTGCATGAAACCACAGAGCTTTGAAGGCTTCACGTAGTCACTCACGTGACTACAATATAAAATAGAAAGATTAAACGATCACTTACCGTTTGAAGTTTGATCTTTATTTTATGAGGTTGAAGTGAGGGACAACGTGCCCTCCACCTCCAACCCTGAATCTCATAAAGATCATTCGATAAGTCAACGGTTATTAATCTTTCTATAGTTTAAGTTTGTGCAAGTGGTCTGTAGTTCCATACAGGTGCTCTGAAGATTGGCGCACATGCGGGCTTGCGGGCTCTTCACGTAGTCCCTCACTTCAACCTCTCATAAAATAAAGATCAAACTTCAAACGGTAATTTTTTGTTTAATCTTTCTAATTCAGTTCCAGCAGCACAGTGCAGACCAACCCTTCAATTCAGTTCAAGCAGCACAGTGCAGACCAACCCTTCAATTCAGTTCAAGCAGCACAGTGCAGACCAAACCTTTCCATTCAGTTCAAGCAGCACAGTGCAGACCGACCCTTCAATTCAGTTCAATCAGCGCAATGCAGACCAACCCTTCAATTCAGTTCAAGCAGCAAAGTGCAGACCAACCATTCAATTCAGTCCAAGCACCACAATGCAGACTCACATTTCAGTTCACTCATGGCGTAGGCTCACATTTCTAGACTCAACTCTCACTCACGGCCTTCCAGGGTGACTGACACACATCCGTTCTCCTGGCCCCTCGGAAGGGGCGTTACCTTCATCATGGTGACTGACAAGCGAGAAGACCAACCTGATTACCTCACGAGTTTTTAAACATTCATAACTTTTTTATTATTTTACCGAACGGATGAAAACCTTGGGGCAGTTGAAGGAGAGGAGGACAATGAGTAAGATGGCGAAAAAATCATAGCGATATAGGATACCTTTTTACTAAAATGTATTTACAACATAGACAGGAAGTGGTCAAGATGAGACTTTTAGTAATAGTATAGATGTGAGGAACAACCTTTTCATGGGTACACGCCGGTTCCCCCTTTGTTCTCCCACCATCCGTCATGGCGTTCCCCACATGCAGGGTCCCCATTGTCGTCCACTCCCCCCCCCCCACGCTTATCGACCATTGATCGCAGGTCGATCGCGAGGCCCCACCACCACCGAGGTTCCCTCTGCTGCAGAGGCCACCGGTGCCACCGAGGCCCTGATGCAGCTGAGGGCCCCGCTGCTGCTGAGGCTTCAGCTGCCACTGAGGCTGCCATTGCCGCTGAGGCTCCACCACTGCCGGGGCTCCAGTTGCCACTGTGGCTCATGCTGGTGCCGAGGCACCCGCTGAGGCTCCCATCGTTGTCTTTGCTGAGACTCCTTCGGCCCAGGCAGGCCTCACCGCCCGGCTTCTCCGCACTCCCCTGGGAGGCCTGTGGGGCTAGTCAAGCCTACTGGGGCTCGTTCCGGTTGGTGCCGCGGTTGTTCGCCGTGAAGATTGGGTCCGCGCGGCTCACCGGGACACTTCGGCCTCCCACATGGCTCCCCGGAACAAGCTGTCAGTTGAGGCTGGGTACATTAACAACATTTAGGACATTTGGACAGTTACATGGATAGGAAAGGTTTGATGGAATATACTGTATGATAAAAAGAAACTGAAGATGTTGTTTTATACCAAAGATAGACACGAAATGCTGGATTAACTCAGCAGGTCAGGCAGCATCACTGGGGGAAATTATGATTTTCTCCAATGACATTTATACAATGAATAGAACAATTTATAATAACAGATTTATAACATAATAGTGATTCTGCAGTTCAGAGGCAATAGGTACAAAATTTAAATTGGGTAGAAAATCAGCTCAAAATGTATAACAATAGATATATAACAATTTATAATTTCACTCATGATTGTTGATGATTAGAACAAGGGAAAATATGAAAAGGTAATACAATCTGGTTCAGTAAGCAAAACTAAATATTATAAATAAATACACAAATCTATTTTCTTCAGGTTTGCAATTTATTTAATTCTCAAGTTAGCGCTCAATATCTGAATAGCACTATTGCTTAGATTGAGATTATATACTTTAAGATGGCTGAGAAGATGTATTTTGTGGCAAACAGTACAGTAAAATCAATGGAATTTCTTTCTTTCCAGGTGAGAAAGGTCAAAAGTTTCAACAAGGTTGAAATTACAAATTAATTATGGTTTGTCTCATGAGTAATATTATAAATCATGTTACATATCCATTGTTATAAATTTTAAGCCGATTTTTACCCAACTTTAATTTAAAACCCATTGCTTCATATCCCTCTGAACTGCACTCCCTATCATGTTATAAATTTATTATACATTTTCAGCTGATTTTTACGCAATTTCAATTTAGAAATCATGGCCTCATGTTCCTCTGAATTACAGAATTCCTTTGTGTCCATAATGCAGATAAGATGTAACATAACATAGTGACCATATCTATTTGCAAAGTGTTCCTATTTTCCCACCTTTTTCAAAGGACATTAATTTTGCCTGTCTCACATGTCCTGTACATAATCATAGATTTATCCGCATTAAATTCCAACTGACATTCCTTAACAGATCCATTTAATTATATCTTTCAACGTCATAAATCTCTCATACTCTAGTTAACTGCCCACATAAATTAGTGTCATCAGCAAATTTTACGAGTCTACTGGAATGATTGTCCTCCATATAATTTCTGAATAGTGCAAAAATTAAGCGACCCAGAACAAGCCTTCACTGCTGACGCCGTCTTTCCAAAGTTTTGGTCATCTACTGTTATTTTCAACTTTTTATTGCCTTGCTAGTTTCTATGCAGGAAATGGCTGCTCCACTAATTGCACACTATCTTGACAGAACAGAGATTATCTTAGAAATTTACAGCCAGGGGCCATGTAGCTGATTGTGTCTGTGGTGGAAAACCATAACTTCCCTGAACAGGATTTTAACCCTGGTGCAGCAATAAGATTGACAAATCCAAGCCACTGGATATTATTATTTTTTTAAACATTAAATTCTGGAAATATTCAGTGGTAAATGCCGCTGGTTGTAGAGAATTTGAGAGAAAGCTGGAACAAAGACATGAGGGAGAAGGGAATGGAATACTGCTCTGACAGATTTAGATGAGGAATGATGGGAGGAGGTAAGAGTGCCAACAGTGTCTGATTGGGCCAAATTTCTGTGCCATGCATCCGATGCAATGTTGTGCAATTAATTATCCAAATGAAAATGTTTCTAATTTCACCCTCAGAAAGCTTGGCTCCAGTTTTGTGTCTATAACCACTTGTCATTGCTTCCCCAAACAGCAAAAGTAGTTATCAGTCTCTTTTAATGCCTTACATCCTCTAATCATATAAATTCCAGGGAATATGTTTCTACTTTCTGTTAGTTGACATCATCATTATCTCAAACGTAACAGAGCTGGATTGTAAATGTATTTTACCTTCTGTGAATGTAATGTCATTATATAAATTCTATTGTGTCCTACTTACAGTTTGATCATTCTCAGAAGCTCCTAATTTGAGACACTCATTATGACAAAGAAAGTATACAAGGTTTATAGCCATCCTTTAATATAATCTATTGGCTGGTTCAAGACACAGATGGTGATGACTCTGCCCGGTGTTATAAGCATTAATTGGCTATGTTACAGCAGGGGCACAATTTGAAACCAAGTATCTTTGATGTCCAATACTCAAAAGTTGCTGGGGGTGAATAATAGTTTTAAATATAATTCCCATAATATTTAATACAATTCAAATAATATTAAATACAATATGGATGATAGTTTTCCCATCTGTCAAATAATAGAAACAGTGGAAAAAAAGATTAAATTTGCAAAATGCCTTTAGCATGACAAAAGCAACCCAGGAAATACATATTGTTTAAACTTTTGCTGAGCAAAGCAAAGAGATTATAGGGCCGGTAACCAAATTATGAGAGGCCTAGTTATGGTAGACAAGCAGAACCTTTTTCCTGGATGAAATTGTCAAAGACTTGGTGAGAGAGGTAAAGTTTAAAGAAGATGTGTGGGACAAGTTTTTTTTAACACAGATTGTTGGGTGCAGAAAACATATTGCCAGAAGTAATGCTGGAGGCAAATATTATAGTGACATTTAAGATGCTTTCATATAAGCAAAATGGTGTGGAGATTAGTTTAACTTGGCATCATGTTCGGCATGGACATTGTGGGACTAACAGCCCATTCATGTGCTGTATTTTTCAATGTTCTATGCTAAATGCATAACTTTAATTTATTTGTCCTAGAGTTTAGTAGGCTAAGGAACAATCTCACCCACCCTTCCAACATTATAAAATAATGCACTTGTAGTAGAACTGACTTCATACAGAAGGGGCAGTTAAGAGGGTGTACAGTGGTGCAACTGGTAGAACCACCACCTCACAGTGCCAGAGATCTGGGTTTGGGTTATCTGCTGGTGCTGTCTGTGTGGTGTTTGCGAGTTCTCCTTGTGACTACATGGGTCGCCTCCTGGGGCTTTATTTCCTATCACATCCTAAAGATGTGCAGGTTTGTAGGTCAAATTACCTCATAGAATTGCCCTTAGTGTGTAGGGAGTTGGATAACACATAACTAGTGTAGACGGGTAATTGAAGTTCGGTGTGGTCTCAATAGGCCAAAGGGCCTGTTTCCTTGCTGTTTCTCTAAACTATAAGACTTTACTCATTGATAAATAAATGTGGTTGAAACCACAACAGAGTTTGATTGTCAAGGATTAGACTAGAGACTTTGTTTCTATTGCTGATACATTGTAAAGTACAAGTACAATCACCTAACCACCTTACCGACCTCCACATAAAACTTCTTCACCATTTGTTGGATCTCTATATCATATCCTTTTCACTGTATTGACATCACACAGTCCATTTGATTGTCAATGCAATGCCAGTCACTTTATGCAATACAACTGAATGGTGTTTAATTACCACTCTCACCAACAGCCCCACAGACACACACAAAAATGGTCACACAGAGATATATTGGGGAAATTAATTAACTTTTAAAATGTCAATTAGCAGTTTTGGTTGACTTTTTATGGTGCCATGAATACTAAAATGATCCACAAAGGAATATGTAAATAGCTAAGTACAGGTTCCCTCTTGTTTTCCCTTATCTAGTTTAATTCTCAGAATATTCACTTGTGGTTTATATTATTTCTTTTTTTTTTGCTGTTTGTTTTCTTGTAAGAGTTATTCCAGAGATTTGATTTGTGGATAATGAAGAGCTACAGCTGTTTAACTTGCAACATTGGCATTAACCACATAGTGTGTTTTAATAATCTGTGTCTTTGATAATGCGGGCATGACACTAATACATGTTGTTCGATGTCCCAGCAATTTATTTCTATTATTGCATATTGCAAATTGAATATTCCTGATTAATCCTCAGAAAAAGTACATTTCCTATGTTTTTTATATGAAACTTTTCATTCTAGTTATGAAAAGAAATTCAGATTTGCTTGTATTGACTGAATGGACTTTCCCAGATACATTTAGGATCTTTATAAATTATAGGCATAGTATTCTTCTTCTTGCATATGGTGTACACAGATAGACGTACACAGATGTAGGACAACTTGTTCTATTTGATCTTATTTGATTGTGCACGCGGGGTTTATTGCAATAGTTGAAACAGGGCGGACCACGTGAAGGTTGCAATCTTCCACCCCAGGCATGGTATTGAAGAATAGCTACATTGGTGGATGTATAGAGGAGAAGTTGGTTGCTTGCTCAGCAAGGCGTAAGAGAAGGAAAGTTGCTAAACTCAATAAGGATGGCACACTGGTGCAACTGGCAGAGCTGCTGTCTTACGTGGCAAGAGACTAAGGTTTGATCCTGACCTCAGATGCTGTCTATGTGAGATTGCACAAACTCCCTGTGACCGCACGAGTTTCCTCCGGATACTTGGGTTTCTTCCCACATCCGCATTTATCTGTGGGTTTGTAGGTTAATTTGACTGTAATAAATTCCCCCTTATATGTAGGGGATGGTTGAAAAAGTGGGATAACATAGAACCAGTGTGAGGGGCAGTGATCAGTGGTTGACATGAACCCAGTAGGACGAATGGCCTGTTTTCATGTTGTTCTTCAAAATTAAACTAAAATTAATTTGTGGCTAATATTTATCCCTTAACCAACACCATTTCAAAATGATTTCAGATCATTTATCACATTGTTATTTATGAGTGCTTGTCATGTGAAAATTAGCTGTCATGTTTTCTACAACAGTGATTACACCCCAAAACTACTTAATTATCTGAAAAAAGCTTTGGATTGTGTTAAGTTTACGAAAAGCACCATAACAAATGGAAGATATTTTCTTTAATATTAAGGAACATATGAAGTGTAAGCAATTACATGTTTTACAACCCCTCAAATTTACGCCCCCATTCAACAGACTATGGACAATGGCGTGCTTCAATTCTATCTTTCCTTGATTCTGACATTGTACAAAAAATACACGGATCTTGAATGCACTCAGTGAGTTCTCGCTGCAGAGAACTCCAACGACATAAAGCCTTGTTACTGCAGAAAGTTCTCTTCATCTCGGTTTGTGGTCAACTTCAATCCTGCATCTATGGACCCAGCGCCAGGCTCCCAAGCCTGAAAAAATGACCTCAAAACCTCTTCAATCCCTCTGAGAATCAGAAATATTTCTCTGAGATCACTACTGAGGCATCTATACACTAGTGAGTATAGAGAGATCATCCAAATAAAACATTCTCAACTTTTCCCTCCAGGATCTGACCACTTGAGTCTTTGCATCATTTTCTGTTTTTTTTTGTTCTTTGTGAAACATTGTTGAATACAAATTGGCTGCAGGAATTGACTACTTTCCAGTAGACCATATAGATAATGACAATGTACTGACTGAAACATCTTGAGACATTTTAGTAGTTCTCAGACTACAATGCACATTCTATTTTCTTTCCATTAAATAATTGAGTTATGTTTTATGTGGAATGAGAGATATAACATACTAGATATTCTATGTTCACACCAAAGACATATAACATTGCCTAAAAATGTCCCTCTGTATGGTTCCAAGAAATTGGAAATTGTGTTCCACCAACAGCATCTTTAGAATAAAATATACACTCAAATGGAAAAATGGATGACTCTTAACAAGAGCAATAATCCAATTACTGTGTGTGAAGCCAAAAGACGCAATCAAAGAGAAAGGTTATTTTAAATCGTATTTAAAAGAAAATTGAACGAGCATAAGAAAATAATTTAGATATCTGCTGGATATTGATTTAAGGAGAGCTTTCAATTGTGATATGGTGAGGGTTGGAAATACTTAGTAATACTTGAATTAGGATTGAAATGTGTTGATTAGAACCATTTCACATTAGGATGGTGAGACAATCAACGCCGACACTTCAAAGCCTCACTTTGAACAATACAGCATTTTTCAACAGCACAAATAATTTCCAAACTTAGTGTTCAAGATGCTTAGGTTATAGAATGCTTCAGACATGTATTTTAAATTTACCTCTGAACTTCCTGCAGCCAGTTATAAATAAACTAAATAGATATATTTTTCCCCCATTTGAAGATGGACATTAGATAATTCTCTAGATTACTCACAGATGTGAAGTTGCAGATAACCCACCTGCAATGGAACAAATTTAGTTTTATTTTATTTTATTATTTTATTATTAGAATAAATGGATAATCAATCAGACAAGCTAGGTCCCAATCCAACATGTCATCTATCCATGTCCTCCAGGGATGCTGCCCAATGAGCAACTCCAACACTTAGTGTTCCACACAAGATTCCAGCATCTGTAAATCCATGTGTCTCCATTTTACTACTCCACTGTGTAATTTCCTCAAACTATACCTACTTTGAATAAATTGTCATCATCTCTTCCACAGAATTCCTATGAGATCCTCTCGCATAGCCCCTTCTGTAGCCACAGCTGCCCTGGGGCAGACTGACGGAAGCGTGGCTGCTAATCTGCGCCTACAGCCCCTCCGACCACCACCAATCACTCACACACATTCACACACAGGCAAAGGTGGGTGAAGTGTCTTGCCCAAGGACACAACGACAGTATGCACTCCAAGCGGGATTCGAACCGGCTATCTTCCGGTCGCCAGCCGAACACTTAGCCCATTGTGCCATCTGTCGACATAGTTGATTATTTGCTCAAATATAAAGGAAACCTATACAAAATATTGACATGAATGTTCTTGTAAACAATATAGTCCTGAAACATCACTTCAGAAATTGTTGTCAGTGTCCAATTGTTGAAACTACTGGGGGGTAATCTTAATAAAACTTACATTTGAAAAACGTTTACTGATGCCAAGAAGTTGAAGAGTTGTTTCTCTGCCTCCCCAGATCAGCTCTCACTGATGGAGCTGCACACTTCAGTTTTGTCTATAAGCAGGAAGAAGGAGTACAGTCAAAATGAGGGTGAGGGATAGGGTGACTTATTCAAACCAGCCTTATTTAAGTCCCTCGCTATGATGGAAAAGGCATTAGAATATACTGTTTGGTGTTTGGTGACCATGGCATGTGAACATCTAGTGCTAGCCAAACATCTCCCTGGAGGTGTGTGGGGCTTGGACACAAAGATGGAGGTGAATTCACTAGATTAGAAAGAATGCAGGTATGGCATTCCACTGCTAGTTATTTCGGGTGCAGAGAGCAGGATGTTGGACAGGACCACTACATCTGAGCACCAAGAAGCGTTTACTGTTTACTTCAATAAGAAGCTGCCACCTGTTGGCACAGTGGCATAGATAGTAGCCTCACAACGACAGAGACCCGGGTTGAATCCTGATCTTGCATACTGTCTGTGTGGAGTCTGCACCTTCTCCCTGTGACCACATAGGTGTCCTTCGGGTGCTCCGGATACCTCCCACATCCCATAGATGTAGGTTAATATTTCCTCTGTAAATACCCCCTAGGTAATAGGGAGTGGATAGACAATAGACAATAGGTGCAGGAGTAGGCCATTCGGCCCTTCGAGCCAGCACTGCCATTTAATGTGATCATGGCTGATCATCCCCAATCAGTACCCTGTTCCTGCCTTCTCCCCATATACCCTGACTCCGGTATTTTTAAGAGCCCTATCCAGCTCTCTCTTGAAAGCATCCAGAGAATCCGCCCCCACCGCCCTCTGAGGCAGAGAATTCCACAGACTCACCACTCTCTGTGAGAAAAAGTGTTTCCTCGTCTCCGTTCTAAATGGCTTACTACTTATTCTTAAACTGTGGCCCCTGGTTCTGGACTATCCCAACATCGGGAACATGTTTACTGCCTCTAGCGTGTCCAAACCCTTAACAATCTGATAAGTTTCAATTAGATATCCTCTCATCCTTCTAAACTCCAGAGTGTACAAGCCCAGCTGCTCCATTCTCTCAGCATATGACAGTCCCGCCATCCCAGGAATTAACCTTGTACATCCTACGCTGCACTCCCTCAATAGCAAGAATGTCCTTCCTCAAATTAGGGGACCAAAACTGCACACAATACTCCAGGTGTGGTCTCACTAGGGCTCTGTACAACTGCAGAAGGACCTATTTGCTCCTATATTCGACTCCTCTTGTTATAAAGGCCAACATGCCATTTGTTTTCTTCACTGCCTGCTGTACCTGCATGCTTACTTTCATAGACTGATGAACAAGGACCCCCCATATCCCATTGTACTTCCCCTTTTCCCAACTTGACACAATTTTGATAGTAATCTGCCTTCCTATTTTTGTTACCAAAGTGGATAACCTCACATTTATCCGCATTAAACTTCATCTGCCATGCATCTGCCCACTCCCCCAACCTGTCCAAGTCACCCTGCATTTTCATAGCATCCTCCTCACAGTTCACACTGCCACCCAGCTTTGTGTCATCTGCAAATTTGCTAATGTTCTTTAAATCCCTTCATCCAAATCATTGATGTATATTGTAAATAGCTGCGGTCCCAGCACCGAGCCCTGCGGTACCCCACTAGTCACTGCCTGCCATTCTGAAAGCAACCCGTTAATCCCTATTCCTTGTTTCCTGTCTGCCAACCAATTTTCTATTCATGTCAGCACTCTATCACCAATACCATGCGCCCTAATTTTGCCCACTAATCTCCTATGTGGGACCTTGTCAAATGCTTTCTGAATGGCCAGGTACACTACATCCACTGCTCTCCATTGTCCATTTTCCAAGTTACATCTTGAAAAATTCCAGAAGATTAGTCAAGCATGATTTCCCCTTCGTAAATCCATGCTGACTTGGACCGATCCTGTTACTGCTATGCAAATGTGCAGCTATTTCATCTTTTATAATTGACTCCAGCATCTTCCCCACCACCGATGTCAGGCTAACTGGTCTATAATTCCCTGTTTTCTCTCTCCCGCCTTTCTTAAAAAGTGGGATAACATTAGCTACCCTCCAATCCACTGGAACTGATCCTTGGGACATTGGAAAATTATCACCAATGCATCCACGATTTCTAGAGCCACTTCCTTAAGTACCCAGGGATGCAGACCATCAGGCCCAGGGGATTTATCAGCCTCCGGTCCCATCAGTCTATCCAACACCATTTCCTGCTTATGTGATGTGAAAGTGGGATAAAATAGAACTAGTTTGAACGAGTGATCGATGGTCAGTGTGGAACCGATGGTCCGAAGGGTTTGTTTCCATGCTGTATCTCTAAACTAAACAAAACCAAACTCTACCATTTCCGAATAATTCTGTCTGGTTCTTGTGTGAAAATTTTGGGCTGAAGGGCTGAGGTTGGAGAGCTGAGGGTCTGTCATGTCTCTGTGAAGCAGAATGCACAACATTCCCTCGTGTCTCTTTTGTAAAGCAATTTTGCCCCTAAGGGACTTTAATTTGGTCCATGAGTTGCCAGAGTGGTGGTGATGGGTGGGGGAGGGGGGGGGGAGGGTGAGATGAGGGGGGAGGGTTTACCCCCAGCGCTTCATTCTTTCTTGTAGGATGCCCCAATAACCATGTTTATGAGCACAATGGAAGCCTCCAAGGTGCTTTGATGTACTGTACCCACTGTTCATGTTGGCGGCAGCGTCAGGCACTCCCTTGCCATCCGGACTTGAGTTGCTGTCGGGAAAACCGATGCCATCGGGCAATTGCAATAAATCGATTACACTTTAAATGGTCCGTCTGTTACAGCACTGCTTTTAACTTGAGAAGTTAAAAACGACTGCATTCAATCTTGACCTATTCTGCTGCTGGCAAAATGTTGCCACACTCGGGTGCAATCTTTCTTTACAAGCTGCATCTTCAGATATTCCTTGATGCTTCAGTGTTGATGAATAAAGTATGGGTGTGGGCATCAAAGCAGACTAGTGGAAGCAGCTGATTGGGTGCAACCTCAGGTTAGCATTTCTGCTTTCTGGTTAAAGGTACAGTGCTTTAGTAAAGGTACAGTGGGCTAAGGGTACAGTGGGCTAAAGGTACAGTGCATTAGTAAAGGTACAGTGAGCTAAGGGTACAGTGGGCTAAAGGTACAGTGCTTTTTGTTTATATAATAAAGGTGCAGTTTAAAGGGCAAGAGGGAGCAGCTGTTTGTGTCAGATACCTGCTGATTTCTCCCAGCAGTTTCTATTGTATTATACTGGTGTTGGATCCAGGGTAAGGCGGGAGAATGACAGTCAGAGCAGTGTACCGTTCTGGATGTCAGATGTGGGAGGTCATGGTGTCGGATGGCCCTCCAGACATCCACATCTGCACCAGGTGCAGAGAGATGGGGCTCCTAAGGGACCGTATTAGGTTCCTGGAGCAGCAGCTCGATGACCTCTGTCTGGTTAGGGAGAGTGACGAGGTCATAGAGGGGAGTTATAGGGAGGTGGTCACTCCAAAACCACGGCAGAGAGACATGTGGGTCACGCTAAGGAAGGGCAAGGGGCAGAGGCAGGAACGAGGGAGTACTCCAATGTCGGTACACCTTGCAAATAAGTACTCCTGTTTGAGAACGGATGAGGATGACAGCCTACCCGGGGGTAGCAACAGCGGACGGGCCTCCAACACAGAGACCGGCCCTGTTGCTCCGAAAGGTAGGGAAAAAAAGTCGAGGGCAATAGTAATTGGGGACTCTATTGTTAGGGGGTCGGATAGGCGTTTCTGTGGACGCAGTCGGGAGACCAGGATGGTGGTCTGCCTCCCTGGTGCCAAGGTCTCGGACGTGTCTCAACGCATCCAAGATATCCTGAAATCAGAGGGAGAGGAGCCTGAGGTCGTGGTACATATTGGTACAAATGACATAGGTAAAAAAAGTGAAGAGGTCCTGAAGGGAGGATTTAGGGAGTTGGGAGGAGAGTTAAGGAAAAAGGACCAAAAAGGTAACAATCTCAGGATTATTGCCTGTACCACGCGACAGTGAGAGTAGGAATGGAGTGAGGTGGAGGATAAATGCGTGGCTGAAAGACTGGTGCAGAGGGCAGGGATTCAAGTTTCTGGATCATTGGGACTTCTTTTGGGGAAGGTGGGACCTGTACAGAAAGGATGAGTTGCACTTGAACCCGAGGGGGACCAATATCCTGGCGGGGAAATTTGCAAAGGTCACTGGGGAGACTTTAAACTAGAATGGTTGGGGCGAGGGACTCAAATAGAGAAAGCTAGTAGACAGAATGGGAGGCAGGAAGCAGAAAAGGGAAGCACTCGGACACAAGAGGAGAAAGAAAAAAAAGGAAATAAACAGAGAAGAAGAGACGGGGGGTTTCTTAAATGTGCATATTTTAATGCCACGAGCATTGTAAGAAAGGTGGATGAGCTTAGAGTCTGGATAGACCCCTGGAAGTATGATGTTGTGGCGATCAGTGAAACATGGTTGCAGGAGGGCTGTGATTGGAAACTAAATATTCCAGGATTTCGTTGCTTCAGGTGTGATAGAATTGGAGGGGCAAGAGGTGGAGGTGTTGCATTGCTAGTCAGGGAAGATATTACAGCAGTGCTTTGGCAGGATAGATTGGAGGGCTCATCTAGGGAGGCTATTTGGGTGGAACTGAGAAGTGGGAAAGGTGTAGCAACACTTATAGGGGTGTATTATAGACCGCCAAATGGGGAACGAGAATTGGAAGAGCAAATATGTAAGGAGATAGCAGATATTAGTAGTAAGCACAAGGTAGTGATTGTGGGAGATTTCAACTTTCCACACATAGACTGGGAAACACATTCTGTAAATGGGCTGGATGGTTTGGAGTTTGTAAAATGTGTGCAGGATAGTTTTTTGCAGCAATACATAGAGGTACCTACTAGAGGAGGGGCAGTGCTGGACGTCCTGTTAGGAAATGAGATGGGACAGGTGGCGGAGGTATGCGTTGGGGAGCACTTCGGGTCCAGTGATCACAATACCATTAGTTTCAATATAATTATGGAGAAGGTCAGAACTGGACATAGGGTTGAGATTTTTGATTGGAGAAAGGCTAACTTTGATGAGATGCGAGGTGATTTAAAAGGAGTGGACTGGGACATTTTGTTTTATGGGAAAGATGTAGAAGAGAAATGGTGGGCATTTAAAGGGGAAATTTTAAGAGTACAGAATCTTTATGTTCCTGTTCGGTTGAAAGGAAACAGTAAAAATTGGAAAGAGCCCTGGTTTTCAAGGGAAATTGGACATCTTGTTCGGAAAAAGAGGGAGATCTACAATAATTATAGGCAGCATGAAGTAAATGAGGTGCTTGTGGAGTATAAGGAATCTAAAAAGAATCTTAAGAAAGAAATTAGAAAAGCTAAAAGAAGATATGAGGTTGCTTTGGCAAGTAAGGTGAAAGTAAATCCAAAGGGTTTCTACAGCTATATTAATAACAAAAGGATAACGAGGGATAAAATTGGTCCATTAGAGAAACAGCGTGGGCAGCTATCTGCAGAGCCAAAAGAGATGGGGGAGATATTGAACAATTTATTTTCTTCAGTATTCACCAAGGAGAAGGATATTGAATTATGTGAGGTAAGGGAAACGAGTAGAGTAGTTATGGATACTGTGAGTTTCAAAGTAAAAGAAGTACTGACACTTTTGAAAAATATAAAAGTGGATAAGTCTCCAGGTCCTGACAGGATATTCCCTAGGACATTGAGGGAAGTTAGTGTAGAAATAGCCGGGGCTATGACAGAAATATTTCAAATGTCATTAGAAACGGGAATAGTCCCCGAGGATTGGCGTACTGCGCATGTTGTTCCATTGTTTAAAAAGGGTTCTAAGAGTAAACCTAGCAATTATAGACCTGTTAGTTTGACTTCCGTGGTGGGCAAATTAATGGAAAAGATACTTAGAGGTAATATATATAAGCATCTGGATAAACAGGGTCTGATTAGGAACAGTCAACATGGATTTGTGCCTGGAAGGTCATGTTTGACTAATCTTCTTGAATTTTTTGAAGAGGTTACTAGGGAAATTGACGAGGGTAAAGCAGTGGATGTTGTCTATATGGACTTTAGTAAGGCCATTGACAAGGTTCCTCATGGAAGGTTGGTTAAGAAGGTTAAACTGTTGGGTATAAATGCAGGAATAGCAAGATGGATTCAGCAGTGGCTGAATGGGAGAAGCCAGAGGGTAATGGTGGATGGCTGTTTGTCGGGTTGGAGGCAGGTGACTAGTGGGGTGCCTCAGGGATCTGTGTTGGGTCCTTTGTTGTTTGTCATGTACATCAATGATCTGGATGAAGGGGTGGTAAATTGGATTAGTAAGTATGCAGATGATACCAAGATAGGGGGTGTTGTGGATAATGAAGAGGATTTCCAAAGTCTACAGAGTGATTTAGGCCATTTGGAAAAATGGGCTGAAAGATGGCAGATGGAGTTTAATGCTGATAAATGTGAGGTGTTACACCTTGGCAGGACAAATCAAAATAGGACTACATGATAAATGGTAGGGAATTGAAGAATACAGTTGAACAGAGGGATCTGGGAATAACCGTGCATAGTTCCTTGAAGGTGGAATCTCATATAGATAGGGTGGTAAAGAAAGCTTTTGGTATGCTAGCCTTTATAAATCAGAGTATTGAGTATAGAAGCTGGGATGTAATGTTAAAATTGTACAAGGCATTGGTGAGACCAAATCTGGAGTATGGTGTACAATTTTGGTCGCCCAATTATAGGAAGGATGTCAACAAAATAGAGAGAGTACAGAGGAGATTTACTAGAATGTTGCCTGGGTTTCAACAACTAAG
The DNA here is from genome assembly GCF_010909765.2 of Amblyraja radiata. Classification (NCBI taxonomy): domain Eukaryota; kingdom Metazoa; phylum Chordata; class Chondrichthyes; order Rajiformes; family Rajidae; genus Amblyraja; species Amblyraja radiata. The sequence goes on from NC_045957.1 coordinate 75,982,953, forward strand.
TTACAGAGATAGGTTGAATAAGTTAGGTCTTTCTTCTCTGGAGCGCAGAAGGTTAAGGGGGGACTTGATAGAGGTCTTTAAAATGATGAGAGGGATAGACAGAGTTGATGTGATCAAGCTTTTCCCTTTGAGAATAGGGAAGATTCAAACAAGAGGACATGACTTCAGAATTAAGGGACAGAAGTTAGGGGTAACATGAGGGGAACTTCTTTACTCAAAGAGTGGTAGCGGTGTGGAATGAGCTTCCAGTGGAAGTGGTAGCGGCAGGTTCGTTGGTATCATTTAAGAATAAATTGGATAGGCATATGGATGAGAAGGGAATGGAGGGTTATGGTATGAGTGCAGGCAGGTGGAACTAAGGGAAAAAAAGTTGTTCGGCACGGACTTGTAGGGCCAAGATGGCCTGTTTCCGTGCTGTAATTGTTATATGGTTATATATGGTGTGAGTTATTTCTCACACCACATGTAATAGACACCCTCATCAAAACCATGCAAACAGATCAAACTTTTTCTTGCTCTTGACAGCAACTCATGATGAACTGTTTTTGCATTTTGGGCATTTGTGGCAGTGCCCTGGAATGGTTCAGGTCTTATCTGGCAGACAGAACTATGTGTGTAAGCCTTGCTGGTTTTGAATCCTCCTCCGCTCCTCTGTCATATGGGGTTCCACAGGGCTCAATTTTAGGGCCCCTGCTTTTCTCACTGTACTTACTTCCTCTGGGTTCCATTCTTAGAAAGCATGGCATCTCTTTTCATTGTTATGCTGATGATAGCCAACTATATATGCCGCTGAGGAAGGAAGATGCTTTCTCTGTCAAATCACTTCTGTTATGTCTTGATGACATTAAATCCTGGATGGCCCTAAACTTTCTTGGTTTTAATGAAAAGAAGACAGAGGTGATAGTGTTTGGTCCCAATGGCTGCCGTGAACCTCCCCCTGTTGACTTGGGTCCCCTGGCACGGTATGTGAAGCCAACAGTTTTAGACTTGGGTTTTAAGATGGACAGTAATTTTAAATTAGATCATCAAATAGGCGCGGTAGTTAAGTCCAGCTTCTTTCATTTAAGGCAGCTGGCAAAGGTGAAGCCCATTCTTGAGCGGCAGCATTTTGAAACAGTAATCCATGCCTTCATCACGTCTAGGCTGGATTACTGTAACACACTCTATTTTGGAGTTACTCGATCTTCCCTGGCTCGTCTCCAGTTGGTTCAGAATGCTGCTGCTCGCCTTTTAACTGGAACTCGAAAGAGGGAGCACATAACGCCAATTCTGGCCTCCCTCCACTGGCTGCCGGTGTACTTTCGAGTTAATTTTAAGATTCTTTTATTCGTTTTTAAATCTTTAAATGGTCTCGCCCCGCCTTACCTCTCTGAGCTGCTTCATCCCTCCGCTCCTGCCCGGTGCCTCAGGTCAGCTGATCAGCTGCTCCTGGAGGTACCGAGGTCTAAGCGGCAGCTCAGAGGGGATAGAGCCTTCTCTGTTGCTGCTCCGACATTATGGAACACTCTGCCGTTGCACATCAGACAGGCCCCCTCACTGTCCATCTTCAAAACCAGTCTTAAAACCCTTTTCTATTCCTTGGCTTTTGACCCTGCATGAGACTTTGCTCCTGTTTTAGTGTTTTTAATGCTTTTTATTGTTTTTACTCTCTCTTTTAATGTTTTTATTGTCTTGTAATAATTTGTTTTGTTCATGATTAGTCATGTACAGCACTTTGTTGCAGCAGTGGTTGTTTTTAAAGTGCTCTATAAATAAAGTTATTATTATTATTATTATTATTATTATTATTATTTTATTTTAACAACATTTTACTTAATCGATTAGTGTTTAATCACTAGCAGAAATTTCTATGTGGCACCATCCTTCATGTTAGTCTTTTCTTATAAAGCATTTGAAGGGGAGGAATTGAGGTCTGGACATGGCACAGATCAGAATGAGATGTGATATAAGTGCTCCAGTCATGCTTCTGCATACATTTGCTCTGTTAGTTATAAAGCTATTGTGATTGTGGTGCCTTTACTTTTGTTGGATTTTTTAAATCTACATCATGTCAGATGACAATAAAAGCGTAATAAGAAATGAAGAAAAATAAATGATCTGAATATCAAAATGAAAATTAACTCCTTTCTGCCAAATGAGATGGCAAATAAAAATGGTCCATTTGATTGTGTACTGATTGGAAAATAGTTACTTTCGTATCATGCATTATCATCTGCTTTATTTTAAATGTATGAGAATCATATACTGTACACTTTGGGATGACCTCCGGCAAAATTCTGAATGACTTTCTATGTATTGCAATTTTCTTAGCAGGCTGTCATCTTTAAAAGGTACTTGAGCAAATATCCAATCATATGAAATTTCCAACCAGAACGGGTATTACTAATGTAAAGGTGAGAGTGTGGAAATACTGAAGTGGCATCAAAGATAAGCAACAGTGTAATTTGGTGGAAAAAATATTGAAGATCTTATCATCCAGCAGAATCAAACCATGAGTTTTGCATGAATTCAGAAACTACACAAAAACAGTACTGACTATCAGAAATGTCAACAGCATTGAATTATGAGCTCGGAATGAGGTTTCTGATGTACGGAAACCAAGTGATAGATAGAGGTTTTAGCCCAGAACATTATAACATTTACATAATTAGAAAATGAGGACTCAGTGAAACACAATGTAGCACAATGGCACAGCTTTGCTGCTACCTTACAAATCCAACAATCTGGTTGGCAATCCTGATCTCCAGTGCTGTCTGTGTGGAGTTTACACTTTCTCCCTGTGACTGCATGGGTTTCCTGCAAGTGCTTTGGTTTTCTCCCACATGCCAAAAATGTTTGGACATAAAGTACTTGGGAAACTCAGCAGCATCTCTGGAGAACATGAATAGGTGACTTTTCGGATCGAACCCATCTTCAGCCTGTAGAAAACTTCTGGCCTGAAACATCACCTATCCATGTTCTCCAGAGATGTTGTCTGACCTGCTGAGTTACTCCAGCGCTTTGTGTCCTTTTGTGTAAACTAGCATTTGCAGTTCCTTGTTTCTCCAAAATTGTGTGCATTTATTGGTCAATTGGTATAGTAACTCACCAAGTGTGGAGGTGAGCCAAATAAATTGTGAAGGAAAATGGAGGGAGAATTGAGAAGATATGGAAAGAATGAAATGTGGTTTGGTTAGGATTAGTGTAAAAAGTCTGATTGAGTTTTTTGAAGATGTGACCAAAAAGGTTGAGGAGGGCAGAGCTGTAGGACGTTGCATATGTGGACTTCAGCAAGGCATTCAACAAGGTTCCACTTGGTAGGTTGCTCTGGAAGGTTAGATCGCATGGAATCCAAGGAGAGATTGCAGAATGGATAGAAAATTGGCTTCATAGAAGGAAGCAGAGGGTGATGGTGGAAGGTTATCTTTTGGAGGCCTGTGACAAATGGTGTGCGTTTGGTGATGCCTAGGCTATCGGGAAAGGTTAAACAGGCTGAGCACAGAAGGATGAGGGTTGATCTTATAGAAGGATGAGGGTTGATCTTATAGAGATGTACAAAATCATGAGAGGAATAGATCGGGTAAATGCACAGTCTTTTGCCCAGAGTAGGGGAATCGAGAACTTGAGGACATAGGTTTGAAGTGAGGGAGGGGTGTGATGATTTAATAGGAGCCAGAGGGATAACATTTAACACAGTGGGTGGTGGATGTATGGAATGGGTTGTTCGAGGAGTTGGTTGAGGCATGTACTATCATAATGATTATGAAAGATTTGGACATGGTATATGGATAGGAAAGGTTTAGAGGGATATGGGCCAAGGTGGGATACAGGCAGGCGGGACTAGTCTAGATGTGGCATGTTGGTCACCGTGGGCAAATTGGTCCAAAAAGCCCGTTTCCATGCTGTCTGACTACGACTTAATCCATTGATATCATGAGTTACTGTGTTTTCATTCAGCACATGATGTTATAGTTTTAACCAGTTTTGAAAAATTTGGTAGTGAAGACATTTTTCATGTTATCAGTTACCATGATAAGATTCTTGGTGATGTCACATGGCCATTCACATAGCCTCTGCCAAAATATATAACATTTGTCTGAAAGCAGGAGTGAATGTAATCAAAGGAAAAATCTTCACCATATTTTAAATTAATTCCCTCTCGCTGCCTTGATTTATATTCACAGGACAACATGATTCAATTATTAAAATAACACCAATCATAATTTATTCTCTGGAAATTCAAGTTAAATTATCAAAGACAACTTAACAATAATTTGATTTTTGTCTGCATTAATTGACCAGATAACCTGAGGTTTAGGTTTATTATTGTCACACGTACCATGGTATAGTGAAAACTTTTGCTATTCAAGCAGACCAGATATACCATACATAGAAATATTTGGTTCAAACTCAAGTACAATAGGGAGAGCAAAGGAAAATATACAGAATGCAGAATATAGTTCTCAACATTGCTGCACATCAGTTCATTAGATAAAATCCAATGTCCCTCAATAACCTCGTTTACATGGTCACCCTTGGTTTTACCTTATCAGAGACAGTCCCTCCCTCAACCTCCCTACAACTTTAATAAGCCTCGTTTGTCTCCTTCCCACTTCTGACGAAGGGCCTTTGACCGGAATGTTTTGCTTTGATCCCCCCCTCTAAGGATGCAGCCTGATCTCCTGAGTATTTCGAGCATTCTGTTTTTTTAGTCTAGATTTCCAGCACCTGCTGTTTTTATTTTATCTTCAATATCAAGTAAAATCGGAGTGCAAGTTACCTAAGGAGGCATTGTGATAAATGATAGAAAGCTCAGTTTAAAAGATACATTTTAAAAAAGACCTCAAAGAAAGAGATGAAGGCAACAATTTTTGAGGAGAGAATTTCAGATCATAGAGCGCAATCAAATGAACAAATACTGTACATATAATTGATTCAAAATATCTATCTAATATATAAAACTGTGCCTGTCGCCTGCCGTCCGTCCAGCTGCCTTTCTTCCTTTTGATTCGTTTCCATCGTGTGATGTCACAATGCCCAATGCTCGCAGATGTCCAATCACAATGCCCAATGCTCGCAGATGTCCAATCGGAATGGATCCATTTACATGGACGGCTGCTGGCTGCATTTCTTCCTTTGATTCACTGCAACTCCGAAACCAGACGCAGAATCGCCGACATCTTTTCCATTTCGGTAGAGATTTCACTTTTCTTTCTAAGTATCCGCTCCTTATTACATTTCGTCGTGTTTAAGTACACGTTTTTAATCAAATCCTTCCCCCCCATCCCCCCCCCCAATATTTAAAAAATAAACTGGCTTCTCACCCATAGAAGCAGCACCAGCCCCTGGTGAACGTTCCATCGTGTGATGTTACAATGCCCAATGGTCACAGAAGTCCAATCGGAATGGATTCATTTACATATGCCTTTGCAGGAGCCCCAGCCCCTGGTGAACGTTCCATTGTGTGATGTCACAATGCCCAATGTTCACATATGCCAAATCGGAAATTAAGAGGGAGTTAGATGTGGCCCTTGTGGCTAAAGGGATCAGGGGATATGGAATTGAATTGAATTGAATTGAATTGAATGCCTTTATTGTCATTCAGACCTTACGGAGAGAAGGCAGGTACAGGATACTGAGTTGGATGATCAGCCATGATCATATTGAATGGTGGTGCAGGCTCAAAGGGCCGAATGGCCTACTCCTGCATTTAATTTCTATGTTTCTATGTTTCCATCTCATCACCCCTCTCCCTCTCCCACCCATCCCTCTCTCCCCCACCTCCCTTCCCTCTCTACCGCACCCCCTTCCCTCTCTCCCCCCGCCCCCTTCCCCTACCCCTCTGTCCCTCTTCCACCACTCCCCCTACCCCTCCCTCCCCACTCTTCCACTTCTCTCCCCTTACCCCACCCCTCTCCCTCCCCCACCCCTCTCTCTTCCCCTCCCTTTCCCTCTCTCCCCCACCCCTTCCTCTTACCCCTCTGTTCCTCTTCCACAACTCCCCCGTCCCTCTTCCACCACTCCCGCTACCCCTCTACCCCTCCCTCCCTCCCTCCCCACTCTACCACTTCTCTCCACCTTCTCTCCTCCCCTCTCCCTCTCCTCACCCCTCTCCCTCTCCCATCCCTCTCTCCCCCACCCCCTTCCCTCTCTCCCCCTGACCCCTTCCCCCTATCCCTCTGTCCGTCTTCCATCACTCCCCCTACCCCTCTCCTCCTCCCTCCCCACTCTTCCACTTCTCTCCCCCCCCCTCTCCCCCTCCCTCCCTCTTCCCCAACCTCCCCATACCCCCCTCCCCCACATCTCTCTCCCCATCCCCCTCTCTCACCCCCTACCCCGCTCTCCTTTCGCTCCCAAATCTGTCCCGTTTCCTCCTCCTCCTCTCCCCTCCCTCCCCCCACCTGTGTGTTTGGGGGGTGGTTAATGTGAGTGTGATGCCGCAGCCCCCCCCCCCCCCCCCAATATTTCAAAAAATACTGGCTTCTCACCCATAGAATCAGCCCCAGCCCCAGCCCCTGGTGAACGATCCATTGTGTGATGTCACAATGCCCAATGCTCAAAGACATTGTTGCCATAGTGGGAGTACAGAGAAGGTTCACCAGACTGATTCCTGGGATGTCAGGACTGTCATATGAAGAAAGAGTGGATAGACTCGGCTTGTACTCGCTAAATTTTAGAAGATTGAGGGGGTATCTTATAGAAATTTACAAAATTCTTATGGGGTTGGACAGGCTAGATGCAGGAAGCTTGTTCCAGATGTTGGGGAAGTCCAGAACAAGGGGTCACAGTTTAAGGATAAGGGGTAAATCTTTTAGGACCGAGATGAGAAAAACATTTTTCACGCAGACCCTACCCCTCTCCTCCTCCCTCCCCACTCTTCCACTTCTCTCCCCCCTTCCCCACTCTTTCCCCTCTCTCCCCCACCCCTCTCCCCCTCCCTCCCTCCCTCCCCATCCCCATCCTCCCCCACATCTCTCTCCCCATCCTCCTCTCTCACCCCCTACCTCGCTCTCCTTTCTCTCCCAAATCTGTCCCATTTCCTCCTCCTCCTCTCCCCTCCCTCCCCTCTTCTCACCCCACCCTCCCCCCACCTGTGTGTTTGGGGGGTGGTTAATGTGAGTGTGATGCCGCAGCCCCCTCCCAATATTTAAAAAAATACTGGCTTCTCACCCATAGAAGCAGCCCCAGCCCCTGGTGAACGTTCCATTGTGTGATGTCACAATGCCCAATGCTCAAAGACATTCTTGCCATAGTGGAAGTACAGAGAAGGCTCACCACACTGATTCCTGGGATGTCAGGACTTTCATATGAATAAAGACTGGATAGACTCAGCTTGTACTCGCTAGATTTTAGAAGATTGAGGGGGTATCTTATAGACTTACAAAATTCTTAAGGGGTTGGACAGGCTAGATGCAGGAAGATTGTTCCAGATGTTGGGGAAGCCCAGAACAAGGGGTCACAGTTTAAGGATAAGGGGTAAATCTTTTAGGACCGAGATGATAAAAAAAACATTTTCACACAGAGAGTGGTGAATCTCTGGAATTCACTGGCACAGAAGGTAGTTGAGGCCAGTTCATTGGCTATATTTAAGAGGGAGTTAGATCTGGCCCTTGTGGCTAAAGGGATCAGGGGGTATGGAGAGAAGGCAGGTACAGGATACTGAGTTGGATGATCAGCCATGATCATATTGAATGATGGTGCAGGCTCGTAGGGCCGAATGGCCTACTCCTGCACTTAATTTCTATGTTTCCCTCTCATCACCCCTCTCCCTCTCCCACCCATCCCTCTCTCCCCCACCTCCCTTCCCTCTCTACCCCACCCCCTTCCCTCTCTCCCCCCGACCCCTTCCCCATACCGCTCTGTCCCTCTTCCACCACTCCCCCTACCCCTCCCTCCCCACTCTTCCACTTCTCTCCCCTTACCCCACCCCTCTCCCTCCCCCACCCCTCTCTCTTCCCCTCCCTTTCCCTCTCTCCCCCACCCCTTCCTCTTACCCCTCTGTTCCTCTTCCACCACTCCCCCGTCCCTCTTCCACCACTCCCGCTACCCCTCCCTCCCTCCCACCCCACTCCTCCTCTCCCTCTCCTCATCCCTCCCCCACCCCCCTTCCCTCTCTCCACCACCCCCTTTCCCTCTCTACCCTACCCCCTTCCCTCTCTCCCCCCGCCCCCTTCCCCTACCCCTCTGTCCCTCTTCCATCACTCCCCCTACCCCTCTCCTCCTCCCTCCCCACTCTTCCTCTTCTCTCCCCCCTTCCCCCTCCTCTCTCCCCACCCCTTCCCCTCTCTCCCCCCACCCCTCTCCCCCTCCCTCCATCCTCCCATCCCCCCCTCCCCCACGTCTCTCTCCCCAACCCCCTCTCTCACATCCTACCCCGCTCTCCTTTCCCTCCCAAATCTGTCCCGTTTCCTCCTCCTCCACTCCCCTCCCTCCCCTCTTCTCACCTCCCCTCCCCCCACCTGTGTGTTTGGTTGGTGGTTAATGTGAGTGTGATGCCGCGGCCCCCCCACAAACGCCGTTAGGGAAACAGACCCAACGGGTCTGCACTTGGTCTAGTCACATCTAAAATTAAACAAAATTAAACAAATCACTGGCGACTGCTTTCAGGAATCACTGGCAAAGCCAGAATTTATTGCCCATGGCAATATGGCCCAGTGCCCTTTCTTGAGCTGCCTCCTCCAGTCTAGAAGCTCCCATCATAGGGGTGGGGGTACGGGATTGACAATAATCTCTGCAATACGTGTGGAATTTGTAATACTGAGTGCGTACCTCTCTAAGGAATGTTTACCTAGGCAGTTCATCAAAAATAAGAATGACTCGCTTCTTAGTTTTAGTTTTGTTTATTATTGTCATGTGTACTGAGCTACAGTGAAAAGCTTTTATTGTTGCGTCCTATCCAGTCAACAAAAAGACTATGCAATCAAGCCGTCCATAGTGTACATTTACAGGATAAAGGGTATATTAATTAGTGTAAGATAAAGTCTGATTAAAGATATTCCAAGGGACCCCAATGAGGTAGATGGAAGGTAGGGACCACAATCTAGCTGGTGAGAGGACAGCCCAATTCCTGATAACAGCTGGGAAGAAACTATCCCTGAATGTGGAGGTGTGTGTTTTCACACTTCTGTCTCTCTTGCCTGATGGGAGAGGAGATTAGAGGGAGTGACTGTGGTGAGTCTGGTCCTTAATTATGCTGCTGGCCTTGCCCAGGCAGTGTGAAGTGTAAATTGAGTCTATAGAAGGGAGTTTGGTTTGAGTGATTGTCTGGGCTACGTCCACAGCTCTCTGCAAGTTCTTGTGGTCTTAGAAGGAGCTGTTCCCAAAAAATGCTGTGATGCATCCCTATAAAATGCTTTCTAAGGAACATGTTAGTGAGGGTTGTTAGGGACATGCCAAACTTCCTAAGCATTCTAGGAAGTAGAGGCATTGGTGTGCTTTCTTGGCCATTGCTTTGATGTGGCTGGTTCAGGACAAGTTGTTAGTGATATTCTGGAGCTAATGCAGGAACTTGAAGCTTTCAACCACTACTTCGGCACTCTTCTCCTGTACAGTGGGTTCTGAGGGGACCAACTAGGCCAAAGTCTCATCCAGTGTTGAGGCAGGAGAAGGCTGTTCGGACAGACAGGTGGGTGTAGTTTATGAGGTAGTGTTCTCTTTTTGCCATTTAGGCAAGGCTTCTGTGTGCTCCTGTTGCCAGAGCTCAAGGTTCATTTTATCATCGTAAATCCACCTTCTTTACTTAGAACAGGTGAGTGATTCTCAAGAATCATTTGGGGTATTGCATTATTGTAAGGAGGATTTGAACAAATCCTTCAGTATTTTTTTTTGTTTTGCCTGGTCATCTCTTGCAGATGTGGCAGAGTTTGGAACTGGATATCAGTTTCAGGACTTTGGTCTCAGGCCTATGAACAGTTTGCCTTACCAGTAAACACAAGAGCCTCAACACTGGCAATAGATGCAAAGTGTTAGACTAACTCTTTGGGACTCTTCTTAGGCCCACTTCAGTCATGGCTCACCATGGGTGTCTCCTGGGTGTTATTCCCTATATATGGAGGATGCCTGTGCATGACTTTGTTTAATGTGGGGAGACTGGTACACAGACAGCCACCCCACATTCCTTGGCAGATCTGGGTCGAGATCCAGTGGCATGTAGTCCAAGATGACTGGAGACCCTTTTCTGCTGCAGCCTTCATCCGCCTTCCCAGCCGTTGTGATGCTCCACTGAGGTCAGCCATACTCCACCGCCTGTTCCACCGTTGAGATCTTGGTTGGATTGCTCTTTGTCAGAGACCTCCCCCTCGACCTTACCCCCATGGGTGGCCCTACCAGGAGAACAGCTCCAGACGCCATTGCTCTCAGGATCTCAGGTCCACACAAGCTTCTCCACCACGACAAGTTGACAATTCACAGAGACTTTGGGACTGACATATGATGAATGAATGGGTTGACTGGGTTTGTATTCACTGGAATGTAGAAGAATGAGTGGGGATCTTATAGAAACATAAAAACATTCTTAAGGGAATGGACAGGCTAGATGCAGGAAAAATGTTTCCGATGTTGGTGGAGTCCAGAACCAGGGTTCACAGTTTAAGAACAAGGGGTAGGCCATTTAGAACTGAGATGAGGAAAAACCTTTTCACCCAGAGAGTTGTGAATCTGTGGAATTCACTGCCACAGAAGGCAATGGAGGTCAATTCACTGGATGTATTCAAGAGGGAGTTAGATTTAGCTCTTCATGCTAAAGGGAATCAAGGGATATGGGGAAAAAACAGGAATCGGTAACTGATTTTGGATGATCAGCTATGATCACATTGAATGGCTGATCATCCAAAATGGCTCAAAGGGCCAAATGCCTACTCCTGCTATTTCCTATGTTTCTTTGTAACAGAGTGTCAGGCAGCATCTCTGGAGAAAAAGGATGGGTGATGTTTGGGTCAGGACCCTTCTTCAGACTGTATCCTTCTTCAATGCTGGCAATCTGCACAGGCGAGAAGACATCAGCATCAGCTTGTTTATTCTTCATGTAGATCTGAAGAATTTGGTGGTGCCTTTCCAGTGTCTTGAGATGCTTACTTGATGTAGTCTAGATCAAAAAGAATATGGAATGGTAAGGGTCACAGCTGCATCATGGAGTATGTTTCATGCAGGGTCTGATGATGTGATGAAATGTTTGCTGTAAAAGTCTCCAGAAGCTTCCTCTGTAGAGGGATTGGGAGAGGGAGAGGGAGAGGGAGAGGGATTATTCTCTCTTGCCAATAAAATGATAAATTTTTACCCCTTGCCTCCTTCTATGCATAGCTACCTTTAAAATACTCAGACTGCTTCCACAAACATTTGAGGAAGGAAATTCCAAAGACTGAGTGAAAAAATATCACTTCAGATATGTCTCAAGTGGCCCACAGGGACCTTTATTTTAATTTCTAACTGGTAAATAAATTGATTTAAGCTGAACGACTTCCAATGCAGTAACACCTTTCTTTAAATGAGAAGTCCAATGCTGTACATAATTCTCCAAATGTGATGTCAACAATGGCCTACAAAATTGAAGCACAACATCCCTACAAGTCTGAAGAAGGGTTTCGGCCTGAAACGTTGCCTATCTCCTTCGCTCCATAGATGCTGCTGCACCCGCTGAGTTTCTCCAGTGTTTTTGTGTACCTTCGATTTTCCAGCATCTGCAGTTCCTTCTTCAACACATCCCTATCTTATCATTCCATTCTCCTCATGTTATTCTTCTTAGCTTTCTTAATTAATTCTGTCACCTAGCTTTCTTAATTCTACACACTAGGATTCCCAAAGCTCTCTGCATTGAACTCTTCAATCTCCCATCATTCAGGTACGATCCTTCCTTTTTTTATTTGTCTTGGCAAATAGGGTAATTTCAAATTTTCCTACATTATTCTGAAATTGCTAGATCTTTGCCCACTCATGAAACCTTCCTGAACACCTCTTTGTAGCCCATTTACTTACTCTCTTACCTATCTTTGTGGTATCAGCAAATTTACCAACCCGGCTTTCTGACTGTCAGTGTGCTTCATAGTAAGGTCAATTTTGCATTATTTCCAGCTTCTGAAATTCAAACCTATTCTTATCCAGCATGTTTTCAAAATGTCAGAATCATTGATGGGCGAGCTGACATGCTTCAAATTCTGGCAGTGTATTTGCACCATTCTAAGAAAGGGAAGGGAAAGGTAGACTGAGGATGTACTTCCCCTCAGAGTAAATGAAAATATAGTAGAACGCCACTGAATTAAATAATTAGAAACTATTATGATTGTCCCATGTGATCTGCTGTGTATCTACCTACTGTATCTCATGAGCTGTTGTAGCTGCTGCATTCTCAGAAGATCATTGAAAACAGCTTTCAAAGTATTGCTAGGAGGCTTTGTACGAATAATTATTCCGTTTGTTGTGTGCTGCATCAAACACAAAAGGTTGGTTTATTTATACAGAGGAGATACACATTAGGATACTTTGGGATACTAGGATATTTTAGGTCTTTATTCTCTGGAGCGCAGAAGGTTAAGGGGGGACTTGATAGAGGTCTTTAAAATGATGAGAGGGATAGACAGAGTTGATGTGGACAAGCTTTTCCCTTTGAGAATAGGGAAGATTCAAACAAGAGGACATGACTTCAGAATTAAGGGACAGAAGTTTAGGGGTAACATGAGGGGGAACTTCTTTACTCAGAGAGTGGTAGCGGTGTGGAATGAGCTTCCAGTGGAAGTGGTAGAGGCAGGTTCGATGGTATCATTTAAAAATAAATTGGATAGGCATATGGATGAGAAGGGAATGGAGGGTTATGGTATGAGTGCAGGCAGGTTGGACTAAGGGGAAAAAATTGTTCGGCACGGACTTGTAGGGCCGAGATGACCTGTTTCCGTGCTGTAATTGTTATATGGTTATATGGTTATATGGTTATTAATGGATTAATGTAGTTTCACATTTCCAAAGAAAATTGTTTATTTTCTCTGCAGATCAGATATGCTATATGTTTTAGCTGATTTGGGGTAATTGTTCACCTATTATCAACCTCTATTTCAGGTAGCGGATTCATCTGTTTTCAATGCTGCTCTAGTATTTCCTTTTTCAAAATTCTGACTTTGACTTGCTGGAATACAAATGTAATGACTGAACTTTGACAACCTGAAAGTTAACCAAGAGCAAACGAGGGAAATGTGAGACTGCAGTCTCACTGCAGCCAGATGTATGTCTGGCCACAGCCAGGGCCGTGGAGAGAAGAGATTCACCATGTTTCACAGAAAATGGACCAGGCCAGTAGTACAAAATTAATGTGGGGACATCAATTTATATGTCCAGCTCCTCTGTGCGTTTGCAGCATCAGGGAGCAGAGTGCAACTGGAGCTAATACTGAAGCAGCTGATACCAAATACCAATTTGAGCTGATATCAAAAGATCGAATTACTTCCCTAACCTATTTATTTGTTGAATTGAAAACCAAAACCTCGCCAATCCAGTTTAGTTTAGGTTAGAGATACAGCGTGGAAACAGGCCCTTCGACCCACCGAGTCCAGTCCAAACTCCGTACAGACAGCACCCGTGGTCAGGATCGAACCCATGTCCCTATCGCTGTAAGGCAGCAACTCTATCGCTGTGCCACCCTCTACTATTGCATTAAAATTGTATCAAGGATGTCTGAAGCTTTCCCTGCCAAGATTCACAATTGACTACAGCTCATTCGTCAGGAGAAATATGATGAAGATACAAAGAATTTCAAATACTGGAATATTGTGAAAATCACAATGTGCTGGAGGAACTTAACAGGTAAGGTAGCATCTGTGGAAAAAATATACAGACAATGTTTTGGATCGGGATACTTCTTCCCACTTTACCAGCCATCTTGCTCTTTTCCCCTCATTCATACATTCATCTCCCATCATAGAGTCTCCTATTTCCCTTTTATCACCCCTCTTTGCCTTCCACCTGTCTTCTTCTGCCCCTACCCTTCTCTCTGGTTTTACTTTTTATTAATCATCTCTCCTTATTTGATATCTCTTTGTCTCCCTGTCACCTCTAGCCTTTGTCACTTACTCCACCAGTCTGCCAACCAACTTCCCCCACACCATTATCCTGCATCCACCTATTATTTGCTAAGCTTTGTCCTATACCCATCTCTCTTTTCCAGCTTTCAACCCCCTGCTCCATCAGTTTCAAGAAATGTCCCGACCCGAAACGTTGCCTGACCATTCCCTCCACAGATGGTGCCTGCTCTGCTGAGTGCCATCAGCACTTCATGTTTTGCTCAAAACATTTGCTGATCAGGCTGTTGAAAGCTATCTGTTTTGAAGAGAAACAAACCTTGACTCACAAATACCAATTGTGCTGTGAAATACCAGTGAAGACACATTTTGTTAATGTGAAGAGGTGAGTACAGCTGGCAGTTGTTGAATACACATATACAGTATTTACTGCCTGTAACCAAGGACTAACGTCTCCCTCAAAGTGTTTATTTGTAAACAATCTTGGTTGAGGGATAATTACCAGCCAGCATAACTTGAATGTCTTCACATTTCTTTGTGATCTTTAACATTCTTCTATATTGGGCAGGTATGGCCCGTTCTCACGGTGCGACCTGACCCAAGACCTAACAAGAGTTTGACACCTGGGAACCTCCTGCGATAACAGTACGGCATTCGTGGACCACCGAGGACCTCCGTGGCGCTATCGTGTAACTTTGTAAGGTCGGGAGAAAATTCAAACATTTTTGAATTTCTCCAAGAGTGACTTGAGCACTTTTTGGTGAGCGTTGCAACATTGTATGAAGCAGATGCCAGTGCGATACCCGTACGATATCCATAATGACTCTTGCGGGTACCGTGGGAACTCCTGCGAACGGTAAACCCGGAAGCTTGACAGAGGGGACATAAGGTGAGTAATAGGTATTAAAGGGGGCTTGGGGTGTGGAGGAAGGGAAGGGTGGGGGGGGGGGGGGGGGTGCTCGGGGTGATTACAATGCTCTCTGGGGTGCGGGAAAAAGGGTCTCGAAAAGCAACTCGCCGCTTTGCTCTTAAGACAAATTGCTTCGATTTGAATCTCCCCGCAGTACAAGGAAGTAGAGGCAAGGTTGCGCCGTGTGTTGGAAGGAACTGCAGATGCTGCTTTAACCCGAAGATAGACACACAAAAAACTGGAGCACTTCATCGGGTCAAGCAGCATCTCTGGAGAGAATGAATAGGTGACGTTTCGGGTTGGGAGACCCTTCTTCAGACCCGAAACTCTCGAGCCGAAACATCACCTATTCATTCTCTCCAGAGATGCTGCTTGACCCGATGAAGTGCTCCAGTTTTTTGTGTGTCTATCTTCGGGTTAAAGCAGCATCTGCAGTTCCTTCCAACACACGGCGCAACCTTACCTCTACTTCCTTGTACTGCGGGGAGATTCAAATCGAAGCAATTTGTCTTAAGAGCAAAGCGGCGAGTTGCTTTTCGAGACCCTTCTTCCCGCCCCCCAGAGAGCATTGTAATCACCCCGAGCACCCCCCCCCCCCCCCCCCCCACCCTTCCCTTCCTCCACACCCCAAGCCCCCTTTAATACCTATTACTCACCTTATGTCCCCTCTGTCAAGCTTCCGGGTTTACCGTTCGCAGGAGTTCCCACGGTACCCGCAAGAGTCATTACGGATATCGCACGGGTATCGCACTGGCATCTGCTTCATACAATGTTGCAACGCTCACCAAAAAGTGCTCAAGTCACTCTTGGAGAAATTCAAAAATGTTTGAATTTTCTCCCGACCTTACAAAGTTACACGATAGCGCCACGGAGGTCCTCGGTGGTCCACGAATGCCGTACTGTTATCGCAGGAGGTTCCCAGGTGTCAAACTCTTGTTAGGTCTTGGGTCAGGTCGCACCGTGAGAAAGCCCTTTAAAATGTTCAAGAAGGAACTGCAGATGCTGGAAAATCGAAGGTAGATAAAAATGCTGAAGAAACTCAGCGGGTGCGGCAGCATCCATGGAGCGAAGGAAATAGGCAACGTTTCGGGACAAAAGTCTTCAGTCTGTAGAAGGCTTTTGGCCCGAAACGTTGCCTATTTCCTTTGCTCCATAGATGCTTCCGCACCCGCTGAGTTGCTCCAGCATTTTTGTCTACCTTGGACAGTAAGATCCTTGGTTTAAAGTCTCACCCAAACGACAGCACTCATTGCCCTATTGACAAAAGCTGCTGTAAACCATTCCCTGGCTGGTTTGCAGATTTTTAAAAACAGTATTAACACCTACAGGTAGCACAGTTAAACAATGGTACTAATGAATATGAGAGACTTTAGTTTGTTGGTTGTCTTGAATAATTATTTCAGTGCTAATTATTTGACAGCATTTAAATTATTCGGCTTTATTGCTACAAACAGCTAATAAAATTTGCTCAACCCCTATGGTCATTATTCATATGCATGAGCTCACCTCAGAGTACTGCAGGGATTGTCCTGTCAAATAAAACTAATGAAGGCCCATTAGCTATGACATCACCTCTTTTACTTGCAAAGATACATTTCACAAATTGTAATCTTAATGACAATCATTTATATTTCAAAGGATTAAAAATTAATCAGAAACGATATTAAAAATTAAGGGTCTTTTCAAAATAGACAGCAGTGCCTCTGATGAATATCACAAAGCGTGGATCAAAGATGTAGAAACAAATGAGCAAAGGAATTATGAATGACAATACAATGGAAAGATTATTCATTACCAATCATCAGTCCATGAATGCGCGTTGATTGTGACTGATAGAATACAATAAATGATCAATTTAACTAGTCATAACTGACAAGATGCAGTACAGTATTTCAGGGCCATTATTTAATTCAGGGCATTGTCCTGACACTTTGTACATCTTGTAAATGTTGTTGAAGACCGTATTAACTACTACATGATCACCTTTAATATGGATATGTAACATTTCAAAGGGAAATGGATAAAGACCATAGAAAGGGAAAAAAAATAATAGTTTGGATAAGGTTTACAAATACACAGGACTAGATGTGCTGGGCCACCAGGAGATCAGGTTGGTCAGTGGTTGACAGAGTCCCCCCAGTCCTCACCTTCCACCCCACCAGCTGTCACAGATACAACAGATAATCCTCCGACAATTTCGCCATCTCCAACGGGATCCCACCACTGGCCAGATCTTCCCATCTCCTCACCTTTCGGCTTTCCGCAGAGACCGCTCCCTCCATAACTCCCTGGTCAATTTGTCCCTTCCCACCCAAACCACCCTCTCCCCTGGTACTTTTCCTTGCAACCGCAGGAAATACTACAGTTGTCACTTTACCTCCCCCCTTGACTCCACCCAAGGACCAACTATGCCAACTAATGTGCTTCAAGGCTCTTTCTCTTGATGCTGACTGACCTGCTATTTCCAGAACTGTTTGTTGTTACAGATTTCAAAACCTGAGATTTACAGACACGTCGTATTTAGATCTTGCAAAGAAACACATATTTCTACCCTCCAACCACACAATCTACTTCTTGCGTATGGCGTGCACAGCCTAAAGTTGTAGGACAACTTGTTCTATTTGATCTTATTTGATTGTGCATGGTCAGGTTGATTGCATTAATTGAAACAGGGCGGACCACGTGAAGGTTGCAATCTTCCACCCTGCGCCGACCAGTGGTCCATGCATACCAATACTATCCTACACACTAGGTACAATTTACAATTTTAGCAAACCGATTAACCTACAAAACCTTGGAGGTTAATCGCGATAAAGAGGAAGGTAAAAGTCTTTGGACTGTTAGTGGAAACAGGACTTTCCGGAGAAAACCCACGCAGGTCTCAGGGAAAATATACAAACTCCGTACAGACAGCACCCACAGTCAGGATAAAACCCGGGTGTCTGGCGCTGTAAGGCGGCAGCTATACCACTGTGCCACTGTGCCGCCAGTAGCAAACTCAACCAGATTGCTGACCTAAGGCACTTTCAAATTAAAATCTGCTCTTTTGGTGTTTTGTAGAGTCTAGGGCAAGTGGAATGCATAGATCAAAGCAGGGGACAACAGGTCATTTGCCCATTGAAGTGAACAATGAAAACACACAAACTTTAATAGGCAAGAACTGGCTGAGACAATTTAACCTACATAGGGAGAGTATTTAAAGCACTGATGTCTCAAAGCTGCACCTTCACATGGTAACCTTACAATGTAAGATGATATTGATAAGATCAAATAGAGCTGCACTGGCAGAATAGAGTACAATGCAGATATTTGCTGAATGATTCTCTGAATCTTGTACATTGCAAGCCCAGTATCGCATAAGGCCAGGCCAGTCCTTCATTATCTATAGAGTGAAAGTGGAATGAAATTGGATAGATTAGAACAAAATGCCCTGTTTGTGAAAATCATCCAGTGAGTGGTTCACCCCAAGAGTACTTTTATCTAAGACAGACAGAGCACAATGGCTGTAAAGGGGCTGTCCCACGGCGGCGACCTAATCCGCAAGTTCAGAAGAGTGTCTTCGACCTTCGAGCTCGAGGGCACTCGCCTGAAAAACCTCGAGCTGCATCGACCGTCAGTGATGAAACTGCGAGCTGGATTGACCGACCACACACACAGAGAGACACACACGCACACGCACACGCACACACACACACGCACGCACGCGCGCACACGCACACGCACACGCACACGCACACGCACACGCACACGCACACGCACACGCACACGCACAAACACATCGCAAAGGCGGGGGCCAGGGAAAGCGGGTGAGCGCTGTATGAAATTTACACCCGCGATAAAGAGGAAGGTAAAAGACGGCTGCACAATGTACGGTAAGTCCTTTAGCGAGCGCTGGGGGGGGGGGGAGAGAGAGAAGGAGAGAGAAGGAGAGAGAAGGAGAGAGAAGGAGAGAGAAGGAGAGAGAAGGAGAGAGAAGGGGAGAGAAAGGGAAAGAAGGGGAGAGAAGGGGGGTAGAAGTTGCTGCGAGTTTGAGTCGAGGACAAACTCTTCTAAACTTGCAGATTAGGTTGCCACAGTGGGACAGGCCCTTAAGACTACAAAGTAAGATTGGGCTCTATTGCCTTCCATCACAATTAGGAATGTGGGTAATAGGCTGAGGTGGATGTTTATGTTAACTATTATGTAGTTGTGTGCCTTGTTGCTTTTTTTAAGTTTGGCTGTGTGGTAATTCGAGTTTTACTGTACCTTAATTGGTACACGTGAGAACAAACAGACATTTGAACCTCTGAACCTTTGTCATGTTTTCAACATCAAGCAATGACCATTAACCTGATAGCAAGATTTGTATGCAGAGTTAACAGGATCAAAGTATATATGACTTTGGACCTTCTCCAGGCCCATTGCACATCATGTGATCGGGAACATGCAAAACTAGGGCTGCCTCCCAAAGTTACAAAAAATGACGCATAGTTGGCAGTCTGAATCTGAAAAAGTTTCATTCAAATATTTGACTTCATTTAACATAGAGTAAACATTCTGCATCATAAGTTACTGCACCAGAAATCTACCTAAATATAAATAGTGTTGTTTAAGAAGGAACTGCAGATGCTGAAAAATCGAAGGTAGACAAAAATGCTGGAGAAACTCAGCGGGTGAGGCAGCATCTATGGAGCGAAGGTAATAGGCAATGTTTCGGGCCAAAACCCTTCTTCAGACTGATGTGAGGATGGGGGCGAGAAGAAGAAAGGAAGAGGTGGAGCCTCCTCCATGGCCAGAGTGCGGACCACTGTAAATTGGAGGAGCATCACCTCATATTTCGCTTGGGCAGTTTGCACCCCAGCGGTATGAACATTGACTTCTCTAATATTAGGTATCCTTACTTTCTCCTCCCCTTATCAGCTCTCCCTCAGCCTACTGGCCCCACCTCTTCCTTTCTTCTTCCCCCCCCTCCCCCCCCCCCCCTCCCCCCCCTCCCCCCCCCCCCCCCCCCACCCTCACATCAGTCTGAAGAAGGGTTTTGGCCCGAAATGTTGCCTATTTCCTTCGCTCCATAGATGCTGCCTCACCTGCTGAGTTTCTCCAGCATTTTTTTCTACCTAAAAATAACCAGTAGTCATTAATTTTCTACACTCACAATGTTTGTATTTCCAGAACTGTAACCTTTCTTGTCCTACTATAATTTGGAACTGCAGAAACAGTCAAATCCCGAATGATATGTTGCAAATTCCATTTCTCATTGCATAGTGCAGTGTTTGGGGATTGTCTGAGGCTTTGTAAAAAAGGTTGAAAGAAGCCAACCATTGAGTCACAAAGCTTCTCAGCACAGTACTGATAATGGGCCAAATGCATCTTGCTTTAATGATTTGAGAAACACGCAGCACAGGCTATTGTATGTTCTTGAGTCTGTGAGACAATTGGGGAGTTGGCTCTCAATAGAAGAGACTGCTGAAAGTAGGCAGATGGTGACAGCTGCTCAGACCTGACACTGGGATTTCTCTACACCACCAGCTTGGCCCATTATTTACATTTTTTAATTAGCTGATGAGCAAACTGTTTTCATCTGTGAATGTAAGCAAACAATACAGAACAGTGAGCTTGGGAGCACTAGGTTGAATAATACTGGCTTGCAATGCAAATAGCGGAATGCTTGTAAATGTACGGTTATTCTCTCTTGCGGTAGGTTCATAGAAGTTGGAATGCTTTCAAGTGAAAGTTAAAAGTCAAAGATCTTGTTACATGCTGTAATGACAGATGTAAGAGGAGAATAAGAATAAAAAATATTGCTGCACAAATTCATATCGACTTTCCAGACCTCAGTGATCCATAGCATAATTAGCTTTTGGTATTTAATATGATAAAATAATCACTGGCTCCATTCCCAGCACATAGCACCAAGCAGTCAGGGTGATTTAAAAGTTGGACCTGTATTCAGAAAACCACCTTTAATATGGTGATTTATTTTTCCAGGTCACTTCACAAGAACTACAGACTTCCCAAGACTCATACAGAGCATTGGGATGATGTAGTGTTGGAGCAGGTTATAACAAGAGAAAGTGGAATACATTTTGAGTGACTTGAAAATATGAGCAAACATTTTAAAGGCATTGTATTGGTCAACCAGCAGCCAGTGGCTTTTGGGTCAGTATGAATCTGTGAGCACAGGAGTGATTAATCCCAGTTAATTTCAAGAATGACCATGACCTTTTATCTCAAGCACTAAAATGTGCACAAAGGATTGAGCATGAGATCTTCAATGAAACACTAAACTTTATTATTGTTTCTTCCATAAAATCCTCAAGGTGATTCAAATGACATTCTCCCTTGAGAGATCAGGTCTTGCGGTGAATGTTAATATATTTCTTAATCCTGTTGAGGTTGTAAACCATAGAATGAGATGCTTGACTGTTTCATGGATATTGAAAGCAGAGTGTCTCTGATTTCTTAATTTACATGCAGCTCTGGGATGCCTGTAATACTTTCAGTTTTCAGCAAGGTCAGTTCCATGAACAGATGATGATTTTACATGGAAAAAGTATAGATTCTTTTTTTAATTGAACACAGTAGTTTACAAATATAAACATTCTAATGCTACTGAATGTTATTGGTGCTATAATTATAGCAATTACTTCACATGGAGAGATAAATTGAGTAGATTCCTCGTTTGAAGGCTTTGTTTACAGTCTGTGGGTGACTACATAATAAATAGTGTAATTAAATGGTGTTGAAGATAAGATTTGTTAAGATTTTCTTGCTGAACAGTACAAACTTGAGACAGCAATAATATTGCATTATCAGCAACAGGGTTTATGAATCCATTTTATTTAATCTTAAAAATAAATTAAAAAAGAACAAAAGCCAAATCTCAAACTGCACCTTTGAGAAAGTAACATAGCAGATCTGGCTTTGAACATAGTGATATCTGATCTGGCTTTGAAACTGAACATAGTGATATCTGAATCTCACACTGGAGGGGTGATGTAGCTGGTAGGAATGAAAAGGGAAGTTGGATTCAGTCTAAGAGGCTGTTCCCAATGCCACAACACTTTGCTAAACACACTGGCAAACTAATATAATTCTACCAAACTGAATAAGACAACCAGACAACACCTAAATACTAACTCTTAGGCAACATTGATTATTTCACTTTCATACCTTTGCATGCACTTGGTATTGTTGATTAGGATTCTGTATTCTGTGCTGGAAGCACCAAATTTGTGTTGCCACTCATAAACTTTAGATTGATTCATACATGCTTTAGTTTATTTATTTCTACATTTAGTTATGTTTAATCTGAAGAAGGGTCTTGACCTGAAACGTCACCCATTCCTGAGATGCTGCATGTCCCGTTGCGACACTCCAGCATTTTGTGTCTACCTCCGGTTTAAACCAGCATCTGCAGTTCCTTCCTACGATATTTTATAGGTGACGTACTTCAAATGATGTTTGATAATTTTATAATAATTTTACGAGTTATATTGTTTTCTTTTTCCCTAAAGGTGGATGTGTATCAATTTTTGGAAGTGGTATTACAATGGTCATGCTTCTTCTTCCTCATGTCCGGCCATCTTCTATATCATGTCTTTCCAGTGGTTGGAGCAGGCGACGCAGCGGCATTTGGTTCGGCCAGGTCATCTTCGGTACATTGTGGAGCTTGGCTACATCTCATGATGTGTTCCATGGTTTGGGATTTGCCACACACACATGCATTGGAAGTTGTTATTTTCCATTTCGTCATGGACACCTTGCAGCGTCCTTCGCCGACATGCTGTTTTCCAGACTGCCCAAGGTTGATCGTGGCCGGTAGCGAGGGATTCAGGAGCAGCTCCAGGAGCAGCTTCCTGGACACCACTGAAGTACTGGAGACCACCCCAACTGATGCCAGGATTACTGAATGGCAGAACCAGTGGAACAGCCTTGGCAGCCAGACAAACCAATGGATGGACATTCTAGAAAACTAGTAATCAAAAACGCTATTAACCAAGACTGGACTTCAGAACACATGCTGCCTGATTTTCTACCTTTGTTGGGTATTGACATTATTTTAATCCTTAAACAGACCAAATGTTTCGCTTCCAACAGTTTGATTTCTAGATCATAAAATTTGATGTCACACAGACTGGGAAATATTGAAAGACCAAGATTCTTTTATTTTGAAAAGTAAAAATGTCCAGCACAAACCATAATTTTTGATTGTAACAAGGTGCCATCAGCAACATTTTCATTACTTTTCCTCGTGTTATAAAATAAAACAGTTTAAATTAAGTGAAGCAGTGAAATTTTATATGAGATTAATTGCTTTACCAAGCAATTCTCATGGAACAAACAATGGCATACTCCATCATATTAATTGAAACCAGGTGCTCCCATTGTAACAAAGTGGCATGCTGTAAATATGGAAAACACATTTCGAATTGACTCATGCGCACTTACCTCTGAGGAATTTGTAAATATTTGACCCACTATTGCTCTACCACACACATACATCCTTAATTCTATTGCTGTATGAGGTTATTATAAGGCTATCCTTCTGACCTTAAATCAATACATCAGTATTTCTGTCTCAAAGACATTCCCATTTTATACTACCTGAGTTCCCTAATAATTTATGTATAAGGTAAGGGATTTTCAAAATGCTGTAGTGAGATGGAAAATGCTTCCATTAGTGCTTGGTTCAAACACCTTTACAAATTAATAACATTGACTTAAAGAGGCAAGGGGGATGTGGAGAAAAATATATTTGTTTTCACAAAGAGAGCTGGGATTCCTGTGGAAACTAAATCAATGAGTACCTTGAAGTGAATAGTTTGCAGGACTGTGGGGAAAAAGGGACTGAAGGGATGGGTCTAGGAGGAACAAATATGGTTTAGATAAGCTGAATTGCATTCTTCTCAGGTGTACCCATTCTCTGGTCTTATGTTCTAACAGTTACCTCTTTCTTGTCTAATGATTTATCGATCTTGAACCTCATCTGTTAAGAAGCGTTTAGCTGATGACCTTCTGAGATAATGTGAGAGAGTATATTAACCTTACGCAGCGAATGCTGAACTTCCTCATTGTTTCAAGATGCCTTTCTCCTCCTGGTGAGAAAATATTGCTTTAAAATAAGCTGATTATTCACCTTTTCCTAATTGTAATCTTTTCTGAACTGATACTGGACAACCGCAAACGTTTTGCTTCATTGTAACATTGGCTGACGTTGCCATCTAAATGCTATGGTTCCTAGATAGCCTCACTGACTTTTCTTGAATAGATATGTTTGTTCTCTAGTGGAGATTTTCAATCTGTCCAGGATTATTAGTTACAACATTGTGGCATGATGTCAGGCTCATGCTCATCCAAATGTACATAATTGATCTAACATTTAAAAATGTCCCATAAAGAACTGTCTAAAGTATTGAGCAGATCATGCTGGAAATTAGCACTTTAAGGCACATCCCATTGGTTACAATATTTTCAAACATAATCAGGTAGAAGTGTTTTTGAACACTTTAACTATTCTGCACCTTAGGGCCATTTTACAATTTTTTACCAAAGCCACTAACCCACAAGCCTGTACAACTTTGGAGTGTGGGAGGAAACAGGAGTAAGGGAAGAACGCACAAACTCCATACAGACAGCACCCATAGTCACCCGTTGTAACACCGCATTCAATTACCAGGTTTTCAATCACAACTCCTCTTAATCTTCAACTGCTCTCAATTTTCAGGGCCTAATATATTGAACCAACAGTAACTGCGAGGGCTTGCTCACCTGTGACCGACCCAATGTCTGTCCCACTCCAGCACATTATTTTTACTTTTCCTTTGTTAACCATTCAATGGTGCTGAGACTTTGGGCATCAACACCATTGAGTTTTTAAGTAACAGACGTGACTAAAGTGATTGAGGAGATACTGCAAGATGGCAGAGTAATGTTCCTCACTGGGCCACTTCTGTGACACTAATTGGCAGCAATAATTCACACGGTCATTTAGCTCCACCAAACAAAAATGTTATTGATAAATATAGAAATAGAGAGGTTATGCTCCAAATTTACAAAGCCTTAGTCAGACTTCAGTTGGAGCATTGAATGCAGCCCTGGTCACCTTCTATGGGAAAGATGTGAAAGCAATGGTGATGGTGCTGAGGAGATTTACCAGGGTACCCGGACGGGATGCCGAAGTATGAGAAGCCGAAGCCAAGAAGCCGAAGCCAAGATGCCGAACGGACATCATGTCAAAAAACTGAGATGCCGAACGGACATCACGTCGAGAAGCCAAGATGCCGAACGGGCACGACGCCAAAAGAACACAAAACCGAACGGACATGACACCGATAGGAAATGACGTCGAACGGACATGAAGTTGAAAATTTATGATGCTGAACGGACATGAAGCCAAAATGATGAATTGGTATGAAACACTTTAAAAAATCTATATTTGCTGCAAGAATTGTTGTACCTTGTTACATTTTAAAATAGTTAAATTGTTGTACCTTGTACGTCTCCGGGGACGGGATTGGTCTGACACCTTGTTAGTCATCGACAAAGGTCAGTGATCCATCACATCACTGCCTCTGTGGCAATTGCAGCAGCTTGGAGCCACTGCCACCATTTTACAAACGCAAGCTCAAGCTCCCCCCAACCCTCCCGTCTAACTCCCCATCCTCCCGTCTCCCCCCGGTCAGTAATGTCATGGACACGGGGTTCTGGACCAATCACTGAACTTTGTCGATGACTGACAAGGTGTCAGACCAATCCCGTCCCCGGAGACGTCATGTCAGTTCGGCGTCATGTCCGTTCGGCATCATGGCTTTTCAACATCATGTCCGTTCAGCGGCTTTTCAACGTCATGTCCATTCGGCATCTTGTCCTTTCGGCGTTGTGTCCATTCGGTATCCTGGCTATTTAGCGTGATGTAGGTTCGGCTTCTTGGCTTCGGGTTCTTAGCTTCGGCTCCTCGTCCTTCGACGTCCTATCCGCACACGATTCACCAGACATTCTTGAGATGTCTGAAAGGCTCCCATTAAATAAAATGTATTATTATTATTATTATTGCCTTGGGATAGAGCAGTCCAGTTATGAGGAGAGATTGGGGAGGTTAGTTTGTTCACCCTGAAGCAGAGGAAGTTAAGAGGGAATGTGGTTGAAGTTTTGGTCTCCTAATCTGAGGAAAGACATTCTTGCCACAGAGGGAGTACAGAGAAGGTTCACCAGACTGATTCCTGGGATGTCAGGACTTTCATATGAAGAAAGACTGGATCGACTCGGTTTGTACTCATTAGAATTTAGAAGATTGAGGGGGGATCTTATAGAAACTTACAAAATTCTTAAGGGGTTGGACAGGCTAGATGCAGGAAGATTGTTCCTGATGTAGAGGAAGTCCAGAACAAGGGGTCACAGTTTAAGGATAAAGGGGAAGTCTTTTAGGACCGAGATGAGAAAAAAATGTTCACACAGAGAGTGGTGAATCTCTGGAACTCTCTGCCACAAAAGGTAGTTGAGGCCAGTTCATTGGCTATATTGAAGAGGGAGTTAGATGTGGCCCTTGTGGCTAAGGTGATCAAGGGGTATGGAGAGAAGGCAGGTACGGGATACTGAGTTGGATGATCAGCCATGATCATATTGGATGGCAGTGCAGACTCGAAGGGCCGAATTGCCTACTCCTGCACCTATTTTCTATGTTTCTAAGTATATAAAATTAAGAGGGGTACCGATACAATGAACTGCAGGAACTTTTTACCCATATCAGAGGAAGTTAAAATTAGATTATTTATATTTAAGGGGAAATGATTTAAGGTGGATTTGAGGGGAATCTTCTTCACCCAGAGAGTAATAAGTTCCTGGAATGCACGGCCTGAGAGAATAGTTGAAGCTGGTCTGGTGGCAACATTTAAAAAATGTCTAGGTTGACCAATTGAATCGCATTGGCGAAGAAGGCTATTGACCAAATGCTAAAAAAATGGGATTAATATGAAAGGGTGCCTACTGGTCAGTGTGGACAAGTCGGGATAAATGGCCTGTTTCCGTGCCTTAGTAATCCATGATTATTCTGATTCTAATTGGAAGCCATTATTCACACATTATTATCTGCCAAATAAAAGTACATTTCTTCCCCAAATATCTTTTTAAATGATTATCCATAATGTACCACACTTAAGATTGAAATTGATTGATTTAAATGACTCCTTTGTTGAGCCAGAGAGCCTGTTGCAATTGAGTAAACAGCTATCAAGGTAACATGGTGTGTTTCAACCCTCACTTTCTATGGTAAGTTAAAAGGTTAGTGTGAAAATCATTCAAACTAACAAGGGGATGGAGGGCAAAGTGCCATCAGTATAAAGCTACTGGCAGATCAACATTAATGACTAGCAAGATTTGGATATTTTACAACACATAGGTACATCTTGCAATTCCTTGAGCAAGCTGGCTAATTCCAATATTCACAACAGTGGCATCAGTAACACGCTGATACTGTCCAAGCATGATCTCACCTATTTAATTGACTAGTGTTTAGAGTTAAATGTGCTGATGTTATGTTCTTGTCTTTTTAGTACATACACCTGCAACATAACAGTTAGTCCCAATCCAATAGTTAAAGGCTTGTGGCATTAAATAAGGAAATAAAATAACGCAAAATGCCAAGTTTTCACAGTGTACTTATGCTAACAAAGCAGTGCACAGTATTAATGCCCTTCATAAAGTTGTCTCCATTTTATCATAAGGTGATTCATCAATTCCAGTAAGCAATCTTTCTCTTAGTCTTGCACTTGTAGGGATAACAGATGCAGAACCGAACATAAAACCCATCTGTGTTGTACAGAATAGCAATCTCAGATGTCACACATTAGAAAGAGCATACAGTACTTCATGTCTGCAACAAATGCTTGCAATGTCCTCAACAAGACAAGTACCACAGACATCTCTGCAAGAATGATTGTTGGAAGGATAATAGTAGATACAAAGTGAGTGGTGTGTTAATTAAAACGGCATTAATGGAAGTCAATTTTGGTCATAACTGCTAGACTTAGCATTCAGGAACTGATTAGCCATGAACCATTTCATGAGGATTCCAAGCACACTTCCATCAAACAAAATAGTATGTCCCTTCAATATAATGCGAAAGCCCTAGACTCTTCAGAACATCTGGCACCAAGCCATTCAAGGAGGTGCAAGAAGTAACGACCAAAACCTTGGTCAAGGAGGTATGTAACATGGAAATATTAAAGAAAGAAGGAGGAGTGGGGAAACAGGAAGGTTTTGGGAGAGAATTCCAGAGGTTTAGGCTTAGTAAACTGTTGGTTTGGAGTCCTTGTAATAATAAAGATCTCACACCATGTCAGGTTATACACTGTTTATTAGAATAAACAACTACAAGCTCTCACTTGAGAGTTCGCTTCAGACTGCGTAGTGCTGTAGACTGCGATGCTAATAAGCTAGTGGGCGTAACTACAAAAGCTACATAACATGAGCCAATAATCTACACCAAACTGAAGCTTATTTTAGTTGTTTTGTTTAGAGATACATTATGGAAATACCAAGTCCATGCTGACCATTGATGACCAACTCATAGTAGTTCTATGTTATCCTTTCTTCTCATTCAC
The DNA here is from genome assembly GCF_010909765.2 of Amblyraja radiata. Taxonomy (NCBI): domain Eukaryota; kingdom Metazoa; phylum Chordata; class Chondrichthyes; order Rajiformes; family Rajidae; genus Amblyraja; species Amblyraja radiata. Next base: position 76,011,422 of record NC_045957.1, read on the forward strand.
TCCCTACACATTAGGAGCAATATTACAGAGGCCAATTAACCTAAAAACCTGCATGTTTTTGGGATGTGGGAGGAAACCAGAGCATCTGGAGAAAACCCATGCAGTCACAGGGAGAATGTGCAAACTCCTTAGAGACACTCGAGATCAGGATTGAACTCTGGTTTCTGGCGTTCTGATGCAGCAGCTCTACAAGCTGCATGCTTTTTTCTCCCCTTCATAACCCATCCTTGAGTCTCCCATTTCCCCGTTTTTCCCTCCAAATCAAATCAGAAGTAGGGTCCTGAACTGAATGTGTCCAGTCTATTCATGGATTTGCAAAGTGCAACCCTTGTTGATCACACTGTTGTATAAATGAAGAATAACCTATTTGAGATCAACTCCAGCAATCCATACTTTAAAAAAATGATATTTGTGTGTTCTGGTTTGATATCAGATTAAACACAGTTGTCCCCTAAGAGGCTGTCCCACTGCGACGACCTAATCCACAAATTCAGAAGAGTTTGCCCTTGACATACTCGCAGCATGGTCGACACGAGGTCCAAGGAGGTCTTTGTAACTCTCCTTCATGCTAGACAGTAGTTCCCGCGTACTTGAAGCCTCAGCTAGGTTGCGGCATATTTTTCAACATGCTGAAAATGGTCCGCGAGTAAAAAAAGGTCTCCATGAAAAAAATCGTAATTTTTACTCGTATGTCGACGTAGGTAGTAGTAGGTCGGCATGTTATTTGTCGGTAATCGAGGGTAGTCAAAGGTAATCAAAGGTAGCCGAAGGTAGTCGTAGATAGTCTTCAACATAGTCGAAGGAGATCGAAGGAGGTCGTCTTCACTCTCCACTATTCGGTGTCTAATTTTCCCGAAGCTAGTCGGAACTTGTCTTCAACAAGGTCGAAGTAGGTTGAAGGAGGTTCTCCACATAGTCGAAGGAGGTCTTCAACATGACACTTTTTAAAACTCTTCTAAGCTCGCCAATTAGGCCGCCGCCGTGGGACAGCCCCTCTCTGCTGTACCAATATCTACCAATCTCAGCCCATCAACAAATGTTCAGAATAGAATCACACATTTTAATAGATCTGATACAAATCTACAACTCCATTTTTCTCATTGTCATTTTTTTCTCAAATAAATCCCACTGCATTACAGCTCAACAAAATCCGTTAGTTTCATATTTCATCTCCGATCCTCGGGTCGTCAGCACCATTGACTTGGTGTACAAGAGGCTCTGCCTTGAAAGCACATGCATCAGAATCAGAATCATACTTTATTCGCCAAGTAGGTTTTACAACATACGACGAATTTCATTGGTTAGGTCAGTCATACAATTAAAAGCAACAGATCAGTCAAAAACACATTTTAACATGAACATCCACCACAGTGACTCCTACACATTCCTCACTGTGATGGAAGGCGAAATAAAGTTCAAGTCCTTCCTTTAGTTCTTCCTCAGTCGGGGGCCTCGAGGCCCCATTGACGGGACGACCTTGACTCCCGTAGCCGGCGGCATTTGGGCCGTCTGTGTCGAGGCGATCAGCTCCCGCATCAGGGGGATGTCAGCTCCCCCGCGCCAGGCGATCGAACCTCGCGTCGGGGCTGGTCGAACCTTCCGCGACGTTGGAGCTTCCTGACTGGCCTCTCCAGAAAACTGCGAGCTTGATGGTAAAGTCCACGGTGGTCGCGGTGGGAGCGATCCCAGGCAAGGGATCAGCTCCGATGTTAAGTCCTCACCCCGCGATAGGGCTCAAAGTCAGTCCGAGGAGGCTTCCAGCTCCATCGTTGGAAGGCCGCAGAGCGCCCGGAGAATGTGATCTGAAAATTAATCACATCTCTGTCAAGGTAAGAACCTGATAAAAAGTTTCCCTGATCCCCTCCTCCCTCCCCCCACATAAAACAAACCGAAGAACATGTTATATACAGTGAATTCATCAATAGTTCGTGCAGTCCAGACATACTTAAAAAGGGCTAATTTACAAAAGAGTGAACAATTGACTTTGTTACTCACTTAATGAGTCTAACTGTTGTGGCTAAGATCTAGTAAAATTAGTTGTAGATGGTTTATGCATGCAACCTATAATGTAGCTACCTCAATACCACTAACCACGCCTTAGTCACCTCAGAATAAATGTGATATCTTCCCCTTACTCCTCCCTTGGTTCCGGTACGCCTGAAGACTAGATGCAGTCAGCACTGGGACGTGCTTCACATGTGCCTTTATTAAATACTCAGTAAAGTTACAGTGTGTCAGACTTAACTTCTTTACATGGTGTCAGCAAGTTAAACGCACGCCTCCTGTTTATCGGATTTTATTTTTTCCTAGTTTTACTAGTGTTTAATTCCCTCTTTGCCATGGCATTCTCGTGCCGCAAGCCCTCTCCCCTTGTCTTTGACGCTGACATTGCGGAGCGATGGGCTACTTTCGTGATGGACTACAACCATTTCATCAACATCGTGCACCGAAATGACCCTGATGCGGTCAAAGCCTCACTCCTGCTAAACCTTGCCGGACCCGATGCTATGAAGCGAGCTCAGACTTTCACCTACAATCCAGCGGTCCTGGATGACAACGACCAAGTTGTCGAGCCGGCGGAGTCTGCCAACGACCCGGTATATCTCTTACGCAGGTTTGCGGAGATTTGTGACTTGCCCTGCAACCGTATATTGGAGCGGGCTAGATTCTTTACAAGGAAACAGCAGCCTGACGAGCCTGTTGAATGTTTTATCACTGACCTGCGCTACCTTGCTCAGCGGTGCCGTTTCGAGAACATGTGTGATCAGCTCACTAGAGATATTTTAGTCACCGCCATGCTAGATCAGAAGTTACGAGCAGAGGTGCTGCGAAAACCGGCTCTCACCCTGACTGAATCTATGCATGCATGCAGATTAGCTGAGGTGGTTGCCCCACTACATGGGCAGAGGGGATCTGACAATCGGGCTATTAATCTGACTGGTGTTGCTATGCCCCGTCGCAAGCAAGACAACGTTCGCCCTGCACCGCGGCTGACTTATGCCACACGGGTCCCGCTTGTCAAGAAGTGCCCCAACTGTAATTATGTCCACTTTATGCAGTCGCAGTGTCCAGCATTTGGTAAAGCTTGTAATTTCTGTAAGAAGATGAACCATTTCTCAGCTGCCTGTCGCTCCCGTGGGAACGTTCCTCCAGCTCCCAGACAAGTTTTAAACAACCTGCAACAAGTTGATAATGAATTTGGTTCCCAGACTTCTGTCGACACTGCCCCCGACTCTGAGCTCAGTAGTTCCATGGGAGATGCCAGTGTTTATTCTCTCCTTCATAATCAATCTCGCATTCCCGATCCTTCTGTACTAGTCACTGTCAACAACAAATCCTTCACTGCTAAGCTAGACACGGGGGCGAAGGTGAATGTTATGTCAACATCCCTGTTCAGGAAGATTAGAAATAATGAGCTGTTAACTGCTGATCGCTCCACATTGCGTGCTTATGGGGGAGAGGAGCTGAAACCTGTGGGGAGGGCCACCTTCCACTGTGTGCTGAAGAAATCTTCGCGAGACCTGTCGTTCTTCATTCTTGACTGCGACTGTGTGACTCTGTTGAGTAATCAGGTGTGTCAGGATCTCGGGCTGGTGTCCTTTGACCGTACTGTCCATGAAGTGCGGGTGATGCTGAATCCACTCTCTGAATACCCTGACCTATTCGATGATGAACTGGGTAAGCTGCCCCTTGTGTACAAGATCGCAACTGACCCGTCAGTTGTATCAGTGGTCCGTGCTCCGCACAGGGTGTCATTTGCCATGAAGGGCAAGGTCGAAGCAATGCTGAAGAACATGGTTGCCATGGGAGTGCTTGAAGCTGTCATCGAACCCACCGACTGGGTCTCCACCATGGTCGCCACCATGAAGAAGGGTAAGAACGAGATACGGGTGTGCATCAACCCCAAAGACTTAAATCTAGCAATAAGACGTCCTCATTATCCCATGAGGACTGTAGAAGACGTTGCTGCCCAGGTCGGTCAGGCCACGGTGTTCTCTGTCCTTGATGCCAGGAGCTCATTCTGGCAAATACCTTTAGACAAACACTCCTCAGACTTAACCACTTTTGGAAGATTCAAATTTTTGCGGATGCCGTTCGGCATCAACTCTGCTAGCGAAGTGTTTCAACGCTCCATGAAGCAACTGTTTGCTGGCCTGCCGTGTGCCATTATCATGGATGACATCCTGGTTTACGGGAAAGATGCTGCTGAGCACGACCACCACCTCCGACGAATTCTAGACCGCGCTCGCCTGATCAACTTAAAACTCAACCTGTCAAAGTGCAAGTTCCGTGTAGCTGAAGTATGCTATGTTGGCCACATCTTCACAGCCCACGGGCTGAAACCTGATCCGCAGAAGACCAACGCTATCTCCGAGCTGCCTGCCCCGACCGACGTGACCAGCCTGCAGCGATTCCTGGGCATGGTCAACTACTTGGGAAAGTTCATCCCCGACCTCAGCGAGTTGAGCGCACCCCTGAGGTAACTGACGAAAAAAGACATTGCCTGGTCCTGGTTTCCCCAACACCAGCAGGCTTTCGGCCTTCTAAAAACAAAGCTGATCAGCACACCGACTCTCAAGTTTTTCGATCTGCAACGTCCGATTGTAGTTATGTGTGATGCTTCCCGCTTCGGACTCGGTGCTGCCTGCCTGCAACTCCATGATGACGGCTCACTGCAGCCCATTTCTTATGCCTCGCGTACCATGACAGACACTGAGCAGCGCTATGCACAAATCGAGAAGGAGCTTCTTGCGGTTGTATTCGCCAGCTCCAAGTTCAAAGACTTCCTTTTCGGTAGCAGATTCACGGTCGAGACCGACATCAACCCTTGGTGACCATCCTCAATAAGCCCATCCACATCGCTCCAGCCAGACTCCAGCGCATGATGCTACAGCTCCAGCGGTTCGACTTTCTGATCGTGTACAAGAGGGGCACCGAGATGCATGTGGCTGACGCGCTGTCCCGGGCCCCCCGCTCCTCCTGTGACAGGCACCCCTACAAGCAGGAGGATCTGCAGGTACTCAATGTCAACTTTGTTCCCTCTAAGCAGCTGCAGTGCCTGGTTGAGCATACCGCCAACGACCCCGACCTGCAACAGCTCGCAGCTGTCATCCAGCGGGGGTGGCCCAGCAGACGCACCTCACTGCCTGCGGGCGCCCACCCCTTCTTTATGGTCCGCGACGAGCTTGTGCTCCGGGACGGTATCATCATCAAGGGTCACAAGGTGGTCGGCCCTGCCTCCCTATATGACTTGTACTACAACGCTGCCCACATGAGGCATCCCGGAGCCGATGCCACCGTCTCACATGCCCAAGAACAATACTATTGGCCCGGCATGGCCAAGTACATTAAAGCCCGAGTAGCCTCCTGTCCTGATTGTAACACCCTGGCCCCACATCAGCAGTGCCAGCCACTTCTGCAGCAGCCTGCGCCTGCTATGCCCTGGACCTCGCTGGCTGCTGACATATTCGAATGGCGAGGCAAGCACTACCTGGTGTTGGTTGATTCCTACTCCAACTGGTTCGAGGTGGACCTTCTCCCTGCTATCACCTCTGAAATGGTTATCAGTAAGCTGCGCAGACACTTTGCTACCTTCGGGTCCCCGGTCCGCTTACAGACCGACAACGGCCATCAGTTCACCAGCGCAGAATTCCAGGCTTTCGCTGTGAGTGGAACTTCACTCACTATACCAGCAGCCCCGAATACCCGCAGAAGAATGGCCTGGCCAAGCGAGCTGTCCGCAGTGCCAAGACTTTGCTCAAGCAGTCTCGTCTCTCCAATGGTGACTTCTACCTGGGTCTACTCAACCTTCGCAACATCTCACGGGACCCTACCATGCGATCCCCTGCCCAGCGTCTGATGTCCCACATGCTTCGCCCACCGATGCCGATCGCCCAACAATCCCTGGTGCCCAAGGTCCTCCAGCCTGCCGCCGTCCAGCAACGGATCGCTCACAAGCATGAGGTACAGCGCCTGCTCTCACGACAAGTCCTGCCGCCCGCTCTCACCACTACTGCCTGGCCAGGTCGTCCGCATGCAGACAGCCACCGGATTCTCCCGACTCGCAACCGTTGTTGGTGTGGACGACTCCCCGAGATCTTACCTGGTGGACTTTGATGGAACTGTCTACCATCGGAGCCGCCAGCACCTGTTGGCCGTTAACGAGCCTCAGCCTCCTCCTGCGGATCCTTACACTCCTCCGTTGCGCTTCAAGCCTGTCATTACTAATTACCCCACAGCTCCCTGCATGCCCCGGTCAGTTCGCTTGCCGCATTCTCTTCCTTCTGTGCTCCCTGGTTTCGGGCAGATGATTTCCTCCCCTGCTCGTTCTCCTTCTCCTCCTTCTCCTCCGTCTCCTCCTCCTGGATCACCCGTGCCGGCTGGGTCACCTCCTGCACACCCGGTTGGGTCTCCGCCTGCTTCCTCCTTCCTGGCTGCTGCTGCTCCGCCTCCTCTTCTATCTGGTGGGGAGGGTGATGGTGCTATACGCACACGCTCGGGTCGGGTTGTCAAACCTCCTGTCCGCTATGGTGATTTCGCTTAAATTTGCATGTGTTGTATAATCACACTGCCACTGTTATAACTTCAATTTTAGATTTCTAAGGGAAAGGATGTAGATGGTTTATGCATGCAACCTATAATGTAGCTACCTCAATACCACTAACCACGCCTTAGTCATCTCAGTATAACTGTGATATCTTCCCCTTGCTCCTCCCTTGGTTCCAGTACGCCTGAAGACTAGATGCAGTCAGTACTGGGACGTGCTTCACATGTGTCTTTATTAAATACTCAGTAAAGTTACAGTGTGTCAGACTTAACTTCTTTACATATTGAGTTAGGTTAAATGAATATCCTAAACATTGCCCATCATGTCCACCAGTGAAGTTGCCTGACTGGCTGAGTTACTACAGCACTTTGTATCCTATTAGGTAAACAAAAACCAGGACATTGATTAGAACAACAGCCAGATAGTAGGATCTTGCATGATCTGTGTCATACTCCACATAAGCCTCTCACCCATCATAGTATTAAAATTGACAATTGATCTTGCATTAACTGCTACTTAAGGGATTTCACATGTCCGTAGGTCTTTGCAGATACATTTTTCCTTCTCAACTTCACTGCAGAAAGATCTGACATGCATTATACTAATACTTTATGCATCTACAGAGAGATTTTATAACCACTGGACACAGTTTCCAATAGTGTCCATTAACCCATCCCTTTCTTTAGAGGTACAGTGTGGAAATAGGCCCTTTGGCCCACCAAAACCTCGCAGAGCACCCATACACTAGTTCTATACTACACACTCGGGACAATTTACAGAAGGTTACACAATTAACCTACAAAACTGCACATCTTCGAGATGTGGGAGGAAACTGGATCACCCAGAGAAAACACATGTGGTCACAGGGAGAATGTGCAATCTCTGTACAGACAGCATCCGCTGTCGGGATTGAACCCAGGTCTCTGCTGCTGTAAGGCAGCAACTCTATCACTGTGCCACTCTGTTCTCTTTCATTTACTGAAGTTATTGACCAAAACACCCCTTAAATTTAAATTTGAAGAACAAATCCTCTATGTTTTTGCTACATCATTTATTTTTTGGATACCAAGCATCTCTAAGAATACTATGCCACACACCTTCATTGGCCAAATGACCTTCCTTAGACATGGTAGCCAGTTCATGGCAATTATGGTGTAATTTGAACAAAGTTAACTGGAACTTGGGATTATCCACACCACATCAAAACTTTCTCAGAGTTCATTCTAGATATGAACTGATTCAAAACACAATAACGTCTGTCATATCCACCAGACAATTTATCGATGCACAGATGCACTTGTAGATTATTTCTGAATCTGAGCACTATTTCTCTGACATCAATGTTCAGAAAGTGGGAAATTTCCAAGAGAGAATAATGACAATGATGAGAAATGCTTTATTGATTTGCTACAACTCCTGCATAATGGTGTTAGGATGGATCTAATTTATAACTATTGTGCAATGGCGATGAATTAGAAACATATAATCTATAAACTCTAGCCTACATTGTTCTCATTGAAAGCTTCCAGTAAACATCGTTTTTTTTAAATATATATGCTGTATTAAGCCATGAATGCAACTTAACAATGGAGTACGAAGGATGCTTAATCAAAAGTAGGAAAGTTATGAGTGTAGTCTGAAATGTCTGTAGCTTGGTCCTGTCAAGACTCAAAATGCCAGTCAATGTGGAAAATTGTAATCCGCATTGGAGCCTTGAGGACCAGGAAGAATAGGTGATTGGTCTGAGGTGAAATATGTTTGTGAACAGTAGACAAATCAATCAATCCATCAGATTTATTCATCACATACACAATAATCATCAGATTTATTCATCACATACACAATAAAGTGCAGTGAAATGAATTTTGCCAGCAGCGGTACAATAAAAAAAAACACACAATGTAGAATAAAAATTTAACACAAACATCCACCACAATATTCTTCACAGTGGTGGAAGGCACAAACTACAGTCAGTCCTCCTCCATTGTTCCCCTGTGGTCGGGGCCATAAACCTCAGCAGTAGCTGCTGCGGGCGGCCAGATGTACAGGCCCTCTCGTCAGGATGGTAAGTCCTACCGGAGACAGCGGCTTCAGGATGTTGTAGGCCGCAGGCCGGTGGTCGGAGCTTCTCCGGGGATGCCCGGCGAGGGATCCCGCTTCGGAAGGTAAGTCCACGCCGCGCCCGTGGCTAGAAGCTCCACGGACCGCGGCTTCAGGAAGTTATCGGCTGCGGGCCGGTGGTCAGAGCTCTCCTCCAGCAATCCCTAGTGCGGGGTCCCAGGCTCTGGACACCACGCCCTCGGCTAGAAGCTCCACAGACCGCGGCCTCAGGCTGTAACCGTCAGCGGGCCAGCGATCGGAGCACTCCCTTCTGGCGACCCTCCGCTAGGGCTCGCCCGCTCTGCGATGAAAAGTCCATGCTGCGCCCGCTGCTGAAACTCCGGGCCCGACTGCAGGAAAGGCCGCACCAATCCATGGTGTTAGGCCGCGAGGGAGGTGACATGGAAAAGGTCGCCTCTCCGTGGAGGGGGCCACCAAAAGCGACCAAAAACATCTTAAAAATTGGTTGGTGCGTCGTGACGCGTGCATGGCGCGTGGTGAGGTGTGGTGGCATATGCAGTGATGCGCGGTAGCGCGCGATGCCCCAGGATTTTGTAATGCTCAAAATCCTCGTGCGCCACCTGCGTGATGTATCCCTTGCACACGCTGATGTACTGATGCCGTACGTGTAGCGCGTGGTGATGCATGGTTACGCACGGTGATGTACGAACATTGCCTATGCTACATTATTATGCATCACCATGCGTCAATGTCTGTAACTATGCGCCGCCCGTACACCGTTGGCGTGCTATTTGCGCGTCATTTGAGCACCGCATCACGTGACCACCCGGGTATAAAACGCGCGTAGTTTGGAAAAAATTTAACTGGGAAAATCTTTGCCATGGAAATCGGATTAAGTACGAACAACATCGCAAATGGCTTCCAAAAGAAGCAGGGCCCTCAAGAGCTCTTGGCACGCGACTGTCGTACTGCTGTGCGACTGTCGCGCATCAGTCACTACCTGCCTGTCTCGAAAATGATGCGCAATTGACGCCCAAGTGGGACAGGTCCTTTACTATTCAAGAATCTGTCAAACTCCGCCTTAAAAATATCAATGGACTTGACATCCACAGCCTTCTGTGGAAATGAATTACACAGATTCACCACCCTCTGACTAAAGAAATTCCTTCTCATCTCCTTTCCAAAGGTATGTCCCTTTATTCTGAGGCCTCTGGCCCTAGACTCTCCCACTAATGGGATAGCTATTGAATAGCTAATTAATACCCGGATGAGGTAGGTAGCATCGTCACAATGTAGGCACATATGAAGGCATCTGGTATCATAAAGTCATTGAGATGCACTCTGATTTAGACCCATGCACAGAGAGATTGGATGGAGTAAATGCTCACCTTTCTATGAGCAGAACCATAAGTAACCATAAGTGATTCCTGGGATGTCAGGACTGTCTTATGAAGAAAGACTGGATAGACTTGGTTTATACTCTCTAGAATTTAGGAGATTGAGAGGGGATCTTATAGAAACTTACAAAATTCTTAAGGGGTTGGACAGGCTAGATGCAGGAAGATTGCTCCCGATGTTGGGGAAGTCCAGGACAAGGGGTCACAGCTTAAGGATAAGGGGGAAATCCTTTAAAACCGAGATGAGAAGAACTTTTTTCACACAGAGAGTGGTGAATCTCTGGAACTCCCTGCCACAGAGGGTAGTCGAGGCCAGTTCATTGGATATATTTAAGAGGGAGTTAGATGTGGCCCTTGTGGCTAAGGGGATCAGAGGGTATGGAGAGAAGGCAGGTACGGGATACTGAGTTGGATGATCAGCCATGATCATATTGAATGGCGGTGCAGGCTCGAAGGGCCGAATGGCCTACTCCTGCACCTAATTTCTATGTTTCTATGTTTCTATGTTTCTAATCATATCAGTACCTGATCAAATATCAATGGTTGGCTTTGTTTCTATCTCTGTGAGACCAATTTAATTTTAAGTCTTAGGAATATTCACATCAGTGTTCATCGCTAGATGGTTGATTTTGATCAAATTAAGCCGTTAAACAAACATTTCTAGGTTCTCAGTGGCGTTTTAATCCCTAACAGTAAAAATGGCAATTTTCCTTGCAATTAACTTTTCTGCAGTGCCTGACAAAAATCACGAGGGTGCAAATTTCACATCATTGATCAGGGTCAGATTATAAAGTGATAATTAGTCCTCATTTTTTGATGAACAAAAGGCCAGATCAAGTGAGGGAGTTAAATTGTGTTCTGAACTGCAGACATACTATTGCAAAAAATCAATTTATTTAGAAAAAAACAACTTTCACAAAGGAGAAACTTACACTTCCGTCATGTCTTTGTGAAAGAGGTCAGAGAATCATACAGCATGAAAACAGGCCCTTCGACCCAACTCATCATTGCCAACTAAGATGTCCCATCTAAGTAAAGCCCCTGTCCCACTTTCAAGACCGAATTGGCAACCTCTGCCGAGCTTGCCCTTGAATCATACTCGCAGCATGGTCGTCACAAGGTCGTAGGAGGTCGTAGGAGGTCTTCGTAACTCTTCCTCATGCTCGTGCATGGTCTCCGCGTACTTGTGGCCTCAAGTCGTCGCGGCGTTTTTTCTTGCCTGATAAAAAATGATCACGAGTAAAAAAAAATCGGCATGGAAAAGATCTAAACTTTTTTCTCGTAGGTAGGTCGTAGTAGGTCGTGATGGTAGTCGTAAGTAGTCATAGATTGTCATAGGTAGTCATAGGTCGGTAACTGGCCCGAGAAAAAAAATGCAAACATGACATAATTTTATCATGTGATCATATTCCATTCGTAGCTAGTCGTATTTGGTCTTAGGTGTGGAAGACCGAGGTCGAGGGGAGTTATAGGAGGTCGTAGACATAGTCGTAGGAGGTCGTAGGAGGTATTTTACGTCGTCGAGTCAACATGACCTTGACATTTTTTTCAACTCGTCTAGGGTCTTCTAAACTCGTGGATTAGGTCGTCCAAGTGGGACAGGCCCTTAAGATCCACTTTGGCCTATGGGCCTCTAAACCTTTCCTGTCCATGAAATACCACCAAGCACAAACTATTGGTACTACAATAATTATAAGTATTAAGCTTTGAAGCTAGAGGCCATGGAGCCTTATTTAGGCTTGCAAAATAGGTTTATGTAGCTCAAAGTGTTGTCATAACATCACTGATCAAGAACCCAAACTATGTGACAAGGTCCTTTATTAAAAAAAGGAACAAGTTACTGATGACAGCACTATACAGCCCATAGATGTCCTGACATATCATATAGCAAAGTAATACCTTTCAAATGCAGTCATTTTAATATTATTCAACTTCATGTGTTAGTTCTCCTTCCCATTGATGTGAAAACCTTACTCATGAACAGAATAGAATAGAATAGAATAGAATAGAATAGAATAGAATTGAATTGAATTGAATTGAATTGAATTGAATTGAATTGAATTGAATAGAATTTAATACATTTTATTAGCCAAGAATGTATACATACAAGGAATTTTCCTTGGTGCAATGGTGAATGATATTGTAACCATCATATCCACAACATTTTTTTAGGCAGCACGGTGGCGCAGCGGTAGATTTGCTGCCTCACAGCACCAGAGGCCCGGATTCGATCCTGCCTATGGGTGCTTGTCTGTACGGAGTTTGTACCTTCTCCCCGTGACCTGCATGGGTTTTTTTCCAGGATCTCCAGTTTCCTCCCACACTCCAAAGGCATACAGGTTTGTAGGTTAATTGGCTTGGTATAATTGTAAATTGTCCCTAGTGTGTAGGATTGTGCTGGCCGGCATGGACCTGATGGGCTGAAGGGCCTGTTTTCACAATGTATCTCTAAACTAAAAACTAAAATAAAATCTGTTTTGCTTTTTCATTACCTTAACATGATTTAGATTTAATTTTTACTATAACTGCACATTACTCCTGGTTCAGTGATATATTTACAAGATCAGCACAGATACCGAACATCTAATGGAATCCAGTAACCCATTTACGTGACTCACCACTTAATTTCCATAGACCCATTATAAACTATTAAGTGCTATTCAGGTTTTTTCCCTCGTTGGATCTCTCCCTATTGTTCTAAACTACAGTTACATTTAATTATTTATCTAATCCAGTTTTGAAATTCACAGTGGAACGTTTTCACTGCTGATTCAGTAAATTAATTTCAGGTTAAAACCATTCATATAATGAAATAATTGGTCCATTTCTCTTTTTGTTCTTTTGTTAAAGGGCCTGTCCCACTTTCATGACCTAATTCAGAACCTTTTTCACTCATGGACATTTTTCATCAGGCTAGAAAAACGCCTCGAACTACTTGATGCCTCGAGTACCTACGACTAGCATCACAGGTGATGTTCTTCTACAGGTGCACAGTCGAGAGCATGCTGACCGGTTGCATCGTGGCTTGGTTCGGCAATTTGAGCGCCCTGGAAAGGAAAGGACTACAAAAAGTAGTAAACACTGCCCAGTCCATCATCGGCTCTGACCTTCCTTCCATCGAGGGGATTTATCGCAGTCGCTGCCTCAAAAAGGCTGGCAGTATCATCAAAGACCCACACCATCCTGGCCACACACTCATCTCCCTGCTACCTTCAGGTAGAAGGTACAGGAGCCTGAAGACTGCAACAACCAGGTTCAGGAATAGTTACTTCCCCTCAGCCATCAGGCTATTAAACCTGGCTCGGACAAAACTCTGATTATTACCAACCACTTTCTGTTATTTGCACTATCAGTTTATTTATTCATGTGTGTATATATTTATATCATGGTATGTGGACACATTTATCTGTTTTGTAGTAAATGCCTACTATTTTCTGTGTGCTTAAGCAAAGCAAGAATTTCATTGTCCTATACAGGGACACATGACAATAAACTCACTTGAACTTGAACTTGAACAACCTACCTACGACCTACCTACGACCTCCTACAACCTCCTACAACCTCCTGACGACCATGCTGCGAGTATGAGTCAAGGGCAAACTCGGCAGAGATCAAGAATTAGGTCGTGAAAGTGGGACAGGCCCTTGATCATCTTGATGATGAAATATATACATATATATATATTTAAACAAAACAGACACTTAAAATAGACAACAAAAAATCTGCACTGAATTCAATTGAGGAAAAACTCTTTGCATCAGATGTAACCTCATGCAAGTTCTTTAAGTAAATTCCCCACCATAAGTGCTGGCCTATTTATCCAACACCACTCTTCAACATAGCTGAAGTGCAGTCAGAAAATCATCAAAACTGAGATCTCAAACATTTGCATGTGCATGCTTGGAAATCTTGAGTTTGTGCTAGGGGTTGTGGTTTATTAAATTTTGGATCTCTGTGCTGTTCATGTGAATCCATGACATTTCTTCTCAAAAAAAAAGTTCAGAAAACACATAAGGACTTTACCTGGCATGTTTTGTGAAACAAGTCTCAAAAAATTAAACAGAAGTCCGCAATGAAAATGTAAATCTATAAACATTCTGCAGGTCATAGAAACATAGAAACATAGAAACATAGAAAATAGGTGCAGGAGTAGGCCATTTCGTTCAATATGATCATGGCTGATCATCCAACTCAGTATTCTGTACCTCCCTTCTCTCCATACCCCCTGATCACTTTAGCCAAAAGGGCCACATCTAACTCCCTCTTAAATATAGCCAATTAACTGGCCTCAACTACCTTCTGTGGCAGAGAATAGTAAGATTAAACGAGAACTTACCAGTTCGAAGTTTGATCGTTGTTTTATGAGGAGTACGTTGAGGGAATACGTGAAGAACCCCGCCAGGACGCATGCATGTCATTCTTCAAAGCAGCAGTGTGAAATCACAGATAACTGTAATGACTGAACATAGTAAGATTAGAGAAGAAAATACCAGTTGAGTATATGATCAAGGGTGGGAGCGGAGGGCACGTATTCCCTCAACGTACTCCTCATAAAACAACGATCAAACTTCGAACTGGTAAGTTCTCGTTTAATCTTACTATTTTACTTCGGAGTCACGTGAGTGACTATGTGAAGATTTCAAAGCTCTGTGATTTCATGCCGTGGAAACGAGTCCATGCATCACATCTGCCTTAATTGACTGTGGGAGGAATTGTGTTAACATGTTTAGACATGAATCCAACATTGAAATCCATGATAAATTGTTAACAACAAATTATAGCCCCTATTTATGGGGTGAAATTATATTACAGAACTTAAAATTGGCTCTGCAAAGTTCCAGTTTAACTACTGGTTTGTGGTAGAATAGTTGGAACATTTTCCCCTGATCCATCCTGCTGTCTCGAGGATTTGGTTCATTGGTACATCCAACTCCATAGCTGCCGATGTAGTTGCAGCCCTGGTGGAATAAGATTTGAATATGTTAGTATCCACCCCAGCTGTTGTTAAAACCTGTTTCAGCCATCTGGAAATAGTTTGAACCAACACTTTTTTGTGGGTTTGTTTGTGGCTGATTAGTAGTGCTATCTCATAGCCTCAGATGTTTTTGGTGTTCTCCATATAGAACAATAATTGTCTTATTATACAGAGACGATATCTGTAGGGTAATCCCTAAATTCTATTTTGAGGCCTGATGATCCTGGTCTGTTCTGTTTGACTAATTCGTAATATGAAACGTTATATTCCTGTTGAAGAAGTCATATAGTCCAGCCTTAACTTATGTACGACTGTACCCTTAGTGCCGTGACCAAAGCCATCAGCATGACTGCTTTGTGCGTCAGTCTTTGCAGGGACAGAGCTGTTGCTGGAGACCAATTCCTTAGCAACGTTAGGGCAATACTCATATCCCATTTAGAGAGTACCTGGTTCTTGGGGGATTGATATTAAAAGTTCCCCTCATAAGTTTGGTTACCAGGGGTGAGTCCCAACAGAATGACGCTCTGATCCTCGCCATAGATATGTTGAAAGGGCACTTCTGGCGCAGTTAATGGCACTGTAACTGAGCCCCTCATCATAATGGAGGCCTGCCAGGAATTCGAGAACAGACGTTATGTTCATCAAACTGTAGGTGATGTTGTTTCTGTGACAATATATCTCCCATTTCCTGATGTATACCAGAAATAGTTTTTGGTGGACTGTCTGTGGCCCGCTGAGATAATGTTCAATGTTCGGTCCGCCAGTCCCAGTTGCAGTAGAGGTTTCTTTAGACTCTACACATTGATAGGTTTGTTGTTTTTGACATGGATGGGTTCCCCTGTTATGGGATGAGCCAATAATCTGGTTGTTTCAGGATGGTGATGTATGGTTAAAACCCATGTCGAGTATCACAGGGAACCATGGTTAAGTAGGCCAATCGGCGCTACCAATTAACAGATGCTGAGTCTTGTTGTATTTTTCGTAATAATCGACTGATGATGCATAAAAGGAGAGACTGCATAGATAAACAATTGCCCCCTCAATGCAGTGAAAAGCATCTGTCCCTGCTGTCCCAGGGTCTGGTTCCCAAGAAACACAGTTTGGTAACTGGTGATTAAGTCTTATTTTATTGAATTTGCGTGACCTGATGTTTGTCACTGAATTTTGGGTTACCTGGTAGGTAAGTAGCTGATATTCCAATATTTCTCTGGATACACCATTACCAAATTGTATTAGTCAGATTGTCACTCTGTAGTCTGACATGCTGGTGATTTATTCCAGAGCAGTGTGACTTTAGGCCATAGAACGCACCCCACGTTTCCAGGTAGTTTATGCCCAGTGTCTGTGATAATGATGCCTCCTGTGCCTTTCATCTACCTCCACAGATGGAGATGGAAATTGGTATTACCCCAACCAAGCGCACTGGCATCAGTTTGTAGCACCACTAAGGGTTTGCTGATAACGATAGGGTTGGAACAATGCCGAATGTTATCCCTCCACCATTTTAATTCCATAAGCTTTGATTGGTGGCTTATTGGTCTGTCGAAATGACCAGTATTAACTTTGAATGTTTGTATTTTGCCCTTTGTAGATTTTTGGTAATACAAAGGTCCAAATTGTGTGGCTGGAAAGACAGACACTATATGCCAATTATACTTGCTACCAATCTGATAGACGGTTCACTGATGTCAGTGGGGTTGTTGCAGGCCTCAGTTAAGACTGTAGCCTTGTCCTTAGGTAAAGTCACCGATATGTGAGCTGTCAATAGTGAACCCCAAATAATCCATTATGTTGGTAGGCGTTAGTTTAGATTTAACTGGATGGATGATAACCCCAGTTTTCACCCAATTGTATGGTGGCTGTTACAGCTAGTTAGGCCAATTCCAAAGTTATGCCCACAATTAGTATGATCATATGATTATGTATTTGGTAGAGCTCTATACTGCCAGAGCTGCCCCATCCAGTTGAAATTTTTTTTTAAAATAACGTTTGTGATCAGTCCGTGTAGGCACTGAATAGTAAGCATCTTTTAGGTCGATGCTAGCCATGGAGTAGCCTTTGGAAATCAGTCCTTTAGCAGTTACTAGTTCCCATTTTGTACTGAATATATAGTACAATGTATTCAATTTGGTCAATTCGATGATGATGCGACTGTCACCATCTATTTTGCTTTTGGTAAAGATATAAGACACAAATTCCAGCCAATCGTGTTGGGTTTACCCATTACCCCTTTTGCACAATTCAATGGTATATCCCTGGATACTGCTTAGGATATGTGTCTGTAGTTAATATACACCATGTATCCAAAAGAGTGTAATCTCCCACCAATGTGTGTATTATCCACTCTTCCTATAATTTGTAAGGGACCAGACCCACCTACCTCCATTGTTACCAGTGGAAGTTTGCTTCTTCTGTTTGGTCTTCGTGAAGGTTGAGGCGCTGGTGTCTGGGTTTGTTTTTGGGTTGGGGGCTTGCGCATCTTCCAGAAAGGCCGGTCTGGGCTATGACCCAAAAGACCGCTGTCCTGTATGCCCGGCCTTTGAGCTTTCACCAGCTTCTCTTGTTCTGCTGGTGGGTGCATAAGGGTGCTGTCTTTGGCTGTAGGAGATCCTTAATGTTGTCGCCTTTATGAGCCCCAGGGCTTTCCTAAGTCCTGCTCCGACATGTTTCCAGATGCTATTTCCACGACTGGAACATTCAGGGATGCGCAGTTTCCTGGTCCCAAGTATTTTTGCAATGGTGTCCATCGTGGTCTGGCTGTATGTATTTGGACACCATGACCAGTAGATTTTGCCTTCCTGTACCCCCTGCACACTTGTAGTTTTGTTCATCAAAACCCCTCTTCAGGATCAGCCGAGAATTGACCCGCCCCAGTACTCCCCTCTGACGAGGGAGATGCACTGTGCAGCCCTACAAGAGGTGCTGCTGTGGGTTTTACATAGTGCCCACAGTGACTAGACTCCATCTCCCGGAGCCTGTCATGTTGGAGCTCGGCTCCATAAGCCGCTCCAACCGGCTCCAGCGCTCACGGTCGCTGGCCGCCCAAAGTCGGACTCATCAGTCCTCGAGTCTTTGGTTTTTCTTCTTGCCTTCCCGCCCAGATGCAGTGTTTAATCTGGCTGGTGCGGGGGCGAAGACGGGCACAGCTGTTCCCTTACGGGTGATTCCTGTGCCGCAGGCCGCTGCTGGCGCCCGCAACTCCGTGGTCTTCCCCCGCAAGCTCTGGTCGACTTCTTTGCCTTGTGCATGTTTCCCCCCACCTGTAGAACAGTATGGGAACAATAAAGACTGCAGTATCACATACCTGCAGGTCCAGGCTTAAAACTTGCCATTAAGGGGGAACGTCTTCCACCCCTCCTCCTGCTGTTTTGACTTGTCAAAGCCAATGGCTCCATTCTGTATGGTCTCCTGCCCAGCCATGGTGTTTAATCTGGCCGGTGCGGGAGCGAAGTCGGGCACAGCTGTTCCCTTACGGGTGATTCCTGTGCCGCCTGCCGTTATTGGCACAGCTCTCCATGTTTCCCCACCTGTGAAACAGTATGGGGAGAATAAAGACCGCAGTTTTACTTACCTGCATGTCCTGGTTTAAACTGTCGCTACGGGGGAACGACGTTCCACCCCGCCTCCTGCCATTTCGACTTGTCAAAGTCGACGGCCCCATTCTGAATAGTCTGCCGCCCGGCCGTGGTGTTCTGGCCGGCGCTGGACCAAAAGTCGGCACAGCTGATCCCACTTACGGGGCTTGTGCCTTCAGCTGCTGCTGGCTCCCGCAACTTCGCGATCCTCCCCAGCCAGCTTCACTCACAGCACTTGTGGACACTATTTTGTCCAGCTTCCTGTGTAAAAACAGCGCGGGGACAAACACTACCGCAGAGTAAATCACTTACCTGCGGGTCGCGGTTTCAAACTTACCGCTGCGGGGGAACGCTCCACCCCGTCTGTCGTTTCGCAAGCGTGAAAGCGATATGACACGCATGCATCCTGGCGGGATTCTTCACGTAGTCACTCACGTGACTCCGAAGTAAAATTCCACAGATTCACCACTCTGTGTGAAAAATGTTTTTATCATCTCGGTCCTAAAAGACTTCCCCCTTATCCTTAAACTGTGACCCCGTGTTCTGGACTTCCCCAACATGGGGATCAATCTTCCCGCATCTAGACTGTCCAACCCCTTAAGAATTTGGTAAGTTTCTATAAGATCCCCCCTCAATCATCTAAATTCTAGCGAGTATAAGCCGAGTCTATCCACTCTTTCTTCATATGAAAGTCCTGCCATCCCAAGAATCAATATGGTGAACCTTCTCTGTACTCCCTCTATGGCAAGAATGTCTTTCCTCAGATTAGGAGACCAAAACTGTATACAATACTCCAGGTGTGGTCTCATTAAGACCCTGTACAACTGCAGCAGAACCTCCCTGCTCCTATACTCAAATCCTTTTGCTGTGAATGCTAACATACCATTCGCTTTCTTCACTGCCTGCTGCACCTGCATTCCTACTTTCAATGACTGGTGTACCATGACACCCAGGTCTCATTTAATCTCCCCTTTTCCTAATCAGCCACCATTCAGATAATTGTCTACTTTCCTGTTTTTACCACCAAAGTGGATAACCTCACATTTATCCACATTATACTGCATCTGCCATGCATTTGCCCACTCACCCAACCTATCCAAGTCACCTTGCAGCCTACTAGCATCCTCCTCACAGCTAACACTGCTCCCCATCTTTGTGTCATCCGCAAACTTGGAGATGTTGCATTCAATTCCCTCATCCAAATCTTTAATATATATTGTAAATAGCTGGGGTCCCAGCACTGAGCCTTGCGGTTCCCCACTAGTCACTGCCTGCCATTTTGAAAAGGACCTGTTTACTCCTACTCTTTGCTTCGTGTCTGCCAGCCAGTTCTCAATCCACATCAATACTGAACCCCCAATACCGTGTGCATACTAATCTCTTATGTGGGACCTTGTCGAAAGCCTTCTGAAAGTCCAGATATAACACATCCACTGGTTCTCCCTTATCCACTCTACTAGTTACATCCTCGAAAAATTCTATGATTCGTCAGACATGATTTACCTTTCATAAATCCATGCTGACTTTGTCCAATGATTTCACCACTTTCCAAATGTGCTGCTATCCCATCTTTAATAACTGACTCTAGCATTTTCCCCACTACCGATGTTAGACTCACTGGTCTGTAATTCCACGTTTTCTCTCTTCCTCCCTTTTTAAAAAGTGGGGGTACATTAGCTACCCTCCAATCCTCAGGAACTACTCCAGAATCTAAAGAGTTTTGAAAAATTATCACTAATGCATCCACTATTTCTGGGGATACTTCCTTAAGTACTCTGGGATGCAGCCTATCAGGCCCTGGGGATTTATCGGCCTTTAATCCATTCAATTTACCTAACACCACTTCCCAACTAACCTGTATTTCACTCAGTTCCTCCATCTCATTTGACCCCCGGTCCCCTGCTATTTCCGGCAAATTATTTATGTCTTCCTTAGTGAGGACAGAACCAAAGTAGTTATTCAATTGGTGTGCCATGTCCTTGTTCTCCATGATCAATTCACCTGTTTCTGACTGCAAGGGACCTAATTTGTTTTAACTATTCTTTTTCTATTCACATATCTATAAAAACATTTGCAGTCAGTTTTTCTATTCCCTGCCAGTTTTTTTTCATAATCTATTTTCCCTTTCCTAATTGTAGATGGTTTATGCATGCAACCAATAATGTAGCTACCTCAGTACCACTAACCACGCCTTAGTTATCAAGTATAATAACACTCCCTCTTCCTATCTCTCGCTCTCTCCAGCATGGTGACAGACTGCGTGCAGTTAGTGCTGGATCATGTTTAATCTGTTTGTGTATTAAAGAGTTAAGTAAAGTTACAAGTGTGTGAGATTCACTTCTTTACATGGTGTCGGCAAGTTAATTCTCGCATCTCCTGTTTATCGGGTTTTATTTCTTGAGTTTGCTTCTTTGTCGGAGTTTTACTCTCCTTGTGCCACCATGGCATCCTCATGCCGCAAACCCGTGCCCCTGGTCTTTGATGCAGACATAGCGGAGCGCTGGGCGACTTTTGAGATGGATTTTACCCACTACATGAACATTGCTCATCGCAACGATCCTGATGCCGTTAAAGCTTCCCTTTTTCTAAATCTTGCTGGTCCTGATGCCATGAGGAGAGCACAAGCCTTCACCTACAGTCCTGCGGTCCGGGATGAACACGACCAGGCCCAAGTACCTGCAGAGTCTGCCGACGACCCGGTATGTCTGTTGCGAAAATTTGCTGAGCTTTGTGACCTGCCCTCTAACCGCATTTTAGAGAGAGCCAAGTTTTTTATGAGAAAGCAGCAGCATGATGAGCCTGTTGAATGTTTTATTGCCGATCTGCGTTACCTCGCTCAGAGGTGCCGATTTGATAATATGACTGAACAGGTTACTAGAGACATTCTAGTGCCAGGGATGCTCGATCAGAAATTACGATCGGAGCTACTAAGGAAACCAGATCTTACTCTAACCGAAGCCATGCACGCATGCAGGTTAGCCAAAGTCGTTGACCCGCTGTTCGGACAGAGGGGGTCTGATACTAAATCGATCAATTCAACTGGTCTCAACAGGTCTCAACGTCCTAATATAGTTAACACCAGACCCATGTCGCGGGCCATCTACGTCCCCGGCAGCCAAGGCGTTAAAAAATGACCTAATTGCTGTTATGTGCATTCAATGCAGTCGCAGTGCCCGGCTTACGGAAAATCCTGCAATTTCTGCAAGAAAAGGAACCATTTCTCGGCTGTCTGCCGCTCCCATGGGAAACTTCCCCCAGCTTCTAGACAAGTCCTAAACAACTTGGTGCAGATTGATAGCGAGTTTGGTTCCCAGTCCTCTCTCGACACTGCCCACGACTCTGAGCCAATTAGATCTCAAGGAGATGCTAGTGTTTTCACACTCCTACATGCACCTGCTCGACCCACGGATCCTTCGGTCCTCGTTACTGTCAACAATTCGCCTTCTCTGCTAAGCTCGACTCGGGGGCGAAGGTCAATGTTATGTCAACAAGCCTGTTCAGAAAGATTAGGCACAATGAGCAACTAAGTGCTGACTGTTCGACTTTACATGCTTATGGGGGTGAGGTGCTGAAACCAGTGGGCAGGGCCATTTTCAATTGTGTGCTGCAGAGGTAATCGCGGGCTCTCACGTTCTATGTCCTCGACTCTGATTGTGTGACTTTGTTGGGCAACCAGGCATGCCAGGACCTGGGACTAGTCTCGTTCGACCGCACTGTCCATGAGGTGCGGGTGATGTTGAATCCGATATCAGAGTACCCGGACCTGTTTGATAATGAGCTGGGCAAACTGCCTTTCATCTACAAGATCGCCACTGACCCAAAGGTGGCGCCTGTGGTCCGTGCACCACACAGAGTATCCCTCGCTATGAAGGACAAGGTTGAATCAATGCTGAAGAGCATGGTCGCGATGGGAGTGCTGGAGGCAGTTAGCGAGCCCACCGAGTGGGTTTCCACCATGGTTGCCACACTAAAGAAGGACAAGAACAAGATAAGAGTGTGCATCAACCCAAAGGACCTGAACCTCGCAATTAGGCGACCACACTACCCCATGAGAACCGTGGAAGATGTTGCGGCTCAAGTCGGCCAGGCCACGGTTTTCTCCGTCCTCGATGCCAAAAGTTCCTTCTGGCAAATACCACTCGACAAACGCTCCTCCGATCTTACAACGTTTGCTACTCCCTATGGCAGATTCAAATTCCTGCAGATGCCATTCGGAATCAACTCTGCCAGCGAGGTGTTCCAGAGGTCCATGGAACAGCTGTTCGCTGGCATGCTGTGCGCCACCATTGTGGATGATATCCTAGTCTACGGGGAGAATGCCGCCGAACATGACAAAAACCTATGCCGGGTCCTGGACCAGGCTCGACAGATCAATTTAAAACTGAACATAAAAAAGTGCAGATTTCGTGTCTCTGAAGTGCCTTACGTCAGACACATCTTCACTTCTGATGGACTAAAGCCTGACCCACAAAAGACTGCTGCAATTTCTCAGATGCCAGCCCCAACCGACGTCCTCGGTCTGCAATGCCTCCTGGGCATGGTCAATTACCTCGGTAAGTTTATTCCTAATCTCAGCGAGCTGAGCTCGCCCCTGAGGCAACTAACTAAAAAAGACACTGACTGGTCCTGGTTCCCACAACACCAACAGGCTTTCGAATTTCTGAAATCTAAGCTGACCAGAACCCCGACACGTAAATTCTTTGACCTGCGCCGTCCCATTGTTGTCACCTGTGATGCCTCCCGTTTTGGACTCAGTGCTGCCTGCCTGCAGCTCTTTGATGACGGATCGCTGTTATCTGTTTCGTATGCCTCGCGAACTATGACCGACACGGAGCAACGGTATGCTCAAATCGAGAAGGAGCTCCTCGCGGTTGTGTTTGCTTGTTCCAAGTTTAAAGATTTCCTTTTCGGCAGCAGATTCACGGTCGAGACCGACCACCAGCCACTAGTGACAATTCTTAGCAAGCCCATACATGTTGCCCCTGCCAGACTGCAGCGCATGATGCTGCAGTTCCAACGTTTTGCTTTCCACCTGGTTTACAAAAAGGGCACTGAAATGCATGTGGCCGATACTCTATCTCATGCCCTACGGGCCACCTGTGACCGCCGCCCTTACGAGCAAGAAAACCTCTTGGTGCTGAACGTCAACATCATCCCAACCAGGCAACTTCAGTGCCTGATCGAACACACCGCTGCTGACACTGCGTTTCAGCAGCTCGCAGCTGTCATCAAGCGCGGCTGGCCCGACAAACGGACAACTTTGTCATCGGGTGCCCAACCGTTCTTTCTGGTCACCGATGAGCTGGTGCTCCAAGATGGTGCTATCGTCAAAGGCCACAAGGTCGTGGTTCCGGCCTCTCTGTATGATCTCTACTACAACGCAGCCCATAGCGGTCATCCTGGGGTCGATGCCACTATTTCTCACGCTCAGGGACAATTCTACTGGCCTGGTATGGCCAAATATATCAAGGACCGAGTTTCCGCCTGCTCCACCTGCAACAACCTCGCCCCGCACCAGCAGCGACAGCCCCTTTTGCAGCAGCCGGCGCCTGCCATGCCCTGGACATCGCTGGCTGCCGACATATTCGAATGGCGGGGCAAGCAGTTTCTTGTCCTGGTGGACTCGTACTCCAACTGGTTCGAGGTGGACCTGCTTCCGTCAATCACCTCCGAGATGGTCATCAGCAGACTGCGCAGGCACTTCGCCACCTTCGGTGCCCCTGTCCGTTTACAAACGGACAATGGCCGACAATTTACCAGCGCTGAATTCAAATCATTCGCTGCCAAGTGGAACTTTCATCATTACACTAGCAGCCCGGAGTATCCACAAAGCAACGGCCTTGCCGAGCGAGCTGTGCGGAGTGCTAAGGGTCTGCTTGAGCAGTCCCGCCTGTCTAACTCCGACTTCTACCTGGGCTTACTTAAGCTCCGTAATATCGCCCATGACCCGACCATGGGTTCCCCTGCCCAGCGTCTGATGTCGAGGACAACCAGGCCACCTATGCAGATCGCTCAACAGACCCTGCTACCCAAGGTATTCGAGCCTGCCGTTGTCTGGCGGATTGAACAGAAACATGAGGTTCAACGGCGTTCCCACGACAGGTCCTGCCGCCCGCTGACGTCCCTACTGCCCGGGCAAGTCGTTCGGTTGCAAACTAGCACCGGCTATTCCCGTCTCGCGACCGTAGTTGGTGTGGCTGATTCGCCTCGTTCTTACCTGGTGGACTATGAAGGGACTGTCTATCATCGTAGCCGTCAACACCTGTTGGCTGTGAACGAGCCGAAGCCTCCACCTGCGGGTCCTTATGCTCCACTGCTGCGGTCCCAGCCTGTCCCTGCCGGCTTTCCTGCTGATCCCTGCATGCCCCAGACCCCTCACTTGTTGCGTTCTCCTCCACCACTGCCGCCAGGTTCTGGCCGGTTTGCCTCCCCTCCTGCACGTTCTCCCTCCCCTCCTGTCTCTCCTGCTCCGGCTGCGTCTCCTCCTGCTTTAACTGCTGATACGGATGCGTCTCCTCCTGGTTTAACTTTCTCGCCTACTTCTGCTGCGCCTTCTCTTCTTTCCGATGGGGGGGGGGGGGGGGGAGGGTTTGTATGCACGTGTTCAGGTCGCATTGTTAAGCCGCCTGTCTGCTATGGTGACTTTGTTTAGATTTGTATATTTTATATAATCACACTGCCATGGCTCTATTTCAATTCTGATTTCTAAGGGGAAGGATGTAGATGGTTTATGCATGCAACCAATAATGTAGCTACCTCAGTACCACTAACCACGCCTTAGTTATCAAGTATAATAACACTCCCTCTTCCTATCTCTCGCTCTCTCCAGCATGGTGACAGACTGCGTGCAGTTAGTGCTGGATCATGTTTAATCTGTGTGTGCATTAAAGAGTTAGGTAAAGTTACAAGTGTGTGAGATTCACTTCTTTACACTAATTAAGCCCTTTGTCCTCCTCTGCTGGACACTGAATTTCTCCCAGTCCCTTGGTAGTGTGCTTTTTCTGGCTAATTTGTATGCTTCATCTTTTGTTTTGATACTATCCCTGATTTCCCTTGTCATCCACGGATGCACTACCTTCCCTGATTTATTCTTTTGCCAAACTGGGATGAACAATTGTTGTATTTCATCCATGCAGTCTTTAAATGACTTCCATTGCATATCCGCCATCAACCCTTTAAGAATCAATTGACAGTCTATCTTGGCCAATTCACGTCTCATACCCTAAAAGTTACCTTTCTTTAAGTTCAGAACCCTATTTTCTGAATTAACTATGTCACTCTCCTTCCTAATGAAGAACTCAACCATATTATGGTCACTCTTGCCCAAGGGGCCACGAACAACAAGACTGCTAACTAACCCTTCCTCATTACTCACTACCCAGTCTAGAATAGCCTGCTCTCTCTTTGGTTAATCAACATGTTGGTTTAGAAAACTATCCCGCATACATTCCAAGAAATCCTCTTCCTCAGTACCCCTGCCAATTTGATTCACCCAATCTATATGTAGATTGAAGTCACCCATTATAACTTTTACCTTTGTTGCACGCATTTCTAATTTCCTGTTTGTTGCCATCCCCAACTCAAATACTACTGTAGGTGGCCTGTACATAACTCCCACTAACGTTTTCTGCCCCTTAGTATTTCGCAGCTCTACCCATATCGATTCCACATCCTCCAAGCTAATGTCCTTCCATTCTATTGCGTTAATCTCCTCTCTAACCAGCAATGCTACCCCACCTCCTTTTCCTTTCTGTCTATCCCTCCTGAATATTGAATATCCCTGGATGTTCAGCTCCCAGCCTTGGTCACTCTGGAGCCATGTCTCCGTGATCCCAACTATATTATATTCATTAACAACTTGCTGCACGTTCAACTCATCCACCTTATTACGAATGCTCCTTGCATTGTGACACAAAGCCTTCAGGCTTGTTTTTACAACACTCTTGCCCCTTATACAATTATGTTGAAAAGTGGCCCTTTTTGATTTTTGCCCTGGATTTGTCTGCCTGCCACTTTTACTTTTCACCTTGCTACCTATTGCTTCTACCCTCATTTTACACCCCTGTGTCTCTCTGCCCATGCTCCCATTCCCCTGCCACATTAGTTTAAATCCTCCCCGACAGCACTAGCAAACACTTCCCAAGGACATTGGTTCCATTCCAGCCCAGGTGCACACCGTCCTGTTTGTACTGGTCCCACCTCCCCCAGAACTGGTTCCAATGCCCTAGAAATTTGAATCCCTCCCCCTTGCACCATTTTTCAAACCACGTATTCATCTGCAATATCCTCCTATTTCTACTCTGACTAGCACGTGGCACTGGTAGTAATCCAGATTATTACCTTTGAGGTCCTACTTTTAAGTATATCTCCTAGCTCCCAATATTCATCTTGTAGGACCCCATCCCGTTTTTTACCTATATCGTTGGTGCTAATGTGCACCACAACAACTGACCCTTGCACCAGGGAGGCAACATGCCATCCTGGAGCCTCGTTTGGGCCGCAGAAACACCTATTTATTCCCAGGCAGTATCTGTAGGTAGTCGATTATAGGTAGTCAAACTAGACCTAGGTAGTTTTAGTTAATTGCCTTTGCTTTGCCTTTTCATTGGCTCATTGGGGAAAAAAACATAAGCACGAGTTTGCAGAACCAAGGATAAAGGGCCTGTCCCACGAGCATGCGACTGCATGCGGCAAGCGCGACCTAACGTCATCGCTAGATCCGTACGGCCTCGCGGGGCCAGTCCCACTTCGATCACCGGAGCTGTATGAAGTTGTGCGGAGCTGGTCCCGACATCGCGCAGGGCTCCGAAAAACTGACACTGACCAAAAATTCCGCGTGGCAATGGCCTGCCGGCCCGCAGCCGCATTGAGGCCGTATGCACCGCCTCGATGGGCGTGCGCAGTGTCTTGACATCGTACGCAGCGTCTTGATGGCGTGCGCCTAGCGCCAACTTCCCGCGAACTTCGCTCGAACTTTATGTCAACTCGTACGGGATCACTCGACCTCCGCGCGGCCCCCGCTTCCGGTTTGGTCGCGCTCGCCAGATGCAGTCGCATGCTGGTGGGACAGGCCCTGTACGTGGATCACCTGACCTTCGCGCAGCCCCCACGCAGCCCCCGACCGGCCCCCACTTCCGGTTTGATCGCGCTTGCCGCATGCAGTCGTATGCTCGTGGGACAGGCCCTTAACTGACCAGTAATGTTAAATGCCCGCCAAACTTTACAGCTGTGTATATCTGGCTCATTAAAAGTTGTCTGGCTTCTTAAAAGTGTATCGACCTCCTCCGCCCTTCTCCCCCCACTTCTCCCCCCTTCTCCCCTCCCCCCCCCCTTTAAAGGACTTACTGTACACTGTGCTAGCTGTCTTAACCTTCCTGTTCATCACGGTGTGTGTCTGTATCACCTTGGCTTTGCTCTGTGTGAATTTCAGACATCGTTCTTCCCGCTTTCCCTGGCCCCCGCCTTTGTGGTGTGTGTGTGTGTGTGTGTGTGTGTGTGTGTGTGTGTGTGTGTGTGTGTGTGTGTGTGTGTGTGTGTGTGTGTGTGTGTGTGTGTGTGTGTGTGTGTGCGTGTGTGTGTGTGTGTGTGTGTGTGTGCGCGTGTGTGCGTGACAGTCACCGTTCCAGTTCCCGTTTTTTTCAGGCGAGTGCGGCAAACTTGACAGTCGCATGCAGTCCGCTGAAAAATTGCCAAATTGGGACAGGCCCTTTAATATTTCAGATTGTAGGATATTCCAGAGATTAACAGGAGCTACCTGATCAGCCAACCATTTCCAATTTTCCCTGTTTTTTTATCTTAAAAAATATGCCTCCATTTTTCCTCAGAGGTTTGATTGGCCCTATACTTTTTTTTTGCTCTTTCCAAGGTCAACACTTAATATACATTTTGGGAATGGTTCATCTGGATATGTCTATATTGGTCAATCTGATAAAAATGGCAAATTTAAATTTCCCAACTGCAGAAATTACACTCAGGTCTCCAGATTAATAGGTCAAATCTTTGGATAATTTTTCAGTAACTCATTCACTATGCTAGCAGATTGGTTGAATTTGTCAAGTTTACCATTTATATGGTTCATCATTGCTGGACAAAATAGTTATTGCTGGAAGAAATATTATTCAGAAATAGATTTAGATTATTTTATTGTATTATACACAAGGGCATAATACAAACATTGTTACAGAAATAAATACATCAACAATGTGACACAGCAAAATGGTGCAAAGATTATCGTGCAATGTGACGTAGTACAAAAAGTATTCAATTGCAATAATGGAATAACTGAACAAGCAAAAATTTAGAGTAAGAGTATGTGGGAGCACTGCCTGAAAAGATGTGTGATAGAAATGATTTGATCGGGACTCTGATTACAGGGAGAAGAAGCTGTTCTTAGCTCTGGATGTTCAGGCTCTTGAGCTCCTGTGTCTTCTCCCCAAAGCTCGAAGAGAGATAAAAGTGTGGCCAGGGTAGCAAGCATTCTTGGTGATATTTTGCGACTTCCTGATGCAATGCTCGGTGAAGATGAATAGGAAGGAATGAAGTGATGAGCCTGTGATGGATGGATGGACGATGTTTAACACACTCTCCAGGTTTCGGGGGTCAAGAGCAGACTGCGGTGCATCCCATCAGAATACAGCGTATCTTGAGAGAATCCTCAAGGACATGCAGAATTTTCCCAGGAGCCTAAGAAAATAAATTCACTGATGCACTGTCTTGAACACTGCATCAATGTGAAGGGACCAGGTTAGGTTGCTGGTGATCTGGATGCTTCGAAACTTGAAACTGTCAACCATTTCTACAGCAGCTCCGTTGATCAGAACAGGGTTGTATTGATTACTGCCTATCACCAGGCCAGCCTCTCGCCCCTACCACCACCCCTGCCACATGCCCTGCCTGGCTTATTTTGTCTTGCCAATGTTAAGAGCTAGGTTGTTATTCTGACACCATAAGACAAGATTCCCAATTTTGTTCATGTGTTTGCCTCATTGTTGTTGATCCGACCAACAACAGTGGTATCAGTGGCAAACATGAGGATTGAGCTGATGGCTTACTTGGCCATAGAGTCACGGGTGTATAGGGAATAGGGTCTTTGCACACATCCCTGAGGAGCATGAGTTTTGAGGGTCTGGATGAAGGAAATGCCGTTTAGCACTTTATTGTACATTAGCAACATAGGACATAGAAATGTAGAGCATAGGAACAAGCCCTTCAGCCCACAATGTCTGTGCTGAACATAATGCCAAATTAAATTGTTCCCTTCTGCCTGCACACGATTTATAACCTTCCATTCCCTACATTCCAAGCACCTACCACTTACTATATAACAAACCTATCCCACAAGATCCCTTTGTTTGTTACTGCTATTAATGGTACTGCCAATAACTCTATACTATCCCCTTACATTTCACTTCTTCACTGTGCACAACACTATTTTTGTGCCATCTATGAATATATTAACAACCCATCTACATTGATGTCCATATATATCACAAACAACAGAGATCCAAGCACTGATCCATCAGAACACTACTAGTCACAGACTGGATACACCTACCCTCTGTATTCTATGGGTGAGCCAGTGCTGGATCCAAACTACCAAGTCACCATGTATCCCATGCATCTTAATCTTATGTCTATGCCTACCACGAGTGACCTTGTCAAATGCTTTACTAACGTCCCTGGAGATAATATCCACTGCTCTATCATCATCACCTTTGTAGCCTCCTCAATAACTTCAATCAGGGTTCTATGACACACCGTGCACAAAGCCATGCTGACTGTCCCTACTTAGCCCATTTGCTTCAAAATATGAATATATGTCAGCACCACCTTCTTCTAAATCTCAAAATGCCTCAGCATATTAGTATATACTGCACTGATCTCACTATCCTCCATGACATTTTCCTTGGTGAATACCAACTCAAAGTACTTGTTTAGTACCTTGCCTACAACCTCTGTCTCAAAGCTTAAATTCCCTACTTTATCCTTGAGTAATTTTACTATCTTCCCAGTCACCCTCTTGATTCTATTGTATGTATAAAAAGCCTACGAATTCTCTTTAATCCTACTTGTCAAGAATATTTCATGGTCACTTTTGGCCCTCGTAAATTCCTTGTTCGAGTTATTTCCTGCATTTTTATAGTCCTCAACGGTCCTGTCTGATTTCATGTTCCTAAATCTTACATATGGCTCATTTTTCTTATTGACCAAATTTACAACCTCTCTCACTATCCAATGTTCCCTTAACTTGCCATCCTTTTCCTTCCCCTTTACTGGAACATGGCAATTGTGAACTTTGATGAGCTGGTCTTTAAACAACTCCCTAGCTCCTGCCTAGTAATGTTGCAAGACAGAAAATACTGGACTAAATCAGCGGGACAGGTAGAATCTCTGATAAAAGGAATGTGTGACGTTTCGGGTCGAGACCTGAAACATCACCCATTCCTTCCATCGAAGGGTCTCGACCCGAAACGTCACCAATTCCTTCTATTCAGAGATGCTGAAGGGTCTCGATCCGAAACATCACCTATTCCTTCCATCCAGAGATGTTGCCTGGCTGGCTGAGTTACTCCAGCATTTTGTGTCTAGATTTGGTTTAAACCAGCATCTGCAGTTCCTTCGTACAACATAATAATGTTGCAATGTGCCATCACACAATTTAGTACTTTCCCTCCCCAAGTTCCAGACTTATATTGATTCATAACTATCTTAAAACTTAATGATTTGTGCTCACTGTTCCAAAAGTTCTCTGCCACTTGTAGTAAGGAGCTCCCAGTAAATATTAGGGAAGTTAAAGTCATCCACTACAACAACATTGTTCCTTTTACAGCTTTTCATAATCTATTTAAATATTTGTTCCTTTAACTCGCTTTGGTTATTGGGTAGCCTGCATATAATTCCATTGGAGTGATTGAATCATTCTTATTTTTTTACCCATATTGTCTCAATGGATGAACCCTTGAGCATGTCCTCCCTGAGTGCAGCTATGACATTCTCTCTGATTCGTGCAATTCCTCCACCTCCTTCACTGCTCTAGAGCAAAATCTAAAACATTGGAACCAGGATATGTTGAGGTGCCAAACCTGTTCCGCTTGCAACTAAATTTTGAAATAGCTGCAACATCATAGGTCCATGCATCTTTCCATGCTCCAAGTTCATCTGCTTTACCCATTGTACCTTTGAAATAAACATGCTTCAGCCCATTAGTCTGATGGTGTACATTTTCCTGCCTGTACTTCCTTATTTGTCATAAACTTTACCTTCCCATCAATCCCTCCACTTGCTTCGGTACCCACGCCCTGCCAACCGAGTTTAAACATTCCTGAGTATGTATATATATGAACATATATATGTGTGCACTAACTATATATATGTGTACACTTCCTCTTGCACAATTCCCTTAGCCGCATATTAGACTGCACTACCTATTTTAGTTTAGTTTATTGTTTAATTTAATTTGGTTTATTGTAATGTGTACCGATGTGCAATGAAATGCTATTTGGTGTGTGCTATCCAGTCAGTGGAAAGGCTATGCATGATTGCAATCAAGCCATCCACAGTATACAGCTAAAGGATGAAGGGAATAATGTTTGGTGTAAGATAAAGTCCAGAAAAGTCTGATTAAAGATAGTTCAAGGGTCTCCAATGAGATACTGTAGATGGTAGCTCAGGACTGCTCTCAAGGATGAAAATAGGATGGTGATAGAATGGTTCAGTTGCCCCAATAAAAGCTGGGAAGAAACTGTTCCTGAATCTGGAGGCAAGTGCTTTCATATATACTGCTTTATTTCCTGAAGTTGATCACTATCTCCTTTGTCTTGCTGACAATGAGAAACAGGTTGTTGCGTTGACACCAGATTGCAAGCTTCTCAATCTCCTTCCTATACTCTATCACATCATTATTTCCCACTACGATGGAGTTGTCCATGATTTTTTTTAATTGAGTTGGAATTGTACTTGCAGCACAATCATGGGTGAATAAGGAATAAAAATGGAGGGTGAGAACGCATCTGGTAGAGCACCAGTGTTGAGGATTATCTAGAAGATGGTTTGTTCCCTATGCTAACTGATTATGGTGTGTTGGTCAGAAAGTCGATGATCCAGTTGCAGAGATGAACGAGTTGGAGTTCTAACGAGTTGGAGACTAACGAGTTCTGCGAGTTGGAGATGAGCTTGCCTCTGGCTAATAGCATGGGTATTAATTGTGAGATTACAACCCTGGAGGCCCTATTTCTTTTTTATCTACTATTAAACTCCTTACATTCTTTTTGTATGGCCTAATCCCCCTTGTTACTTGCGTTATTGGTACCAATAGGGACCATGAGCTCTGGACGCTCATCATCATCGTTTGCATCCACTGAAATGCATGTCTGTAAAATGGACTATAGAATCCCCTATCACTATTGCTCACCTGTGTAGATCAGTGTCACTCATGTTATGAGTCATGATTTGGTATTTACGCCCACATGCTTTTACAGTCATCCTCCCTGCCTGTTCCCTTTAGAATAAGAAAGATGTGCCTGCATGAAGTTATATATGCTATGTCGTTAATAAAGTCTTTGGACCTTTATCATGGTGTAAGGCTTCAGTTATTACAACAGCCAAAACCCAACATGGTGTCAGAGTGAACGGACTCACTCCTTGTTTAATTCTATTGCTTTTATTTTAGTTTATTGTTTTTCAACTGTTTTGCAATGGCTTCTGCTCTCAGAAAACCAGAGATCTTGGTGTTTGATGAAGATCTCATAGAATGATGGCGTGTATTTGAAGAGGATTTTTCAATATACATTGATGCAGCACACCCTCCTGCTGACCCTGCTGTTCGTGCGTCAATCCTTCTAAATGTGGCAGGCACAGAAGCTTCTCATCGTGCCAGAAGATTTCACTATGAACCGGCTAGATTTGACGCAAATGGTGTCCAGATTCCTGCAGAATCTATCCGTGACCCTGAATGCCTCCTGCATAAATTCTGTCAATGATGTGAGTTACGGACTAACTTGAGCATTGAACTGCATCTGTTTTTTTCACGGTGCCAGAGACAGGGAGAACCTGTCGAGTTATACGTTAGTGTACTGAAGCCTATCACAAGTCGAAGCAACTATAAAGATATATGCGACAATCCTTTTTGTGACCGTATGGTCCATGGCACACGGAATGATAAATTACGCGATGAGTTACTGTGGGATGTTGACCTGACCCTAGAGGCTGCTGAAAACCGCTGTCACATTGCTGAAATGTCTGATGCTCACATTAAAGTTCTGGGGCATTCCACTGCTCGTGAAGTTAATGCTGCCAGTATGTCTTATTAAATCTCTCCTCGTTTTTCTCAAGTGCCGGATACCAAGCTAAGACTAATCAATAATTGCTTTAACTGTGGGGGTTCACATGCCGCTGTTTGTGACCGTTGCCCTGCATATTGGAAACTATGTTGATTCTGCAACAAAATAACCAATTTCATTAAGTGTTGTAGTTCACGTAGTAACAGATTTCAAATGAGACAATCTGTTAATTCGCTTGGCCGTGAAAGTGTTATCTCTGAGTTCTCACAACCAGTTCATATGGATTTAAAAGTTGCTGGCGAAGGTGATTACATCGATGTACATGCCTTGTCAGATTCAGTGCATAAAACAACTGGACCCCAAGGTTGCTTTGCTTATTAATGGCAAAACTCTTTATCTGAAGGTCGATTCTGGAGCTCGCTGCAACGTTATCTGCTTGGCTGTTTTCCAGAAGCTAAGAAAAACAGAAACAGTATTTCCAAAAGCTGTATCTCTTGTCTCGTTTGCTGAAAGTCGAGTGCATCCTATCGGCCAAGTTGAGTTGTGCTACTGTCTTAACACACGTGTCCACAACCTGGATTTTTATGTAATACGTGAAAATGTACCATCTCTACTAGGTGCCAACGCATGCCTAGACATGGGTTTGATTACTTTCAACCCTTCTGTCTGTCCACTGACTACAGACTGTGACTTTAGCCATCAAATCCTAACACAATACAAGGATTTGTTTGACAACAAGCTGGGCAGGTTGCCTGTCAGGTACACGTTTACCATTGACCCAGAGGCAATTCCAGTTGTTCGTCCGACTCATAAGATTCCTCATGCTGTGCGGGACCATGTTCAAAGTGAACATAACAGAATGGTGTCTCTAGGTGTGATTGCTCCCGTAACTGACCCCTTGGATTGGGTCTCCACAATGGTCGTCGCTACTAAGAAGAACAGAGACGAAATATGGGTTTGTATGAATCCCAAGGGCTTAAACACACTAATTAAACGACCCCGCAATCCCATGCGCACTGTGGATGAGATTGCTGTGCAGATGGCCAAGGCAACTGTATTCACGGTGCTAGATGCCAAGAGTTCATTCTGGCAGATTTTGCTGGAACATAACTCCTCCAAGTTGACAACTTTCAGCACTCCACTCGGTCGTGATACATTTATTCGCATGCCCTTTGGAATAGGTTCTGCTAGTGTAGTATTTCAACACGCTATGGAGCAATTGTATGCAGGCTACCCATGCTCCATCATATTAAATGATATCATCATTTCTGGAAGAACAGTCGAAGAACACAATGCCAATCTGACAAAGCTCTTTCATCATGCCAAGGCAATGATCCTCAAAAATGCAAATTCAGATTGAATGAAGTAAAATACTTAGGCCATATATTTACCAAAGACGGTCTAAAAACCGATCCTGTGAAAACCAGTGCTATCAATGAGCTCCCAGCACCCACAGCCGTGCTGAGTTTGCAGAGATTCCTTGGCATGGTTAACTATTTGAGCAAATTCATTCCGGGTTTCCGTGAAATTATCAGCCCCATGCGCCAACCTACACACAAAGATACTGCTTGGACTTGGCACGAGCAACAACAGAAAGCGTTCGACACACTTAAGAAGCAGATGTCTAGTGCTCCTACTCTGGCTTACTTTGATCCTAAACGAACGGTTACACCGACTTGTGATGCCTCACAACACGGGCTAAGCGCAGCATGTCTTCAGAGTGATGGCAATAAGCCAGTTACCTATGCCTCGCGCACCATGACTGACAGAACAACGATATGCCCAAATTGAGAAACTGTTAGCGTTTGTTTTCGCCTGCAAGAAATTAAACAATTTCATCTTTGGTCACACGGTCACAATTGAAACCGACAATCAACCTCTGATCAGCATTTTCAACAAACCAATCCATGCCTCTCCTGCGCGCCTACAGTGGATGTTACTGCAACTTCAAAAATATGACATAGTTCTGATCCACAAATGCAATAAGGATATGCACCTGGCAGACACTCTCTCGCGTTCACCCCGGAAGACCTGCGAGAATCCGCCCTCGCCAGATGATGACTTTCTGGCAATGACTGTGTCGTTTATTCCCTCGTCTTGTATGGAGGATTTGGTTGCCCACACTGCTGCTTACAGTACTCTATGGTCGCTTACCGCCGTCATTAAGCGTGGCTGGCCAGACAAGCACTACAACGTTCCGCTGCCAGTCTGGCCTATCTTTGCTGTCCGTGTTGAGCTAGTGCTGCAAGATGGCATTATCTTAAAAGGACACAAGGCTGTGGTTCCTGCTTTGCTGCACAGCCAGTATTTTAACGCTGTCCATGCAGGGCACCCAGGCACTGAAGCTACTGTCTTACAGGCAAGAAGCATGTTTTACTGACCAGGCATGGCCGAGTACATCACTGAGAATGTGGCATCCTGTGCAGTGTGCAACAGTTTGGCGCCTCACCGACAAAAGCAACCACTTCTCTCACATCCGCTACCTGCGTTTCCCGTGGTCTACAGATGCAGCTGACATATTTGTTTGGCATGGTAAGCAGTACCTGTTACTCGTTGATTTGTATTCAGGATGGTTTGACATTGATTTTCTTAGCAGCCCCACTTCCAGCGGTGATTTCGAAGTTATCTTGCCACTTTTCAGTCCACGGATCTCCGGGCAGATTGCTAACTGACAACGTCAGTCAATTCACCAGCCAACACTTCAAGGACTTTGCTAGACACTGGAATTTTCGCCACATCACCACCAACCCTGAATATTCACAGTCTAATGGACTGGCTGAACGAGCTGTCAAAAGTGCTAAACAGCTTGTGGAACATTCATACAGAGCTCAATCCGAAGTATTCTTGGATCTGCTCAACTTACGCAACATCTCCCATGACCCCTCCCACCCGCTCAACGTTTATTGTCATGGCAGACCCGTGCCACAGTGCCTGTAGCGGATCAGGCATTGATCCCACAAGTGATTCAACCTGAGGAGGTTCACTCCAGGTTACAACAGAAGCGTGACATTCAAAAGCAATGGTTTGTCTAAACAAGTAGGCCACTGCCACCGCTGACCAAAGGGCAGGTGGTCCGCTTACAGACTGACAAAGGCCATGATCGTATTGGAGTGATTTCTGGAATTGCCTCAGAGCCACACTCGTATATCCTCAGTGCTGATGGCGGCATCTACAGGCGTAACAGACAACATATCCTGCCGGTGAACGAACCAGATTCTCCTCCATATTATCCAGAACTTACAAGTACACTTCTGTCTGCATCTAGCGGCACTCCTCTACCAGCACAACAATCCATATCTGCAATGGCTGCTCTGCCCATGACGTCTTTGCCTGCGCAACAGTCTCCTGCTTCGGCTCCAGGAATGCTGATCCAGTCTCCCTCGCCTGTGAAGCCACCTGTCCTCTCCCTGGGGGAAAGAACGGAGATGGTCTCTTTCGTACACGTGCTGGTCATGTTTGTAGATCGGTTGTGAAGTACTTTCTTTGTTTGACTTGACTATGTTTGACTATGTTTGACTTTCTTCCAGTTTATTATCAATTGCTATGCATGCCTTACTTAGTTAATGGGTTTGTCATGTTATTTATTCTTTAAGAGGGAGGATGTAAATCAGTGTCACTCATGTTATGAGTCATGCTTTGGTAGTTACGCCCATTTGCTTTTACAGTAGTCCTCCCTGCCTGTTCCCTTTAGAATTAGAAAGACATGCTAGCATTAAGTTATATATGCTATGTCGTTAATAAAGTCTTTGGACCTTTATCATGGTGTAAGGCTTCAGTTATTACAACAGCCGAAACACAACAACCTGGACTTAGCCCTTCCCTGCTGTTCAACAGAGCCAGGCATGGTGCCACTATTCTGGCAGCTGCTAGTGCTATTATTTACTGTTGAGTCATCGCCACCAAGAGTATCCAAAATGGTGTACTTGTTTGAGAGGAAGATCACCATAGAAGACTTCTACATTACTTGCTCGCCTCTCCTGGTGGATGCCCATTTATCTGGCTGAATCTCTGGTGTAGCTTCGAACCACATAGACTTGAGGGCATTGCACTATTATCTATGCACTATTAATGTTTTATTTATATATTACAGAGTACTACTGTATGTTTACATATCTGCCATGCTAGTGCCAGTAAGAATTTAATTGTTCTGGTATGGGAATTGTTCTGTTTTGGGAATAAAAAACTCTTGACTTTCAATTATCTTTAGTATTCATCAAATCCCACAGTTGGACCTTACAGAAACACTTTGACCTCAAAGTAGACCCTCTCAAACTGGCCGCTCTGCTACAGCCTGACTTGGTTTTGGTTACTGCGAAGTCACGAAGCTTTCAGATTTGTTTTTCTTATCTCCCTTTTACCTGTTGCTTCTGTCCTCCTTGTACAGTATGACCCTCTGTCTCCTTGCATTGGTTCCCATTCCCCTGCCCTGTTAGTTTAAACGTGACCCATCTTAAACTCTCTTTTCCGTTAACTGCACGCATATGCTTCCAAGTTGTTGACTCCGCTCCCCCACTGCTTAGTTTAAACCCACTCGTGTAGCACAAGCAAATCTGCCTGCCAGAGTGTCTGCTGCCCTCCAATTAAGCTGCAACCCATCCATTTTGTACAGGTCACCCCTGCCCCAGAAGAGATCCCAGTGACCTCAAAATCTAAACCCTGCACCAACTTCTCAGCCACACATTCAGATCCCAGTTTCCCTGTTCCTACCCTCACTAGGACGAGGTACAGGAAACAACCCAGAGTTAACCACTGTAGAAGTCCTGTTTTTCAGCCTCTTCCTATCGACATCATGTGTGCCTACATGAACAACTACTTCGGGCTGTTCACCTTCCCTCATGAGGATGTTCTTAAGTCGGTCTGAGACATCTTGGACTCTGGCACCAACTTCTGTGAGTCTTGCCTTTCATCACAGAATCGCCTGTCCGCACCTCTGACAATGGTGTCGCCCAACTCTAGGGCTCTGCCTGACGTCGGTCTCACCGGTCGAGCCTCAGCAGCAGGTTTCGAGTCACACACCTGTCCACCACTCAAACTGGAAAAGTAATCTGCCCCAACAGCTCCCAAGAGGGTGTACCTGTTTTTAATATGTACATCTATTGACGTCTCCTGCAGTAGTTTCATCCCCTTCGTTCCCCTCTCTAACCATGGCACCTCTTGTACTCTTGGAGTGACGACCAGACTGTAGATCCTGTCCAGGAAGCTTTTGTCTTCCTGGATGGTCCGCAGGTCATCCAGCTGCTTCTCCAGTTCTCTGACTCGGTTCCTGAGGAGCTGCATCTGGACACAGTTCCCACCAGTGTAGTGGTCAGAGACACCATCAGTGCACCTGACTTCCCACATCCTGCAGAAAACACACTGCAGTTATATTCCTGCCATCACACCAATAAGTTTAAATTAAACACACAACCAAATAAATGTAGCCTCTTCGCCTATGATTCTTGAGATAAGACTCACACTTCACCTCCCAAGGCACTTCACCTTAACCAGGCTGCTCCCCTAGACCAAGCCCTACTTCTATTTGCTAATCAATTAACTAATCAACCAACTTACTAATTAACTAATTGAGATTCTGCAGCCAATCCCCACTCCTGCTCCGTCAACTGCTGCTCCTCTGCCGACCTTGAAGTGTTGCAGGCTGGCCCTGACTGTTTTTAAATGTCCCACGCTGAAAAAAGGGAAAAGGCTCACCAAGGATTTACCTTTCTGCAGCCAATCCCTGCACTCTCTCCTTCAACTGCCGCTCCTCTGCCAACCTTGAAGTTAATTTAGAGAGTGTACCTTACAAAAAGCTTCCCACACATGTTCCTGTTTCTCCAAGGTCTGCTGAAATGCTACTAATCGTTTGAAATCATTTTCTTCTGTTGAATTACATTCTTTTTTTTTTCTTCCAATATCTTCTGGACAACATTGATATTCACAGTTCCCATCCACAGGTGGTTTATTTGTGTTTTTGGTTCATTCCTTTGACTCCTTCACTCTATGTTCCCCACCGCTGCCCCCAAACCGCTTCCCCCACCACCCCCAGGTCT
The DNA here is from genome assembly GCF_010909765.2 of Amblyraja radiata. Lineage (NCBI taxonomy): Eukaryota > Metazoa > Chordata > Chondrichthyes > Rajiformes > Rajidae > Amblyraja > Amblyraja radiata. The sequence goes on from NC_045957.1 coordinate 76,051,284, forward strand.
CACCCAACACACTCCATCTCTCAAATCTGGCTTAAAGTTGTTTTCAGGCTATTTATCATTCTCCATTCCATTTTGTGCCTGCTGTATCCACTAACTCAACCCAGTTTGTTCCTCAGCCTCGCTTGCTATCTTGGGGGTTTCAGATTCTGTGAAACATAGAAACATAGAAAATAGGTGCAGGAGTAGGCCATTTGGCCCTTTGAAGCAGCACCGCCATTCAATATGATCATGGCTGATCATCCAAAATCAGTACTCCGTTACTGCTTTCTCCCCATATCCCTTGATTCCGTTAGCCCTAAGAGCTATACCTAACTCTCTCTTGAGCCCTAAGAGCTATAACTAACTCTCTCTTGAATACGTCCAGTGAATTGGCCTCCACTGCCTTATGTGGCAGAGAATTCCACAGATTCACAACTCTCAGGGTGAAAATGTTTTTCCTCATCTCTGACCTAAATGAAACATCTTATCAGTAAAGGTCCTGTCCCACTTAGGCAACTTTTTAGGCGAGTGCAGGAGACTATGTGTTCGCCTCATGATCGCCACGTGGCCGCCACATGTTCGCTGGTGGCCTCTGGTGAGTCTCCTTCATGGTCATGAGGAGTTCCCGCATTCCGGAAACCAGTCGCGGCCTCAATATGATCGCAGCACATTTTTCAACATGTCACATTTTTAACAAAAAATGGTCGCCATGGAGAAAATCGATACTTTTGTAGTCGTAAGTGCAATGATAGTGGGGCCGCCATGTTGTTGTAGGTAGTCGAGGTGGTCGTAGGTAGTTTTAGTTAAACTCCTTTGCTGACCGGGCATTTTCATTGGCTCATTGGGGGGAAAAAAAACGTAAGCACGAGTTTTCAGAACCAAGGAAAACCGACCGGTAATGTTCAATGCCCGCCAAACTTCACAGTTGTGTATCTGTGGCTTATTAAAAGTTGTTGGGGCTTCGTAAAAGTGACTCCACTCCTTCTTCCACCCCCCCCCCTTCTCTCCTCCCCTCCCTTCTCCTCCCCTCCCTTCTCCTCCCCTCCCTTCTCCTCCCCTCCCTTCTCCTCCCCCCCCCTTCTTCTCTCCCCCCCTTCTCCCCCCCCCTTCTCCTCCCCCCCCCTTCTTCTTTCCCCCCCTTTCTTCTTTCCCCCCCTTTCTTCTTCCCCCCCCCCTTCTCCCCCCCCCTTCTCCCCCCCCCCTTCTCCCCTCGCCTTTGCGATGTGTTTGTGTGTGTTCCACTCTTGACACTCGCCGTTCCACTTCCCGGTTTTTCAGCGAGTGCCGCGAGCTTGACACTCTCCGGCAGTCTGCTGAAAAATCGCCTAAGTGGGACAGGCACTTAAATATCTACTTCTTCCCCCACCCCCCCTTCTTCTCCTCCCCCCCCCCCCCCTTCTCCTACTGGTGAGGAAAAGACTACAAAAAGTAGTAAACACTGCCCAGTCCATCATCGGCTCTGACCTTCCTTCCATTGAGGGGATTTATCGCAGTCGCTGCCTCAAAAAGGCTGGCAGTATCATCAAAGACCCACACCATCCTGGCCACACACTCATCTCCCTGCTACCTTCAGGTAGAAGTTACAGGAGCCTGAAGACTGCAACAACCAGGTTCAGGAATAGCTACTTCCCCACAGCCATCAGGCTATTAAACCTGGCTCGGACAAAACTCTGATTATTAATAACCCATTTTCTGTTATTTGCACTTTATCAGTTTATTTATTCATGTGTGTATATATTTATATTATGGTATATGGACACACTTATCTGTTTTGTAGTAAATGCCTCAAAGCAAGAATTTCATTGTCCTATACAGGGACACATGACAATAAACTCACTTGAATTTGAACTTTTTCACTTTCTCTTTGTGACATGACATTTTGCGTTCAAACAACTTGCTTTTATGCAATGACACAAATTATTTTCTATTGTCTCGATGACAGTAGCCCTTCACTGGGCTATGTACTAAATGAAATATTGCAATGAAGGGTAGGTGTGAATGCACCATTTTCAAATTAAATTGTTGACTTTGTGATAATGCCATGGGATTTGAGGTACATTAGCAATTTTTGCTGATATTTGTCACTTTCAAAATACCCTTCCACAGTACAATCATTGTTAATATTTCTTTATGTTAGCTGGCAGCAGAGCAAAATAAATATAAAAGCTCTCTCGGAACTGTTGTTTGATGCCGAGTGTTATCCATTCATTTTGAATTTTTTTCAGTGAATTATAGTCCAAAATACATCTGTCAGATTTAAATATTGCATGGTGGTAAAAACAGGCATACCTTTGCAGTGAGGTGGAAAATGTCAGTGTAAATGGATAAATCAAGTTCATGATTAGTAATTATTACAGAACATGCATTCATATATTACAGCCGTTAATCCATTTTGTACTGAAAGAGGTTATTTTTTATTGGCTATAAAAGCACCCTCATGCACAGGCAGAGCAGTGATATTTCTTCATGATAGAGATGGTGTACACTAGGTTATTGGTGAACCTTTTACCTTGCTACAGTGAAGTAAAGTTCAGGTGTGTTTCTCCAGTCCATTTGATTCATCATTTAGTCCCGACAAAAAAAGTCCATCTCAACTTTCGCTTTCATTTTCTGAAGGACAAAGAGGGAAATTTTGTTTTATTTATACTTTTTCCATGAGCCTGGCATCATTGGCAAAGCTGACATTGTATTGAGCAACTTATGGGGACCAGCATTCTTGAACTGTTTCTGGTGAATTTCAGTAATAAGTTATAGGAGCAGAATTAGGCCATTTTGCCCATCAAGTCTACTCTGCCATTCAACCATGGCTGATCTATACATAAATTTCACTTAAATTTTGCAAAGCATAAAAAGAAAACAGACTGTGCAAAAACAAGTCATTAGTGCAAAACACATTTGAAAAAAAAACAGAAGGGCCATGGTAATGCCAGAGAGGTCCATAGTGTTCTGTTGCTGAGGTTAGATTAGGGTTGTGTGGGTTGGTTTAAGAACCTGATATTTGTAGGAATGTAGCTGTTCCTGAACCTAGTTGTGTACAACTTTGGGCTTCTATACCTCCTGCCTGACAGTAGGAGTGAGATGAGGACATGGCCCAGATGGTGGGGATCTTTGATGATAGTCATCAGGTCATGTGATAGGAGCAGAATTCGGCCATTCTGCCCATCTAGTCAACTGCCATTCAATCATTGTTGATCTATCTCTCCCTCCTAACCCCATTCTCATGCCTTCTCCCCATAACCCCTGACACCCGTACTAATCAATAATCGATTAATCTCCGCCTTAAAATTATCTATTCACTTGACCTCCTCAGCCTTCAGTGGCAATGAATTCCACACATTCACCACCCTATGCTGTTGAGTACGGAGCTCCAGGATTTAGACTCCACAGTAATAAAAGATTAGTAATTGATATTTCCAAATCAGGATAGTGTATGGCCTGAGGAGCTCCTGTAGTGATGTTCTGTGACTATTATTATTTTTTAAAGGCAAAGTCTGATGGATACCTAATAAGAAGTGGTTAGAGGGGGATGAGGATTTCATGTTACAATTAGATCACCAAAATATTAAAGGATGGAAAAGGCTTGAGGAGTCTTGTGACCTATTCTTGTTTTTAATTCATGTGCATGTTATGTATGTTGTACTTGCACTTGTAACTATAATTTTATTTTATTGTGTAAAGAAAAATCAAACCACTGAAGTGTTTTCCTGTTGATCCTCATTCATTTCAGTTTTACCAGTTTTGCCATGATTGCAAGGGCTATCATTTATGCCTTTGAAATTCCGTTTTTTGGTCCACGTGTGCACCAACATTTAATAACGTCTGGCTAGTCAAAATATAAACTGTCTGACAGGCTGAGCCTCGTTATTGTGAGAGCGGGGATATTCTTGGCATCTGCTTCCCTCTTCAACAGTTTAATTGTCAGCCAGAAACTCACCGCTAGACAGCAAGCTTCGATATGATCCTCACCTATGATCATATCCTCGCATACGATCCAACCCAGCTGTCCAATGCATGCAACCTTTGCTGTTTAGCACATATGGAGTCAGAGTCATCCACACCTCATCGTCTCAACTCCTCCACACGGACCATTGTCCAGATTTCAATGTTAATATCATCCCACAGTCTTCTGACATGGGAACAGATCCCTGCAGTCTACCCTATCTAAGCTGCTCATAATATCATATACCACAATCATGTTTACTTTTAACTCCCTTTGCTCCAGGATGTTCAGATCAAGCTTCTCCAGTCTATTTTTCATGACTTAACTGTCCTGGTGAATCTCCTCTGCACTGTGTCCAGCACTTCTGTGTCCTTTCTATAGCATGATTCATGCAGTACTCCAGACTGACTAAGATTTTAACTTGGGGAAATTGGAGCTTAACTTCCCTATTTCTCAAGAGAGAAAACCTAACACTGAGCTCTTTGTTTATTGGCAGAGATCATGCCTTCTAATCTGCTACTGAAACTTGACCAAGTATCTACAGTGGACACCTCCATACAAAGTTTTCTCAAAACAAAATCCACAGATCACTGAAAATATAACAAAACCAATGACTCCGATGCCAGAATTCCTGATATTAAGGTCCTGAAGCAACTGCAGATGCTGGTTTACACTGAAGATGGACCCAAAATGCTGGAGAAACTCAACGGGGTCAGGCAGCATCTATGGAGAAACTCTGCTGAGGTACTCCAGCATTTTGGGTCTATCCTAATCACAGCAGATTGGCTCAGATGACAGGCCGCATCATTCACATGTCTGGTATCAGACTCCTGAAACAGACGTTTTAATTTGGTCTCCGTATGGGGAAGAGATTACTTGGCCTTCAAAATGAAAAAAAAAATTTAATCAAGGATGTGCTCAAAGCTTCCTTGAGAAATGTAACATCCTTATTAACTCTTGGATATGAATGGGCAAAGTGGAGAATGAGCTTTCGGCAAGTCATTGAGAACCTTGATGCCCTGGAATAACATAGTAGACCATTGTTCTACTGCTGAAGGAAGCTACCCATCAGCTTGCCTCATTAACCATCTCCTGCCCCATTTGCAAATGTGTCAGTACTTCCCACATTTGTTTCATCACTCACATCAACACCCATAAAACTGAAGAGGAAGCAGGTTATCAATAACCCATAGGCAGTGCCTAGGAGGAAGTGTCCTTTGATGCAGACATAATGTAAGAGTTATACTATTCATAATCAAGAAGGCACATTTCTAATTTAAAAAGAAAGGTAGACAAAAATGCTGGAGAAACTCAGCAGGTGAGGCAGCATCTGTGGAGCGAAGGAAAGGGTGACATTTTGGGTCGAGACCCTTCTACAGACCCTAATTCTTTCTAATTTTAAAAATCTCTTTAATCCAAACAAGTAAAACTTACTGAAAAAAACTAAAGTTCCAATGCAAAAGTTTTGACTAAGTTATTGTCAATTCCTTGCAATGTCATCCAAAATAACAGTGACACAAAGTCGATTTTTGCAAATTATAACAACAAAACAGTAATAAATCGGAGATGTGTTCTACCAACTCAAACAACATGGTTTTTCTCTGGTCTCGATCAAAAACCTCATCAATCATCTCATCCACGGTCATCCATTAGCCACAATCTTATTGAATGTCGTAATAACCCTGGAGGGCTCTTCTATTCCCATGTCCCACCACATCTCCTGAAACCCAGGTCATTTTGCTATTCTTTACCACAAAATGTTCCTTTCTATGTCCCATGAAGATATCACCAATCAATTCCTATTAACCTTCAAATCTGATGCTATCACAAGGAAAAACAAATGTACCCTTGAGGCATCTATTCTGTTCTTTCCAACCATAACTCTGAATCCAGCATTTATTTCTCAAGCCCGGGTGTGCATTGTCGTTTTACTGTGTTATTCTCAGGTTTCTTCCATACCCTATCTTAATTTGGCTTCTGCCTAATTCTCTGCAACACCACCATCACATCATAGCACTGAGACCAAATATTAGACAAAGTCAACAATGACATTGCTATAAAGTCTTAACTTTTCATATGAGTAGTGCCTCACAAATATTTTCATTGAATATGTACAATCTGTACATCACCCTCTTAACATCCAAAATTACAAATCTAACCTAGTTTTTAGTTTTAATTTTATAGATGCAGTATAGAAACAGGCCCGTCAGCCCACCATGTCGACCAGCGATCACCTGTATACTAGTTCTATTCTACACTAGGGACAATTTACAGAAGTCAACAAACCTACAAAACTGCACATCTTTGGAATGTGGGAAGAAGTGGAGCAACCACAGAAAATCCATAATGTCACAGGGAGAATGTACAAACTCCCAACAGACAGCACTCATAGTCAGGATTCAACCCATGTATTTGGCGCTGTAAGGCAGCAGCTCTATTGCTGTATCACTGTGCTGCCCATATACATTTGGTGGAAGGCACCCAAGTACTTCAGAGGACCAAATCTTCAGTAATTACCATTTAATGGTGTATCACCAAAGTCCATAAAAGTTGTATTCATTAAGGTGCCATGTTGCTTTTTAGAAACTGCAAAATGCATTCTCTGAACAGCCTCTTAATTGGTTGTGATTCTGTTCTACTGTCATTGTGCTTAAGCTTGCGATGGTTCAGTATTTTATGGCACCCCACTGTTTATATGCATTTTTCAAACAGTAAATCCAGTTATTTTAGCCTTACTTAAGACAACCTACAATTTACTGCTTCCTGGAAAATACTGGAGGACAGGGATGGAACTCCTTGTATTATTCGTTAATCAATATCATTAAACACAATGATGCTAATTAAAATTTTACTACTGTCTCTTCCATCACTTCCTAGCGAGCAGACCAAGGTCACTTTGGCTACTTTAGACTCTGCTGACTAAATGAATAAATAGCTTTCTATGTTGGATACTACAAATTCTGTTCTACACATGCACACACTGTCAACATATGTATTCATATCTTTCCAGGATGTGAATTCTGAATCAGACATGAGAGCCTGATTTGATTCTCAGTCTCAGGAGATTTGTAGAGACTTAGAAAATTAGACTTTGTTCAATGTGATTTGCCCCCCTGCATTGATCACCATGTTGGCATTCACTGGCCAAACCCTCCTTGAAAGAGGGATTCTGAGACAAATCAGTATCTTCAGCATTGCCTCAATCTAAAGATTTTTTGTAGAAACAGAGGGAATGAAAAATAAAAAATAAATGCCGGAATGATCTATATCATATGATGAAGGATTTAATTTTTCAGGTATTCAGTAGCAAACACAATTAGATCACATTCTGCAAAGGAGCAAAAGCCTGTTTTTGCCTGTCAGACCACCTGGGTTCTCACTGAATCTCTTTCACTAAATCATCCTCAAACAGAAAGAATGTGTGTCAGAAGCATAGGTTTGCAACAATATTTACCCTTTGTAGTTCCTTTCAGGTGCCACCACTTATCACAACACAATAGGGATTTTGACATTCTGAAACTATTTATCTCATCAATTATACATTTACTACAACAGTTATAGGTTCAACTCCCTTATTGCTCTCAATTTGTGGAAATTTATGCATGTAAATGTGGGTCTGTTTTGTTGATTGGTGAGAGGGTTGTTGGGTGTGAATGCCAATGGGAAAATGATACATACTTAAAACATTGTTATTCTCCCGGTTGCAATAATATCAAATGGATTTGATAAGATCAAGAGGAATATTGGCCATCTAACTACTTGCTTATTGCCATCATTTGATACAGAGGCTATAAAAATATCACATGGAACCATAATCTTTGCCTTCTCATTTACAACCTTAAATATGCACCTCTTTATCCACAGTACAATGTAGGTGTTCTAGGTACTAAAGCCCTTTAACTCTTTTCATTGCATCTCCAAATCTACCAGTAATCTGGTAGTGGAGAGACTGCAGGTCCATTTAGACATCATCAGATCTTAATTTGTCTTGAAGGCATGCACTATACCGACTTTGCCATATATCATCCTTCCCATATTTGTTTAACTTCCTACTCAAGGTTATTGTCGGAGAGGTTTTCCACATGAATGGCACCAGTTCAACATTTCGAGAGAACCAGTCTAGAATTGGGAACACTACACATGTGTAAAAGTGGTGTCTCTATGTCACCCTCCACATCTGAACTTCTCAACTTCCTTTCAAGTCAGAAGCAAATTATGTTGCACAGATGTTAACAAAATTGCATATGTAGCATCATGAATCTGAGGACAAATTTCTCCATTGAATGTCTCAGCTCATTCACAAGGTCAATTTGACATAAGCAATCAATGCTGGTCTTTCTAGTGATACTCAGAAGCTGGGAATAAGTTATGGAAAATTATGATTCTGGCAGTACATTAACCTGCCACCAGTATAAAATGCAAGCTGCAATAAAATGACTGTTCAGAATGAAAGGTAATTAAGCAATTAAAGCTCAATGTAAAACTGTCATACTTTCAATGGTGACAGCTAAATCTATGTTCATCTGACATGGAATATTTTAATACATTTTCTAGTTTTCATTTAATATTTATCATTGGAGAGTCAGCAGTGGAGAGAGTTAGCAGCATTACATTCCTGGGTATTAACGTCTTAGATGAACTGTCCTGCACTCAACACATAGAAGTAATCATGAAGATAATGCACCAGCCACCTTTACTTTCTTAGAACTTTAAAGAGATTGAGCATGTCACGGAATACTCCAACAAACTTTGACAGATTTGTTGTGGAAAATACCCTGACTGGATGCATCATGGCTAGTACTGCAATTTTAATGCACAGGATCGCGAGGCTACAGAATATGGTGGTGTTAGCTGGATCCATCATGGACACAGCATCTTCATGAGGCACTGCAGCAAGAGGGCAGCAACTATCGAATGGCGAATGGCCTAATTCTGCTCCTATCTCTTTTGATCTTATAATCTTATGAATTGATATTTTTAAGACTGAGATAGGTTCTTGATTAGTACAGGTGTCAGGGGTTATAGGGAGAAGGTAGGAGAATGGGGTTAGGAGGGAGAGATAGTTCAGCCATGATTGAATGGCAGACTAGATGGTCTAATGGCCTAATTCTGATCCTATCACATGACCTTATGACTATCATCAAAGATCCCCACCATGTCCTCATCTCACTCCTACTGTCAGGCAGGAGGTATCGAAGCCCAAAGTTGTACACAATTAGGTTCAGGATCAGTTAAATTCCAATAAATATCAGGTTCTTTAACCAATCCACGCAGCCCTAATCTAACCTCAGCAACAGAATACTATGGACTTCTCTGGCATTACCATGGACCTTCTGTTTTTTTTCAATTGTGTTTTGCACTAATGCCTTGTTTTTTTTGCACAGTCTTGTTTTATTTTTATGTTTTGCAAAATGTATGTGCAATTGAAGTACAATTTGTATTTCTGTGTGTTGTCTGAATCTATGTGCCTGAGAAGTTGACAATATTTATTGACCTGTACCTCATCATACATGTTCATATGACAATAAACTTTGACTTAAATTAAGAATCGGTATTGATGGGGGAGTTGACATTTTTTGCCAATTCATAATCACCTAAGATAACACTTAAGATAAGATTTTCTTGAGCCATTGAAAGTCATGTGCTGCTTTTAGAGATACTATTACAACTAAGCAAATGATCAGATTAATTCAAAGAAGCTATACTGGTCAACCATTTTAAAGTACGAACAATATTTATATCAGCTGATTCACATAGTACATTTCCTTTTCATAATCCAGTTGAGTTTTTCCAACAATCTGTGTTGATTGGATTTGAACTCCTATCCTCAAGACATTTAATATTGTTACATAAATACTATACCATGTATTTCTAAATATCTTAAATTAAATTCTGATCATATATATCAAGTTAATGCTGTGGAAGTAATTTTAATTTCTTAACTACAAAATAACATGGAGCAAGAATTCTCTAAGCAATATTTCTATCCTCTTTTGTCAAACTGTGACTACAACTTTGATTTGTTTATCTTGACCATTGCATGTTTAGTTGAATGCAACACGAAATTCAATAAAATATGAGGCATCTCTTTCAGATGTCAATAGTTTTCAGATCCTTTGATTTGGTGCTACTCTGATAGTGCATGTTTTCCACAGCGTGTTTTTCAATCTTTGGTAAATTGTGCAAGTCATAACAAAAAAAGCAAAGAATAAACAACTCAATGGCCTCAATTTTGGGGAATGAGATGGCCTATTTTGTTAAACTCTCAGCTTTGAAGTGGTTTTGAATTGCACGTTATTTCTGGTGCTGTCTGACACCTACAGGGTTGGTGCTGCAACAATTCCAGAGTTAAATGAAATTGTCTTTAAAGCATAACTAATATTTTAATAAAATAAAAATGCTTCAGCTAATTTGACCACAGCAAGATCCCTAGAGCCTCAATATAATGCAACCAGCAACTTCCTTTTTGCGATGTTGAGTGAAGTTAACCGATGGAGTGGACACCAGGAGAACTCCCAGCTTCTCTAAAATAAGGGACAATATGACCTCTATGTCCACTTTGGGGAACACAGAGGTGTAGTTTGTTCTAATCCAAAATACTGCATTTTCCTTTGAAGGCACAGCAAAACGTATAACTGTGTAGAATTAATGTGGTTTGTGGGTTGACTGGTATGTTTGCTTGCTTGAGACAACACAAACAATGACCCACTAACAGCAAAATGAACTTCTGTGCACAGATTCATTCATCTTATGCTCAACACGTTTGACCTATAATTGGAACAATTCTCTTGTTGTCCAATGAAACGTTACAAAACAAAATGGCTATTTAGATCCTTATTGTTAATGATGAGCACAATAGGCTTTTTACCATCCATTGTCAAAGGTCAGGTCAAGGATCAAAGATTGCATATTGATGGAAAATCTGTTCCAACTGTTTCAGAAATGCCAGTGAAGGGCTTGGGCCAATGGTATCATGCAAAGCTCAAGGACACCAAGCACTTTGAAGAACTCAAAAAGGATACCATCACACACATAGCTCGCATCAACAAGACCTTGCTACCAGGAAAACTTAAGCTGTAGTGCTTCCAGTTTGGCATACTACCAAGACTCATGTGGCCTTTAACTGTGTATGAAATCCCCTTCAATAAAGTGGAAAAGCTGGAAAGAACGATCGGCACACATGTGAAACAGTGGCTTGGACTTCCACGATGCTTAAGTCCTGTCTGACCGTACAGGAGTGACAAATTGGAATTACCCATTGCAGGTCTCGTGGAAGAGTTCAAATGCACTAAAGCAAGGTTGGTCATGACCCTCACTGAATCTGAAGATACTGTTATTTGAACAGCGCCCCCCAGTGTGGCAACGGGGAGGATGTGGACCCCATCTGAAGCCATTCAGAGTGCTAAGGCTGCTCGTCATTTCAGGGATGTGGTTGGCCAAGTCCAACACGGGAGTGCCGGGCTCAGGCTCGTCCGAAAAGCTCCTCAATGGCACAAGGCAACATCAGTGCAGAAGAGACGGCTCGTGGTGGAGGAGGTTAGAAGACGGGAGGAGGCAGAGCGAAATGCCATGGCCGTCTCAATTCCAAGCAAGGCTAACGGACAAACTGGGAGAGCCTGGAAAAGAGGAAACTCAGCTGGCGTGACTTCAATATTGCTCACAACAATATTCAACCTCTCCCTGGACAAGTCCGTGGTCCCTGCCTGCTTCAAAAAATCCATCATTGTACCGGTACCAAAAAATGCCTCCCCAGCCTGTCTGAATGACTACCGTCCGGTGGCCCTTACCTCGGTAGTCATGAAATGCTTTGAGAGGCTGTTGAAGAAACACATCTGCGCCTTCCTCCCTCGCAACATGGACCCGTTACAGTTCACATACCGTCCGAACAGATTCACGGACGATGCGGTCTCCCAGGTTTTGCACACCGCTCTCTCTCATCTTGATAGCCAGAAGGGGGTTTACATGAGGATGCTGTTCATAAACTTCAGTTCAGCCTTCAACACGATAATCCCCACCAGACTGGCCGAGAAGCTACTGGAATTAGGGCTCAACGCCCCCATGTGTGCCTGGGTCCTGGACTTTCTCACCGCTAGGCCCCAGGTAGTCAAGATGGGAGGGAATACATCGAAGTCCCTCACGCTGAGCACAGGATCGCCCCAGGGTTGCGTCCTCAGCACCCTATTGTACTCCATGTACACACATGACTGTGTGGCTAGGTTCAGCTCCAACTCGATAATCAAGTTTGCTGATGACACTGTGGTGGTGGGCCTGATCTCAGACAACGATGAGAAGGCCTACTGGGAGGAGGTGGCTGATCTGGCACTCTGGTGTCAGGACAACAGCCTCCTCTTGAACATCAAAAAAACTAAGGAGCTGATCGTGGGCTTTAGGAGGGCACATCATCCGAGGACGTACACACCATTGAGGATAAATGGGGATACTGTGGATAGGGTGAGCTGTTTTAAATATCTGGGAGTCCACATCTCTGAGGATATGACATGGACATCACATGCCGCAGCACTCGTGAGTAAGGCAAGGCAGCGCCTTTATCACCTCAGGCAATTGAGGAAATTCAGAGTGTCTCCGAGGATCCTCCAGTGCTTCTACTCAGAGGCTGTGGAAAGCATCTTGTCCGGTAATATTACCATCTGGTTTGGGAATTGCTCTGCCCAAGAAGGACAAGGAGGCTCTGCAGAGAGTAGTGCTTTCTGCCGAATGCACTATGGGTACTTCACTCGCCCCCCTGCAGGAACTATACATCAGGAGGTGCAAATCCAGAGCCAGTAAAATCATGGGAGACCCCTTCCACCTCTGCAACGGCCTGTTCTAGCTGCTACGGTCAGGCAAACGCCTCCGTTGCCATGCTGTGAGAACGGAGAGATTGAGAAGGAGTATCTTCCCAGAGGCCATTATGACTGTAAACTCCTATCTCACCAGGGCCTAACTTTTACTGTACCACTCTACTGCTTTTTAAAAATTGCTGTGTTTTTCCCTTTTTCCTTCCGCCCACAATATGTAAAATAATATGTGATTCTATTCCATTCTGTTCGTAGCTTGTTTATTTGTTTGTTTGTCTTTTTGCACAAAGTCCACGAGTATTGCCACCTTTCATTTCACTGCACATCTCGTATGTGTATGTGACGAATAAACTTGACTTGACTTGACTTCTGGCAAATGTAGGGATCTCAGCTAAGTTTTGTGATCAGAGCCACTTATGATGTTATACCCTCACCCCAGAACCTGAAGCAGTGGTTCGGAGAAGACCCCGCTTGCTCCCTTTGCCAAGCACCTGCATCACCAAGGCACATTTTAACAGGATGCATTACGAGCCTCACCCAAGGGCGTTACACTTTGCGGCTTAATCAATTTCTCAGACAACTGGCACCAATCCTGGAACAGAGGCGAATGACCACAAATGCTTCCCCACGAACGTCAGCAGGAAATGTCCACTTCACAACATTTGTACCAGCAGGCCAACCGCCAGAGCACCAGATAACATCAAAGGATGCAAGCATTCTGCAGCCTGCTCGGGATTGGAAAATGGACGTGGACTTGGAAATAAAGCTTGTGTTTCCCCCAGACATTGTGGCTACAACACTCCGGTCAGACATGGTCCTGTGGTCCACAAATGCCAAGTTGGCATACATTGTGGAATTGACAGTACGGTGGAAAAATGGTGTTGAAGAAGCTTATGAGTGGAAAACGACCAAGTATTCTGAACTGGCAACTGAGGCTTCCCAGAATGGCTGGAAGACCAAGATTTTCTCTGCAGAAGTGGGATGCAGGGGATTTGTTGTTTCATCTACAACCAGTCTATTGAAGAAAATGGGGATGAGGGGTCGTTCCCTCCAACAAGCAATCAAGTCATTGTCAAATTCAGCAGAAAAAAGAAGCAACTGGCTTTGGACTAAAATGATAGACAACAAGATGAAGACATGAGGGTATGGAACTGAGGGGGCAGGGCCGGCCTTAAGCCGATTGAACTGATTGCTCCCAATTGGGCCCCGCGAGTAAGGGGCCCCCGCGCCAGAGTAATCTACTCTCGGCTCGGGTAGATCTACCCTGGACACTTGGTTCGGAAAAAGAGAGAGATCTACAATAATTATAGGCAGCATGGAGTAAATGAAGTGCTTGAGGAGTATAAAGAATGTAAAAAGAATCTTAAGAAAGAAATTAGAAAAGCTAAAAGAAGATATGATGTTGCTTTGGCAAGTAAGGTGAAAGTAAATCCAAAGGGTTTCTACAGCTATATTAATAGCAAAAGGATAACGAGGGATAACATTGGTCCATTAGAGAGTCAGGGTGGACAGCTATCGGCAGAGCCAGAAGAGATGGGGGAGGTATTGAACATTTTATTTTCTTCGGTATTCACCAAGGAGAAGAATATTGAATTATGTGAGGTAAGGGAAACAAGTAGAGTAGCTATGAAACTATGAGATTCAAAGAAGAGGAAGTACTGGCACTTGTGAGAAATATATAAAGGTGGATAAGTCTCCAGGTCCGGACAAGATATTCCCTAGGACATTGAGGGAAGTTAGTGTAGAAATAGCAGAGGCTATGACAGAAATATTCCAGATTGGCGTACTGCGCATGTTGTTCCATTGTGTAAAAAGGGTTCTAAGAGTAAACCTAGCAATTATAGACCTGTTAGTTTGACGTCAGTGGTGGGAAAATTAATGGAAAGGATACTTAGAGATAATATATATAAGCATCTGGATAAACAGGGTCTGATTAGGAACAGTCAACATGCATTTGTGCCTGGAAGGTCATGTTTGACTAATCTTCTTGAATTTTTGAAGAGGTTACTCGGGAAATTGATGAGGGCAAATCAGTGGATGTTGTATATATGGACTTCAGTGAGGCCTTTGACAAGGTTCCTTATGGAAGGTTGCTTAAGAAGGTTCAATTGTTGGGTATTAATGGTGGAGTAGCAAGATGGATTCAACAGTGGCTGAATGGGAGATGCCAGAGAGTAATGGTGGATGGCTGTTTGTCAGGTTGGAGGCCAGTGACTAGTGGGGTGCCACAGGGATCTGTGTTGGGTCCACTGTTGTTTGTCATGTACATCAATGATCTGGATGATGGTGTGGTAAATTGGATTAGTAAGTATGCAGTTGATACAAAGATATGTGGTGTTGTGGATAATGAAGTAGATTTTCAAAGTCTACAGAGAGATTTATGCCAGTTGGAAGAGTGGGCTGAAAGATGGCAGATGGAGTTTAATGCTGATAAGTGTGAGGTGCTACATCTTGGCAGGACAAATCAAAATAGGACGTACATGATAAATGGTAGGGAATTGAACAATGCAGTTGAACAGTGGATTCTGGAAATAACTGTGCACAGTTCTCTGAAGGTGAAATCTCATGTAGATAGGGTGGTAAAGAAAGCTTTTGGTATGCTGGCCTTTATATATCAGAGCATTGAGTATAGAAGTTGGGTTGTAATGTTAAAATTGTACAAGGCATTGGTGAGGCCAAATCTGGAATATGGTGTACAATTTTGGTCGCCTAATAATAGGAAGGAAGTCAACAAAATAGAGAGAGTACAGAGGAGATTTACTAGAATGTTGCCTGGGTTTCAGCAACTAAGTTACAGAGAAAGGTTGAAGAAGTTAGGTCTTTATTCTTTGGAGCGCAGAAGGTAAAGGGGGGAACTTGATAGAGATCTTTAAACTGATGAGAGGGATAGACAGAGTTGACGTGGGTAAGCTTTTCCCACTGAGAGATGGGAAGATTCAAACAAGAGGACATGACATGAGAATTAAGGGACAGAAGTTTAGGGGTAACATGAGGGGGAACTTCTTTACTCAGAGAGTGGTAGCTGTGTGGAATGAGCTTCCAGTGAAGGTGGTGGAGGAAGGTTCAATTTTATCATTTAAAAATAAATTGGATAGTTATATGGATGGGAAAGGAATGGAGGGTTATGGTCTGAGTGCAGGTAGATGGGACTAGGGGAGAATACGTGTTCGGCACGGAATAGAAGGGCTGAGATGGCCTGTTTCTGTGCTGTAATTGTTATATGGTTATATGGTTATACCCCGGGTGGAGGGGGGAGAGAGGGGCGGAGAGAGAGAGTAGAGGGGTGGAGGGGGAAGAAAGGGGTAGATGGGGAGGGGGGTCATTCGCTCACAGCAGCACTCCCGCCCCTCCAGTCGCCATGTTTCAGGCACACAGCCCTGGCCCCACCCCTCTCTCTCCCCGGGGAGACGCGGTGATCAATACACGGAGGGCTGTGCCGGGAGTTGAAGCAATGTTTACAAACCTCGGCCTCAGCTCACGCCCGTCTGCCTGGACCCCGGCATCTGCTCCTGCCGCCAGCCCTCTCCCTCCCTTCTCTCCTTCCCTCCCTCCCTTCTCTCCTTCCCTCCCTCCTTCCTCTCTTTTACCTTCTCTCTCTCGCTCCATCCCTTCTTTCTCTCCTTCCCTCCCTCCTTTCTCTACTTCCCTCCCTCCCTTCTGTCCTTCCTCCCTTCTCTCACTCCCCCCCCCCCTTCACTCCCTCCCTCCCTTCCTTCTCTCCTTCCTTTCCACACACATATGGACGGGAAACGAATGGAGGGTTATGGTCTGAGCGCAGGTATATGGGACTAGGGGAGAACTTGTTCAACCTTTCTCTGTAACTTAGTTGCTGAAACCCAGGCAACATTCTAGTAAATCTCCTCTGTACTCGCTCTATTTTGTTGACATCCTTCCTATTATTAGGCGACCAAAATGGTACACCATACTCCAGATTTGGCCTCACCAATGCCTTGTACAATTTTAACATTACATCCCAACTTCTATACTCAATGCTCTGATATATAAAGGCCAGCACACCAAAATATTTATTTACCACCCTATCTACATGAGATTCCACCTTCAGGGAACTGTGCACAGTTATTTCCAGAACCCTCTGTTCAACTGCATTCTTCAATTCCCTACCATTTACCATGTACGTTCTATTTTGATTTGTCCTGCCAAGATGTAGCACCTCACACTTATCAGCATTAAACTCCATCTGCCATCTTTCAGCCCACTCTTCCAACTGGCATAAATCTCTCTGTAGACTTTGAAAATCTACTTCATTATCCACAACACCACCTATCTTTGTATCATCGGCATACTTACTAATCCAATTAACCACACCTTCATCCAGATCATTGATGTATATGACAAACAACAGTGGACCCAACACAGATCCCTGTGGCACCGCACTAGTTACTGGCCTCCAACCTGACAAACAGCCATCCACCATTACTCTCTGGCATCTCCCATTCAGCCACTGTTGAATCCATCTTGCTACTCCACCATTAATACCCAACAATTGAACCTTCTTAACCAACCTTCCATGAGGAACCTTGTCAAAGGCCTTACTGAAGTCCATATATACAACATCCACTGATTTACCCTCATCAATTTCCCGAGTAACCTCTTCAAAAAATTCAAGAAGATTAATCAAACATCACCTTCCAGGCACAAATCCATGTTGACTGTTCCTAATCAGACCCTGTTTATCCAGATGCTTATATATATTATCTCTAAGTATCCTTTCCATTAATTTTCCCACCACTGACGTCAAACTAACAGGTCTATAATTGCTAAGTTTACTCTTAGGGTTACTCATGATTGTGTACAACTCTATAAGATCATTCCTCATCCTCCTGTGCTCCAAGGAATAAAGTCTTAGCCTGCTCAAACTTTTCCTATAGCTCAGGACCTCGAGTAACATCCTCATAAATTTTCTCTGCACCCCTTGCAGCGTGACAATATCTTACCTATAACAAGGTGACCAAAACTGAACACAATACTCTAAATGTGGCTTCACCAATCTATCTATCTATATCTTCTATACTTAACAAAAACTCTCATCTTGTCCTCTTCCGGTTTGTGTTGTTTATAAATTTGTGCAAAAATGGTACACAATAGCACTATGATTTTTCACCACCTTGCTCATATTTCTGCTGCTCCAAGTGCATCGTTTTGTTCTGATTGGTGGAATATTACAAAAGTTATGAAGGTTTAAAAATTGTAAGATCAGCATAGAAACATAGAAAATAGGTGCAGGAGGAGGCTATTCGGCCCTTCTTGCCAGCACCGCCATTCATTGTGATCATGGCTGATCATCCCCTATAACCCGTGCCTGTCATCCCCCCCATATCCCCTGGCTCCACTAGCTCCTAGAGTTCTATCTAACTCTCTCTTAAATCCATCCAGTGACTTGACTTTCACTGCCCTCTGTGACAGGGAATTCCATAATTCACAACTCTCTGGGTGAAAACATTTAGAAACATAGAAACATAGAAAATAGGTGCAGGAGTAGGCCATTCGGCCCTTCGAGCCTGCACCGCCATTCAATATGATCATGGCTGATCATCCAACTCAGTATCTGGTACCTGCCTTCTCTCCATACCCCCTGATCCCTTTAGCCACAAGGGACACATCTAACTCCCTCTTAAATATAGCCAATGAACTGGCCTCAACTACCTTCTGCGGGAGAGAATTCCAGAGATTCTCCACTCTCTGTGTGAAATAAGTTTTCCTCATCTCGGTCCTAAAAGATTTCCCCCTTATCCTTAAACTGTGACCCCTTGTTCTGGACTTCCCCAACATCGGGAACAATCTTCCTGCATCTAGCCTGTCTAACCCCTTAAGAATTTTGTAAGTCTCTTTAAGAACCCCCCTCAATCTTCTAAATTCTAGTGAGTACAAGCCGAGTCTATCCAGTCTTTCTTCATATGAAAGTCCTGACATCCCAGGAGTCCGTCTGGTGAACCTTCCCTGTATTCCCTCAATGCAACAATGTCCTTCCTCAGATTAGGAGACCAAACTGTACGCAATACTCCAGGTGTGGTCTCACCAAGACCCTGCACAACTGCAGTAGGACCTCCCTGCTCCTATACTCAAATCCTTTTGCTATGAATGCTAACATACCATTCGCTTTCTTCACTGCCTGCTGCACCTGCATGCCTACTTTCAATGACTGGTGTACCATGCACCCAGGTCTCGTTGCATCTCCACCTTTCCTAATCGGCCACCATTCAGATAATAGTCTACTTTCCTGTTTTTGCCACCAAAGTGGATAACCTCACATGTATCCACATTATACTGCATCTGCCATGCATTTGCCCACTCACCCAGCCTATCCAAGTCACCTTGCAGCCGCCTAGCATCCTCCTCACAGCTAACACTGCCCCCCAGCTTCGTGTCATCCGCAAACTTGGAGAAGTTGCATTCAATTCCCTCGTCCAAATCATTAATATATATTGTAAATAGCTGGGGTCCCAGCCCTGAGCCTTGCGGTACCCCACTAGTCACTGCCTGCCATTGTGAAAAGGACCCGGTTACTCCTACTCTTTGCCTCCTGTCTGCCAGCAAGTTCTCTATCCACATCAATACTGAACCTCCAATACCGTGAGCTTTAAGTTTGTATACTAATCTCTTATGTGGGACCTTGTCGAAAGCCTTCTGAAAGTCCAGATATAACACATCCACTGGTTCTCCCTTATCCACTCTACTAGTTACATCCTCGAAAAATTCTATGATTCGTCAGACATGACTTACCTTTCATAAATCCATGCTGACTTTGTCCAATGATTTCACCACTTTCCAAGTGTGCTGCTATCCTATCTTTAATAACTGATTCTAGCAGTTTCCCCACTACCGATGTTAGACTCTGGTCTGTAATTCCCAGTTTTCTCTCTCCCTCCCTTTTTAAAAAGGTGGGGTTACATTAGCTACCCTCCAATCCTCAGGAACTACTCCATAATCTAAAGAGCTTTGAAAAATTATCACTAATGCATCCACTATTTCTGGGGCTACTTCCTTAAGTACTCTGGGATGCAGCCTATCTGGCCCTGGGGATTTATCGGCCTTTAATCCATTCAATTTATCCAACACCATTTCCCGGCTAACCTGGTTTCTTCTCACCTCAGACTTAAGTGACCTCCCCTTTATTCTAAGGCTGTGGCCCCTTGTTCTGGACTCGCCCCCCATTGGGAACATTTTTCCAGCATCTAGCTTGTACAGTCCTTTTATAATTATAAATGATTCTATAAGATAACACCTCATCCTTCTAAACTCTAGTGAATACAAGCCTAGTCATTTCAATCTCTCCTCATATGACAGTCCCGCCATCCCAGGGATCAATCGCGGGAACCTACGCTGCACTGCCTCAATCACAAGGAAGTCCTTCCTCAAATTAGGAGACCAAAACTGTACACAATACTCCAGGTATGGTCTCACCAGAGCCCTATACAACTGCTGAAGAACCTCTTTACTGCTATACTGAAATCCTCTTGTTATGAAGGCCAACATTCCATTAGCTTTCTTCACAAGCCTGCTGTTCCTGTAAGCCAGCTTTTAGTGACCGGTGTCTTGCGGCACTCCACTCGCCACTGCCTGCCTTTCTGAAAAGGACCCGTTCACTCCTACTCTTGCTTCCGGTCTGCCAACCAATTTTGTATCCATGTCAACACCTTACTCCCAATACCATCTGCTCTAATTTTAGTCACCAGTCTTCCGTGCGGGACCTTATCAAAGACGTTCTGAAAGTCTAGATGCACTACATCCACTGGCACCCCTTCAACCATTTTACTTGTCACATCCTCAAAAAATTCCAGAAGATTAGTCAAGCATGATTTCCCTTTCATAAATCCATGTTGACGGACTAATCCTTTTACTGCTATCCAAATGCCCCATTATTACCTCTTTAATAATTGACTCCAGCATCTTTCCCACCACCGAAGTCAGGCTAATTGGTCTGTAATTCCCTGTTTTCTCTCTCGCTCCTTTCATGAAAAGTGGGATAACATTAGCTATCCTCCAATCCACAGGAACTGATCCTGAATCTATTGAACATTGGAAAATTATCACGAATGCATCCATTATTTCTAGAGCCACCTCCCTGAGGACCCTGGGATGCAGACCATCAGGCACAGGGGATTTAACATCCTTCAGTCCCATTAGCCTACCCAATACTAGTTCTCACCTAATGAAAATGTCTTTCAGTTCCTCTACCCCCTTAGATCCTCTGTCCTCCAGTACATCTGGGAGATTGTTTGTGTCTTCCTTCGTGAAGACAGATCCGAAGTACCTTTTCAACTCTTCTGCCATTTCCTTGTTGCCCATAATAATTTCACCCGTGTCTGCCTTCAAGGGACCCACAATTGACTTTGCTTCTCTTTTTCCCTTAACATATCTAAAGAAGCTTTACCTGTCCTTCTTTATATTCCTGGCCAGCTTCCCTTCGTACTTCATCTTTTCATCCCGTATTGCCCATTTTTTTCCCTTCTGTTGTCCAATAAAAGTTTCCCATTCCTCTGGCTTCCGGCTACTCTTTGCTGTGGTATACATCTTTTCTTTTAGTTTTATTCTATCCCTAAATTCTCTTGTCAGCCACAGTTGCCTCCTACTCCCCTTAGAATCTTTCTTCCTTTTTGGAATGAAATTATCCTGCTTCTTCCGCATTATGCCCAGAAATTCCTGCAATCGCTGTTCCACCATCATTCCTGCGCGGATCCCTTTCCAGTCTACCTTGGCCAGCTCCTCTCTCATGCCTTCATAGTCCCCTTTTTTCAACTGCATCACTGACACTTCCGATTTAACATTCTCCTTCTCAAATTGCAGATTAAAACTAATTATATTATGATCACTACCTCCAAACAGTTCCTTTACCTCAAGTTCTCTTATCATATCTGGTTCATTGGACAACACTACATCCAGAATTGCCTTTTCTCTGGTTGGCTCTATTACAAGCTGCTTTAAGAA
Organism: Amblyraja radiata; assembly: GCF_010909765.2. Lineage (NCBI taxonomy): Eukaryota > Metazoa > Chordata > Chondrichthyes > Rajiformes > Rajidae > Amblyraja > Amblyraja radiata. Next base: position 76,072,947 of record NC_045957.1, read on the forward strand.
TCCATCTCAGAGGCATTCTACAAACTCTCTTTCTTGGGGTCCTGAACCAACCTGATGTTCCCAGTCTACCTGCATATTGAAATCCCCCATCACCATAGTGGCATTACCTTTGTAATGGTTGGTTTTCTCTCCTGTCAGTCGCCAGGACAGCAACGCCCCTTCCGGCATCCACTGTCAATCACCGGGGCGAGGAGAATAAAAACCCCAGAGGCCGGGCTGAGTCCAGAAGCCGTGAGTCAGTGAGTGAATCCAGAAGCCGGGAATCAGTGAGTGAGTCCTGAAGCCATCCGTCCCGAAGGCGGCCCAGTGTGCGGAGGCGGCCCGGACTTCGGAGCCTGACCAACTGTGGCGCTGACTGCTGCAACCTCGAAATCCTGGGAAAGTGAGTAGTGAGAGTGGGAGGATTGAGGGGGCTGGGCTCTGGCTCACTGCCTCTGACATTAAGAGGCAGTGAGCAGCAGAACGCAGCAAGAGACACAACAAGAAAGAAGTGAACTGAATAAATCTTATCTTTACCATTTAAATTGTTGTTATATTTTAAGAGTTATTCACATTTTAAGCTTTAATAAAAAATGTTTCCATTTGCCATGCCCATCAGCTGTGCCTGCGCAGTAATGCCTGCATGTTCTACGTCACAATGGGAACCCAATTGGCGGGAATTGCTGTGCCGCTGGAGAGCCGCTAAGTGGATGGGGGGGGGGGCGGTTGAGGGGGGATGGGGTGAGTGCGTGGGGGGGTGGGGGGGGGAAATGACAAGGGTCGGAGTGTGGGTAGTGAGGGGGATCAGGAGCGTCACAATAGGAATCCATCAGCCACACTTACGCAATTGGGGGCTATGGGTGAGTGGTGGAATATTGCGTTGGGGGACCAGGCCTCCTCTGTGAGAATGGGATCCAATGGGTCCCACTTAAACTAGTATCTTATAAAACAGTAACATGACCTCCAAACTTCTACAGTATATTCAATACTCTGACTGGTGAAAGCTTTTTTGGCTACCCTACGTATGTTCCTGTGAAGCCGCTTTTAAGGAACTGTGTATCGGCACTGCTTGATCGCTCTGCTCTATAACACCCCTCTGAACCCTACCATTATCAGAGTCCATGATACAAAACCTCACATTTCTCTATATTAAATTAGATCAACTATTCATCAGCCCAACTGAAGATAGACACTAAATGCTGGAGTAACTGGGTGACCCATTCCTTCTCTGCAGAGATGCTGTCTGGCCTGCTGAATTACTCTAGCATTTGGTATCTGTCTTCGGTTTAAACCAGCCTCTGTAGTTCCTTCCTGTACACCTCAGCCTTGCTGGCCAGCCGAGTAAGATTTTGCTGCAATATTTGACAACCATCTTCACTATCTACGAAACCACCCACTTTAGTGTCATCTGCATGCTGTATGTTTTCATCCAAATTATTTCTATAGATGACAAGCAGCAATGGGTCCAGCACCGAACCCTGAGGCACACCACTAGTTACAGGCCTCCTGTTTAAAAAAAACTACCTTCCACTAACACCCTCTGCTTCCTTCCACAAAGCCAATTTTCTATCCATTCTACTATCTCTCCTTGGATCCCATGGGATCTAACCTTCCAGGGCAGCCTACCATGTGGAACGTTGTCAAATTGAAATTGAAGGAGTGGGAATAGAAGGAGAAAAATCAAAGCAGATGAATGCGAAAGAAACATATGGTGGAAATGTGAGTTACATAATACCAGTGAAGCAAAACACAACAGATGTTGAAAATCTGAAATAAAATAGAGAACGCTGCAAGTACAATGAGGAAAGGAACATATGTGGAGAGATAACAGCATAATTAGTGTTTAAATTGATGGTCTTTTATTAGAGCTGATCCAATACAAACCTGAACGTCTGGTTATCTGAAATTATTGAATTTAGTGTTAGACCCTAAGGGCTGTAATGTGCTTGCCAGGAGATTAGATGATAAACCTTAGTCAATAAAAAGCCAAATAGCGAATGAGGTTTACAGGCATTTGGAAGTTCAGAGTAACCCTCTCAAACTAAATATAGGTCTCCCAAACTATTTTTAATAATAATAATAATATATTTTATTGTCATTGCACAGAGGTACAATGAGATTTGGTATGCAGCTTCCATCCGATGTAATAACTTAATTAGCTAAACATTTAGACACCCAGGGAAACAAGATTTAAAAAAAAACACAGTTAAAGCAGTATAAAGTGCAAATAGGTCAGTGCCGGGTCGATGTGCGACATGACCATCTGAGGGAGACAGTTCCTGGGGGGGGCACTCAGCAGGGACGGTTCAGAGCAGCTATAGCTCTGGGGATAAATGGTGGACCATGTGAGGTCCTCTGAAATGTGTGTGCCCAGAAACCTAAAGCTGGACACTCTTTCCACACTGATTGGAGCGTATTCCAGGTTTATGTGTCCTTCTGAAGTTGATAATCAGCTCCTTTTTTAGTTTCTTTAATTCAGTGGAAATCACATCAGGAGCACCAAATGCACCATAGTAAAGTGGTTTGGTGGCGCAGTAGCACAGCTAGTCGAGCTACTGCCTCAGAGTGCCAGAGACCCCGGTTCGATTCTGACCTCGGATACTGTGCATGTGATGCTTGCACGTTCTTCCTGTGATCACATGGTTCTTCCTGTGATGTCATCGCGTGGACTCAATGCGCCAAAGGGCTTGATTCAGCACTGGATCTCTAAACTAGAACTACTATCTGCTGTTTCTTTCCCTGCCTGAACTGTTGAACATTTCCAATATTTTGTTTTTATTTCAGATTTCCAGCAACTGCAGCAGCTTACTTTGGATTACCCACAGGGTTCCACTAATTTGTGAAAGTCATCTGTTCTTCGGGGAACTTCTTTGCTAACGCTTGTTCACACAAACCCAAGGCTGTCTCTGGGAGGATAACTAGATCATCCCGGGCTGATAATGTGGAAAATATACTCAGGTCTGCACATCTCAGAAATGGCCTTTGCAGCTAACTCCGGACCCACACATGGGGTCACAGAATCAGACCTACCATGTGCATCTAAATTCAAGCCTGTACATGGGCAGACAACAACAAGCCCACAGGCAACTAAAATTTGGCCTGGACAGGGGCAGCTAAATTTGCGCTTGCACACATCCACCTGACATTGGTTCTTTCAGGCTGCAAGCTACACTAGCCTCACAGCAGGAGTTGCATACTCACAAACTGTACCGACAGCTTGCATCAGGAAAGCTCTTACAATGATCTCAGAGTAAAAGTGGTAGGTAAGATTACCACATGGTTACCATCATTTGCACATTTAGGAGTAGTGACAGAGATCAGATTTTACCCAGTTTTTGCTCCACATGGAAATTCAATAATATCCTAAGCTAAGGCCAGTAAGTCTGGATACTCCAGCACATTCCAGACAGGGGACCCCTGCTCATCCCATGTTCCTACTCATTCGAACTCCATGTGCTCCATTTAGTGAACTAAACCAGTCTATCCTCCTAAACGCCATGGGGTGGAAGGTCTCCATTCTGCTAGTGATAGAAGGGATAAATAAATCTGTTCATTGCTGGTCTGGAGACTATTGTTACTTCTTCAGGGATACCGTTGACAGCTGAAGATTAACACCATATGATAGTTGTTGATTCACAGATTCATAGTCATGAGAATGATCCCGTGAAACATCTCATGCTGTGTAAGGTATTTTACTCAAAAAAAGAGCTTTCATTTATTTACAACCATTCATGATCTAAGGAAATTCCAAAGGCATTTCCTTTTAAAAATCTTGCTGATAATTTAAGTACAGCACACACCCGGAAACAACAATGCAATAATCAGTATTTTTTGTTATTGGTTATAAGGTAAATATTGGGTAAGAGGTTTAAATCGAAGGTAGACACAAAATGCTGGAGTAACTCAGCGGATCAGGCAGCATCTCTGGAGAGAAGGAATGGGCAATCTTTCAGGTCCAGACCCTTCTTCATAGAAACATAGAAATTAGGTGCAGGAGTAGGCCATTCGGCCCTTCGAGCCTGCACCGCCATTCAATATGATCATGGGTGATCATCCAACTCAGTATCCCGTACCTGCCTTCTCTCCATACCCTCTGATCCCCTTAGCCACAAGGGCCACATCTAACTCCCTCTTAAATATAGCCAATGAACTGGCCTCAACTACCCTCTGTGGCAGAGAGTTCCAGAGATTCACCACATCTCGGTTTTAAAGGATTTCCCCCTTATCCTTAAGCTGTGACCCCTTGTCCTGGACTTCCCCAACAGTGGGAACAATCTTCCTGCATCTAGCCTGTCCAACCCCTTAAGAATTTTGTAAGTTTCTATAAGATCCCTCTCAATCTTCTAAATTCTAGAGAGTATAAACCAAGTCTATCCAGTCTTTCTTCATAAGACAGTCATGACATCCCAGGAATCAGTCTGGTGAACCTTCTCTGCACTCCCTCTATGGCAATAATGTCCTTCCTCAGATTTGGAGACCAAAACTGGACGCAATACTCCAGGTGTGGTCTCACCAAGACCCTGTACAACTGCAGTAGAACCTCCCTGCTCCTATACTCAAATCCTTTTGCTATGAAAGCTAACATACCATTCACTTTCTTCACTGCCTGCTGCACCTGCATGCCTACTTTCAATGACTGGTGTACCATGACACCCAGGTCTCGCTGCATCTCCCCTTTTCCTAATCGGCCACCATTTAGATAATAGTCTGCTTTCCTGTTTTTGCCACCAAAATGGATAACCTCACATTTATCCACATTATACTGCATCTGCCAAACATTTGCCCACTCACCCAGCCTATCCAAGTCACCTTGCAGTCTCCAAGCTTCCTCCTCATAGCTACACTGCCCCCCAGCTTAGTGTCATCCGCAAACTTGGAGATATTGCCTTCAATTCCCTCATCCAGATCATTAATATATGTTGTAAATAGCTGGGGTCCCAGCACTGAGCCTGTTCACCAGACTGATTCCTGGGATGTCAGGACTTTCATATGAAGAAAGACTGGATAGACTCGGTTTGTACTCGCTAGAATTTAGAAGATTGAGGGGGGATCTTATAGAAACTTACAAAATTCTTAAGGGGTTGGACAGGCTGGATGCAGGAAGATTGTCTCCACTGACATATCTAACTCCCAAATTAACTCTATATTAAATATTAAAAAACACAAAACTTTATCCTTTAAACTTTACTAATAAATACTAATAAATACTGTACACTCAACTCCCAGAATCCTTAACCTGAAGGCAGAAATGTAAAAATGTAAACCCGGTCCTCTTCCACAAATCAGAGGCTTCCACCAGACTCCTTCTCTGGAACGTTGCCGATTTTGATGTACTTACAGGCGGTGCAGGCTCGAAGGGCCGAATGGCCTACTCCTGCACCTGTTTTCTATGTTTCTATGATTTCACTTAACACCTCTGCTCAGTCCGTCTTAACTTTCACTGAACACCTGCGCTCAGTCCGTCTTAAACTACCTGATCTCCCGGTGGCTCAGTACTTCAACTCCCCCTCCCATTCCCAATCAGAACTTTCAGTCCTGGGCCTCCTCCATTGTTAGAGTGAGGCCCAGCGCAAATTGGAGGGACAGCACCTCATATTTTGCTTGGTCGTTTACACCCCAGCGGTATGAACATTGACTTCTCTAACCAGATAGCCCTTGTTTTCTCTCTCCATCCTCTTCCCCTTCCCAATTCTCCCACTAGTCTGTATTCGCCTACATTCTATCTTTGTACCGCCCCTTCCCCTGACATCAGTCTGAAGAAGGGTCTGGACCCGAAACATTGCCCATTCCTTCTCTCCAGAGATGCTGCCTGACCCGCTGAGTTAGCCCAGTATTTTGTGTCTACCTTGCTCTTCTTTGAATTGTGCTATTAAACATTATTTTCAAAAGATGCAATGGGAATGCGTATGAATAAAAATGTAAATTGGTAAAGAAGGAAAATGAAATATATAGCACACCTTCCCTTTATAGTGCCTTTCATCTTACTCGTGTTAGATGTGCTGCTACATTATTTTCAGCGTGATCCCGAGAGAGATACCAGAGACTGCAGATGCTGGAATTTGAAGTAAAAAAAGACTGCTGGAGGAACTCAGTTGGGTTGAGCGGCGCCTGCAAGCTAAAAGGAAACAGTTCCTCCACTAGTTTGTTACCAGCTCATGATTCCGATAGCTGGTGGATGGTCATCCAACTTCAAGTCTATTGTCCCTCATTCTTGTGCATCATTATCCTGCAAACTATGAAAAGTTTTGAGATGAGAGTTTTGAATTTAGAGATACCAGGCCCAACAAGTCCAGTGATCACCTCACACGAGCACTATTCCACACACTAGGGACAATTTACAATTAAACCGAGCCAATTAACCTACAAACCTGAACGCCTCTGGAGTGTGAGAGGAAATCAGAGCTTCCTGGAGAAAGGTCACGCAAGTCATGGGGAGAAGGTGCAAACTCTGTACAAATAAACACCCGTAGTCAGGATTGAACCCAGGTCAGGCAGCATCCCAGGAGAACATGGATAGGTGATGTTTTAAATAGGGAGCCTTCTTCCGACTGAAGAAAGCTCTGAGGAAGGTCCCTGACCAGAAACATCACCTATTCATGTTCTCCAGTGATGCTGTCTGACCTGCCAAGTTACTCCAGCAATTTGTGTTTTTTTTAAAATTCCTTCTTTGTCTGCAGCAGCGGCAGAAAACCCGGGGGGGGGGGGCAGAGGGGACATGTCCCCCCAATGTTTTGAGAGGTGGGGGGCAGAGGGGGTGGGGGGGGGGCAGAGGGGACACGTCCCCCCAATGTTTTGAGAGGTGGGGGACATCCCCCCAGGTTTTTGTAATCCGGATTTTAAAACCCGGTGAAATCTCCGCTTTCCGCGAGTCAGTGGGGATGGGACTGATGATCGAGGGCGCCGATTGGACGAGAGAGACATCGGTCAGCAGGCAATGGGGGTGGGACATGGTGATTCAGCACGGTGATTGGAGGAAGGAGGAGTGATGGGGGGGGGGGTGGGACTGAGGATAGTGCGGTGATTGGAGGACGGAGACGTGGCACAGACCTGCGCTTCATCCGCAGCCAGGATCGATTCCGGCTGGCTCTCCGGCGCTGTCCCGAGTGCCACCCCCCACCCACTCAACGGGTGGCCAGAGAGGCTGGCAGCAAAGATCCTCCGCTATAGGATCTTTGTTCAGGAGTCAGACAGGCGCGGTGCCCCCAGGCCCACAGCCAGTGCAGAGATGCAGTGCTCAACCCAGCACAACTCTGACTGTCCCACCAGGTGAGCCTACGGCCCTTCCTGAACTTGCGGGAAATATGGCCAGTGTGGTATCCCGTCAGTCCAGACAGGGCTGTAGTTAACCCGGTGGGACAGGTAGAGTTTAGTTGCATTTAGCGCTGGATTGAGCCTCCGAAGGGGGGGGGGGGGGGTGTGTGTGTTCCCTCCATGTTTTGATAGCGAGTTCCGCTCTTGGTCTACAGTAAGATCTGTATTTGCTCAAGGGTTTGGGTGTTCTGCAGAACATCTTAAACAAAGCATTCAGAACAGCTTTTGTCAAGGAGACCTAATTGAATAACCTTTCCAAAGATCTGGCAGAAGAATAAAGGCAGAATATGGGGTTAGGCTAGGTAAGAGGGAGGTACAGCGAGACCTGGGTGACCTTGTACATCGGTCACTAAAAGTTGGCGTGCAGGTACAGCAGGCAGTGAAGAAAGCTAATGGAATGTTGGCATTCATAACAAGAGGATTTCAGTATAGGAGTAAAGAGGTTATTCTGCAGTTATATAGGGCTCTGGTGAGACCTCATCTGGAGTATTGCATACAGTTTTGGTCTCCTAATTTGAGGAAGAACATCCTTGTGATTGAGGCAGTGCAGCGTGGGTTCACGAAATTGTTTCCACGCTGTATCTTCAAATTAAACTAAAAACACTAAAACCAGAGGGAGTCTAAAGAAGGGTCTCTTCCCGAAACGTCACCCAATTTCTTCTATCTAGAGTTGCTGGCTGCTGCATGGAGTTCCCCCGCACAATAAAAGCATCGAATAGTCTTCACCCTACCATAGTTACCCAGCCAAACGCAACTAAATTTAAGGTACCACCTTTTTCCCCCAAGAACCCTTTTTTGCTTGTCCAAGTCAAGAGTCAAGAAGTTTTATTGTCATGTGTCCCAGATAGGACAATGAAATTCTTGCTTGCTGCAGCACAACATAACATGTAAACATAATACAGAACAGGAGATAAAAGTTCAGTGCGTTTATATACCATAGACCATATATATACACAATAAATAAACAGATAAAATGCAATAGGCTGTTGTTGTTCAGCCTTCCACCACCTCCAGTTTAAATTCCATTTAGAATATTTATGGAGGACCAGGAAACCAGAAGCAAGAGTTACTCCAGGGAATTACTCCAGATCCAGAGTCAGGGAGTGATTCTGTGTTGGTTTTCAGCAATGACAGCAATCTCCCACAATTCAAAGCGAGGGAGAAAGTGCCCAGCGCGGACCAGTTGCTGTGGCAGTGCGCATGCGCAGGGCGGCCGAAGATGTGCTGGCTATGGTTGTGCGCATGTGCAGGGGGGAGGATGTGCTGGCCGTAGCAGTGCGCATGCGCAAGGCGGCCTGCAGAGCGAGCGGAGAGCGGAGACCCGGCGGCCCAGACACGGATACGGATGGCAGGCAGAGAGAGGGGGGCCCACCCAGAGTTGAACGGCAGGTGTCCTGCCTTAGCCGGAGGCCACCTAGATTTCAAGGCCCTAGGCTTCAGCCTATGAAGCCAAGTGGTAAATCCGGCTCTGCGAGGCCCTCCTAGATCGCGAGGCCATAAGCTTAAGCTTGTCAAGCTTATACGTAAATCCGGCCCTGCTTCTACGCTAGCTCCATTTGCTCGCCTTTAATCCATATTCCTATAAACATCCCTATCCATGTACCTTTGTTGTTAACAGGTTGTTATCATACCTGCTTTAATCACTTTGTCTGACAGCTTGTTCCATATTCCTATCACCCACTGTGTGAAAATGTTGCTCCTTAGGTTCCTGTTAAATCTATCCCCACACACTTTAAGCCAATGCCCTTTAGTTCTTGATTCCATGATCCTGGGAAAAATACTCTGTGCATTTCCCCTTGTCTATGGCCCTCATGATTTGATACCTCTACTAGACAAAGGTCACATCCTTGACCTGGTCTGCTCCACAAATCAACCGGTACTCGACCTCCATCCTTGCCTCTTCCCCCTCTCTGATCACAAGCTTATACGGTTCACCATCCCTTCTCCGACACCTCGCCCCCGCTTCCTCCGAGAAATCACCTTCCGTAATCTAAAATCCATTGATTCCCACCATCTCTCTGACCTGCTCTCCACCACTCTCCCCCTGGACTCAACCCCCATCTCACCTGATGATCTCACAAACCATCTCAACTCCACCTTGTCTACCTCCCTCAACACTCTGGCCCCCCTCAAAACAAGAACCGTAACTTTCAACACATTCTCACCCTGGTACACACCTGCACTTCGTAAACTGAAACAGACTGGTCGCCAACTCGAACGACTTATAAAGAAATCATCTCTCACAGTCCACCTTGAAGCTTACAAACTCCACCTCACTGACTACAAAGATGCCCTCATTGCTGCAAAATCTGCCTACCTCTCCGCCATATTCACCGATCCCTGCCTAAACCACAGAACCCTCTTCTCCACAATGGGCAACCTCCTCAAGCCTCGAGCCAACACTCTCCCTACCTCTACTCCGGTTCTCTGCAACTCATTCCTCCACTTTTTCGCTGATAAAATCAGCACCATCTATCAATCTTTATCCCCTGTACCCGACTCCCCAGCATCTACTCCACCACCTACCAAGGCCCCTTCTTTCAACATCTCCACTGACCTCCTTACCCCTCCTCCACACTGCTTCCTCTCCCAGTTTGACCTGGTCACCCCTATTGAAATCTCCAAAATCATCAGCTCTTCCAAACCCACTACCTGCTCCCTCGACCCTCTCCCCACTCCCCTGTTGAAGTCCTGCCTCCCCGTTCTCTGCCCCTACCTCACTAATCTCTTCAACTCCTCATTGTCCACAAGGAATTGTCCCCTCCGCTTTCAAAACTGCTGCCGTTACACCAATCTTAAAGAAACCTGGTCTTGATCCCTCCTCTCTCATACACTACCGCCCAATCTCAAACCTCCCCTTTCTTTCAAAAACCCTGGAGCGTATCGTTGCGTCGCAACTTCATTCCCACCTCCTTGCGTATAACCTACTTGAACCCCTCCAATCTGGCTTTCGCCCCCTCCATAGCACAGAAATTGCTCTCCTCAAAGACCTCAACGACCTCCTCACCTCTGCTGACACTGGTTCCCTCAACATCCTCATCCTCCTCGACCTGAGCGCAGCCTTCGATACAGTGAACCATAACATCCTGCTCACCAGACTCAAAGACCTCGGCATTGAAGGCTCCGCACTCAGCTGGCTCCGTTCCTACCTTTCCAACAGATCCCACTTCATCTCTCTCCACAACCACACCTCTGCTACAGCCGCAGTCACTCAAGGCGTTCCCCAAGGCTCCGTACTCGGCCCCCTCCTCTTCATCATCTACATCCTCCCCCTTGGTCAGATACTCCGCCACTTAAATCTGGACTTCCACTGTTACGCTGATGACACCCAGATTTACCTTGGCACCAAATCCCCCCCCCACCCCCCCCCCCCCCCCCCCCCCCCCTCTCCCATATCAACTCCTGTTTGTCAGCTATAAAAACCTGGATGCAACATAATTTCCTCAAACTCAACAGCGATAAGACAGAATTCCTCCTTATAGGCTCCAAAGCCACACTCAGCAAAATCAATAACCCCACTCTCACCATCGACGGCACCACTGTCTCCCCATCTCCCCAGGCCCGCAACCTTGGCGTGATCTTTGATTCCACCCTCTCCTTTGAGCCTCACATCCGCCATGTCATTAAAACCTCCTTCTTTCATCTCCGCAACATCGCCAAACTCAGACCCGCTCTCACACCGCCTGCTGCTGAAAGACTCATCCATGCCTTCATCAATGGATGACTGGACTATTGCAACTCACTTCTCCTTGGCATCAGCTCCACCTACATCAACCGACTACAACTGGTCCAGAACGCAGCCGCCCGACTCATCACCCACACCAAATCCTGGCATCACATCACTCCAGTCCTCAAAAAACTTCACTGGCTTCCCATCTCCCACCGGATCACCTGCAAAATCCTGGTCCTCACCTACAAAGCCCTCCACCATCTGCCCCCCCCCCCCATATCTCACTGACCTCCTCTCCCCCTACCAACCCTCACGGTCCCTCAGATCCACATCAGCCGGTCTCCTCTCCATCCACAAGTCCAACCTCCGCAGTTTTGGGGACAGAGCCTTCTCCAGGGCAGCTCCCAGGCTCTGGAACTCCCTCCCCCAACTGATCCGCAATTCCGTGTCCCTCACCATCTTCCAGTCCCGCCTCAAGACCCATCTCTTCACCACTGCCTATCCTTAGCCCCACGTCCCCGTCCCTTTTCATCTGTGCATTAATTGCCTCATACTGTGTTTTGTATTGAATTCTGTCTTTACTTTGTGTACTAGTCATGTCTCTACTATTTATTTCATTCCCCTTACATGTTTTTCCTCTACATGCTCAATTTTTGTAAGGTGTCCTTGAGACTCTTGAAAGGCGCCCATAAATAAAATGTATTATTATTATTATTAAGTGGGACCCGTTGGGTCCCATGTTCACACGGGAGGGCTGGTCCCCCGATGCAATAATCCACCTCTCCACCAATTCCAATATTGATGGCCAGTGGGGGGCTTTCTGGAGCGTTGGTATGGGTTCTTGGGGTGGCAGCTCAGTCCCTCAAGCCTGATCTGCTGGCAGCTCCCTCACGGCTGGTGGGCTGGCAGTTGACTCATGGGTATTCCTTGGAATTCCATTTCAAGCAGGGTGCAAGGCCACCTAATTCAAATCCATTTTCCTACTATTTCAAGCAGGGTGCAAGGCCACCAAATTCAAGTGCAGTTTCTTACCACTTTGAGCAGGGTGCAAGGCCACCAAATTCAAGTGCAGTTTCCTACCACTTCAAGCAGGGTGCAAGGCCACCGAATTCATAAGCAGTTTCCTACCACTTCAAGCAGGGTGCAAGGCCACTGAATTCAAGTGCAGTTTCCAACCACTTCAAGCAGGGTGCAAGACCGCCAAATTCAAGTGCAGTTTCATTCCACTTCAAGCAGGGTGCAAGGTCACCAAATTCATGTGCAGTTTCATACCATTTCATGCAGGGTGAAACCACCATAAAACCACACAATACACCAAACTCACAGTTCAGTAGACATTCAGTGTGTTCAGTTGATTCACAGGTCAGACAGAGCCGTGACCTCCCCCTCCCCCATCATGCAGAGACTGAGCCACACACACCCTTCCGGGTTTTATAACACCTCCCCCTCCCACCGGAAAAGGTGTGGCCTTCATGGAGTGATTGACAGGAGAGAGATTCTCAGCATTTTTTAATAACACTTTTATTTTTCATTGATGGGAAGAATTCTCTGCACCTGCTCAGCGGAGGGGGACTGAGTAAGATGGCCAGAAATCACAGCCGTAAGTGGTAGTGTTTTATCTAAAATCAATATACAGTGCAAACAGGAAGTAAGTGCATTTGCAGTAGTGCCTTTCAACTTCAAGCCAAAGCAGCCAAGCCGCCATTTGCAGTAAGTAGTGCCTTTCAACTTCAAGCCAAAGCAGCCAAGCCTACATTTGCAGTAAGTAATGCCTTTCAACTTCAAGCCAAAGCAACCAAGCCACCATTTGCAGTAAGTAGTGCCTTTCAACTTCAAGCCAAAGCTCCCAAGCCGCCATTTGCAGTAAGTAGTGCCTTTCAACTTCAAGCCAAAGCAGCCAAGCCGCCATTTGCAGTAAGTAGTGCCTTTCAACTTCAAGCCAAAGCAGCCAAGCCGCCATTTGCAGTAAGTAGTGCCTTTCAGCTTCAAGCCAAAGCACCCAAGCCACCATTTGCAGTAAGTAGTGCCGTTCAACTTCAAGCCAAATCACCCAAACAACATTTGCAGGCAGTGCCTTTTTACTTCAAACAAACCATATTTTCATTTTCAAACCACATTAAGGTAACTCACAGTTGAGTAGAAATTTGTTCAGTGTTATTCAGAGCTCAGAGAGATGTGACCCTTTGGCTTCATCCATCTTGCAGAGACTGAGTGAGGCACACCACTTCCTGGTTTTATAGTCCCTCCCCCTCCCTCCAGCAGGGGCAGCAGAGAGAATGGTGATTTTTTAAAAACATTAATATATGTCTGATTTGTCATCGATGGGAAAAATCCTATGGTCCCATAAGGCGGAGGGGAGCTCTGAGCTAGGTGGCCAAAAATGACAGCCATAGGTGGCGGCGTTCTCTCGGAAATCGCAGCACAGTGGGCCAAAAGCGGTCAAGATCAGACTTTTAGTAATATAAGATAAGATCACCCCTCAGTCTCCTACCTTACAAAATATAAAGGTTTAGCCTGTTAACCTCTCCCTATAACTCAGTCCCTCGAGTCCTAGGTAACACCATTGTAAATCTTCTCTGCACTCTTTCCAACTTAATGACACCTTTCCTACAGCAGGGTGATCAAAACTGAACGCAGTACTCACCAATATCTTCAATAACAGAAACATAAAATTGATGTGATCATTTTCCTGATGAAGGCTTGCATGCCAAAAGTCTTCTTCATTAGCCTATCTAGCTGTGACTCCACTTTCAGTGAAGTATGATTTTAAGTACAGTAGACCAGTAGAGGTTGTATACACTGGAATTTAGAAGGATGAGAGAAGATCTTATTGAAACATATAAGATTATTATGCTTTTGAACACGCCAGAGGCAGGAATCATGTTCCCGATGTTGGAGAAGTCCAGAACCAGGGACCACAGTTTAAGAATAAGGGGTATGCCATTTAGAATGGAGATGAGGAAAAACGTTTTCACGCATAGAGTCGTGAGTCTGTGGAATTCTCTGCCTCTGAGGGCACTGGAGGCTGTTTCTCTGAATGCTTTCAAGAGAGAGCTAGACAGAGCTCTTAAAGATAGCAGAGTCAAGGGATATGGGGAGAAGGCAGGAGTGGGGTACTGATTGTGGATGACCAGCCTTGATCACATTGAATGGCGGTGCTGGCTCGAAGGGCCAAATTGCCAACTCCTGAACCTATTGTCTAAAAAAAACCAGATTATGCTACAATGATGTAAAGCAACCCTGCTCACTGATTGAGGAAATACTGTCTGATATGTGGATATAGTCCTTGCCATAAACAAGGACTTTATCTTTATGCTGAAAGGTATCTTGATTATGATTCTTGATTAGTACAGGTGTCAGAGGTTATGAGGAGAAGGCAGGAGAATGGGGTTAGAAAGGAGGGATAGATCAGCCATGATTGAATGGCGGAATAGACTTGATGGGCCGAATGGCCTAATTCTTGTCCTATTCCTTATGACCTTATACGATACGATACAATACGATTCGATACGATATAACTTTATTTATCCCAGGAGGGAAATTGATCTGCCAACAGGCATAAAAGCTTAAAAGACATGAAATGAAATTAAACTGATGATTGGAAAGGATGTGAAAAGATTGGGGAATGGGATGGAGGGAGTCAGTCTACCCCACGACAGAAGGGGGAGGAGTTGTGCAGTTTGATAGCCACAGGAAAGAAGGATCTCCTGTGGCGTTCTGTGCTGCACCTTGGCGGGACCAATCTGTTGCTGAAAGTACGCCTCGGATTGACCAGTGTGTCATGGAAGGGGTGAGCTGTGTTGTCCAGGATGCTCCCCAATTTGAGGAGCATCCACCCCTCCAAGACCACCTTCCATGAATCCAACTCCATCCCCAGGACGGAGATAGCCTTCCTGATGAGTTTGCTCATCCTATTGGCGTCCGCAGCCTTCACCCTGCTGCCCCAGCACACGGCAGCAAAGAAGATGGCACTGGCTACCTCAGCATTCCTGGACCAGTCCAGTTTACTGTCCAGGTACACTCCAAGGCATTTGTACTCCCTGGTAAACTGCACATCCACACCATTGATGGAGACAGGGGACAGGGGTGTTCCTCTCCTCCTAAAAGTAGGGTTTAACCAGGGGTCACAGGTGAGTGAGCACCAGCCTCTCCAGGGACTTCATGATGTGCGAAGTCAGTGCCATTGGTCTGTAGTCATTGGAGCAGCTGGGCACGTCTTCTTTGGTTCAGTAACCTGGCAGGATGTCTACCACAATCCATGAACCTTCTCCAGGCTCAGACTCAGGTTGAAGATATGCTGTAGTACTCCGCACAACTGGCTTGCACAGGCCTTGAGTACCCTAGGGCTGACACCATTGGGACCCGTGGCTTTCCCTGGGCGGAGTCTGCTCAGCTCCTTCCTCACCTGCTCAGCCTTGATGGTCAGGCATGGCAAAGAAAGGCACAAGGAAGTGGACCGGGGGGATTGAGGGGGAGAGTCTTTCGGGGAGCAGGGGGGAGGGTGGGCAGAGGCTCCGCCATCAAATCTATTAAAAAAACAGTTTAGCTCATTGGCCCTGTCCTGATTGCTTTCCTTCCCCAGGCCACTGGTCTTCTTCTAGGCTGTAATGCTCTTCATACCGCTCCGGACATCCCTCATGTTGTTCTGCTGAAGTTTCAGCTCCAGCTTCTTCCTGTAGTCGTCCTTGCCCTGGCTTAGTCTCGCCTTCAGGTCTTTCTGCACCCGTTTCACCTCCTCCCTGTCACCATTCCTGAAGGGCCTCTTCTTCTGGTTGAGAAGGGCCTTTATGTCACTGGTGGCTCAGGGCTTGTTGTTGGAGAAACAGTGTAGTCTCCTCAAGGTCAACGTTATCCACACAGAACTTTTTGTAGCTTGTAACACCTGCTGGTTGGCAGACGGAGGAATGTAAACAACCATCACGATGGCGTGTGAGAATTCCCTGGGCATATAGTATGGACGGAGACCCAGAGCCATCAGTTCAATGTCCAGGCTACACACACGCTCTTTAAACGTGATGTGACCATGGTTGCACCACTTGTTGTTAACAAGAATAGCAAGACACCCACCTTTACACTTGCCACTCTCTTTGCAGTCACTGTCCGCCCGAACAGTTTGAAAGCTGTTCACCGTTGCATTGAACTCAGTGATGTCTCCGTGAAACACATCTCACTGCTCTCACTGTACTCCCTCTGGGTCCTCACTAGTGCAGCTAGCTCGTCC